>NC_047037.1:108585687-109785687 GCF_011762595.2 Tursiops truncatus | reverse complement strand
TCCTTTAGCATTTGTTGTAAAGCTGGTTTGGTGGTGCTGAACTCTCTCAGCTTTTGCTTGTCTGTAAAGGTTTTAATTTCTCCATCAAATCTGAATGAGATCCTTGCTGGGTAGAGTAATCTTGGTTGCAGGTTTTTCTCCTTCATCACTTTAAATATGTCCTGCCAGTCCCTTCTGGCTTGCAGAGTTTCTACTGAAAGATCAGCTGTTAACCTTATGGGGATTCCCTTGTGTGTTATTTGTTGTTTTTTCCCTTGCTGCTTTTAATGTTTTCTTTGTATTTTATTTTTGACAGTTTGATTAATATGTGTCTTGGCGTATTTCTCCTCGGATTTATCCTGTATGGGACTCTCTGTGCTTCCTGGACTTGATTAACTATTTCCTTTCCCATATTAGGGAAGTTTTCAACTATAATCTCTTCAAATATTTTCTCAGTCCCTTTCTTTTTCTCTTCTTCTTCCAGAACCCCTATAATTCGAATGTTGGTGTGTTTAATGTTGTCCCAGAGGTCTCTAAGACTGTCCTCAGTTCTTTTCATTTTTTTTTGTTGTTTGTTTATTCTGCTCTGCAGTAGTTATTTCCACTATTTTATCTTCCAGGTCACTTATCCGTTTTTCTGCCTCAGTTATTCTGCTATTGATCCCATCTAGAGTATTTTTCATTTCATTTATTGTGTTGTTCATCGTTGCTTGTTTCATCTTTAGTTCTTCTAGGTCCTTGTTAAATGTTTCTTGCATTTTGTCTATTCTATTTCCAGGATTTTGGATCATCTTTACTATCATTATTCTGAATTCTTTTTCAGGTAGACTGCCTATTTCCTCTTCATTTGTTAGGTCTGGTGGGTTTTTATCTTGCTCTTTCATCTGCTGTGTGTTTTTCTGTCTTCTCATTTTGCTTATCTTACTCTGTTTGGGGTCTCCTTTTTGCAGGCTGCAGGTAAGTAGTTCCCATTGTTTTTGGTGTCTGTCCCCAGTGGCTAAAGTTGGTTCAGTGGGTTGTGTATGCTTCCTGGTGGAGGAGACTAGTGCCTGTGTTCTGGTGGATGAGGCTGGATCTTGTCTTTCTGGTGGGCAGGTCCACATCTGGTTGTGTGTTTTGGGGTGTCTGTGGAGTTATGATTTTAGGCAGCCTCTCTGCTAATGGGTGGGGTTGTGTTCCTGTCTTGCTAGTTGTTTGGCATAGGGTGTCCAGCACTGTAGCTTGCTGGTCGTTGAGTAAAGCTGGGTGCTGGTGTTGAGATGGAGATCTCTGGGAGATTTTTGCCCTTTGATATTATGTGGAGCTGGGAGGTCTCTTCTGGACCAGTGTCCTGTAGTTGGCTCTCCCACCTCAGAGGTACAGCACTGAGTCCTGGCTGGAGCACCAAGAGCCTTTCATCCACATGGCTCAGAATAAAAGGGAGAAAAAGAAGAAAGAAAGAAAGAAAGAAAGAAAGAAAGAAAGAAAGAAAGAAAGAAAGAAAGAAAGAAAGAAAGAGAGGGAGAGAAAGAAAGAAAGAGAAAGAAAGAAAAAGAAAGAAAGAAAGAGAAAGAAAAAGAAAGAAAGAGAAAGAAAGAAAGAAAGAAGGAAAGGAAGGAAGGAAGAGAGAGAGGGAGGGAAGCAAGGAGGGAGGGAGGAAGGGAGGGAGGGAGGAAGGGAGGGAGGGAGGAAGGAAGCAAGAAAGGAAGGAAGGAAGGAAGGAAGGAAGAGAGAGAGGGAGGGAGGGAGGGAAGGAGGGAGGGAGGAAGGGAGGGAGGGAGGGAGGAAGGAAGCAAGAAAGGAAGGAAGGAAGGAAGGAGAGAAAGAAAAGGAAAGAAAGGAAGGAAGGGAGGAAGGAAGGGAGGGAGGGAGGAAGGAAGGAAGAAAAGAAAGAAAGAAAGAAAGAAAGAGGGAGGGAGGGAGGGAGGAAGGAAGGAAGGAAGGAAGAAAGGGAGGAAGGAAGGAAAAAAAGAAAGAAAGATAAAATAAAATAAAGATAAAGTTATTAAAATAAAAAATAATTATTAAGAAAAAATAATTTTTTTTAAAGAAAAACGGACGGATAGCACCCTAGGACAAATGGTGGAAGCAAAGCTATACAGACACAATCTCACACAGAAGCATACACATACACACTCACAAAAAGAGGAAAAGGGGAAAAAAATCATGAATCTTGCTCTCAAAGTCCACCTCTTCAATTTGGGATGATTCGTTGTCTATTCATATATTCCACAGATGCAGGGTACATCAAGTTGATTGTGGAGCTTTAATCCGCTGCTCCTGAGGCTGCTGGGAGAGACTTCCTTTTCTCTTCTTTGTTCTCACAGCTCCCGGGTCTCAGCTTTGGATTTTGCCCCGCCTCTGCGTGTAGGTCGCCAGAGGGCGTCTGTTCTTTGCTCAGACAGGATGGGGTTAAAGGATCAGCTGCTTCAGGGACTCTGGCTCACTCAGGCCGGGGGGGGGGGGGCGGGGAGGGAGGGGTACATAGTGCGGGACAAGCCTGCGGCGGCAGAGACCAGCATCACGTTGCACCAGCCTGAGGCGCGCCGTGTGTTCTCCTGGGGAAATTGTCCCTGGATCCCGGGACCCTGGCAATTGCGCGCTGCACAGGCTCCCCGTAAGGGGGGTGTGGATAGGGACCTGTGCTCGCACACAGGCTTCTTGGTGGTGGCAGCAGCAGCCTTAGCATCTCATGCCCATCTCTGGGGTCTGCGCTTTTAGCCGCGGCTCGTGCCAATCTCTGGAGCTCCTTCAAGCAGCGCTCTTAATCCCCTCTCCTTGCGCACCAGGAAACAAAGAGAGAAGAAAAACTCTCTTGCCTCTTCGGCAGGTCCAGGCTTTTTCCCAGACTCCCTCCCGGCTAGCTGTGGTGCACTAACCCCCTGCATGCTGTGTTCACACTGCCAACCCCAGTCCTCTCCCAGTCAGCGCCTGAAGCCCAAGCCTCAGCCCCCAGCCCCGCTCACCCCGGCAGGTGAGCAGACAAGCCTCTCGGGCTGGTGAGTGCCCGTCAGCATCGATCCTCTGTGCAGGAATCTCTCCACTTTGCCCTCCGCACCCCTGTGCCTGCGTTCTCCTCCGCGGCTCCGAAGCTTCCCCCTCCGCCACCCACAGTCTCTGCCCGCGAAGGGGCTTCCTAGTGTGTGGAAACCTTTCCTCCTTCACAGCTCCCTCCCACTGGTACAGGTCCCGTCCCTATCCTTTTGTCTCTGTTTATTCTTTTTTCTTTTGCCCTACCCAGGTATGTGGGGAGTTTCTTGCATTTTGTGAGGTCTGAGGTCTTCTGCCAGCATTCACTAGGTGCTCTGTAGGAGTTGTTCCACGTGTAGATGTATTTCTGGTGTATCTGTGGGGAGGAAGGTGATCTCCGCGTCTTACTCTTCCGCCATCTTCCGCTCGTCCCCCTGTCTAGATTCTTACATTCATTGATTCCGTCACAAGCAAGCTCTGTGACCTCTATCAACTCATTTAGCTCTCAGTCTTTTCATCTGTAAAATGAGATGTTGCTACCGTTTGATAAACAATACCACATTTAGCTTTATGGATCCTTCAAGGATAAAAAGAGAAAAGGATTTCAAAATATTCCTTCCATTAAGACCAACAAACAAAGACAATGGCTGGCATGTCATCCACAAATTACCATTCATATTTGACTGCGAGAATGAATTTTAGCAACTCTGAAATCAAAATTAAGTCCTGAGTTGAATATATACATTCACCTTTCCTCTTCTCATTCATTTAAGAGCAGAGCAGAAGAAACTGCAGGATATAGTCCAGTAACAATAAAAGTAAACAGTAAATAATAAATAGACAGGAGTGTTTGAATTACCAAGCAATAAGCCCCATTATTAGCCCCTACTCAAAAACTAACACACTGCTCTCTGTTTCTATATAACTTAGTGACTTTGATTTGTATTGGGAAAGATGAATCTAGAAAATAGCTCTGTGCCTTCTGAAATAGACCCAGTCACCGTAACAAAATTTTGAATATTTACTTTAAATGTAAGACAAACAGAACTCTGTGTGTGTGTGTGTGTGTGTGTGTGTGTGTGTGTTATCAATTTATTTCCTCTCAGTTTCAAATCCATACTCTTTAACTCTTCTTTGTGTTGTTGACATTGGACTCTAAAATTTTCCCCATGCCAGCTGGCACAATGTCAGGCTTTGTCAATAGAGGGAGCTGAAGGGATGCAGCAAGACCAAAACAGAAGGAGCTCCTCTTCCGGATTTAGTAGGTTCTTATGTTGCAGCTCCCAGTAGATGGGTATGCAAGAGGCCCAGCGGCAGTCACTCTCTGGCAAGTTCCTCGGCCATGGTGGATTGCTCCTATGGGCTAACTCAGTCCATGGACACTGCAACAAGTTTCTCTGTCCCCATCTGACTGTTTTCTGTGGATGGACTCAAGTTCTTACTATTTGCATTCACTACGGTACATGAAACAACACGTGTATAATGTCATTTTGATCCTTTTTGACTAGCAGTCATTATATCAAAAAATTATCATATAAAAATTCATGAAAGTTAACAATTCATGCATCATTTCTAAAGTTTCAGAAATATGATTTCTGGGTCCACGAAGTGGGAAGCTTAAGTGTACTATCAAAAAATAAGCAAATTAAGAGAGTCACATTCAGGCTGATGTTTTTTTCTGGAGACTATAAGTTCACTGATTACAGTCAGAGGAAAGTCAGTAGACTTATTCTTTGTATGTAAAATATCAGTCATGGTTTTAGGAAGGTATCAATCTAAAATATCAGTAGTACAAACACTTAGTCTTACAAACATTGTGAAATTTTGCTAAAGAGAACTGAAACTTATAGCGGACATAGACTGGAAGAAGTTAATCATTTGGCTTATAGTTTCTTTTAGGCCAGGTTCCCCAGAAGCAGACCTTAAGAAGATTCTTTTGCTAGTGTTGTAGTAAGGAAATAATCCCAGGAGAAATCACTAAGAGAAGTTTATTGGGAACACAAGACAGAGAAAGGGAAGAAGGTAACCAAGAATGTAATTGCAGACAATGTCCCAGAAGGGTACCTGCAGCCTGCTACTACAGAACTCTGCAGTATTATGTTTCAGAACTGTCCCAAACTGAGGTGAGGGAGCTGGGTTGTCATACTTTCACAAGACTGGTCACTAGCTAAGGGCCTGCTAGAGTAAAGTCCCCTTCCAGTCATTCTGGGCTCTCTGCCCAAGTGATCAGAGTAGCTCTAGTAAGCTGAGGGCTGGCCTCTGTAGAAGACAAAAAAGCACACCAGAGCAGGGGGCTGCAGGTGTGGATGGAGTTAAGGATGAATCCCAGGGCATCTAAGGAGAGCAATAAGAGAATGTGATACTTAATAAAAGAATTCTCTCCTTTTCAGCATTTTTATTTCAGATGATTGTCAGAACTATCCTGAATGATTTGCAAAAGAGAAAAGATCTGGAATCAAAGATTTTATCAAAAGATCAGGCATGGTGTCCAGTAGTAATAACCAGAGATGGATTTAGTAATCCCACGATAGTCAAGACCACTCTTTTGTAAAATAAACAGAAATGGTCTAAGGAAATACAATATAAGAAATTTAAAGATTACATGAAGTTCTGTTTAAGTATAATCATTGGAGACTGTAGAGGTGAAGGTATTCTCCAGGGACCTCTAAGGTTTCTTTTCTTCTTAACAGTGTCACTTTATGTATTTGTTTGAGACTCCAAGCTGAACTCAAAGATTTAGGTATGCTTGCCAATTTGGGTTCAGAATATTTCTCTTTGCTTCTATGCAGCCTGAATCTGAATCGTACACATTCTCTGATGGTATATAAATACTGAAAGTAAAAAAGTGGAGAGAAAACTGCTAAGCCAGAGAATACAAAGAATGCAGGAAAAACATGGGTTGTTAAAGGTTGCAACTAAAAAGAAATTTGGCAACTGATAAAATTATTACATGAAAAATTTGAATTCCACCCTCATGGGAAAAAAATACAAGGACAAGCAAGATGACTTCAGGATGGCTTAATTGACTAAGGAGCTGCTTATGGATTAGAGAGCACCAGTATCCATAGTTATGTCAGGTTATGATATATCACTCATATCCAGAAAGTATATTTACCTGGAAATAAATCTTAGCTTTCAGTGACATTCTGAGAGGGTGGGATACACAAAAAATGCCTGGACTGATGTGTTACATTGTCAAATGGTTTTGTTTCTGGCAGATTTCCCCCTACATAAGGCAAATATGCCTGGGTTCAATCTTTGGCAAAGAATGAAAAATACAAACCAGATTCCACTCCTTTTCAAAAGAAATAGGATATAACAAGATTAATCAGATAAGTCACAATAATCAGGAAAACTCATCCTCAAATTAACAAACCTAAAATTATAAAGAATGTCAGTATCCTAAAAAATAAAGGAGGTATGAATAAGAAGAGATAAGAACAGCTAATAGAGACTTTAGTCATACTGAAATCAGACATCTCTATTCCTTCTTTCTCTCTCTCTCTCTCTCCCCCTTCCTCTTTCTCTCTTTCTCCCCCTCCTCCACCACTCCTCCTTTTTCTAATGAGGAATAAAAGACATATAATAAAGTGTACTAATCCTTAGCATACAGTTCAATGACGGACTTCACACACACACACACACACACACACACACACACACACACATACACACACACACACACACGTATATGGATCATTTCCAGCAAACTCCCAATTAAATCCAAGTAGCATATTCTAATTCCTATCATCATACATAAATTTTTTCTACCTTTCAACTACTCATAAGTAGATTTTTACAGTATGTATTTTTGCACATAACACTTTGTCCATGTTGTTGCACGTAGCAGAAGTTTATTCTTTTTCATAGTTGTGTGTGTTACGTTGTGTGAATAGCCTACCTTTTAAATATCATTTCTATTGTGAAGGAAATTATAGCTTGTTTCTTTCGGGGAGCTATTATGAATGCTGCAGCAGAATACTTTTATACATGTTAAATGGTGAACATTAAGACTCATTTCTGGAGGTAAGGATATACAGTGGAGAAAAGACAGTCTCTTCAATGAGTGGTGCTGGGAAAACTGGACAGCTACATGTAAAAGAATGAAATTAGAACACTCCTTAACACCATATCCAAAAATAAACTCAAAATGGATTAAAGACCTAAATGTAAGACTGAACACTATAAAACTCTTAGAGGAAAACATAGGAAGAACACTCTTTGACATAAATCACAGCAAGATCTTTTTTGACCCACCTCCCAGAGTAATGGAAATAAAAATAAACAAATGGGACCTAATGAAACTTAAAAGCTTTTTCACAGCAAAGGAAACTATAAACAAGATGAAAAGACAGCCCTCAGAATGGGAGAAAATATTTGCAAACGAATCAACAAAGGATTAATCTCCAAAATATATAAACAGCTCATGCAGCTCAATATTTAAAAAAAAAAAAAAAAACATCAAAAAATGGGCAGAAGACCTAAATAGACATTTCTCCAAAGAAGAAATACAGACAGCCAAGAGGCACGTGAAAAGCTACTCAACATCACTAATTATTAGAGAAATGCAAATCAAAGCTACAGTGAGGTATCACCTCACACCAATTAGAATGGGCATCATCAGAAAATCTACAAACAACAAATGCTGGAGCGGGTGTGGAGAAAAGGGAACCCTCTTGCACTGCTAGTGGGAATGTAAATTGATACAGCCACTATGGAGAACAGTATGGAAGCTCCTTAAAAAACTAAAAATAGAATTACCATATGACACAGCAATCTCACTACTGGGCATATACCCAGAGAAAATCATAATTCAAAAAGACACATGCAGGGCTTCCCTGGTGGCGCAGCGGCTGAGAGTCCGCCTGCCGATGCAGGGGACACGGGTTCGTGCCCCGGTCCGGGAAGATCCCACATGCCATGGAGTGGCTGGGCCCGTGAGCCATGGCCGCTGAGCTTGTGTGTCCGGAGCCTGTACTCCGCAACGGGAGAGGCCACAACAGTGAGAGGCCCACATACTGCAAAAAAAAAAAAAAAAAAAAAAAAAAAAAAAGACACATGCAGCCCAATGTTCACTGCAGCACTATTTACAATAGCCAGGTCATGGAAGCAACCTAAATACCCATCGACAGACGAATGGATATAGAAGATGTGGTACATATATACAATGGAATATTACTCAGCCATAAGAGGGAACGAAATTGGGTCATTTGTAGAGACGTGGATGGACCTAGAGACTGTCATACAGAGTGAAACAAGTAAGAAAGAGAAAAACTAATATCGTATATTAACACATATATGTGGAATCTAGAAAAATGGTAATGATGAACTGGTTTGCAAGGCAGAAATAGAGACACAGATGTAGAGAACAAATGTATGGACATGAAGAGGGGGAAGCGGGGGGTGGGAGGTGGTGGGATGAATTGGGAGATTGGGATTGACATGTATACACTAATATGTATAAAATAGATAACTAATAAGAACCTTCTGTATAAAAAATAAATAAAATAAAATAAAATAAAAAGACTCATTTCTGTTTGGTATGTGCCCAGGAGTGGAACTGCTAGAACAGAGGGCATGATGTTTGGCTTTGTAGATACAGTTTCCAAAGAGCCTGTTCCAATTTATATTTCCAGTAGCATTGTATCATTGTTTCAAATGCTCCACATTCTTCCTAGCACTTGATATTGCTCTCCATTTAATTTAATCATTCTGGTGAGTTTAAGTGGTATAGGTTTGTGTTTATACTTCCAAAATGACTGATGATATTACCTGCTTTTTTGTGTTTGATATCTCCTTTCATGAAGTGTCTGCTCATGACTTCTGCTCATTTTTTTAAATTTTAATTTATTTTTTATTGAACTATATTTGGTTTAATGTTGTGTTAATTTCTGCTGTGCAGCAAAGTGATTCAGTTATATATATATATATATATATATTATTTTTTAAATATTATTTTCCATTATGGTTTATCATAGGATATTGAAAATAGTTCCCTGTGTTATACAGTAGGACCTTGTTGTTTATCCATTCTATATATAATAGCTTACATCTGCTAACTCTAGCCTCCCACTCCACCCCTCCCTCAAATCCCTCCCCTTTGGCAACCACAAGTCTGTTCTCTATAACCATGAGTCTGTTTCTGTTTCATAGATAGGCTCATTTCTGTCATACTTTAGATTTCACATATAAGTGATATTATATGGTATTTGTCTTTCTCCTTCTGACTTCCTTCACTTAGTATGATAATCTCTAGTTACATCTATGTTGCTACAAATGGCATTATTTCATTCTCTTTTAATGTATGAGTAATATTCCAGTATGGACCACATCTTTATCCATTCATCCATCAATGGACATTTAGGTTGCTTCCATGTCTTGGCTATTGTGAATAGTGCTGCTGTGAACATAGGGGTGCATGTATCTTTTTGAATTATATTTTTGTTTGGACATATACCCAGGAGTGGGATTGCTGGATCATATGATATTCCTACTTTTAGTTATCTGAGGAACCTCCATACTGTTTTCCATAGTGGCTGCACCAATTTACATTCCTACCAACAGTGTAGGAGAGTTCCTTTTTCTCCATACCCTCTCCAGCATTTGTTCTTTGTAGAGTTTTTAATGATGTTCATTCTAACTGGTGTGAGGTGGTACCTCATTGTAGTTTTTATTTGCATTTCTCTAATAATTAGCAATGTTGAGCATCTTCTCATATGCCTATTGTCCATCTGTATTTCTTCTTTGGAGAAATATCTCTTTAGGTCTTCAAAATTCAACATCCATTTATGATAAAAACTCTTACCAAAGTGGGTATAGAGGGAACATATCTCAACATAATAAAAGTTATTTATGACAAACCCACAGTCAATATAATACTCAACAGTGAAAAGCTGAAAGCCTTCCTGCTAAAATCTGGAACAAGACAAGATGCCCACTCTCACCTCTTTTAATTCTACATAGTATTGGAAGTCCTAGCCATAGCAATCAGACAATAAAAAGAAATAAAATGTATCCAAATTGGAAGGCAAGAGGTAAAATTGTCCTTATATGCAGATGACATGATACTAAAGACTCCATACAAAAACTACCAGAATTGATAAATGAATTCAGCAAGGTAGCAGGATACAAGATTAACATACAGAAATCAGTTGCATTTCTTTACACTAATTCCTATCATTTAAACTAACAATTAAATATCAGAAAAAGAATGTAAAAATAACAATTACACTAACAATTAAATATCAGAAAAAGAATGTAAAAATATAATACCTTTTAAAATTACACTCCCAAAAATAAAATACTTAGGAGTAAACCTGACCATGGAGGTGAAAGATTTATACACTGAGAACTATCAAATATTAATAAAGGAAATTCAAACTGGTATAAAGAAATGGAAAGATATCCTATGCTCTTGGATTGGAAGAATAAATATTGTTAAAATGGCCATACTACCCAAAGCAATCTACAGATTTAATGTGATCGCTATCAAATTACCCATGACATTTTTCACAGACCTAGAACAAATAATCGTAAAATTTATATGAAGCCATAAAAGACCCAGAATTGCCAAAGCAATCCTGAAGAAAAAGAACAAAGCAGGAGGCATAACCCTCTCAGACTTCAGAAAATACTACAGCCACAGTAATCAAAATGACATGGTATTGGCACAAAAACATATATATGGATCAATGGAACAGAATAGAAAGCCCAGAAATAAACCCACACATTTACAGTCAATTAATCTTCGACAAAGGAGGCAAGAATATACAATGGGGAAAAGACAGTCTCTTCAGCAAGTGGTGTTGGGAAAGTTGGACAGCCACATGTAAATCAATGAAGTTAGAACACACCCTCTCACCACACACAAAAATAAACTCAAAATGACTTAAAGATTTAAGCATAAGACATGACACCATAAAATTCCTAGAAGAGATCATAGGCAAAACATTCTCTAACATAAATCCTACCAATGTTTTCTTAGGGCAGTCTCCCAAGGCAACAGAAATAAAAACAAAAATAAACAAATGGGACTTAATCAAACTTACAAGCCGTTGCACAGCAAAGGAAACCACAAGCAAAATGAAAAGACAACCTACAGAATGGGCAAAAATATTTGCAAACGATGCAATCTACAAGGGCTTAATTTCCAAAATATATAAATAGCTCACACAACTCAACAACAAAAAACCACACAATCAAAAAATGGGCAGAAGACTTTTGCTCATTTGTAAGCTGGGTAGTCTATGTCTTTCTTAGTAATGTGAAGTAGTTCTTTATATATTCTGAATATAAATCCTTTTCCAGATATATTTTTACAGACATCTTCTCCCATTATATGGTTTGCTGTTTTCATTCTTTCAGCAGTTTCTTTGGAAGAACAGAATTCTTCATTTTAATAAGATTTTATTTTCTTTTATGAATACTAAATATATTGTGCTGTTTATGAAAGCATTGCCTACTGAAAAATCATGAAGTTATACCTCGATAATTTCTATAAGCCTTGTAGTATTTTTTTCACATTTAGATCTATAATCTATCTAGAAACATTTTTTTTGTATATGGTTCAGGTTCTGGTTTTTCCGTATGGACATTTAGTTGATGAAAAACCACTTATTAGAAAAACTTTTTTCTTCTCCACTGATTGTATTGGCAAGTTTGTCACAAATCAGGGTATTATTATACTCATAGATTTCTTTCTTCATTCTAAGCTGTTCTATTGATTTGTCTTTTCTTGCATGGTATCATACTGGCTTAATTACTACAGTTTTATAATGTTCTTATATTCTGTGTTTTATGTTCTCAAATTTTTCTTCAATATTGCATTAGCTAATCTAGATTACCTGAGTTTAAACATTCATTTTAGAATAAACTTGTCAATGTCCACAAAAAAAGTAATGCTGGGGTTTTACCTAGGATTATCTGAAATCTATAGATAAATTTAAGGATACACATCTTAACAATATTTCCTCTTCTGATTCATGAATGTGGTATAGATCTTCATCTGTTTAGTTCTTGAATTTCTCCTAGCAATATTTTATAGATTGAAGTATACAGATTGTGCACATTCTTTATTAGATTTACTCTTAGATGTTTTATGCTTTTTGCTGCTATTAGAGATGGAGGGTGTTTTTCAAATGTCATTAAAATCATAATTTATATGTAAATACAGTTGATTTCTAAATATCAACTTTGTATCTAGCAACATTTTTAAATTCACTCTAACGTAGTTTTCCTCTTTTCCACATTCTTCCTTTCTCTTTCTTTTTTAATGTAAGACCCCTTCATTTGAAAAAAGAATTTTTGTAGCCCTGTTCAATGCTACTCACATATTTTTATACGATCCTTTCCACAGTTCTGTGATGATAATCAAGGATAAATCATTTAGATTTATGTCAATTGCTAAAATAAGACCATATTAAAGTGTTATTTGGAATATTTTCATCTATCTGAAAAGTTAATCCTTTCTATAAAAATGAGAGTAAAGGAGTCTTCTAAAAGTGTTGTCATCAGTGTATAGAAAAGAGAGATAAGAATGAAATTTTAAGTCATTACTATAAACAAATCAGTGTCCACACACACAATGCCAAGAATAGGACTGAGGTAATTTGGGGATGATTTAGATAATGAAAAATTTAATCGATTTTCTTTCTCCTTTGTATGTGGATCAAATTTTCTAGTGAGGATTCTGTATGTATTTAAATTTAGTACATAAGTTTATTCTTTAATTTGACAAACATTTATTATGTACCTACTAAGTACCAAATACAAGAAATAAGGAAGGATTTTTCAGTCTAGTGAGAGATATACAACTACTGAGGCAATAAAAATTCGGTGATTGTTTTCTTGATAGGAAGAAAGGAATTGATGCTTCTCAGTTTGGGAGGCTTCTCAGAGGCTTTCGGGCTTCCCTGGTGGCGCAGTGGTTGAGAGTCTGCCTGCCGATGCAGGGGACACGGGTTCGTGCCCCGGTCCGGGAAGATCCCACGTGCCGCGGAGCGGCTGGGCCCGTGAGCCATGGCGGCTGAGCCTGCGGCTGTGCTCCGAAACGGGAGACGCCACAACAGTGAGAGGCCCGAGTACTGCAAAAAACAAAAAAACAAAAAAAAAAAAAAACAGAGGCTTTGAAGGTACTGCCCTGTCTCTACAAGTTATTTATTCTCAGGAAGAGAATATCAAACCTGCTCCAATTCTTTTCAGAAAAAATGCTTCTTGCATGAGTTTTATTTTTAGAACCATATGCCAAAATAACTTTAATCTTCTGAGTCATTCTTAAAACTTTAAAAAATTTAAATTCTGAAGTATTCTCTTTGGAAAAAATAAGGATGGGATGGCAAGATGCTGGGCCATAAAGAGAACCTTCAGATAGGGCAGTCGGGGAGACAAATGAGAAATATTGCACAACTCAAACTTTATTGACCCAACAGATGTTTAGGAATTGTTCTTTAACCTTTCCATCAGTTTACAAGCCTTCACTGAAATATGAATATATCCAGAGAATTGAAACAAGATTTTTTAAAGTGCTGTCCATTGAAATTCATATTTAGAGAAATTTCTCAGATTCTAGGGCAGCTACTTTCCAGTGTGAATTATTATTATTTTTTTTTCCCTCTGAATGACACAATATTTTCTGCACACCTAGTTTTAAACTGTGAGAAAAAACATGAATACTATTTTATGCTAAATGTAACAAAAAGATAGCTATTTTCTATTTCAACATTAGATGTTTGCTTATAGTATGTCAAGTGTTTTGAGCAGTAAACCTGCACTCCTGAAACTGAAAAGTACTACCATCTCCTGGGTATTCATGAAAACTGCATAAATGATTACAGTGCTAGTTGTAACAACTCCTAATATGTTCACTACAAACTTGAAGATTCCTCTGCTGGGAGCTCTCACCCCAGTGAGCAAAGAGGCAAAATTCAAAATCTTTATTGAGGCTTTTCCAACTTTTTCAATCGGTCCATAAAGTAAAGTGAAATGATTCCACAAGTTTCAACTAAACAAATACTTCCAAGCAAATCAGTATAAAAGGATCATTTTTAATCCTGAGACATTTTCAGGTCATGTAAAAATTGTTTGTCAAATATAATTGTTCTTTGTCCCTTTTTAAACATCATGATGTTTGGCTTTGAAATGTATTTGACTATAGTAAAATTAACAGTACACAGCAATTTATATGTAGATTCTAAATTGGTGAGTACAAAGATTCAGAACCTCAAAGAGAGCCTGCAAAATATAATTATAAACTGGAACAGAAAGAATCCTCGGTTTCTGCAACCTACTTAGAGATATTCCTAGTAGAAATATAGTATAGAATATTGCAAATATTCCCATGACTACTGTCAGGAATTCACTAAAGTTTCTAAGCCTCCTTTTCCCACTGGGGAAGAAATAATTGTTCTTCAGACATAAATTATTCACAGAAAAATAATACTCCTTTATTTTATGTGCTGTTTAAAATCTTACAAAGCACTTAAATATGTGTTTAAATGTTAAACTAAATATTTATATACACATATATGTAAATATATATAATAATCATATGTAATACATCATAGATACATATATACATATATAAAATTTGGAACTCAGAACAAAATTATGTGATTGAGTTCACATTCTCACAGTAATGAGATTGATATTATTAATCACATCTTTTTATGAGGAATCTAAGGCTTACAATAATAAATTATCCAAAGTAACATAATTAGTAAATGATAGACCTGGATGCAAAGTAAATTCTTTATAGAGTTGATGTCCTATGAACTTTCCGGGCACCAAGAGAGGAAAATCTCCTAGAATTATTATTTTAAAAAGCACCGTAGAACCTAAATATTGAATACCAGAATGCAATACTTTGGGTTTCCGATTGCTGAAATGTCCCTGTGAGGGTCACCTCTTTTTCTACATCCTTACCAATCACGGCTCCAGCCTGAAGTGATTAGTCAGAAAGGTAAATGCAATAAATTAATTCTTAAACCACCAGGTGTAACTGCATAAGTGACTATTTTCAGAGGTTAATTTTCTCTCCTGAGGAAAGACTAGAATCCCAGAAGGAATTTGGACACCCTAATATATCATGGATTAAGCTCATGCCTTTGAAACTGCAGTGATTTATTCTATCCAAAGATAAGATAAATGGAAGAATACCAGAGGAAACAAAAATAGAAATTGGATTTACCATTTCTTTTTCCTAAATGAAAGGATTTACTCAGGAAGCTTTTTACCTAATCATCTCCCATTGAAAAATGTAAATCTCCTAAGTACTGCAATAGGAGTCATCTTCAAAGAATTCCAAATATGCCCTGGTTTCAAGGCATACCATTAATTTTACATTATTCATCATCTTCAATGTCAAAAGTTGTATTCTCATCTATTAGATCATCAGCTAGATGACAATTATTACTCAGCCATTATTCACTTCAGAACACATGCAACTATCTTTCCCAGCTGGCCAAAACGAAATCTAAGACATCTGAAAAAAAAATGCTGCAGCAGCAATGTATTTGAAAATGTACCAACAGTTTCAGAATTCATAAATTGTGAAATGATTGTGGTAATGGCCAGGATGAAGTGTAGCCTATAGCTTGCAATGGTAATAACTAAAACTCTAGAGGGAATACAAAGAGAAACTATGAAAGGCTCTAAAAAGAAACAGTAACAGACAGATTGAGGATGGAGGTCAAAACTTGAAGAGGGGCTTCCCTGGTGGCACAGCGGTTGAGAGTCCGCCTGCCGATGCAGGGGACGCAGGTTCGTGCCCCGGTCTGGGAGGATCCCACATGCCGCGGAGCGGCTGGGGCCGTGAGCCATGGCTGCTGAGCCTGCGCGTCCGGAGCCTGTGTTCCGCAACGGGAGAGGCCACAACAGTGAGAGGCCCGCGTACCGCAACAAAAATAAATAAATAAATTTAAAAAACTTGAAGAGAATCCAACGTAGTGGTGAGTTAATAGCTTTTTTCCCCCCTTTTTTATCTCCCATAATTGATCTGAGAGCAAGCTGGGCCCCATAACTGCATAGAAGCCATGGACAGTAAAATCTCCCAGAGAAGCCCCATTAAAAATGGGACTGTGAAAAGGAAACTCTTCAGCTGGAGAATGCAAGAGGAATCCCTAGTGGGATTTTATTGTTGTTGACTTGTTTTGGGTTTGTTTCTTTCCTGGACCTGCTCTGAAGTCAGCCAATATTAACTGGTTACAGCAGCAGAGAAACCTAAAATCTTAAGAGAAATGGATCATTCATACATTGCTGGTGGGAATGTAAAATGGTACAACCACTCTGGAAATCAGTATGGTAGTTTCTTAAACAAAACTAAACTTGTATTTACCATACAACTCAGCATTTGCACTCTTGAGTAATTATCCCAGAGAAATGAACACTTATGTTCATACAAAACCTTGTACAGGAATACTCAAAGCAGCTATATTCATAACAGCCAGAAATTGGAAACAATCCAACTCTTCAATGGATCAATAGTTAAACTGTGTTTTATCCTTACCAAGAATACTACTTAGTATTAAAAAAGGTTAAAAGCAATGATAAATGCAACAACCTGAATGAAACTCAAGGGAATTATGCTGGGTGAAAAAGACAATCTCAAAAAGTCACACACTATAAGATTCCACTTATGCAATGTTTCTTAAATCACAAATTATAGAAATGGAGAACAGATTAGCAGTTGATAGAGGTTAGAAAGCAGGTTAGTAAGGGGACTGGAAAAGGTGACTGTGATTATAAAAGGGGTAGATGACAGATCCTTGTGACAGAATTGTTCTGTATCTTGAGTATTATGGTAGTCATACAAATCTACACGTGATAAAATTGCACAGAACTACATTCACAAATTAGTGTATGTAAAACTAGTGAAATCTGGTATTGTCAGTAGACTGCATCAATTTCCTAATTGTGATACTTTACTCTAGATATACAAGATGTTACTATTGGGGAAAACTTAGTGAAAGGTATATAACATTTCTCTGTATTATTTCTTATACTTGCATCTCAATATACAATTACCTCAAAATAAAAAGTAAAAAAACCCACAAAACCCTGAGAGAAATCCTGTCTAGGCACATATAGCTAAAAATATCCCTTTGAACACTGCCTTTGCTGCATCCCATACATTTTCATTTTTATTCATACTAAACTATTTCCTAATTTCCCTTGTATTTTTTTTTCTTTGACCCATTGATTGTTTAAGAGTATGTCATTTAACAGAATCACAGATATAGAGAACAGACTGGTGGTTGCCAAGGGGCAGGGGCTTGTGGAGGGATGGAGTGGGATGCTGGGGTTAGCAGATGTAAGCTTTCATATATAGAATGGATAAACAACAAGATCCTACTGTATAGCACGGACAACTATATTCAATATCCTATGATAAACCACAATGGAAAAGAATATTTAAAAAAAGCATGTATATATATATATATATATATATGTATAACTGAATTACTTTGCTGTATAGCAGTAATTAACACAACACTGTAAATCAACAATACTTCAATTAAAAAATAACAAAAGAAAATTAAGAGTGTGTTAAATTCCACATATTTTAAAATTTTCCTGTTTTTCTTCTGCTATTGATTTCTAGCTTCATTCCATTACAGCCAGAGAAGATACACTGTATGCGTTCAATCTTTTAAAATTTATTAAGACTTGTTTTGTGGCTTAATATTTAATCTAACTTTAACATTATATTTGAAGCAACTTTCTTGTGGCAGCATATATTTGATCCAATGTGACAATCTCTGTCTCTTAATTGGTGTGTATTTCATGCACTTACATTTATTACAAGCCAACCTTCTAATTTATATGGAATTACAAGAGCCCCAAAGAGCTGAAACAATGTTTAAACAGAAGGATAAAGTTGGAGGACTCATGCTTCCCAACTTCAGAACTCACTACAAAACTATGATAATCAGAATAGAGTGGTACTGGAATAAGGATAGGTATATAAACCAATGGAATAGAGTTGAACCTGTACTTTTATAACTAGTTTTTGACAGAATTGCCAAGTCCATTCAATGGAGAAAGAACAGTCTCTTCAATAGATGATGCTGAGACAACTGAATTTTCACATGGAAAATAATAAATTTGGACCTCTACATCAAAGCATATACAAAAATTAACTAAAATTTAATCAATAACCTAAATATAAGAACCAAAACCATAAAACACTTAGAAGAAAACATAGAGGTAAATCCTCATGACTTTGGATTTGGCAATGGATTCTTAGATAGAACACCAAAAGCATGAGGAACAAAATTTAAAAAATAGATAATTTGAACTTTATAATAATTTAACGCTTTTGTGTATCAAAATGCATTATCAAAAACTGTAAAAAGACTATGTAAAGAAAGGAAGAAAATGTTGCAAATCATATATCTGAAAAGGATTTAATACCCATAATATATAAGGAAATTCTATAACTCAAGAATAACAGAAACAAACAACCAAATTAAAAAAATGGGCAAAGGACTTCCATAGTCATTTGCCCAAAGAAGATATATAGATGGTCAATAAGCACATGAAAAGATGCTCAACATAATTAATCATGAGAGAAATGTAAATCAAAACCATGATTAAATAGTACTTTACACATACTAGGATAGCTATAATCCAAAAAAAAAACAAAAGAAAAGAAAGGAAAAGAAAAAAAGTGTTGGTGAGAATGTAGAACGTTGGTGAGAAGGTAGAAATTAGAATCCTTGTACATTACTAGTAAGAATGTACAGTAAAGAAGAGCTACTCTGGAAAACAGTCTGACGATTCTTCAGAAAGATAAACACAGAATGACCTCATAATATAGCAATTTTGTTCCTAGGTATATACCCCAAAGAATTGAAAGCAGAGACTCATACCTATATTTGTACACCAATGCTCATTCCAGTATTATTCACAATAGCCAAAAGCTGGAAATGAGCAAAACATCCATCAACAGATGAATAAACAAAATGTGGCATACACCTACAATGGAATATTATTCAGCCATAAAAGAGAATGAAGTTCTGATAAATGCTACAACATGGATGAAACTTGGAAACATTATACTAAGTGAAATCGGCCATACACAAAAGGACAAATGTTGTACAATTCCACTTGTATAAACTATCTATAACAAGCAAATTCCTAGAGACAGAAAGAGATCAGAGGTTACTTGGAGCCGGGAAGAGAGGGAAATAGGGAGTTATTGCTTAATAGTTATAGAGTTTCTGTTTGGGGTGATGAAAAAGTTTGGGAAATGAATAATGGTGATGGTTGCACAGTATTGTAAATATAATTAATGCCATTGCATTGTACACTTAAAAATGATTAAATGGCAAATTTTATTATATAAATATACATTTTTATAGGATTGGAGGACAGATCTGTAGTTATTTGGGTTTGGGGATGGGGAAATGGCGTGTTTACAAAGGGTCAGCATGGGGGACTTCTTTGGGGTGATGGATCTTTTCTGTATATTGATTGTTGGTGATACACAACTCTATGCATTTGTCCTTACTCATAGAATTGTATACCAAAACACGTGAATTGCATTGTGTGTAAATTTAAAAATTTAATCCATTCCCCAAAATAAAAATACCTTAGAAATAGTTTCCAGAAATAGAACCCTTCTGCCCACTAAAATAGTCACTTGATAGGCTCCAATAATTTCCAAAGAACTTCCAATTTTTGTATGATATTCTTTTTATTTTACTGGGACTGTTTCCTTATACTTTAAAAATATTTCCAAATTATATTAAAAAAGAAAACCTGTAAATGCTTCATTTGTGGGGACCTTCGCTATCCACCCAGGTTATAATCAAAATTTACAGAACATGCACCAGTGTAGCATTCATGAAAATTGAACAAGAATATTATTAAGTACCTCATCAAGTAGATGGTATTTCATGATTTTCTGATGGACCAGGTTGGCTCAATCTTTAAGAATTGACAGGCCAAGTCTATCATCATATTTAAACCTTTACTTTGCCTCAGGTTCAGTTCTGTTCCTGATAAAGGACAATGGCTATTGGTCCTCTGAGCTCTGCCATTAATCATTTCTGAAGTCACGCCACTAAAATCTTTCGTAATTTTCATAAGATTGAAGAAGTGCTTTTTTTTCACTAAGATAAAACACTTGCTATCTTCTTTACTCTGTTTCTTCCTGAAGATTCATGAATCACATTATCTGTAACTATTTCTGATTTTCCATATTAGAAGTAATCATTTTTCTTCCAATGTATTTTTAATAAGTCCAATAGTGAAGAGTATTATCATTTCAGTTCTTTCAAAATGTCTAAAGTGAACAGTGGCTATACTTGTCATAACTGTCTCTAAGACTTTGCATTCTTTACCTATGAGTTCATATGCTAGTAACTTCCAAGATAGTCCTTTTTCAGGGAATCATTTCAAATTCCATCTTTCAATTCCACTAACTCCCCTTGCCTGTACTACTGATGCAGAATCCCTCTATAACTGCCACCTTGTATTTGATGAATACCAAGATGTGAAAAAGCTCAGGATCAACACAACCGATTCTTTATTAACAATGATACCTGATCTCCCAAAACAAAAAATAAAACTGTTTTATAACTCACAGAATTGCATTGAAGTCACAAATGTTCCTTTCAATGCGATATGGAAACAAGAATTTCATCATTGGTCTCACAATAAACATACAAATGAGATTTGTAGTTGTATGTCTGAGCTTGGATGATCTCTAGTAAGTAGGCCATCTTTATGGAAATCCCACTGAAAAGAAAACTCATGTGTATTCCTTTCCTGTATATAAGGTTGCTTTTATTTGAAACATTGTTCACCGAGCTGAAACTCTGTGCACTGTGATTTATTGTATATCATATCTGGATTTTACAGTTATAATCTAATGGTAATAGAGGCAGAGTTATCTACATGCACTAAAGGCCTTGTAATATTTTCCTCTGTCTTCTGAGGCAAGGCCTATTACAATGTATTTACATCTTATATTTGAAAACTTTTCAGTTATGCATTACATATTTATGGGTTTTAAATTATCCACATCTACTTGAAATAATGTTGACAAATCTTATGTTTCCTTTTGGGTCCTTAATAGAGCTTCTTCCTCCCCACCATCAGGGTTTAAACAAAGGTTTATGGGTAAAAACGATACTTACATTCTTTCTGCATTTGTCATCCATGGACACACATATACCAAGGTACTATAAGGTATAGAGATAAAATAAAAGAAGGTTTATCGGGAAAACTCACAAGCAGAGATACAGCAGAGTTCATGACTCCTCCATCCTCTTGGATCAAGTAGAGAGGCATGCTTGGGTAGAGCACAGCTGGAGAGCCTTTAAGCTTAGCTTCTGATACCCGGCTGTTTTACTATTGAGCTAATTCAAAACTACTGTGGGAGTAGCCTGCTAAGCTATCAAAAGAGTGTGGGAGTGGTGGGAGGGGGAGAACGAGCCTCAGACTCATCCAAATTTGTCTCTCCTCAGCCCACCCCCTAGCCCTTGGTGGCTCATTAAGTACGAGTCTTTTCATTAGCTCTCATGGATTCTGGGTAACAGTGATTCTTGCATAATTACCTAGTAGGTCTCTTGCAGCTGAGAAAGATAGCAAGCCATGGCTTGAAACAATTGTGAAAAACCATTTTGGCCTTTTCATCCATATCTAAAATAGGAAATCTACATGCACCAAACTTTCTGAGGTCAGAGGAACTTGTGCCTGTCTAGTTGAGGTCTGCTACTCCTCTTTGTTTATGTTAGGCTGTATATCCACTTTTAATTAAAAATAAGTTCTTCAGAGACTCAGAAATCACCCTTTTGTTATCAAAAGCAACTTCTGGGCATAGAAGAAGGTAGTTGTATAGCTATAAGAGGCAGAGCCACTATCTAGATTCATATCTCTCCAGATGTCCTTAATCTTGGCAACATACACTATTCATCCACTCACCAAAGTCATAAACCATCCATCCATACAGCATTGCCAAAGCAAACACAAATTTTGAAAATACTGAACATGGCTAAAATGTTCCTCCTCAAACTCTTACTAACTCATGACTTCGAGGTGCACTGCTGCTCAGCCAGGCAAACTAGATATAAAAGCATAGGTACAACTTTTAAAGAGCGGCAGGCAGCCGGCCCAGCCTCATAGATATAGTTAATGGAGAGGCTAGAATAGGGGCAAATAGAGGATACTCTGAGTGTCAAAACTTTTCCCATTGAGCATCCCCATCCATTATGGTGGTTCTATGCCACTTGTTAAAGTACAGGAGAAATACTTTATTCAATGGGAGTCATTACAATGGGTGTAGGGACCACTGCCATGGGGTCTTGTAGTGGGGAGAGAAACTGAACTCAACTCCAAATACAGCATTGGCAAGTGGGAATTTATAGCCAAGGAGCAGGGTGCAGGTCAGTGGATAGAAAGTTACTAAGAGAAAATATTAGGAGTAAGGGGGGATTCTGGCTAACCCAACTAACAAAATTCTTGTTGAAGGCAGGCCAAGGTGATTGGACATTACCTGGGGAATGGCAGAGGATAAGAAACCTGATTATTTGTCGAGGGTAATAGGATATGGAAAAAACTTTTTTAACCTGTAGAAGTAAACTTTTAATGGCTGGTTAATTATATCACTGCATTTTCTTTACACTATAGTACCTACTTAAGCACTTAAAAATGGAATGTGTATAATGATTAAATTAAGACACAATAAATTGACTATATATTTGTTTTTTGTATTAATAAAGGTCATAACCATACTGTTGATATGTAACTGTTATAACAAGACAGTTAAACTTGTGAGTCTATAACAGAAGTTGATAAAGACCATGTTAAAACACTAGGACTAACAGGTTGTGGTTGTAAGTAGCAACAAACATATTCACTCAGATCTGGAGTATTTTAAGTTTTATAGTTGGTGAGTTAAACCAAATTAGCAGGATTCTTTCTAAAATTGGACAGTGCAGAGACGAACGTGGAAGGTCTGGTTGAAAAGTTCAGGGGAGCCTGAGAAGAGTCTGGATCAGGAAGGATTCTATGTCATGTACCATGCATCAATGTAGATGTTTATTTTAGTCAATTTCAGGGATGCTACTCCATGGAGAACTAAAATTTTGTCCATACATAAAACTACTAATGCTGTGGTTTACCAACAACTTACTCCCATTATGTTTGGCAGATGGCTAAGGCATTCCATAGGGTTTACCCACCTCAGAGGAGGGCTGTTTTTTTTAATCAGTGATTCATCCTTCTCTTGCGAGGTGACATTATTTCCACACCACAACCTTGATAAACTTTAAGCAGTTCTGAGCCATTCAAATACTAGAGAAGCCACCAACAAGACTCACAATGTGTACATCTGATCCATAGGTTCAGGTACCCATGCGCTCCGTATTAATTAAAGGTAGGATAACACAAAAAACGAGCACAGTCCAGAAACCCCACCTTTACCAGGGCCCTCCCCCCAACAAAATAATTAACAACTAGATATAATAAAATAAGATTTCTTCATAATTCTCTTAAATTCAAGAATCCAGGTTTCACATCAAACCATTGGGTTGTTTACATTTTTCACGGCACAAATAGCCAAATAAATTCCAGGTATTGATATAAATCAATCGACCTGGATGCACTGCTGAGCAGCCCCTATCTTAGGTTATTCCAAGTATTTTTACTCTCTAGGAGAAGTGTATACATTTCTACCCCCAAGTACTGCTAATTTTTGTAATATTCTTAAATCTCTTTTAGGCCCCCTCATCCTCAAAGACAATCACTGGCCCCGAGCACAACTTCCCTCTGTAACTGTGTCAGTTTTCTGGTTTTTAGTCCACTTACAGGGAATGGGACTCTTCCTACTACCCAGCCTACCCCACCCCATTCCCAGCCCTGCCTTCTTCCCACTGGTTATTAACACCCTTGTTACTGTGTTTTATTTCTTTCCCAGGAAATCCATCATTCTGAGATTTCGGATCATTAATTTTGCTGTCATCTTTCCAACCACTGCATAGACTTGAACAGACACTACAAAGAACTTATTGTCTTTAGAACTTGGAACACCTAGGGCAACTCACCAATCTGGGTCTGTAGCCTATTCAGTCGCCAGCCCTCCCACTTTCCTTCCTCTAGGCAGGTGTATTGCCAAAGGAAAACTGCTACTTCCAAGAACAGCCCAGAATGCAGTGGTGTTTGTCCCTTCGTGGTTACCTGTTATTATGCAAAAAAATCATTGACCCACCACTCCAAATGTAAAATCAAGCTTCTTAGAGGAAAACTGAAGGCATTGATGGGGGAATGTATGTCATCTGTGTTTGCTAATTGGATTTACTCAAAGGAAAAGTAAACTCTCCCTTAGCTTCATAACAGGAGGTAGTTTTACAACTTAGAGCAAGGTATCCCCCTAAATTAAGCTCTTACTCTCCCACAGAGACTGGGAGACAGAGACACTCTCTGCCTTTGTGATTACATTTCAAAGGAGTGGCTCCCAGGTCCTTGAGAAAGACCATGCTGGGCTGTAAAACCGGCAAGAAGCTTTTAGAAGATTTACACTTCAAAGGGGTATGAAAATAATTTATAATTATTCATTTTCTAAAGTAAATGTTCCAAGAAAAGGGAGATCAGGGGCTTAGAGACTGGAAGAAACTTGTCTAAAGTTTAGTCATGCTGAGGGAAATGTTAAGGTCTTCTTGGTTACCAGGTATCCTGCCTGGACGTTATGGTCACCAACCTGGGAGCCAGAAATGAAGGAAGACTTGACTTTAAGCTCCAGCTCTGATCTATTCAAGTAAACATCTATTCATGTAAACATAATTCTGAGAAATACTGCACATGGAGCCAGGAACACTACACCTAAGAAATAAAGTCAGTATAAAAAAAAGTAATTTAGAATTGGAGATCCAAAACTTATCCACTTTGAGTAGAAAATGGAACGTGAGTCAGGCAAGGGAGCCAAATGTCAATGCGACGTCTCCTGGCTCAAGACACTAGGTTCTTCTGCCATCCACAGAACACCTCGTTCACAGCATATTTTTCAAAGACTCTGCCAACAAAGTACTCTCTTTCTAGGGATGTAGTAGTCTACTCACCCAACAGCTGCATGCTCTCTGATATGAGTGTTCTTTACCTGAAAAACCCTTTCAAACATACTTTAAGTTGCTCATCTAATTCATCCTGTTTGATGTCCTCAATTTACTGAGTCTCACACATATTTTGCAAAGCTACCAAGTCTTAGAGACTGATGCTTTTTTTCCTAGGCTACCCAGGAGACAAGCACAAGTCAACAGGGCATTTGCATGGAGTTTCCAGAGTTACTGGGGAAAACAAAAGTAGCAAACAGGTACAAGAAGTCAAGCAGAAAGTGAAAGAGAGATGCCAAACACCTCCCTTTCCTCTACCGCATTCACTAGTATACCTGGAATTAAGTCAGTTGACTGGTTTGCCATTTTTCACTACAAATATATTAAAAATATTTAATCTCAAAAGGAATGTTGAAATAGCTATTCTCCCTGCTTTCAATCCCCTCTCAATGCTGCCACTTAGCTTTTTAAAACTCAGAAATAATCTCTCAATCATTTCCTTAAAACTTAAGTGGTTCTTCCCAACTTCAGAAAAATGTCACTACCAAACTCCTTCACCTAACAAAAGGGATAACATGCCCCAAATATATTTCTTCTTCCCCTTTTCACCCCAGTGGGACCTTGTGTACTGCTGCCATGTGAAAGGCACCCGCTGGAATTGTGCACTATAGTGAAAATTTCCAACACATTCCTTTCAGCTATTTCCCAACTGACACTGCACTTCCATCCTACAGAAGACATTAATCATGAACTAATATGATATTTGCAGCAAAGGGATGGAACTTCCACTGTTAGAGTCAAAGTCTCTCTTCTGATCCCTCTTAAGAGTAGAACATAACCTCTTTAGGGACTGGATATATTACACTCATCTTTTGTCCACACTGCCTACGGTATAGAGCCTGGCTCATGGTTGACCCTCAATAAGGGTGTGCCAAATAAATGAAATAAATTAACTGTGAATGAATGAGCGGATAAATGACACTATGGAACAACTAGTTAGAATTAACTTAAAGCTCTGGAACAGAGAAATGCAAATGTGTACTCTAAGGGATCAGATTAATGAAGTTAACTGGTATTAATGAACCACAGATTCACCCTACACAGACAAACAAAACACTTATATGTATCCATGGAAAAAATGACACAATACCAAGGATTCTTTTATCTTATTCTACTTTGGGAAGCAGGAAAGTACATTCCATTTCTTGAAATCACTTTCCCTGACAATTTTTTTTCAGTCAGTTGTATTGATTGATCTTCATCAGTTTTAGCCTTGAAATGATAAAAAGGGTGGAATATAAACAAAGAGCTGCCTGCACAATATTTAGGTGGAGAACATTCATCAGTGTGAACAGCTCTAACTTAAAAGCAGTAAGAAGAGTATTCCCCCAATTCCCAAGTATAGTTCTCAGCTTTAATGAAAAAGAGACAATTAGAACAAAGGCACTTGCTCACTTCAAGTCACAATTCATCAAGCTGTCAAAGACAATAAAATGCTACACACCTAATCTTTCCTGTTAACCATAATGTAGGCAATGCAATTACATTGTTGCAGCAAATTGGCAAGAATTAGAGGAAGAATTAATGTAAAAACCTTGTGAAATTTTCTGTTCCAGTAAATGGTGTCATTCATATTTAAAAATCTGGTAAAGAAATAAGTATTAAGTGAATTAGCAATAAATACTTCTTTTTAGGCCCATTTTCTTGTTCAAAAGTATTAGAGATTTTTTTAACTATATAAGCAAGGAAAAATTAATTCATACCACCAAAGCCATCTAATTTTAATAAAAACAAAAGACAATTTTAGGTGAAATGGAATGTAGCAATACAAACACTCAGTAATACATAGACATGCAAGAGGACAGATAAATTTAATCTCAAAAATGGTCAAAATGCTTTCAGTGGACTTCTTTCATAAACAGTAGATCCATATGCACACAGAAGAGGAAACTAAGCTGATTACGAAATTATATGGTTAACTATAAAGAGTATTTTCTAAATGACTCTCTATTTTCCAAACTCAGCTCGTGGCACTATAAGAAATACAGAAAAATAAAGCAAAGCCCCCACCCTTTAAAGGTACAAACGTTAATTGAGGACTATAAATGCCAGCCCAAGGATTAAAAAGATGCAGAGAAGTCGTGTCTGATCTAGAGGAGCTCACAATCCCCTGAGGAATGCTGTGGATAAACTAATCATTGCTGTTTATACTTTACTGTTCATGTATGCCAAGAAAATGGAGGACATGTATTTGTCATGTCAATCTTATCTTGCTTCAAAAGTCTCCACCTTGGTGCATAACAGTGATGAGATTGGTTCTTCAAGTTTGCTTGACAGTCTCATTTTAACTTATTAATTATTCAGCTAACGCAAAGTTTAACCCCTATCATGCTGTTTCTCCTACTTCCACTTCTGTTTCTTAAGAAACCAATGCGTATATTGAGGGGTGGAGCTTGCAAGATTCCCAAGATTTGGACACTCTCTCCAATCTGCATCTTGTCTTCTGAATCCTGGCTGCTCTGTGCTGTGGGTTCACCAAGCTCAGTTCCCCTTTGCTTTCTCATCAACACCTTGATCCTTGTTGCCATTTGGGCTCTCCCTATGTTCTTCTTATAGCCTTGGCCGTGTGTGTACTTTGTCCCACCAGATCAAGCTTTCCTAAACACCCTCCCCCAAGCTCATAAGCCAGCAGTATCAGTCACCTTCATCCTTCCAAAATCATGGAGGGATGTTTCTATTTATCCCTTCTGCACACACACCCAAACTGTCACTAGCTCCAGCTCTCTCTGTCTCTGTCTCTCTCTGCTTGTTCAAATAGAACATACATCCATTTCTACTCTGATGTAGCTACCCCATGTTGAATTCTCATTTTAAATTCCAAATAGGAAATAGAACAAAAAAGCACTCCTTCCCTTTTTTTTCCCCTCAACAAAATGCTCTCTTACCTCTCTCCTATCTATACTATAAAACCTATACTTCTTTAGAGGAAAAGAAGATCTCTCTTATACTATTTTCTGTCACCAGATACATACCATATGTTATATTTTTCTTATGTTTCTTCCAGGGGGCATAAAGCCACATGCTTTAGCCCTAATTATGGACAGATTTTAAGAAGAGGAAATAATTCTTTCCAGTAAGCAAAATACATAAATTCCTCACAAGTTTTATCCCTGTAGACCATAATTTTATTGCAATATGGTATAGGAAGATAATGTTAACACTGTGAAAGCATAAATAAGAAAGATTAGCTTAATTTAAGAGACTAAAGAAGGTTTGGAAAAGAGGGCAGTTGATTACAATGGTAAAGATAAGTTGAATTTTCAAAAGTTGAAATGACCAACACTAAAAACCAAAAGATCTACTTACATTTATACAAATGTATTTATTGACCAACAAAACATAAGAGTTCTGTCGTATGTGCTGTCCAGAGGCACCTCTTCAAGAATGAACTTGCTGTTAAGCTACAGCATATTGAGCAAGTAGCCTTCAGCTCTCAGCTCCTTCAGGGTGTGCCCCAGTTTCAGAAGTAACACCGTTTTGAGCGCATATTTATTGCTGAGCAAGGTGAGGGTATGAAGTCCCAGGAATTTTGGCCTGATATGACACTCTGATGAGCATTACTCACTCTAGAACTCCCTGCCAATTCATCTAGTGCTTTATGGGGCCCACACTGCAATTCAACTCTTTCAAGGTCAAGTTTTGCCTCCTCCTTTTCCTTTCACAGAAGTTGATCCTTAATAAACACTTTGCACCCCAAGCTCTATCTCACCTCCTGGAGAACCCAGAAGTACAGTCTATGAAAGTAGGCCAAAAGATGGAGCTTTGGGGCTAGATGACTCAGCAACCTGTAGGCAATGAGGGTGCCATCACTAGTGGTAGGTCAAGAACATTCCTCCAACAAGGTGGCAGTCAATGTTTTACCAGTGGTGAATCAGAAGGGTATCCCAGGGAAGGGGGAATAAATTAGCACAGGTAAAGATCAGGCATTGCAACTTACAGAGAAACTTGTAGATGTAAAGATAACAGGATAGGCTGGCTATGGCTAAGAGCCTTCATGCTCCATTTGGAAAGATAACAAGCAGCAGAGGTAACAAGGAACCAAAAACCAAGTATGAAAGCCAGAGGTCTGCGCGGCTGCCCACAAAGATGCTCTTATCATCTGTATGACATGATAGAAAAAGCCAAAGACAAGTCCAGGACCTAATAGACCAAGTGGTTAAGTGTCCAATAACAAACAAGGTGAAATGCCAAACTGAGGCAAGTCAGTTACACCATGGACAGGGCTCTGAATAGGAAATCCTAGGATGCTGACACGTGAGATGGAGCTGCTGTCTGAGTATATATGAAGTAGATCCTATGGTGCAAGAGGTACACTGGGATAGATGTGATGTGGCCCAGATCCTCCATAAAGTCATGAGCTGATGTGGGAAGTATGCTCTGCAGACACCCTCCAGTTATCATCCACACTGGCTGCTAAGTGAGGAGCGGTATAAAGTTTAGACAGTTCAGCCTGATGCACATCACTCTGACAAGTGAACTTGCTCCAGAGCCCCTTGTTGGTTTGTTCTAAGTGTCTAGTTTGTTTTACCTTCTCCTTTGCCCAAGCTTGCCTCTTTCCCTTTCCTTTCACAGAGTTCTCTCTCTCATATACATCTTGAATCCCAAACTCCATCTTAAAGACTGCTTCCAGAGACACCATATTGTAACTCAAATTGTTCAAAGAGAAATTATAGTACCAGTATTAACATACAATTAGAAGGTATTTGTTGGGGGGCAGGTTGTTGCCTATAGATAATTGTTAATGACTATTTGATAGAAAGTATTTGAGGTGAATTTTTGCACTTCTAAGAGAATTTTTGTCATCTGTAAAACTATCCAATTCCTTGTAGGTTCTCAATCTCGGAAATTTCCCTGGTGAAATCTGAAACTGCCCTCCTCACCCCAGACAAGGAAGGCATGGAGACTTAAGAAACAGGCAGCCACTCCAGATTGGTAGGCGGCAGTTTTAACAAGCACAGGAACTTACTTACAGGACTTGTCTTGGGTGGCAGCAAGATGAGTAGATCTCCACACCTGCCAGGATCTTAGTTTATGTAGAGGCCTTAACTGGGTTCACTAACATATACTGTCCAGATGGTCTCAGCGCACATTGTTCTCTCGAGGCCTCATCCATGAAAATAGCTCCCGCTGTAGAAACGTTACCGACCTTCCCGAGTGGAGCCCCACCAAGGGTCCACCTAACCGGTGTCATTGGAACCAATAGAATGAGACTGAGTTCGGTTCAGAAGCAAAGGAAAGCTTTGTTTTTTGATCAAAGAATGGAGAGGCGCAAGCTCACGATCTGGAGCATATGCTCTCTGCCGGGCTCCGGGCTCTATGGGCGGGGCTGCTTTATCTGCAGGGATGAGACGCAGTTCTCGCGAGTCCTGCACAGTCGTGTCGCTCACAGCACCTTATAATGAAGCGCCTGGAGCGGTGTCTCTGCACACGGCCCGCCCTCCGCCGCCGTCTCAATTGGCGGTGTTGTGCGCAGTGCTTCTGCGCATGGCCCACCAAGTCCATGCATCAGGTGCAGTGGTTCTGCCCTGGAAACTCTGATCCAACGTGTTAGGTGCACGGCTTCTATACACAGCCTCCTACAGGCAAGTGAAACTAGACTAAGCACTAAGAGAAGAGGTTAGACCTTATCACCTAGAGTCCATCTTATTTTTCCCAGGGACCCCAGTGGACTTTGCTGGTGACAGAAGTGGCAGGCAGAATATACATTTCAAGGATGGGAGAGGGTGACGAGTCTCTGATGGGCCAGGTCCAGCTGGTGGGTCAACCACAGTCAGGTCCTCCCAACGACCTCATCCAACATTCCAACGCTCTTATGATCTCACCCACCTCCTTCTTCCTTAACGTGCCCCAAGAGGTCAGCAAGGGGTTTCACTAGCCTGGAGGTAGCTCGTTTGGCAGCCATCTGGCTGCAGTGGAAGCAGATGCCCAAGCAACAATCTAAGCACATGCGAGAGCAAACGCAGATTAAGATAATGATTTCTGATATAAGTAACAAATTTTTCAACCGAAAGGCCCATGATCCAAAACCACTGATTTACTAACTCCTCTATGCCTTCTCTGCCCCAGGCCGGGGTGGGGCAGGGTGAGGAGTTTTGGGGAGCTGGATCACTTAGAGCGTTCACTTGTATCCAGATTAATCAGGTATGAACATACGCTGTTTGGATAATGGCATAGATGCCTCCCTGTGAGGCAGTAATAATGTCCCAGGCCATTCTGTTTTGGGGGACAGCTTTTCTCATTAGAGACGTTTCAGTGTTCATTAAGGACAGGCTTTGCCAGCTATCATTTGAGGCAGGCTGGGTGAATTTAGTAAGGACTTCTATGTGTGCTATAACATCCTCCAGGCCCATGAAAGTACCAGTGGAAAACACATTACTTTCTCAAGTCCGTAGTCTTGAAACAGCAGTTAGCGTGGGAATGGTGGGCAGAAGGTACATTCCAAGGACAGAGGAGGGGGTAAGGAGCCTCCTATTGCCTGGGTCCATCCCACAGGTCAACATGCAGTCACGCCCTCTTGATGACTTCCTCAAACATTTTTCCAAGCCCCCAAAACAAAATATTGTACCATGAACTTCCATTTCAATTGTCCTTTATGGAGTGCTTCTGTCTTTGGTTCAGTCTTACTATTCTGTGCTCATTCTTAGTCTGAAAATTGGCAAACATTTGGATTCTCTCGTGTACCTGAACTAAGTACCATAAAGTTCACCTTTGTAACATATATAATGGATATGAATTGACTGAGATAGAGTCATATAAAGAGTATGAAGAGTAATAATAATTATCTCAGAGCCATTCAGTCTAAACATCTTATTTAGGGTCCAACAAAGGAAGTCATGAAATTGGACAATATGAGGAAGGGAATCAATGTAGAAAGAAAAAAGAGGACGTCTATGGACTTTCAGCATTAAAATGTCAGGGAGATAAAGAGGAACTGAGGATGAGCCGCCAATGAGGGAAAAGAGAAGCAATGGAGAATGCATGCCATGGGACCTGTGAACAAAACTCCTTATGAAGGAGGGAAGAATCAACTGTGTAAAATCCTTCTGAGAGATAAATTAAGATGAGAATACAATAGTAACTGGATTTTGGAGTGTGGAGATCATTGGTGGCCTTAACAGAGGGTTTTTATGGTGTGACAGGGTCAACATACTGATTGAAATGGGTGTAAGAGAGAATAAGAGAATACAAAATAAGGTTACATCTGTAAACAATGCCTTTTAGAATTTTTGTTACAAACAGGGCAGAGAAGTTGGAAAGTTGCTGAAGATAAAATGCGGAAAAACATTTTTTAAAAGAACGGATGAAAAGATGCAATTAAAAGGACTCTAGGCTCCCTTTTAACTTCAAGATTCAACATCATGATCATGTGAAGAACAGCAATGCAAATGCATTATTCTGCCTTACTGGGTCAATATTTTTTTCCATATAGAGCTCTTACCAAAGATTTAACACGTAAATGTCATTAAAAAGTATTCCTGGGCTTCCCTGGTGGGGCAGTGGTTGAGAGTCCACCTTTCGATGCAGGGGACACGGGTTCGTGCCCGGGTCTAGGAGGATCCCACATGCCGCGGAGCGGCTGGGCCCGTGAGCCATGGCCGCTGAGCCTGCGCGACCGGAGCCTGTGCTCTGCAACAGGAGAGGCCGCGGCAGTGAAAGGCCCGCGTACAGCAAAAAAAAAAAAAAAAAAGTATTCCTATTTTTCAGTCAAGTACTTTAAATTATGATCCACTCTCTTAAACACCTGCTCACTTCAAAACAGCTCATTGTTAAACACCCAAGTTAACTTACAATCTCTTAACAGGTTAAACACGAGCACTTAACTCCTAAAGTATATTAGCTACAAATTGAACATTAAGTAAAAAGCACTCAAGGCTATTTAAGGCTTTAGTGCCTTCTTATAAAGGTATGGTATTTGCAATTAGATATGATTTCCATTAGTTATTATGGAAATAATCCACAGAACAATGTTCCTAATTGGTATTATAATAAAATGCTTCTCTTTGGAGCAAGAGTGGAATCAAGGCAAAGATGTGGATTAAAGTAAATGGCTCCCTTACCTTCCGGGACCATTTACTTTTGTCTCTGGTTATTTGGCCAGGAATAAGCAGGGACCCTGGAATGCAGGTTATATTTAGTTGACCCTCTCTATCAGTAGCTGTTTGCTTTGGGAGGCAGGTGAGTGTCTGAATATCAGCTGCACCCACTGCCAGAGTAAGCAGACATCTAAGTACTCCTTTGGCTCCTGGCAGTAATTGCATTACCACTTTCCAATTCCTTGCCCTGCTGTCCAGAGATGAGTTCTAAATGCCCAGGGCTCAAGGTGAAGAGACAGAAGCTAAGGCAAAGAGTTATCCCAATATCCAGTGAATTTGTATTGTTAACAATTTAACTTTTCAAAGGATTTTAGAGTAAAGCAATCAGCTCTCTGCTGGAGTTGGGCAGGACATAAGGCTGAGACTGCTGAATCAATATGTGGAAACCTGACTGACAACTCAGGTAATTTGGTGCAGGAGTTTGGACAACAACTGGAGATAAATTACTTAACACAGTCAGGAACCAAAATTGTGTTCAGAAAGAGACGTATTTTCCTGAGAGAAGTGAGGAGAATTGTACTGACAGGGAACTGATGGGAAGTAATTATTTCATATGCAACTGTATAAGTTCTGATGAATATCTTTGAATTGTCTTTGTGGAAGGGTAGGGAAGTATTGCGAAATATATGTAAATTAAACTGTGATACAAATTCCTCCTCTTTAAAGTACGTAACTTTAGAACAGTTAGGGCTGAAATATAGAAAGATGCTTATTTTGTGGAGAGAAAACTGCAGTATAAAAAGTCGTATTTTTATCTCTCTAAATCATGACGCAATCCTTTTAGAATTCAATTTGACTTATGACAAACTGTGTAAAATACTTTATATAAAGTTTATTTGTATTTTTAACTAGCTTGTATTGGTGTGCTAAAGAAAGTTTCTTCCCCTCCTCCCACATTAATACCCCCCTATAATGTAATATACTCAGTAGTTGCAAAATCCAAGATGAATAGATCTAGCTACCTTACCAACCCTAGAATATGTGCAGTGAAAAAGGGAAGGAGGATGCAGAGAAGGGCAAACTCAATTGATTATTCACTGCTGTAGTCACTGCCAATCAAGAGGATCCTCCTGTTTTCACACGTGTGAGCAAACAATGTTTGAAAGCGTTATTTCATTTCTGAATTGCTTCAGTAAAGACTCTTAAGTGCCTTCCAGGGTGTAGCCGAGATTTGTTTTTGGCTTTTCAGAGTTCAATTCCCCTTTCTAATACAATCTATATATCCTTTTGAGGAATTACCTTCTCCAGTATGTTCTGCTGTTGCCATATTCAATAGATGACATGCTATATGAGCTAGGCCAATCAGATGCTTCCTCTTGAGCAGAAGGACAAAGATACCAGATGTAATTGGAACCTATCCCATTCTAACAACCATGACTCACCCAGATTATTACTCTTCCTAGGCTCTTCTTGTTCTGGCTTCCTAGCCTCTGGGACTACTTGACCTACTCATTTCCATGTGTCCCATGAATTTTTTAACCTCCATTATTTCCTCAATCAATTCTCTTTTGCTTAATTTAACCAGAGTTGATTTCTGTTGTTTGCAGTTAAATATCCAAAAATTTATACACAGGATAATAACTGGCTGGCCCCAATGCTGATAATTCTACTGGGTATTGTGCCACCATCCTAGCTCTCCATGAACATACATGGGTGTGTGTGTATAAGAAATCTCAATGTGAGCTGTTCAACACATGTTACATCTTGGCCACTTCTTTTAATGTCTTTAGCAATTTGTGCATATGGCTATGATACCAAAACTGATCTTTTTCCTTGGCATTCTTTCTTGATGAAATTGATCAACAAGGGTACAATACCAAATACCTAGGAATTAGCCTTTATACCTCCCTCCCCTTCACTACCTTTATCCAGTACCTTACCAAGTCTTAATGATTATAATTTCTAAATACTTCTCAGGTCTGTACATATAACTCCATCTCTACCACCACTGTTCTGGATGATTATCATTTCTCTCCTGAGCTACTGCAAGAGCTGCATGAAAGGTGTGCTTGTAATTATTTGTGTCCCTTTACAATCTATTCTCCACATAAAGCCGGCAGAATAACCTTAATGAAATAATAATTTAAACATTTCACACTCTGCTTTAAACACTTCAGTAGCTTCCCAGAACTCTTAGGACAATGTCCAAAATCCTTAATATATCCTTCAAGCCAAGTATTCTGACATTCCTCACTCAGCCCCTTACTTCACATAAAATGTGTAACCTGGTCACACTGATCTTTCAGCTCCAGGAAGGAGCTATGTTTCCTCCCATTACAGGGTCTCTGTACTTACCTCTACGCATTTTGCCTTTTCTAATTAAATCTTAAGAATCCTTCAGATTAGCATCCTTCAGATAGTGTTTCATGTCCCCAGAAACACTTCTCATCCTCACTAACTAGATCAAATCCCTCTAGTATAGACTCTTCAGAATCATAAACCTTTCTTGACACCACTTATCTCAGACACACTTGCATTGTAGGATTATATGATTATCACTTTTCCCCCTCTCCCAACAATGAAATCTAAGCTACATGAGAGCAGGGACAAAATCAATGGTTTTCATCATTGTTTCACCAGAACTAAGTGCAGTGTCTGACAGATGTTAGGCACTTGGTAATGGATGAATAAGGCCAATATTCTCTGTGAAAATATGAATTCCTTGAATTCTCTGTGGAATTATGAACTAGTGTCTGACACAAGTGCTCAAAAACTGATTGGGTTCTTCCACACTCGGGTTCAGTAAAGGAACTGCTGACCTTAACAACTGATGAAGGTTATAAACATTTTCTTTATCACTCAAGGTCAGGTACACATTTTGATCATAATCTGATATTGCATAATTTTAAAAAAATTATTCTCAGACTCCCTTTGAACAATCAGATTCAACATGCCAGGCATGGTAGTAGATCATCTTTCATCAACAGTCCATGATATTGTTTTTTGATAGAGAACATTTCACAAGAACTGAAATCATGTACTTCCAAAGAACATTTAACTTTTCCATTAACAGAGTACTTTATTTGAAATGCTTATTAATAAACTCAAGATATTTAAACAAAACCCTAAATTAAATATCAACCCAAAGCCAATTAACTCTCACACATGTGCCTTTGATTTTCTGGTGACAACCTAAAGTATAGATTCAGACTCAAATCCAATACCAAAGTCCATGATCCTCCCAAGGACTTAATGAGACTCATTTGGTCTGCTCTCATATTTACAGGGTTTCCCCTGGTTCTCAGATGCTGACTAGTGTTGGCAATTGTTTCTGACTGAAGATGAGCCACTTTTCCTATATAAGTGTTCCATTCTGAAAGTGTTCCAGATGTTCCATTCTGGAAAAAAATATTGAATCTTATGCCTAAGGGGCATAAGCATGCTTTCAGAAAACAACTATATCATCACTCCCATCTCTTGTCAATTCAAACCTGTTCTGTTGAACTACTTACTTCTAACCTTTAGATGAAATAGAATGCAACATATGCCTTTTCTCATTACTCTTAGATAATAAAATGGTTTTACTCTGGAAGTGTTGACAGTCATCTTCTGACATTTGAAGCTGAAGAAGGAAGCCAAAACCAAGAGAAAGAAGTTGAAAAATAGAACATTTAGTCCATGGTGAAATTTTTTAGCCGAAGATCACATTGTGCTCAGATCTATTCAATTATGTGAGCCAATAATGTTCCTCTTTTACTTACTTCAGTTTGGTGTTTTAGTTCTATGCATAACTGACATATGATCTGCCAAGTATGCCCAAGAAAGATCTCCCCCAGGTGGCTAACTGCTCGCTGGTACATGGTACTTAGAGATATCTTACTCCCAACTCCAAAAACACAAATCCACTCACTGAGGAAACAAAGACAGTGCTATCTGTTCTAAAAACTCAAAGAAGACCACTAGAGGTAACAGAGTTTTCTGTTCTTATTTCTTCACTTCCTCAACCTTGACAGTGAGGAGATCTTTTGATGCTGCCCTGTGATTATTTTGAAACGCTTAGGCCTACTCCTCCAAAGACATAAGGACATAATTGCTATCAGCTACATGCAAACCTACCCAGGATTTCCTACATGACATTGATGTTACAGCTCCTTGTCAAGATGAAACCCACATCCTAATATCCTGGCGAAGAGGGCACAGACAATTGGAAAAAATGTAGAAGAAACTAAGGCGTTGAGGATGAGGAACAGGAGGATGAGGAGAGAAAGAAGAGATGTCAGAGAAAGAGATGGTTTCCAAATGCCCATTTAACCTAGGCACGCCCTGTGTAGACTGAAAGGTGACAGTGTGAAAAGGAAAGAATATTTTTTATCATCTATCAGCCTCCATGTGCTTTCCTTTTTATGAAAAATGAGATTGTATTCCCTCCGCTAACAGATTGCTCATACAAAGCCTTTCAAATTGTACAAGATAGAGCAAAGCAGTTAGAAAATGAACACTCCTGGAACTTGTTTAAATATTTCTTCTCCATTCTTTCAGCCTTAAGTCCCATTTTTGGCTCCCCTTGGGGGTGGCTTTCCTCTCATATAATAAATCAACAACTATATCTAAATGCCATATATATACACACAAACATATATATGTAATTTTCTCCGGTGAAACCTTAAAATGGAAAGAAAAATAGCAGGTGTGCATATATATACATGCACATACATACATATATATACATATATGTTTACTTTTTCCAGTTGTCCATCATAAAATCTGTGCCAGAATCTGTACTTGGTCCAGCATATGAAGGACCCACTTCTCTATGCTTTGGATAAATTTCTTCTTGTTCATCTACTTTTGTAACACTTCCTCTCTACCCCTCCCTGCCTCTCAGAATTGCTGTGCAATTGGAAACTGTACTAGAAAGTGTACCAAGTTAGCACTTCATTGTTGCTTTTAAATACAATAATTATTTATGAATAAAATTACTATACATGCATAGAGTGAGCATTATATAGCTCAAGATTTTACAGATTCTAAAGCAACTCCTTCCCAAGTAGCAGTAGAGATGTAAATTAATTTCAAATACAGATACCACAAATTCAAAAAAACTTGGAGTGGGAAAAAGAGCAATGGGGATATATTGTCTGCCCTGTGTCTAGAAGGCAGTTGTTTTCTCCCCATTTGCCAAGGAGAGAAGTGAACTGAAAAGAAGTGCTTACCCAAAGCTGCCACAGTTATGTTAATGCTTTTGGAATTTTTCCAAAGATTTTAACCAAATATTCAATCCATAACAAGTATTCCCCGTGGCACCGTTGAAGCATGCTGCAGTTACACATTATAAATGAAAGCCAAATCACACACTTATGTAAAATGACTGGTACAGCAGAAAAACAAGTTATGTATTTAATAAGCAATCTCAAGCTTGTAATGTAGTGAAACCCACTTGTAATTTCTTTCAAAGTTTTTTTTTTTTTCCCTGCACACACTATTCATTTCTGAAGCTCTCTACAAGGCTTTTATAAAAATCAACCTAGCCAATATACCATCACTTCAATTTTCTTTGCCCATTGCTTTGAAAAACTGTACTCCCATTCACGAATATTAGTCATATCAAAATGCATGAAATGTGGTTGTACGGCATTCCTTGAAGCATGGTTTTTACTTATAAAATATGTATGTTAAAAAAAGAAGCCTTCAACACGTGCTTACACTCCATGTAGTAGACATGCTTTCTGTATTTATAACCTGTGGGATACTTTTACATACAAAAGCCATTCATCTGAATTTTGTCTACCAAATGAAGGTTGTTATAGTTCCTCACATTGACATTACCCATAATTCTGATTGCCTTAATGAAGTAGCATAATGGGCATTTTTGCCAATTAAACATAAGGCTTTTGTTAAAAATGAAAATACTGGACATAGCAGTCAATTCTGAAACAGACTAACCTGAAATTCTGCCAGCATATTTAAGCTGTCCATTTAAAGATGAAACTATCCATTTTTGCTTTCAGCAGGCCCTTTACTAGCTGGGTTCCCTCTCTACTGAATTTCTTCATTAATTTCTATGACATTTTACTTTCCTTTAATTAGATAATTATCTAATTCTATTTGAGCTATTTGTAAATGTGTTTTCATGCATCCAACTCCTCAGAACACATGGTTTTCTATCAGACAGGGAAAAAATATTATATTTATAATTAGTTACCCCATGGAACAGTGTTATAAGAAATTTTTCTCTGATCAACTTTGATTGAAAAGAAAGAAAGTCAGTATTTTGCCAGTGAGTGCATATTGGCTTAGGTTTTCAGTGTATTTTTGATTTATTTTTAACCTTGGCTTTCTGTTTGAGCCAGAAAAGATCATCTTCTTCTGAGGATTTTTCTCCTCTTTTGCTGATTAGCTATAGAATAAGGAGAAGCACCTGAGGGGCCACATGAAGAAGGATGCTAAGCGGTTTACAAGTCTCAGTAATTAATGACTATTTTTATCACAAAGAATATAGACTGGCTTCTTCCATCTATCTAAAACTCAATGTAAGCCCCTATAAGCCTCAATGCAGCATAATTGGTGCAACAGAGCTGAAAATGAGATGGAGGATATAATGCAGCTTCCTGCCTTTAGCTGAAATGGAACAGTAGAAGCCCCTGGCGGCCTCCAATGTGTTTGCCACTAAGATTTAAAGACAGCCAGCTGTTTAGTGTTCCTTGTAAAGCCCACATCACTGTTTATGTCCTTAAATAGAGTTCAAATGTTTTAAATAATGATATTTATGACAATGATTTACTATGGTAAACAATGTACTTCTCAGCCTTTTGGCTCTAATTGGGTGTTTTCTCTGATTAGGAGTAATCATAGACTGTGTACTTGTATTAGTTTTTATTCTGACCACACTGTGCTTAAAATGTGCTCTCAAACCTCTTGGGATGAACAAACGGGTTTTGCTTTCTCAGTGCTGTTATTAAAAAAACCCACTCTGCTGTAAATCATAATATGCTAATAATAGGTCTGAGGACTCAACTGGGAAAATGCAAAAAGCTTCACATTCCTGAAGGCATGCTAAGTGAGACCACAATAAGTGCTGGATAATGTGTTTGTTTTAGATGTGTGACCATCCCCTCTATAGCCTGGATAGCACTGTTTTGTCCAAACCAGCCATAATCACAAAATAAGCTCTTGGTAGTTTTCTACAATATGACTGGAAAGAACACTGGAAACAAAAAAAGCAAACAAAGGGAGGGGCTGGGAATACCTTCCAGAAGATTCTAAGACAAGCCAGGGTTATTTTCAGCCACCTCCTTGAATAGCACCTAAGCATTTCACTCATGTTCTTCCTCACAATGCTGGCACCACCTACTGTAAAAACAGAAAGACCGGTTTCTTCAAAAAAAGGCTATATTTGGAGGCCCATTAACAGCATCCTCTATGAGTATTATATAACAGCTGAATGCCACCTCTCTGTGGATATCAAAAATTAGAAGGTTTTTCTAAAAGCATCTCTTGAGGATATGCCAGAGGTATCCAGAATTGAAAAGATTCATTGTAGAAGCCAAATGGAATCGGATTAATCAGGAATATGGTTAGAGTTAACACAATAACAGAGATAAATCCAATGGACAGAGAAACCAGTTGGAGTTCAAATCTTTTAAGAATTACTATAGGGACTTCCCTGGTGGCGTAGTGGTTAAGAATCTGCCTGCCAATGCAGGGGACACGGGTTTGATCCCTGATCCGGGAAGATCCCACGTGCTGCGGAACAACTAAGCCCGTGCGCCACAACTACGGAGCCTGTGCTCTAGAGCCGGCAAGCCACAACTACTGAGGCCCCGTGCCACAACTACTGAAGCCTGCATGCCTAGAGCCCGTGCTCTGCAAGAAGTCACCACAATCAGAAGCCCACGCACCGCAACGAAGACCCAACGCAGCCAAAAATAAATTAATTAATTAAATTTTTTAAAAAAACATTACTATATAGAGCAGGGGTCCCCAACCCCCAGGCTGCAGACCAGTACCAGTCTGTGGCCTGTTAGGAACTGGGCCACACAGCAGGAGGTGAGCAGCAGGCTAGCGAGCGAAGATTCATCTGCCACTCCCCATCGCTCTCATTACCGCCTGAACCATCCCCTCCCCCATGCCCCGTCTGTGGAAAAACTGTCTTCTATCAAACCAGTCTCTGGTGCCAAAAAGGTTGGGGACCGCTGCTGTAGATGATAAAATTCTGTTAGGATGAGAGTCTAAAATACTACCTATTCCATTACCCCATGACATATAACAGGAGGGTTTCACTGTGAGACAGTCTCCTGAAAGACACTGTGTACTCCCCAGTTCACTGCTGCAGGAGTGCTTAGTAGGGAAACAAGTTCATAAGGAGCTGTGAGGAAGGTCCAAGAACAACTCCAACTATTGAATGAAAAACAGAAATGAAACAAAAGGAAAATCTGAATTTACTCATTGCAAACAAAACATTCATCATAAAAGAACAGATTGGGTATTTATCTCTTATTTTATGTTGACTCTTCTCACAAGGTTAAAAACTTTGGTAATCTGAATTGTACAGTTTCCTATGATAAAGATATGAGCACACCAAATGTTATTCCCTTTAAACATAAAGCTGAATCAAGTTACAGCATCTAGGCAATATTACAGAGGTGATGCAGCATAATGCTCAAGATTGCTAGACTCCAGACCTAAATTGCCTGGAAGTGATTCTTATTTCTGCCAGTTTTCAGCCGTGTAACCTTGGGCAAGTCCTTCACTTAATCTGTAAAATGGGGATAATAGTACAAACTACCTCAACAGATTATTGGGATGATTAAATGAGTTAATATATAGAAACACAGTACTATTTAATAAATAAGTAAATAGAAGCCCAAATATGTACATCACTTTTCCAAGATCACATACTTAGGAAATAGTGAGGGCAGGACAAGTATCCTGTGATTCTGACCTGTACGTCACTGAGACGCCCACACTGGCTTGATGAAAGTACTGATGATTTTGGTGAGAGTGATTCTGGTGATGGGAGTACAAGTAAATGTAGGAACAAGTAATTAGGAGAGGAAGATGCAACCTAGATTCTGAATAAGCAAAATGAAGGAGGAACACTGAAAGGATTAGAAGATCAAAGGAAGGTGATGAAATATTCCACAGCGGTGTCTGTCTGCCCAGGTGCTTGATTGGAACTATTATATATTAGATGAGGCGCTTATACTAAAATGGATGTGAACAACTGGTTCAGGTGAACAATATACAACTTATATTTGTACTTAGTTTTTTCCTGCCCTACACATCTATGCTATCTTTCATGCATGGTCCTGAAAAACTGCTAATTCCTCAGTCTCATCCAACTAGGGAATACAATCCTGTGACGGGCTAGTCACTCTCCTTCAAACACACCTGGATTCCTTTTAAGAAGATTTTCAATATTATAAAGAAGTGGATATTACAGTTGCCTTCTTCATAATTGTTTAGTTTCATGAGCTCTACATACTGTCAAAAAGCTACTGGCTATTCTGTATAAGAATTCTGATTACATTGAACATAATGCCATATATTTGATTTATTTGCCCTTCCAAAAAATCATTTCCATCAAACACTGTCTGTGACAGAAGTACCTCTTCTACTGTTTATATTCTCCAATATCACATGGAATGTTTTGAAATTTTTTTTTCAAAGTTTGGTACTTCTGCATCCAATTTAAAATGATTTCCTCACTGGATAACCTTGGCTACATCTGGCTCAGAACAATTCTTCACATTTTCTATAGGATTATCATACTATTACATGGTTCTATTGCTACAATGCTATTGCATTAAACTAATAATGCACCCCAGAGAGCATTCTAGATTATACATTTTTTAGGCAAGAAAATAAATAAATATTTTCCCGACCACTCTAGAATTGAATATTCTCATAAATTTACCTGTACACTAAGCTTTAGTTTTGCTTACATCTTCTTGAGCCTCACACTTTCTGTAAAGAGATTGTGACTTACTCTGGTTACTACAGAATTAGAATCAAAGGTGGGTGTTAATAATTTGTTAAGGCAAATATCTGCTCAATAATAGAGAATTTTAAAAATAGATAAAATAAAAATACAATGGTCCCTAATTGATATAGATACACAAATGCCTTAAAAGAAGGGAGTTGTCTGCTGTTTGAAATATTTAGAAGAAGGAACAAATCTATCACCAATACTGTAGAGAAGATTCCTGAGTCAAATGCAAAGTTAGACTTAGGGTCCTCTGAGATTCCATAATCCTAAACCAACTCACAGTAGATCTATCACAAGAGGTGGGAACAATTTTCAAGAAAAGAAGTCATAATTCTTAGTATATTTTCTATTTGATGTTTGGAAATTAATTTATTGTATTATTGTTTTAAGGCAATAGCTATGGACTCTGGAGTACTATAGACTTGGCTCTGAATGCCAGCTTTGACATTTATTAGTATGTAGAATCAGGCAGTTTACTTAACCTCTTGGAAGTGCTTTTTTTATTTTTTTTAATTTTTTTTTTTGCGGTACGCGGGCCTCTCACTCCTGTGGCCTCTTCCGTTGCGGAGCACAGGCTCCGGACACGCAGGCCCAGCAGCCATGGATCACGGGCCCAGCCACTCCGCGGCATATGGGATCCTCCCGAAGACATGAATTTGAATTTTGTATTCTCATTGCCTGGAGTTTACCCTTTTGGCAGAGAATACTACATATCTGCTATTTGGAAACATTAATTTTTCCTCTTCTTTTCAACACTGATCAATACAATCAATAGAAATTATAAATATAATAAGTTTTTATTGCTCACTGTCTTTTTTTAACATCTTTATTGGAGTATAATTGTACTCACTGTCTTAATAAATAAAAAATAACTGATGTCTGATGGTAATTTATAAATTAAGATTAAGTTGATTTCCTCAACAAATAACTCGTGATGTATTTAAAATTCGTATTTTAAAAGGACACAATCCCCAGCTTAAACCAATTATTCATTAAGTCGTGTTTTGTTATTTTTGTTGGGTTTCCTGGTTTCTTAATTTTCCATTTAGTGTTTAGGATCTCAGTGCTGATTTTTCTCCTTGCATTTCTTTAGAACCTTCATTTTGGGTAGCCAACATTTATTTCTATACTCAACACCAAACAGGTTCCTTCCAATGAACACTTCTACTACCCTTCCACTGTCCCCCAATTTCCTTCAGATTCTCCATCAAAGGTAATGATCTCTAAATTTATAGCTACTGAAAAAGGTAACTGCCAAACAAGAAAAACACAGTGCTAGATTCATTTTGAAGTGCTTTCAGAGGATGTCAAGATAAAGGAGTTGGATGACATAAGCAAACGAAATATTAACAGATCAAGAAGTCATAATTGAATCACAGGAATGAATATATTGATCTGATAAAAAATGGTTTAATCATTTTATAAATGAATTGGTTTTATGGACAACTTTGGCACAATTGCATTTTTATAACTTTTAAAAACATCCTCAGTGATATGGCTGTTTAAAAGTTTTATTTCTATTGATTTATATGTTTTATAATAGCAGCTATGTATAGTGCCCTCACTCCATGCTGAGAATTGTATTAGCATTAAAAGGTTATTTTACTCAATCCTTATACTAACCCTATGTAATAGGTATTATTAATCTCATTTTACCAATTAAAAAAAGCACTTCCGAGCTTCCCTGGTGGCGCAGCGGTTGGGAGTCCGCCTGCCGATGTGGGGGACGCGGGTTCGTGCCCCAGTCCGGGGGGATCCCACATGCCGCAGAGCGGCTGGGCCCGTGAGCCATGGCCGCTGAGCCAGCGCGTCCGGAGCCTGTGCTCAGCAAAGGGAGAGGCCACGGCCGGTGAGAGGCCTGCATACCGCAAAAAAAAAAAAAAAAAAAAAATTCTTGTCTTCTTTATATTCTCCAAAATTCATTTCCCTCAGAGTTTAAGTCACCAAACATTATTAAAGAAGAAACAATTTGCTCTCTTTGATCCCCTAGGTTGCTAAGTTGCTTCAGTAATCCATTGACAATAGTCATCGTCTAACATAGCTCTTTTGTTCTTCTACTGTATTCTCTCTCCATTGGTACCTGAAGATTCAAAAACCAAAATAAAAATAACAGCAATAGTTCCAGCCTTTCCCTATCCCCTTCCCACTAAAAATACTTCTGGCTCTGCCTGCTAAGTTTCTGCCTTTTCCCCAAACAATGAGGAGCATTCTGGAATTTGAAGCAGATGTTTGCATTATTGTGATGCATTATTATGGGAAAGACTGCGGAAGAAGTTACACTAGAGACTAGAAGTTTGGGGAAGGCATTTTTTAGTAGATTTAGATGTTAGAGTTTGATACTGGGTTTGTTGTAGGTGAAGAGAAGAGTAATATTACAATGAACCTCTTCTTGTGGAGTTTGAAACATGTAATCAACTTAATTCATTTGCACATTTGCACATTTCTTTTTAGTGGCCAGTCTTTGTTTTTTCTTGACCAACACAAGGCTAAGACTGGATGCTTGAATCATGGCTATATTATCTACACAATGAATTTTTTTAACCAGTTTATTGAATCCTTAGAATTGCAAATGAAGAAAACCATAAACAATGCAAAAGATGAAGCATATTGGGTATTGTTTTCAGTAAAGCTTGCCCAGCGCAGAATTCACCACCATTTACCTGGTAGTAGTACCCATCTGTGTGGTAATGCTGTTATAATGGTGCTTGGAAATTAAGTATAACGTACAGGCTGATCACATGAGGTCTATTTAGATCTATCTCGGGGGCTAGGTTTTGAATCAGGGTTAGTAGGCATTTGTGTTGAAGGCAAAACTGAAAAGTCATAATGAAAAGAATTTACGTTAAGTATAAGAAGGCCAAATTGCATCTGCAAGTTCAATTGAGCCCCAAGGTGCTGCACATAATTTGCTTTGCCTACTGACTCCAGTCACGTCAGTATCCACAATAAATCATAAGGTTGTAATCCATGAAGTTCTGCCTGGCCTACTGGTTGGTATATCTGCCTGGAAGGAAAACCCAAGAACGGAGGAATGGAGAAATCTCTCTTCCGAGGCCTTGTAAAGTAGCCTGGGATGACAGTGATTGTGGCAGCCCAAACTTTCTATCACCTAAAAGGGTAGTGAGAGTAGAAGCATCATGAGGATTATATTCCAAGCTTTCACTTTATCATCTCCTTTAACCCGTGTAACAACTAAATGCAATATGAACTATGTTTTATGTTTTATAGATAAAGAAACTAGGACTCTCAGAGTTATATGCTCCAAATCACTCAGCTAGTTTAAGGCCAGAATTTGAACCAAATATAACAAGTGCTTTTTATTCATATTACCCCACATCCTTTCAGATTTCTTCCCCTTCTTTCATTGTTTTTCCATCTATAAGAATATGCCTTCCGGGACTTCCTTGGTGGTCCAGTGGTAAAGAATCTGCTTTTCAATGCAGAGCACATGGGTTCAATCCCTGGTCAGGGAACTAAGATCCCACATGCCGGGGCAACTAAGCTGCACGCCACAACTACTGAGCTCACACGCCTCAACGAGAGAGCCCGTGTGCCGCAAACTACAGAGTCCGTGTGCCCTGAAGCCTGAGTGCCACAGAGAGAGAAAACCCGCACGCCACAACTAGAGAGATGCCTGCATGCTGCAACGAAAGATCCCACATGCCTCAACGAAAATCCTGTGTGCCACAATGAAAACCCAAAGTAGCCAAATAAATAAATAAATAAATAAAAAGAATATGCATTCCTAGACTTTATACTCTTTTTTGTTTTTCTATCAAAATTATTGTAAAAAAAAAGGGCAGCAATATTATTATTTAAATAATATGCCTCAGAATAATTCACTGAAAAAAAGTCTGAAACCTTGGTTGATATAAAACAAATTATTCTATAAGGCTTTTGTCCTAAATTTAAATAGTCAAATAACTTAAAAATTAATATTTTTCGCCAAGATTGCAATGCCATTAATGAAGATCCTAAATAGATGCAAGTTTTCTAAGTGGCTTCGAAGCCATTAAGGAAATATTAAAATATCTTTAATAGGTATCAGTGTTATGTATATCTTACTGCATTATAATATCTGGAACAATGTTCAGTTTATTTATGGTGCATGTTTATGTTACTCTCAGCCAATCCCCTGCATGTGACATAAATTAATTTAATAGAATAGAATAGAATTTATTATTTATTTAATAGAATTGTCTTTATTCAAAGCTATAGGGTCACTGGGTTTCTCCACTGCTTTTCTGTACTAAAATATTATCTTTTACAGTCCTAGAGATTATGGTACACAGTGAGAAGAGAGATATTCTTTCTACCAGGGTTGTAAAGTTTCCAAATATAAATTGAAGTAGAATCTGCATAAATATTTAAATGTTCCTTGGCCTGTTATTATCATTGTGTTCATAGTATGAGACTCATCTATGAAAGGAAGGCTGAATTTAAATTCTCTAACAAGATAATTACCCATTGCATCTAATTTTGAGGGTAAATTATTAAAGAAACTGTGTCTGCACGAATATTCGAACTGTGAAAAGTTACATGGTCATGATTCTGAAATAATCCTGGTGGGTGAATGTGGATATACCAGGATTCTCTGGTGATGTTTTTAAGAGATTCTGAATGGGTCTGAACTCAGGCTTTTAAAGAATTTCGAATCTGTATCTACTCCTGGTGCTGCCTGCCAGCTCCAGTTTCTTTACTTTAAAGAGCTAATCTCCTTTTAAGGAAGGGCATTAGCTCACCAAAAAGGAAATGGTGTGCTTGTAATGACAAATGACATGACTCTTCTCTTCTATTTGATAGAAGGGCACTTGTTCTGTCTAAATCGTATATTCTTTTGTAAACAGACTCTCCAGCCCTCTAGCTAGAGAAATCAATGCCCTGTGCAGACGGTGCCAGACCTTTATTCAGAAATGCATGCACTTGATTCATATTAAAGTTCTGATATTTAACCTTCTGTCTAAACCTTAAATCAGGACCCTAGGGCAACGTCAAATATCTTCATCTTTTTAAATTTAAAAATTTGTTTCAAACTATAGAAGAGAAATTAAAATCTCAGAATGATTTGAGTCTGTGAGCATAAAAATAGCCCTCTAGCATAGGATGCATTTATAACGAGAGTCATAATCTAAGGATCAGTCTCTCAAAATGAGAATGAGAATCAAAAAGAATTAGAGGAAAAAAGTTGTGTCTGTGGAAAGACATATATAAAGCCCTATGAATATAAAAACCAAGCCAAGCCAATTAAAATTCAAGCGTATTTAAATACAACTCTATACCCTGTTCTCCAACATACATACAAATATACACATAAAAAATATAATGTAACCTAAAATTATGCTATTTAGAATTTTTTTAAAAGTAATTACAGGACTTAACTCATATAGCAGCTAGGGAAATTATCACAGGTTGTAGCTACTGCCGCCATAAGAATTGGTTTCAATTCAGCCTTTAATGAGATCAGCTATTTCTATTCATTTTCATGGGTACCTACTTCTATAATGACAAGGATTAATTTGAAGTTCCTAGAAATGCATCACCTAGCTCACGTTGGAGGGTAGCTAGTCTGTGGGCCATAAATATAAATTCTTCAAGTAGTGGGTTGACTATTTCATTAAAACTGATGATGTTTTAGTATTTCATATGCAGAGCCATGCAAAGGTGGTATAAAGCAAGGTTTTAATATAGAAGGTATTTAAGGAGGAAAAGCTGTCACGGAAAGGTGATTGTTAGTTACTCACAGATGCACGAGTCGGGGTAGGGGGATACTTCCTTTGTCAAGCAAGTGCAAAATAATCTCTGAATTTCAGGTGTCTCTTATGGCTAAAACGGGCCTGCAAAACATATCACCACATTCAACATAGCCAATACAAAGGCAGGGGAAGGCTTCTGTGGCATGGCTACCCTTCAAATGTCAATGGTATTAATTTACTTCACTTTTCTTTAAGTAAAGATAATAATGATTGGAGGGTAATATTTGAGGTTTGGGAGAAGATAGTGCACACAGTATGATTACTCAGCCTCCTGTAGTTTAGCCCCTGTTTGTAAGTCAGTATTTCCCAGTATTCTTCTCTAACACTGTAACCAATGCCATTCAGAGAGACAGTGCTGGCAATGGCAGGCTACTGTCATGCTCAGCGTGAGGGAAGCTGCAAAACCGGCATCAGGTCCATAAAGCACAAGTTCATTAAATTCCCTGAGAAGCCCACAATGACTCAGACACTTTGTGTTATGTAAGTTATGCACATGTAATAACCAAGCAAGCAATTTAGCCTCCGTTTGATCAATTCACTGAGGAGAGAAAAATAAAAGAGAGCCATTGTGGTTTCATATGAAATCAGGGGCAATCACTGTCCTGGACTTCTCAATAAGAGTGTTATAGACATGTTTTCCAGATTCTATTCTTCCAGAAAAAGAAGAGTTGACTAGTATTTTTGAGAGTTAAACATTAAAAAACATTTAAAATATCAAGAATTATTTGTAAAATAGTAATAATCCACCTACTTTTAAGTGGAAATTTTATAGAAAATGATAAAACGTTTATTTCTTTCAAAATTCTTTCCAGAAGCTGTTCTGAATCTTAACATAGTGTTCATCATCTTGCAAGTGAATAATAACATATAATGATTCTTAGCCCTGCTGCAGAAATCCCACTTTGGGACCAGTATCCTCTGTGACATCTATAAACCAATGACAAGACAAGATCACCAATAATGATGTCCTGGACACCAATCAGCCACAATGTAGTGAGCCCGTCTGGGGTATTGTCCTCCCCTGCACCAGACAGGTGAAGAAGGGAGCTCATAATTGATGTATGAACCCTTCTGTTGTACCTAACAGAGGAAGAGTGTTTATCTTCCTAAATATCTGTTAGACTCCTGTCACTTAGATATATAATACTCCAAGAAGACGAAAGGAAGAGGAAAAAAGGAAGTTAAAAAAATGTATCTTTCGAGTCATTGTGCTAAGGAGTGTCAGGTCAGGGGTTACTGCCAAGTCTGAATAGCTCTTCAGTGAATATGTTTATGTAAAATGAAAACCACAAATTAATTCAGAGAGAAGAAACAAATGAAAAAAATTCCAGGTTCATTATTTCCATAATACAGCCCAAACCACTGGTTAACTTCTTTCACTCTCAAGTTTTGACTCGTTGGTTTTGTTACTATCCTGCTAATCCAAGGCACAACTGATAGACTATCATATGGAAAGGAAGAGCATTCATTTTTTTCTCAGCTTTATTAAGGTATAATATCATCTTCTCTTAAATATCTAAACTAGTATGGATCTTAACCTCTAAAAGAAAACACTGATTCCTTATCACTCTGATCCTTAGTTCCATCCATAAAATTGGATGAATAATTCAGCGGGTGGCTGCATAGATTAAGTGAAGTAACATATGTAAAGTGGCTAGGGCTTTGCAAGCACTCAATAAGTATTAAATATTATTTTTATTCCTATAGGCGTGCAATATTTCAGTTGATTTTCAGTAAACATCAACTTTTCCTTAATTCAGACTATGAGCAAGTGTTAGTTACAGTTTGAAAAAAGTGAAACAGAAGATTAAAAGAAACTGAAGATCTGGATAACTATTATTCACTATAATTGAATTTCCATTTGTGATTAAACTTCAGCTTCTTCATAACTGAAAAGATACTAGAATAGTAGGTCATAACATTTGTTGTGAATATTTCCACATGTAAAAAGACTGATTATTTCTGACTGCAAGGCCCCAGAGTACTTACACTGCACTTCACAATTAAGATCCCAATATCAGTTCCCAATTTCATACGTGAAAACAGCAGAAGACTGGACAATTTGAAATTCAGTGTGTGAACTGCATTTTTGTTTTCTTACGTAGCTCATTTTCTCATACAGTTAATCATTGATTTAGCAATATATTTGGGCACCTACTATGTGCCGAATATATAATGCTAGTACTAGCAAGAAATATTAGAGTTAATAAGACAAGATAGAGCTTACAACTGACACACACACTAAACACACACCTTTGCAATCAATTGAAAAACAAATATTGAACAAGAAAATCAACCACAGGTCCTAGAGTTGAGTGGGGTTTTGACAAGTAGAGCTAAAGGAGAAGAGAATTATGGGCAGAAAGAATAGCACAAACGAACGTCCGGATAATGGAAACACAAGATCTGATTTATCCTTTCTTTGTCTGCCAAAATCCCACTCTTTCTCCAAAGTGAAATACAATATTTAAACTGACTGCTTATCCCTTCCCGTATCTTCTTAATTGTTCTTCTTCCATAACATCTTTCATTTTGCTTTAGTAAGTTACACTCTCAAGATCAGGAACATCTGGAATCAAGAATATTTAATTCTCTAGGATCTTATATGGTACCTGGAACATTAGTCACTAAAAAAATGTTCATTCTATAATATAGAAAATGAGGGAAAATGAGAAGCTGTGATATGTGATTTATAATAAGAAATATATATTTGGTCTTCATCCCCATTTTTGGCTCCTAAAATCCTTGGAATTTCCTAAGTGAGGAGAGTGGAAAAGGTATCTTTTTTTATGTTAATGAGGTGACTTTTGGGCCCCACCTAGGGATGGGGGTAGGTTGACAGGAGAACCAACCATGTAACTTGAGGCTTGGGATTTTCAGTCCCACACACCCCTCCCCACCCCGCCTACCCCTCACCCCTCCGGACCTCTGGGAACAGGAGAAGGCTGGAGACTGAGTTCAAGCACCAATGGCCAGTGATATAATCAATTATCCCTATGTAATGAAGCCTCCATAAAAAACTGAAAGGAGGGTCAGAGAGCGTCTGGGTTGGTGCACACACGGAGATCAGGGAGAGTGGCACCGTCAGAGAGTATGGAGGCTCCATGCCCTTTCCCCATACCCTGTCCTACACATCTCTTTCACCTGGCTGTTCCTGTGTTATATCTTTTTTAGAATTAACTGGTAATCTAGTAATTAAAATGTTTCTCTGAGTTCTGTGACTGCTCTAGCAAATTAATAGAACCCAAGGAGGAGGTCATGAGAACCTCTAATCAATAGAGTCAGAAGCACCTGGGCTTTCGACTGGCATCTGAAGTGGGGAGAGAAGGGGTAGAGTCTTGAGGGACTGAACCCTCACTCTGTGGGATCTGATGCTATCTGGGTAGAGAGTATCAGAATTGAGTTGAATTGTAGGACATCCAGCCAGTGTCTGGAGAATACTTGGTGCTGTGCGGGAACCACATCCCCCCGACCCCACACACACCCATTGGAATTGGTACCAGAATCTATTTAGATGTCTAGAATTTAAGTTTCAGTGACTGAGTAGAAAGAGGTCAGAAGCGTGGAGTCCCTGAATAAGGAGGTAATTTAAGTTATTTGAGAAGAAGAGAATTATGATGATTTTAGTTTTGATGACAATTAAAGAGCCAAGTGAAGGTTCCGGCCAATTTTTGCATATACAGGACTAGAATTAAAAAGGTAGCCAGGACTGTAGAAAAATATTTGAGAGTTGTCCACATAGTGGTAACTGTATATAAAAAAAAGATGAGGAGTGTGCTAACAAAGAAAGCCTGAAGGACAACTATTTGGGGGACAGAAAGAACATGAGAATACAGAAAATTGAGAAAAATTAGAAAGAGAGCTAGGAGAGCTTATTGTCAGAGGATTCCATGGAGAACAAAACAGTCAAAAAGAAAGGAGAAAGATCAAGAAAAACTGAGAAAGAGTTATTAGAGTTGTGATTTCTGTGTTCACTGGATACCAGCAAAAATTATTTGGAGACAGAATGGAAGTCATTTTATCAGAAGGCATTTTTCTTCTCATGCTGGGTATACTTACATCTAAAACATGATATCGCAGAACAGAGTCTATAAAAAGTAATATGATATATCAATAGCTTTATGAGGAATGAAAAGAAAGTGTTTATTCAAAGCAATTTCAATATATTACTGTGATTTGCACATAGTAACATCATTTTAGGAGTGCATCAGATGAAGTTTTTGTACTTAGGACTTTATAATACAGTATTTTTTTAAAGCCTACCATTATTAACATTTCTGAGAGTTAGAAAAATTTACACCAACTATCACAATTAAACTACAATAAGAAATCAGTCCTGATGCAGAAATAAGAAGCCCGAATGCTATTTTGGAATCAGTAGTTAACTATTTTTATGAGGGAAAGTGGATGTACTTATACAATACAGTAGGAGGAGAATCAGACTACCTAGAGGTAGTTTAGCCTGCAGGTAGCCTGAATGTTTTGCATTTTAGAAATTGTGTATAGGTTGTGAGGACAGGAGTGTAAAAAGTGAGGAAATGAAAATAGATGACCAGCTACCCAGAGAATCTGCCTGATTCAGTTTGTAATTAGATGTTTAGATTATCACTCTTAATCTTTAAATTATTTCAATTCTGTTGAGAGTGGAAGTGAAATTACAAATTGTAGAATCTTGTTAGCTGAGCTAGTTTAAGACACAATAAATTCATACTGAGGGTGAACCTTCTTTCTATATCATATAAATATGCAAAGAAAACATTTCCCATAGTAATATGAAAGTTAGTATATTTTCATGGTGGAATTAATTTAGTAATCCAGATTCATGTCTTATGAAACCATATGGAAGTCAGTGTATTATCCTTTTCCCCTTTGGAGTAGGTATTCATTCAATCATCCACTCATTTACCCATTCAAATAATAATTGAATGCTTACTATACATCAGGCACTGTGGTAGGCACTGGTCATCCAATCATGAATAAGATCCATCCCTTTCTCTCAAGAGCCAAAAACCTAGAAGTGCTTTCTAGATGCTTCAAAATTTGTTAAAGAAAATTAATAGAGCAACTTTTAAAATCCAATATATATGCCATACAACTACCACTTAAATATCTCACTATATTAACCAACATTCTTTATTTGCCCTATATCATAGCCAATGTCCATAGCATACTGAATGCTCAAAAACAGGATCTCTCTTATACTCTCTAATACTTTTCCTTCCACTAGTAGAAGGTTTTCATGTTTTTGTTTTTTTCATCAAGCCTACAGTTTGGATTTGCTCCCAAACGTGTTTATATAAGTTATGCTCATGATCGTAATTATGCAATTCAATTAAATATTGCTTAAGCTGATTAAATACAGTTGTGAAAGTGTTTCTTTGATGCTGTTTCTAAGTTGAATGCTTTGTTAAGACAATAAAAATAGGTTACCAACAGGGCTGAATTAGTTTAGGAGACACAACTTTAAACAATTAAAGGGAAAAAACCTTAAACGTCTTAAAGGCTTCTCTACCTAGGTTAGATTACTTTGCAATGGTCTTTAAGTTCTTGGTCCACTTAAAAAAGAAAACAAAACTGACTTTCATACAAGATCTATTATGTGTATGATTTATGTGGAAAGATGAACTGTAATCATTGGGCCCATCCTTTAGGGAAAAAAAAACAAAAAATAACTTTGGTCTTATATTTAAAAAATAGTTAATGAACATTATTTGTAGGTTTTAGGCTAATAGAAAACCTTTAATGCATGCGTATAACATTATTTTGTGATTCCTCACTGTAACCAACTTTTTCAATTAATTGATCTACTACCAACCTTACCTGCATGTGATAGAAGGCTTTTTGCTGTGCTAGCTACAGACTACAATTCCAAAGACACATGGATGTGGCATAATAGTGTTGCATACTAATGGCTTATGTATAGATAGATATCATTTTGTTATTCTGAAACAGAGAAGATGTCTTCTGTTTCTCAATTTTAAAAAGGAATACTTTATTTAAAGGAACAGTTTTTATTGGGAAATACAAGAAGTTAGAACTTCATAGCCCTAAGGTGCTATTCTATGCTTTCTTCTTAGAGGCACAACAGTTCTCCCAGTTGATGGATAAAAAGTCCACAAAAGGGAGCCATGAGTTGGGTAGCATGTCCCTGGAAAGGAACGAGATATAACAGTTTGAAAATTGAGTTTTCTATCAAAAATGTTGAGTTATTTAATTCTCAGTGATTCAGTGTACTGATAAATATTATTTTTACTTGGAATGCATATCCTTGAATGTTATGTTGTAAAAATGTCCGGAAAATGGGATCTGAACAAAGCCATTTTTCTTCCATTACATACTAACAGAACAAAGAAAAACAAATGTGTTTACATACCCTATGCTTTATTAAACTACAAGGACTTCAGTTGTTGCCTGTGGGATTTTTATGAGAAACTTTTCTTACTTTGCTCACTCACGTGCAGGCCATTTAATGGTCTTGCTTAGCTCACACTCATTAGCAGACTTAATGATTTAGTGGATTACAACATAAAAACTAAAATAACAACAGATTAAACTATCCAAAAAAAGAAGAAAATTCCTCAGAAGGTTTTCTCTTGTGAATCTCTCTGGAAAAGCTAGAAGTCCTATTGTATTCAGTCTTTAGTCTAGAAAAGATATGTAATTCAAATTATGACTTCTCTGTACCATTTTTACTTCCTTGTTTTATCCCAGTTGCTGACTTCAATGAAATTGACATCTTGTTTAGCCATCTCCTCCATTTTACCCTTAAATCCAAATGTTCACCAAGTTTGCTTCTTCCTTTTTCACCTTCACAATTCTCAAAGCCACCCACCAAGTCAACGACCTCCTTAGCTGACACGTGGATTCACTTTAACTCGTGTTTCCTTTTGCTGTCCACACTGCACAGCACTTCCAGATGAATCTTCCTCAAACATGGTTTGTAACACTTAATTCTCCTGCTTCAGAATAAATAAAGCAATCTATTGACAACATCGTTTATCTAAATGTCTCTTCTTGTTATTCCAAGTCTTCTATAATCTGCTCCCACTCAATCTGATATTTAGTCTCTTCTAATCTATTTTTAATTAGCTGGGGGTTTGAATATATAACTCCTTAACCTCAGCATAAATCCCATAGCTTATATCAAGGGTCTATAAACTATAAGCTGTGGACCAAATCTTCTCTATCACCTTGTTTTTATACAATCCATGGGCTAAGTATGATTTCTACATTTTTAAACAGCTGGGAAAAATTAAAGGAATTCTATTTCACGATATGTGAAAATTATATCAAATTCAAATTTCAATGTCTATAAGTAAAGCTGTATTGGAACATAGCCATGCTCATTTGTTTATATATTGTCTATGGCTGACTTCACACTAGAAAGCTGAGTTGAATAATTGCAACAGAAACCACATGGCCTACAAAGTCTAAAATATTTACTATCTGACCCTTTACAGAAATATATATATTTCTCTATATATATTCATTTCCCTTTATTCAAAGCAATATATGCTAGCCATGTTATACTCTACTTCATAAGCAATTTTAAACATGAATCTCTTTTTGCAAACTTAGAAAAACATTTTCATCAAAATGCTACTTGGGGTGTAGTGAAAAATAACAGCAGGAGAAGACGGGAAGGCAAGAGGCAACATAAGCATGGAGAAAGTGGAGAATTTAGTGAAAGAAAAAGGTAAGTAAGGAGGGCAACAGGGAGCAGATTGTACAGACATAGAGGGAGAAAAACAGAATCAGAATTAAGTAAAAGTTAGAGCAATATCCCCAGTCAAGCCAACTCCTGCCATGCTGCCCTTTCTCCCTATTAAAAAGAAAAATAATTAGCTCTTACTTAAAAGATTTAGTTATTTATCAGTTAAGCCTCACAACAAACTGCAATTAAGGCAATAATCTTATTCTAAGTTACGAGATGAAGGGTGTGAGACCTACAGATGTTGACCAAGTGACAGACCTGTAACTGTAACTTAGATATGATACCAACGCCCATTGTTATAACACCGCACTGCCTTTCGTTATTCTTCAAGAGTTGTTCCTATTCAGGAGTGTATGTTTAGTTCTTTAGAAAATCATGCATTTTTAAAATTACTATGGAATACTATCAAATCTAAACTCAGCTTGCCTCTTACACTTAATAACTTCTTGTAAAATCCAGGTGTTGATTTTTACCTAAGAGGCTCCTGTGAGAAAGAGTAATCAAGAATTTTGTTGACCCAGGGAAATAAGCTACACTGGTAGGTTTCAAGGCTATTGACCAATGATTAAATATCATCCTAATAGTGAATATTTATTGACCTCTTACTATGTTTCGGTCATACCTTTCTCACAATAATCTTAAAAGTTATGTACAATTAATATCCCTATCTGCATCATCACAGAAAAGTTTTGAGTAAATTGCCCAAAGTTACAGAGCTCAGCAGAAGCTGGGATATGAACTTAAATGGACTAATACTAGAGCCATAAGATTAACAATTATGCCAGGTTGAGAAAATCTTTAAAAGATTTAAATATATGAGACTCATGAAAACCTAAATGTATGAGACTTACATTAGTGGTTTCTATTTTTTTAAAAAAATGAATTACCTTGCTTTGATAAGGCAACAATTTGAATTTATAAGACTACTGAAGTGTTATCTTTGAAGTCAAAGCAGCACAGCATCATGATGAACAAACACTCACATGCGCCTGTGCATGCATACACGCACAATTACAAACACAGTGGTAAGAAGTGCTACTGTGGTCGGGAAGATCCCAAATGGCATTAGGCTTATCAACTTAACAGTAAACAGGAACTCCTCTGTGATGAATAGCATGCTTGGACCATAGTGTGGAGTTGCTTTAAGTTCAAGAAGTGTCTCTCCTTCAGGCAACACTCCAAGCCAGCTTTCCTCATGATCAGATCTTGGGACTGTTAATATAAAATGTTTGCTATCGTTACTGGGCTGTGAATGGTGCATAATGAACAGTCTGCCCCAGGGGGCCACAGTTCATGTAGCCCCCAAACACTGATGAGGCCAGAGATTGAGATGTCTGTTCAATCTTATTACTATTTTTAAGTCGATTTCAAGATAAAAAAGTTCTCTGGAATGAGGCGGAGGAACCTCACTGCTGCTGGCATAACCTTTTGCTGGTACATTGTCTTGGATGTTTCATCATCATAATACAGTGTATTTCACAGGAACTGTACTATTTTAAAAGATAAATGCTAAAACTATAATGTAATATTTAGATACTCTTTTCCTGGAGGTCAATGTAAGGACACTGAGTAATTATATCATAACATGAGATACTTAATTACAGAGGTGCATATATATTACCTCTACTAGATAAAGCCATTTTTATTACAGCAATTTCTCATTTTTTAGAAACACTTTTTCCCCATTTAGGAAGTCTGACACTGGAATACATCTTAACATCACAAAAGCAGATATAAATGTGTACATTTAGGGAGGTGATACCCTACCCCAAATGTTGATTTGACATCTTAAACTAGAGGGTCTCTTAAAAAGGAAAAAATAATGCAATGATTTAATATCGGTATGGTATCAAATTATTTGTTTTTAATTTAAGAAAGCATTTTCAGGGTTTTCCAGGGCTGTTAAAAAGTGAACATATTTGTCCGGATCACATGGAATGCTCACCACCCTCTCCTGACAAAGTAAAGCATTAACAGTGGCAGCAACCATTAACATTCTTGTCTCTCTTACTGCTAAAACCAGCACCCTGCGACATAGTGAGAATTGAAAATTCCTGACCTTCAACTCGGTTGATTGGAAAGCTTTCATTAGAAGTTGGTTCTCTTATGGCCCCATAATCTATATTTTAAAGCTTATTATCCACTGTTTTAGCCATTGATAAGCTGACAGCTGTAAAACATTCATGAAAACACACTTGCAATCTTGATAAATGCCTCCACTGTGTAATCTATTGCAGCAGTGATATGTATTACAATTATTTCTTAAAGTACCCCAAATTGACAAATTCACCTTGTTTATACACACATACATAATGATGTAGTACTAGACCTAGATTTAGAATGATGCCCTTTTCTTTTATTATCAGGGAATTTTGCCTTCCCTACTCCTATAATTATTTAACATGAACAACTTTCTTTTTCCATCCATCAAACAGCAGTGCTCACCAGGAATACAAATAACCAGAAGACAGTTAGCCTTAATAGTCAACAAAATGTTAATCATTATATATACTATGGTACATTTACCAACCTGTAATGTATTGTTTTCCTTTTCTCATATAGTGTGAAGAAATTTGCAGGCTTGCCTAAAAGGTTTCTTACAACGTAACTATCAAAATGATTGTATAAGTAAAAAATAGAAGCAAACTTGTTTTTATTTAAAATTAAAAGTACAAAATTTAAAATATCCTGTGTAGATCCAGTAATAACTGAAATGTTCTCCTTTTACTTGAGTCTTCATTTGATTGAATATATTAAACATACAAATATCAGGACTTTAGATTATAGAAAATGTGTCTGAAAATACTTTCCAAAATATACCCCTGTAGACCTCTAGATGGCAAGCTTTAGTAAATTTTTAAAACTGGGCTGAATTCAGTTTCTTACCAACTCTGTCTAATCCACCTATTGAAATAATTTTCTGTTAATAAGCTACTCAGAGGTATTTGTGCTCTTATGAAACAATGCATGAAAAGAGAAAATTATATTTTTTTCTGAAATTTAATCCTCTTCTTTGGGATAACCTAATCGTATCTACATGGTGTACTAGCATCTTCTAGCAGTGTCGTTTTGGTGTATGGGATGTTCTGGAAAAGTTTTACTTGATAGATGATTTCAAGTGGTTTCTAAAATCAACTATTTATTTATAATTATAAAGATTAGCTACAGCTTTTATTTTAGGAATTTCAGAAACCTTATAGAATGACTTTTTAAAAGTCCTTTGAGAAACGTAAAGTATGAAATATGTGTGCATTTGTCATTAGAATTTCAATCATGCCCTTTACAAAACAAATACTAACAGAACAAATTTCCAAAGCATGAATCTTTTTGTGATACATCATTCATGTCTGTTTAATTCTATAATCACTGCTATTCCTTTAGTCAAGTTAAAAATATTTGTTTTGAATGCCAACTATATTCAAGAGTTGTCACGGGATGAACTGAAAAAAATTAGTAAGAGAGTTGATAATTAACATATATGCAAGTGGCGTTGAAAAGGACAAATTTACTTTGCATATAATATTATTAGCAAGAATGCTGAAATATGAACTCCAGTTATAGCTAGGATACATATGTTAAATCTTCAATGAGGACTTGAACTAATATCAATATCACTGGCTATGAGAAAATCCATTACGTAGTGTGCTGGATATTATAGATCCGTTTCTGAAAGGTAGCTCGTCCTCAAACACATAGTAACTATAGAAAGAATACTTAGCATCATGTCATACTGGCTACTGACCACAGCTGGGAATCTGCTCCAATTGGCATAAGCATCTGACAAAAGCTGGGACCAAGTTCTTTTCAAATTCCAGATTCGGGTCACTAGGATGGGTCCCTGATCCAAGATGAACCAAAAAGAGTCTTTCCCTAAAGATTATAAAACTAGAAAAAGGGGAACAAATCTCTCTCTACTAGCCGAAGCTATAATATAGAGAGATAGAGAGATAGAGACAGAGATAGATATATGTAGAGATAGAGATTGAGATAGAGATAAACATAGAGATAGAGATATCTACAGTTGGTGAGTTAGAGGCAACCACTTTTGCTTCAGATTGGAGGAGCCTAAATGGGAAAGAGTTCTGAGGGATTAACCACTGATTCCAGTTATTCGTGAGGCTGAGATATTTTCTTATCTTCCCAGTCTGTGAGACAGCCTAGAAGCCAGTCATTAAGTTCCCATTTTACTTCAGCTTGTTCAAGTTGTATTTGAACACTTAAAACCAACAGAATCTTAACTAATACATTTTGTTCTTTTGATAAAATAGTATCTTCTGTAGTTGTATTCCGAAGGTAAATCATTTTAGAGCTAAATCAAGCAGCTAGGTTTTTAATTCTTATTTATGTACATACTAACTGAGAGTGTAGACATCTTCTAAAATGTGACAGAACCAAGATATACCTTCTTATAAAATCCAAGTACATTAAATATTATTTATGGACAATAAGTAGAATAGTACATTTAACTTAGAAGACTTCAATACAAAGAAAACTTTGTGACCATAGAAATGTAAGAAGAACCCAAATGAATAAAGATAAGATTTTCTTTCATTCATAATTATAAGTGTAAATGAGTTTTTTGGGGGGATATATACATGTATCATCCAAGAAATGAAAAGATCGAGAATTTTTATAGCTCCTGTAAAATATTTTGATCTAGATTGTGCATGTTAAACTGAAATGAGGTACAGAGGTGAAGCCCTGGCTTGAGCTCATCACAAACCGGTGCCCTTTCACAAAATCCTTACAACTCAGTGTCACATTCTTTTCAGACAACAGACCTCCTTGTTTTCAACACAAAACCTTGAGATTTGCTCTGTAAATGCTTTTTAGATGAGCATGGATTTTCTCCTAATTTTGGATGGTGGAAAATACAGATGATTTCCACTAGGGGCTCCTAAAGTCCTACAACATGGAGAACACCTGCCTGAAGATTAAGTCAATTCACAGAGAGAAGCAGATCAGGTAAAGAGAGATGCAGCAAGGGTATCTCACTTGAGCACATAGATCCAGTCATGCTGAGTCAGTCCAGCCCCGTGACGTTACATTCATGTACACTAATAATTTCTCATTTTTATCAAACCAGCTTGTATATGGATTCATTAGGAACCAAAGGAGTCTTAAAAATAGCGTCAAACCCCACTTTTTTGACTCATGTATTTCAGTGGAATCTCTTATTCCTCTCCAAAGGGTAGAATCAGAGCTAGAGGATAAGAGAATCTTTAGTTTCATACAGGAAACTTAAAATGTTGATAGCTAGATAGAATGACATACCTAAAAGCAGCCAAAAGATTCATCAGATCACATATCCAGATGTCTGCGCTCAGGAAAATGTTATTTACATATAGTGATTGACAGAATAAGGTTTTCAAAAAGTTTGAGAAGCTAAAAGAAAAAGTGGGTCAAACTTAAAACATGAAATATCAAAGAGATTTATCTTTTTAACAGAAGATTAGTGAGTCCCACCTAACAGATCTTTGCAGGTGAAAAATATAAGAGGTTTTTGATTATTGCAGAGATGTCCAAAGTGGCTAATGTGACTTAACTGAATAATAACATTATAATAATGCCTTTAAGAGGAATATTTTGACTGTTTTTCCTTGGTTTTCTTTATTCTGTAACAAAATTTTGCTAAATTCTGAGTACAAAAATATGCATAAATTGAACACTTGTAAGAAGAGTATAATTGAAAGATTATATCCTGATAGTCAGCTAAAAACTGGAGTAATTCAGTTTAGAAAAGAGAAAATTCTGGGAAAAGATTAAAAAAAAAGATGTGATGTCAAAAAGCCTGAAGTTCTTGACCTGTCAGTTGCTAGAGAAACTGTCTTGGATAAACTGCCTGATATCGGTAAGTTTCAGTTTCCTCATCCCTAAAATTGGATTGATGTAGTAGATAACTATGTGCCTGTCTTCCCAACAGCTTTTCTTGGAAACTATCCACTATTTACTTGGGAACTATGATCAACCTTGTTTGTTTGCAACCTTGGAAATTTTCAGGGTGAGATATGAAGCTGGTCCCCATACACAAAGGGCAGGAAGAGGCTGAAGAAAGAGGCAGACCACTCCAGATTAGGAGGTGGTAGTTTTAAGGGAACTTACAAGGCTGGTCTTGGGTGATGGCAAGAAGAGTTGATTTCTGTATAACTCTGCTCAGTATTCTGTAACAACCTAATTGGGAAAAGAATTTGAAAAGTCATTGATACATGTATATGTATAACTGGATCACTTTGTTGTACACCTGAAACTAACACAATACTGTTAATCAACCATACTCCAACATAAAATAAAAAGTTAAAAAAAACACTGAATCAAAACTACAAAAAACATTTTTTTTAATTAAAACTAAAAAAAAAAAAAAGAAGAAGAGTAGATTTCTGCACCTGCCCACCAGAATCTTAAGAGTTTATACAGCGGCCTTAGCTAGGTTTAGTCCCCTTTTCAGTCCAGATGGTCTCAACAACATCTTACTCTCTCGAGGCTATGTCTCTGAAACAGGTCCTAGTGTGGGAACTGTGGACATAACATCTTCTCAACCCAGCCCTTGATAGGAAGAGAAGTTTTTACGATGATATGCTCTTTCTTACTCAGATGCTCTTCCTGGAGGAGCGCCGTGTACCCTGCTAGGAGCACTGAATAGTGAGCTCAACAGGAAGCCTCCTATCGCCTCCAAGAGCCCTCACCTGGAAGCAATCTCAGCCTGCAGCATACCTGGGGCATGGGAAGCAGCCAACCCATCAGGGATGGTAGGGAAAGGTGGGGCAGGTGTGAGCTGTTGTTCAGGTTTTAAGGCTTTGCACAGGCTGACCAACACAGCCTTGGGTGGATGGTCTTTTCAGGTGGGTCCCGGCAGCAATGAAGTCAAACCACACCACACTGCTTCCCAGCTCCTGTTACCACACACTTTAGGGGTAGCCTTTCGGCTTTTTCAGCTCCCTCTCTGTCTTGGGCCTTTCCCACAGCCTGTACCCATCCCCAGGATTTGTCAGTTTTCCCCAGATCAGCAATGGATTTTCCAACATCATAAATATCTTGTCCCACAACTGGGCTCAGAATGGATATCAGCTTTCCATACCAGGTGCTGGGGGTGAATTGGAATATTTTGTCCTTCATTCCTGCGGCAAATGTGGCACACTTAGGGCCTTTAACAATGAGCATAGATGGCCTGTTTCATTTCCAACTCCTAAGAATTTTTGGTGCTTCCTCTATAGATTGCCAAGGCCCCATGCACCTACAGAGATCCCCCTCACTGGGCCAAGCTTCCCTGTAGGATCGAATAGTCCAATCTACAAGGGAGTGAGTACCTTGAACCTCCCGAGTGCCATGCAGTCTCTGCCAGAGGACAGGGAGTGTGGGGTGATGTGCTTTGGCTTTCCTTTGTACCAGAGATCAGACGTCACAGGTGCTCTGTCCATTTCACTGTCGATCACAACATCCTCCTCTTCACTCTCCTCACTTTCCCAGGGATTCCACCTCTTACTGTCCTAACCAGGCTTTGTCACAAACAACTGGACCTTACTCCTCAGCAGTCTGCACCCTCCCAGCTTTGCAAAACACACACTAAGGTGTCCAACTTGTTATCCTGCTCTCCCACCTTGTCCGCCAGCCCCAATGCGAGCAGAGCAGTGGACACCCGCATATCCTTCTCTAACCTCAGCTCTCTGCCAGCTCTCTAACTGGACCTCAGCCTCTAGTTGGACATCGGTGGCCACAGTAGAGGCCAGTCCACTGTGGGGGCCATTTGTTTCCCTTCTTTGCCACAGCATGCTCTGTGCAGTTCCTCAGACAAGGATGTTAGACCAGCTGGCGATTTCAGGGCATCCGCAGACTCACAGAGTGGTCCACAAACATCTAACACAGAGGTCAATGGCCAAATCATGATTTCCCTGGAGGATGCCTCTTTCCTGTCAAAAGCTAATAAAAAAAACAGCAGTAAAACCAATGAATTGCTTAAGTAGTAATTAGTAAAAGTTTGTTGTTCACACACCAAAAAGAAACTATTTGCAAACTGGGAGCACTCAAACCAAAACATGGAATGAAGCTCAGAGGTGTATTGTCATAACACAGCTTATATAGTGCGAAAGCAGTTAAGTGTTTATTCTTTATAGGGATTGGTTATGTTACAATTTTCTTAAATAAATGGGAATTGGTTAGTGGTTACCACATTTCGACTTTGAGGAACGTCTTAAGTTCTGCTTATAATTTTCAGAGGCACAAGCAAGAAGTGGCCCAGGACAGGTTAACCTTGCTTGTCTGGTAAAATAAGCTAGATTAAAGCTTTGCTTGTATGACTAACTAGTTTTGTCTGCTCAGGGAATTTTCAAGTCTGGTGTCCATTCGCGCTTGACTTTAATGTTCCCAAGACCCATTTATTTGGTCTCTCAGTTGGCTCGCCAATCATCAGTTCTCGACCTCTGGAATTTCCCTAGTGAAATCTGAAACTGGCCTCCATACACAGAGGGCAAGGAGAGACTGAAGAAAGAGGTAGAGGACTTCAGATTGGTAGAGGGCATTTTTTTTGTTTTTTGTTTTTTTGCTTTTTCTGCATCTATTGAGATGATCATATGGTTTTTATTCTTCAATTTGTTAATATGGTGTATCACATTGACTGATTTGCATATATTGAAGAATCCTTGCATCCCTGGGATAAATCCCACTTGATCATGGTGTATGATCCTTTTAATGTGTTGTTGGACTCTGTTTGTTAGTATTTTGTTGAGGATTTTTGCATCTATGTTCATCAGTGATATTGGGCTGTAATTTTCTTTTTTTGTAGAATCTTTGTCTGGTTTAGGTATAAGGGTGATTGATGGTGGCCTCGTAGAATGAGTTTGGGAGTGTTCCATCCTCTGCAATTTTTTGGAAGAGTTTGAGAAGGATGGGTGTTAGCTCTTCTCTAAATGTTTGATAAAATTCACCTGTGAAGCCATCTGTTCCTGGACTTTTGTTTGTTGCAAGGTTTTTAATCACAGTTTCAATTTCAATACTTGTGATTAGTCCGTTCATATTTTTTATTTCATCCTGGTTCAGTCTTGGAAGGTTATACCTTTCTAAGAATTTGTCCATTTCTTCCAGGTTGTCCATTTTATTGGCATAGAGTTGCTTGTAGTAGTCTCTTAGGATGCTTTGTACTTCTGTGGTGTCTGTTGTAACTTCTTTTTCATTTCTAATTTTATTGGAGTCCTCTCTCTCTTTTTCTTGATGAGTCTGCCTAATGGTTTATCAATTTTGTTTATCTTCTCAAAGAACCAGCTTTTAGTGTTATTGATCTTTGCTATTGTTTTCTTTGTTTCTATTTCATTTATTTCTGCTCTGATCTTTAAGATTTCTTTCCTTCTGCTAACTTTGGGTTTTGTTTGTTCTTCTTTCTCTAGTTCCTTTAGGTGTAAGGTTAGATTGTTTATTTGAGATTTTTCTTGTTTCTTGAGATAGGCTTGTATAGCTATAAACTTCCCTCTTAGAACTGCTTTTGCTGCATCCCATAGCTTTTGGATTATCCTGTTTTCATTATCATTTCTCTCTAGGTGGTTTTTGATTTCCTCTTTGATTTCTTCAGTGATCTCTTGGTTATGTAGTAACGTATTGTTTACCTGCATTTGTGTGTGCTTTTTATGTTTTGTTCCCTGTAATTAATTTCTAACCTCATAGCATTGTGTTCAAAAAAGATGCTTGATATGATTTCAATTTTCTTAAATTTACTGAGGTTTGATTTGTAACCCAAGATGTGATCTAGCCTGGAGAATGTTCCATGCACACTTGAGAAAAAACTGTAATCTGCTGTTTTTGGATGGAATGTCCTATAAATATCAATTAAATCTATCTGGTTTATTGTGTCATTTAAAGCTTGTGTTTCCTTATTTATTTTCATTTTGGATGATCTGTCCATTGGTGTAAGTGAGGTGTTAAAGTCCCCCACTATGATTGTGTTACTATCGATTTCCTCTTTTATAGCTGTTAGCAGTTGCCTTATATATTGAGGTGCTCCTATGTTGGGTGCATATATATTTATAATTGTTATATCCTCTTCTTGGATTGATCCCTTGATCATTATGTAGTGTCCTTCCTTGTCTCTTGTAACATTCTTTATTTTAAAGTCTATTTTATCTGATATGAGTATTGCTACTCCAGGTTTCTTCTGATTTCCATTTGCATGGAATCTTTTTCCATCCCCTCACTTTCAGTCTGTATGTGTCCCTAGGTCTGAAGTAGGCTCTTGTACTCTTGTAGACAGCATATATATGGGTCTTGTTTTTGTATCCATTCAGCAATCGTGTATCTTTTGGTTGGAGCATTTAATCCATTCACGTTTAAGCTAATTATTGATATGTATGTTCCTATGACCATTTTCTTAATTGTTTTGGGTTTGTTTTTGAATGCCCTTCTCTTCCCACTTAGAGAAGTTCCTTTAGCATTTGTTGTAGAGCTGGTTTGGTGCTGCTGAATACTCTTAGCCTTTGCATGTCTGTAAAGCTTTTGATTTCTCCATCGAATCTGCATGAGATCCTTGGCGGGTAGAGTAATCTTGGTTGTAGGTTCTTCCCTTTCATCACTTTAAGTATATCATGCCACTCCCTTCTGGCTTGTAGAGTTTCTGCTGAGAAATCAGCTGTTAACCTTATGGGAGTTCCCTTGTATGTTATTTGTCGTTTTTCCCTTGCTGCTTTCAATAATTTTTCTTTGTCTTTAATTTTTGCCAATTTGATTACTATGTATCTCGGCATGTTTCTCCTTGGGTTTATCCTGTATGGGACTCTCTGTGCTTCCTGGGCTTGGGTGGCTATTTTCTTTCCCATGTTAGGGAAGTTTTCAACTATAATCTCTTCAAATATTTTCTCTGACCCTTTCTCTCTCTCTTCTCCTTCTGGGACCCCTATAATGCGAATGTTTTTGCATTTAATGTTGTCCCAGAGGTCTCTTAGGCTGTCTTCATTTCTTTTCATTCTTTTTTCATTATTCTGTTCCACAGCAGTGAATTCCACAATTCTGTCTTCCAGGTCACTTATCCGTTCTTCTGCCTCAGTTATTCTGCTATTGATTCCTTCTCGTGTAGGTTTCATTTCAGTTATTGTATCGTTCATCTCTGTTTGTTCTTTAATTCTTCTAGGTCTTTGTTAAACATTTCTTTCATCTTCTCGATCCTTGCTCCATTCTTTTTCCAAGGTCCTGGGTCATCTTCACTATCATTCTGAATTCTTTTTCTGGTAGGTTGCCTATCTCCACTGCATTTAGATGTTTTTCTGAGGTTTTATCTTGTTCCTTCATCTGGTACATAGCCCTCTGCCTTTTCATCTTGTCTATCTCTCTGTGAATGTGGGTTTTTTTCCCACAGGCTGCAGGATTATAGTTCTTCTTGCTTCTGCTCTCTGCCCTCTGGTGGATGAGGCTATCTAAGAGGCTTGTGCAACTTTCCTGATGGTGGGGACTGGTGGTGGGTAGCGCTGACTCGGTAGAGGGCAGTTTTAATAAGCAAGGAAACTTACTTACGAGGCTTGTCTTGAGCAGCGGCAAGAAGACTAGATTTCTGCACCCATCTGCCAGAATCTTAAGAGTTTATATAGAGGCCTTAGCTAGGTTTAGACACCTATTTTGTTCAGATGGTCACAATATCTTACTCTCTCAAGGCTGTGTTCTTGAAAGAGCTCTTAGTGTGGGGATGATGGACTGATGTACAGGATGTACATTCCAAGGACAGGAGAGCAGGTAAGGAGCCTCCCACTCCCAGGGTCCAGCTCAAGCATCAGCCAGCAGTCACATGCTCTTGATTGCCTCCTCCAACAAACCTCTAACCGTATTTGGTTGTAGCAGGTTCAGAAACCTCATGCCGATTAGTCCACTAGGCCCTTCATGGGATTGGTGAGCCAGAGAGGGGTCAGACAGTCTTCAATAGCCAAAGGTGGGAGATGACAGTTAAGGAGCTGCTATTGATGATAGTTACTGCCAAGGAAAGGCAGACTGCAATAGGAAAGAAGCTGATAAGCAGAGAGACTGACAGTTAAGAAGTAGAGAGTCATGTCGTTTTGCTCACTGAGTCATTCTAAGTTCAGCTCTCGAATACTATTTGCTTTGTTGTTCAACTTTTCCTTGCAATCACTTGCCAGTACATTTCTCTTTTTTTTTACATCATCTTTGAAATTGGTATCACTTGCTGCCAAGGAAACTCCTAATCTGATTAACTTTTCTAATTTTATGTATATATATTTTTAATAAAGAAATAAGATACTGGACATAACAGGACTTTGAAAACTTTAAAGCACTACCCAAATATAATACAGTGTTACCTTGTTTATTATATACAACCAACCGCAAATGTTTGAGGGACTGTCATGAAAAAGAAGGATTTCTTTTTATAAGTAGTTTCAAATGGAAATACCAGGGAAAATAAGATTTGGCAAAATTTAAAAGGAGGAAGATTTCAGCTCAATATAAGAAAGAGGGTTTTAAAAACTGGAGTCTTCTAGTTTTCTTGCATTCAACCCTAAAATTCTGTGACACTAAATACCTCCATGATTCTATTCCAAAGGCTACACCCATTCTAGTCAATGGCAACATTCCCTCAGCTCTATATTACTTTGGATAAAAAGCTATCCTTTCAAGTTTTCTACGACTTTTGTTTAATACATACATGCATACATACATACACATATATAAATATAAATTTTACATATATTTTAATTTTCTCTCTATATGTGTATATAGTTTCTAAACCAGTAACTCTCAGAAAACTGAAGTCACTGATTGTTATTTTCTCTCCAGCAACTACTCCCATTTCTTTTAGCAAGAATAAATAGTTAAGATTTAAGGGAACCATTCATCCCCATTCTTTGTCCATATTTTTTCATTGAAGCTGAATGTTGGGCTGGGATTGTTCAGGACTAGAGGATATGACCTCAATTAAGCCCATCAGTGTATTGAATTTCCTGCCCATAAAAATTGCTTAAGGGACAGGCACATAAACTAAGCTGGCTTAATTAGTGTCAAATCAGAAAGTTGCTCTGGACCAATTAAATGGCGCATCAGGAACTTTGCTGGGAATTCTGAAACAAAGATCCTTTCTTCAGTTGTAGGAATTTGACTCTGGAATCTGCCAGCAACCTTCATGTGTTTATGGGGGAAACAATCACAGAATAGGTTCTAATACATTAGAAACAGAGTGGAGAAATAACACTGTGTCCTTGATGACCAGGTTGAGTCACTGGATTAAATCTAATATTAAACCTTTTAAAAAGATGAACTTTTTATTTCCTTTTAGTGTTTAAGACAGTTTGAGCTCAACTGTCTTTAACTTGTAACTGAATGCATTTTAAGTAATGCAAGTGAGAGGAGTGATGAATGAAGGGTACCAGAATAGGCCACACCAAATTATGCCTCTCTGGCATATGGACTGTTTTGAGGTAATGGCCATTGAGAACTAGCAGATGCTGGTAAAGGACCCTTAACAACTCTTATCAATAGGGAAAACTTAAATCTGTATAATAAACCTTACTAAACAACCCTTGTTTACCATACTTTTCTGTCACCTTCTCATAACTTGTTCCCGCCTCTCAGAAGCCCCAAACCCTAAGATGGTATATGGGTCCAAGTTCTAACCAGCCCTTTAGGTTACTCATCATTGGCTGCTCCCATGGGTGTGCAGGATACACATGTTAATAAACTTCTGTTTGTTTTCCTTTTGTTAATCTGTCTTTTTACAGTCTAATTTACAGGGCCCTGCCAGAGATGGGCAAAGGAAAAATATTTTTTCCTCCCCTAAATGGACAACACTGTTCCCACTATGTTTGTTCAAACTCCACATACCTGCACAATCTGACATTATACCCTAGTGACAATATTCACACAATCCACCAAGGTAAGGACTGAGATGGCAAAATTTTAAAAATAAAAATTAAAAAGGTTTGAGTTATTAAAAATCACAATTCAACTGAGTAAATTTGAAGCTCTCATTGGTCTTATTAGGCAATTCATGAATTGGGCAGCATCCCATCTAGCAACTGAAAGGGCAGTCTAAGGTGTTCTACAAATGGAAGAATTTTATAGGAAGAAGCGTGGGGCCAAGGAGTTATTAGCAAAAAAAAAAAAAAAAGGATTTTTTTTTTTTAAGCCAGGATATCTTTTTGGGGGGAGGGGGAGGAAACAGCAAGGGTTTTATCACTGAAATTGCCTCTTCTTCCTATGGGGGATAGAGTGGTCCCACATGGCAGATTATCTCATTGGTGCTGACCAGAAAATTCCAGACTGGTTGATTAAAATGACATATTTGGTGAAGGTCGAAACTGCTGTTAGGTTAGGTTTTAAATCTAGGTTTGGTGCCTTGGGTTTCAGCACAAGTGACGCCATTTTGGGCCTGTGGTTTTTCTCTTTAACAGCATAAGATATTTACTCACATGACCATGGATTATGAATTGCCTACTAAATGTGACTGAGAATAATTCTGTAAAGTCTGGAGCTGTAGGCAAAATTATGTCATACAGAAAGTGTGTCTTCAGGACTACATTCCTCCCCTCTCACTATGAACCTACACCCTCTCCTCCAAAGAAACATGTACAGAATATTTATCTTTGCTCTCCAGTAACTACACATATATATGGAATACTTCCTGGATTCCAACATCTTTTTTTTTTTTTCTCTGCAATAACTACATTTGGAAGCGTATTGGAGTAGGAAGGACTTCATATTTTTCAACTCCCAGAGTTATTTGTGTTCCAAGAGAGCATGCCTGTGTAAGCCAACAGGAGTTGAACTCTTGTAACAAATGTTTCTAAGAACCGTTATAACAGAATATAACAGAAACTCCTATAGTAAATATGAACCCCACAGCCCACAAACTCTGGTGCTAAAAAAAAAACAAAAACATAAAACAATTTTTTTAATTACTTAATTTAATGTCTATCTCAAGTCCTCATTCTGCCTCATGACAGAAAACAGCCTATCTTAGCTTACTCTCTGCCTTCTATTCTTGCTCCCTTCCAGGTGGAGACAGTAGGAGGGTAGTAGATGCTGAGTCTAATTTGGAAATATTATCAAGAATAAAAAACCTGTATCAAAATAATTTCTGCTACACTGCTTTATCAGTAAAGTTCTAAGAATTCTAAATTAATCGGATTGTTGTATCTAATGGAATTTGATCTTAACCCAATCTTCTACCTAAAGCCTCACTTTACCAAAATAATATTGGTTTTTGAATAGAATTGGAAAGATACTTCTTAAGACAGCAGAATAAGTGGCTAATGGTGAAATCGCTAACATCAGTGATTAGAAGCCAGGGGACAGACTATTCACCCTATGCTAAAGAAATAATTCAAAAGAGGGGAGAGAAGTGAATGGTTTTCAAAGAAAATGTCTGAGAACCAGAATTTGCATAGTTTCCAGAAAACAGGTCTGATAAAGCAAGAATAGAAGATAATGAGCTAGGACATTTACTCCTCTCCAGCAAGTCTGCAACCTCATCAAGATCAAACATAACCTGGCCTGGCTAGAAGTCAATTGGTAAAATAAATTATCAAAAATATAATTAAGTAAGCAGAGAGGCCTAGGCAAGCTTCTTAGACTTTTTAATATCAAAGCTGTAAAAATGAAGCTTCCTGGGGTCATTCCATCAAAATCACTAACAAAGCCTACATCTGGCTTGACTCTGACCAGCGATCTTGCCTCAGAATCAATTAGGGCAATTACAAACTAGTGGAGCACAAGGGCTCATCTGTGGTTAATTGAGTAAAACATACTTCATCAACTTTCTGAGTAAGAAGTACATAGAAAATCAGAATCCCTCATGTCCACTGGTGCTTGCTCTGTCCTGTTACTTAAAATCTGGCTCTTTTATGGATATGAAGGGAAAATGTTTGAAGGAGGACAAAAAGATGGTATTTATAACCCTTCCTATCACCAATAAACAATTTCCAATATATCCGAAGACTATCTTTGTGCCCTAGAGAGAGCACAAACATGTACAACCAAAAACAATCAAACAAAAGCAGCTAAACCTCAAGATCTGGAATCAAATTGGCGGAGTAGAACCATGTGCTCTCTCCCTCTTGCGAGAACACCAGAATCACAACCAGCTGCTGAACAATCATCAACAGGAAGACACTGGAACTCACCAAAAAAGATACCCACACCCAAAGACAAAGGTGAAGCCACAATGAGATGGTAGGAGGGGCGCAATCACAATAAAAACAAATCCCATAACTGCTGAGTGGGTGACTCACGAACTGAACACTTTACCACAGAAGTCAACCCACTGAGTGAAGGTTCTGAGCCCCACATCAGGCTTCCGAAAATGGGGGCCCAGCAATGGGAGGAAGAATTTCTAGAGAATCAGAATTTGAAGGCTAGCAGGATTTTTTTTTTTTTTTTTTTTTTTGCAGTACACGGGCCTCTCACTGTTGTGGCCTCTCCAGTTGCAGAGCACAGGCTCCGGATGCGCAGGCTCAGCGGCCATGGCTCACGGGCCCAGCCGCTCCACGGCATGTGGGATCTTCCCGGACCGGGGCACGAACCCGTGTCCCCTGCATCAGCAGGTGGACTCTCAACCACTGCGCCACCAGGGAAGCCCGGCTAGCAGGATTTGATTGCAGGATTCTGACAGGACAGAGGGAAATAGAGACTCTACTCTTGGAGGAAACACACAAAGTAGTATGTGCATCAGGACCCAGGGGAAGGAGCAGTGATGCCAGGAGAGACTGAACCAGACATACCTGCTAGTGTTGGAGGGTCTTCTACAGAGGTGGTGGGTGGCTATGGCTCACCGTGAGGACAAGGACACTGGCAACAGAAATTCTGGGAAGTACTCCTTGGCGTGAGCCCTCCCAGAGTCCGCCATTAGCCCCACCAAAGAGCCTTGGTTGGCTCCAGTGTTGGGTTACTTCAGGCCAAACAACCAACAGGGAGAGAACACAGCCCCACCCACCAGTAGTCAAGTGGATTAAAGTTTTACTCAGCTCTGCCCACCAGAGCAACAGCCAGCTCTACCACCAGTCCCTCCCATCAGGAAACTTGCACAAGCCTCTTAAATAGCCTCACCCACGAGAGGGCAGAGAGCAGAAGCAAGAAGAACTACAATCCTGCAGCCTGTGGAACAAAAACCACATTTACAGAAAGATAGACAAGATGAAAAGGCAGAGGGCTATGTACCAGATAAAGGAACAAGTTTTAACCACAGGAAAACAACTAAATGAAGTGGAGATAGACAACCTTCCAGAAAAAGAATTCAGAATAATTATAGTGAAAATGATCCAGGACCTTGGAAAAAGAATGGACCAAAGATCAAGAAGATGAAAGAAATGTTTAACAAAGACCTAGAAGAATTAAAGAACAAACAAACAGAGATGAACAATACAACAAATGAAATGAAAACTACACAGAGGGAATCAATGGCAGAATAACTGAGGCAGAAGAACGGATAAGTGACCTGGAAGACAGAATTGTGGAATTCACTGCTATGGAACAGAATAATGAAAAAAGAATGAAAAGAAATGAAGACAGCCTAAGAGACCTCTGGGACAACATTAAACGCAACAATATTTGCATTATAGGGGTGCAGAAGGAGAAGAGAGAGAGGAAGGTTCAGAGAAAATATTTGAAGAGAATATAGTCAAAAACTTCCCTAACATGGGAAAGAAAATAGCCACCCAAGTCCAGGAAGCGCAGAGAGTCCCATACAGGATAAACCCAAGGAGAAACATGCCGAGATACATAGTAATCAAATTGGCAAAAATTAAAGACAAAGAAAAATTATTGAAAGCAGCAAGGGAAAAACGACAAATAACATACAAGGGAACTCCCATAAGGTTAACAGCTGATTTCTCAGCAGAAACTCTACAAGCCAGAAGGGAGTGGCATGATATACTTAAAGTGATGAAAGGGAAGAACCTACAACCAAGATTACTCTACCCGCCAAGGATCTCATGCAGATTCGATGGAGAAATCAAAAGCTTTACAGACAAGCAAAGGCTAAGAGTATTCAGCAGCACCAAACCAGCTCTACAACAAATACTAAAGGAACTTCTCTAAGTGGGAAGAGAAGGGCATTGAAAAACAAACCCAAAACAATTAAGAAAATGGTCATAGGAACATACATATCAAAAATTAGCTTAAACGTGAATGGATTAAATGCTCCAACCAAAAGATACACGATTGCTGAATGGATACAAAAACAAGACCCATATATATGCTGTCTACAAGAGTACAAGAGCCTACTTCAGACCTAGGGACACATACAGACTGAAAGTGAAGGGATGGAAAAAGATATTCCATGCAAATGGAAATCAGAAGAAACCTGGAGTAGCAATACTCATATCAGATAAAATAGACTTTAAAATAAAGAATGTTACAAGAGACAAGGATGGACACTACATAATGATCAAGGGATCAATCCAAGAAGAAGATATAACAATTATAAATATATATGCACCCAACATAGGAGCACCTCAATATATAAGGCAACTGCTAACAGCTGTTAAAAGAGGAAATTGACAGTAACACAATAATAGTGGGGGACTATAACACCACACTTACACCAACGGACAGATCATCCAAAATGAAAATAAATAAGGAAACACAAGCTTTAAATGACACAATAAACCAGATAGATTTAATTGATATTCATAGGACATTCCATCCAAAAACAGCAGATTACACTTTCTTCACAAGTGTGCATGGAACGTTCTCCAGAATAAATCACATCCTGAGTCACAAATCAAGCCTCAGTAAATTTAAAAAATTTGAAATCATATCAAGCATCTTTTCTGACCACAATGCTATGAGATTAGAAATCATTTACGTGGGAAAAAATGTAAAAAACACAAAAACATGGAGGCTAAACAATACGTTACTAAATGACCAAGAGATCACTGAAGAAATCAAAGAGGAAAGCAAAACATACCTAGAGACAAATGACAATGAAAACAAGACGACACAAAACATATGGGATGCAGCAAAAGCAGTTCTAAGAGGGAAGTTTATAGCTATACAAGCCTACCTCAGGAAACAAGAAAAATCTCAAATAATCTAACATTACACCTAAAGGAACTACAGAAAGAGGAACAAACAAAACCCAAAGTTAGCAGAAGGAAAGAAATCATAAAGATCAGAGCAGAAATAAATGAAATAGAAACAAAGAAAACAATAGCAAAGATCAATAAAACTAAAAGCTAGTTCTTTGAGAAGATAAACAAAATGGATAAACCATTAGCCAGATGTATCAAGGAAAAGAGGGAGAGGATTCAAATCAATAAAATTAAAAATGAAAAAGGAGAAGTTACAACAGACACTGCAGAAATACAAAGCATATTAAGAGACAACTACAAGTAACTCTAGTCCAATAAAATGGACAACCTGGAAGAAATGGACAAATTCTTAGAAAGGTATAACCTTCCAAGACTGAACCAGGAAGAAATAGAAAATATGAACAGACCAATCACAAGTATTGAAATTGAAACTGTGAATAAAAATCCTCCAACAACAACAACAAAAAAATTCTCCAACAAACAAAAGTCCAGGAACAGATGGCTTCACATGTGAATTCTATCAAACATTTAGAGAAGAGCTAACACCCATCCTTCTCAAACTCTTCCAAAAAATTGCAGAGGAAGGAACACTCCCAAACTCATTCTATGAGGCCAGCATCACGTTGATACCAAAGGCAGATCCAGATACTACAAAAAAAGAAATTTACAGACCAATATCACTGATGAATATAGATGCAAAAATCCTCAACAAAATACTAGCAGGGTCCAACAACACATTAAAAGGATCATACACCATGATCAAGTGGGATTTATCCCAGGAATGCAAGGATTCTTCAATACACGCCAATCAATCAATGTGATACACCATATTAACAAATTGAAGAATAAAAACCATATGGTCATCTCAATAGATGCAGAGAAAGCTTTTGACAAAATTCAACCCATTTAAGATAAAAACTCTCCAGAAAGTGGGCATAGAGGGAACCTACCTCAACATAATAAAGGCCATATACGACAAACCCACAGCAAACATCATTCTCAATGGTGAAATATTGAAAACATTTCCTCTATGATCAAGAACATGACTAGGATGTCCACTCTCACTACTATTATTCAACATAGTTTCGGAAGTCCTAGCCATGGCAATCAGAGAAGAAAAAGAAATAAAAGGAATACAAATTGGAAAAGAAGAAGTAAAACTGTCACTGTTTGCAGATGACATGATACTATACATAGAGAATCCTAAAGATGCCACCAGAAAACTACTAGACCTAATCAATGAATTTGGTAAAGTTGCAGGATACAAAATTAATGCACAGAAATCTCTTGCATTCCTCTACACAAATGATGAAAAATGTGAAAGAGAAATTAAGGAAACACTCCCATTTACCATTTCAATAAAAAGAATATAATACCTAGGAATAAACCTTCCTAGGGAGACAAAAGACCTGTATGCAGAAAACTATAAGACACTGATGAAAGAAATGAAAGATGATACCAACAGATGGAGAGATATACCATGTTCTTGGATTGGAAGAATCAATATTGTGAAAATGACTATACTACCCAAAGCAATCTACAGATTCAATACAATCCCTATCAAATTACCAGTGGCATTTTTTTTAAGAACTAGAAGAAAAAAATCTTAAAATTTCTATAGAGACACAAAATACCCCGAATAGTCAAAGCAGTCTTAAGGGAAAAAAGTGGAGCTGGAGGGGCTTCCCTGGTGGCGCAGTGGTTGAGAGTCTGCCTGCCGATGCAGGGGACACGGTTTTGTGCCCCAGTCCGGGAGGATCCCACATGACACGGAGCGGCTGGGCCTGTGAGCCATGGCCACTGAGCCTGCGCATCCGGAGCCTGTGCTCTGCAACGGGAGAGGCCACAACAGTGAGAGGCCCGTGTACCGCAAAAAAAAAAAAAAAAAGTGGAGCAGGAGGAATCAGACTCCCTGACTTCAGACTATACTACAAAGCTACAGTAATCAAGACAATATGGTACTGGCACCAAAACAGAAATATAGATCAATGGAACGAGATAGAAAGTCCAGAGATAAACCCACGCACCTATGGTCAACTAATCTATGACAAAGGAGGCAAGGATATACAATGGAGAAAAGACAGTCCATTCAATAAGTGGTGCTGGGAAAACTGGACAGCTACATGTAAAATAATGAAATTAAAACACTCCATAACACCATACACAAAAATAAACTCAAAATGGATTAGAGTACCTAAATGTAAGACTGGACAGTATAAAACTCTTAGAGGAAAACATAGGAAGAACACTCTTTGACATAAATCACAGCAAGATCATTTTTGATCCACCTCCTAGAGTAATGGAAATAAAAACAAAAATAAACAAATGGGACCTAATGAAAATTAAAAGCTTTTGCACAGCAAAGGAAACCATAAACAAGATGAAAAGACAACCCTCCGAATGGGAAAAAATATTTGCAAATGAATCACCGGAGAAAGTAGTAATCTTCCAAATATATAAACAGCTCATGCAGCTCAATATTAAAAAAAACAACCCAATCCAAAAATGGGCAGAAGACCTAAATAGACCTTTCTCCAAAGAAGACATATATATGGCCAAGAAGCATATGAAAAGCTGCTCAACATCACTAATTATTAGAGAAATGGAAATCAAAACTAAAATGAGGTATCACTGCACAGCAGTTAGAATGGGCACCATCAGAAAATCTACAAACAACAAATGCTGGAGCGGGTGTGGAGAAAAGGGAGCCCTTTTTCACTGTTGCTGGAAATGTAAATTGATACAGCCACCATGGAGAACAGTATGGAGGTTCCTTAAAAAACTAAAAATAGAATTACCATATGATCCAGCAATCCCACTACTGGACATATACCCAGAGAAAATCACAATTCAAAAAGACACATGCACCCCAATGTTCATTGCAGCACTATTTACAATAGCCAGGTCATGGAAGCAACCTAAATGCCCATCGACAGACGAATGGATAAAGAAGATATGGTACCTATATGCAATGGAATATCACTCAGCCATGAAAAGGAACGAAATTGGGTTGTTTTTTGAGACGTGGATGGATCTAGAGACTGTCATACAGAGTGAAGTAAGTCAGAAAGAGAAAAACAAATATCGTATATTAACGCATATATGTGGAACCTAGAAAAATGGTACAGAGGAACCGGTTTGCAGGGCAGAAATTGAGACACAGATGTAGAGAACAAATGTATGGACACCAAGGGGGGGAAGCGGTGGGTGGGTGGTGGTGTGATGAATTGGGCGATTGGGTTTGACATGTGTACACTGATGTGTATAAAATGGATGACTAATAAGAACATGCTGTATTAAAATATATATATATATAATTTAAAAATTCAAGAACAACAAAAAAAAAGCAGCTAAACCTGGAAGTTGCATTGGTCAATAAGCTGAACATGAGCTTTGATCCAAAATCCTAGCTCTTAAAATGTTCTGCAAGGATGTAATTTTATTTTCACTCTCTTGTGATGATACATTCTGAAAATTAAGTTTAAAAAATACTCCCAGATTAACTTAGCTCAGTACTCCCTTTTCTTTTCAACCTATTCCAAGAGACAAGTGCCAGCTCTAGCAAGACAGTAGAAAATACAGCTCATGCTGGAATCCAGCATTTTCCAAACAACATTCAGAGTCAATCAATCTCCAATGCATCTAATTTTTTGAAGACAGCTCTGTTACAGAAAGAATAGCCAAAAAACCACTTCTACTGGGCATGGGGGTGGGGAAGACACTACAAGTTACTTACCAGAGAATTGGGGCCAACCATCAAAGTATATAGGTTTCTATTGAGCAATGAAATTTCTAACCTAAGCTCTATGAGGAGTGAGTCCCTTATATCTATGGAAAGACTACCTTCTAATTCTAATCTAAAGCACCGGGTGAATAAGCAAGAACTATTTTAAAGAATCCAAACAGCTCATTTCCTCCTCCTGCTGGGTACACTTTTAACAAGTTGGCATTAGCACACAACTTCCTCTGAATGGAAGAGAACAAAGAGAAAGAATAAACGAGATATAAAACAGAAAACAAAAATGCCCTAGGGTTGTTCTGAACTCCAGCGGCTCAGACTAGGTGAATGGTGCTTCATCAGCACAGTGGGAAGTTCCCAAGCAGGCAGACCCCATGCCCTAGAAAATGCCTCTGATGTGGATCTGTAATCAAACTAAACAAAGAATTTTAAAGAGAGGATGAAAAAAAAAGTGGCATGTTTTTGTGGGAAGAATATTATGTTGCCTCGCCTTCTCTGGAATTGGTACTCTGGCACCACGCAACTGTCTGGAGTGTTCTTTCCCAGCAAAACAAGGCTCAAATTATTTATGTTTTCATTGTGTCACATTACATGAGGCTACAATGCAAAATAATCAACAAAAAGAAGCCTCAGGTGACACAGATGGTAGCACCAATTGTTTAAGAAAAAATACCTGATCACAAGCTTTGCATTAAAACTGCTCTGACAAATGAAATCATCATAAGAAGAAAATAGCACTTTGATTGAATAATAATTCTGAGTAAATGTCAACTTCGCCTATATCCATTTGGCATTAAAGATGGCTTTGGAATAAAATGAGAAGGACACCGTTTCTTGTTCCACATGAATAGAGATTAAGTAGTGTAAGATCTTTTGAGAAGCAAGGAGAGAGAATTCCCACAGGGTTTGGATGGGCTCAGATTTTTAAATACGAGGGTACATGTGTGTGCAGCCTATAAACAAAAAATCAAATCCTTCACACATGCACTGTTCTGAAGTGTTCAATCTCTGAGATATGTGGGAATTGAGGCCAAACAAGCTAGTAGAATAGCAGAGAAGAGAAGATACTAACCGAAGTTTAAATATATTTTCCCATATTTTATTGCCTACATAGAGGTGTCAGTGTATACAAAAATAACAGATACATAGAGCATTTAGATAACCTTTTCTGAAATGTCTGTGATCTCATGTTGAGAGTGTTGTTTGTACAGCCTTAATATTTAAGATGTCTCTGCAGCTCTTAAGCTTCTTGCCCCTTATACTCAACAATGATAGAGATGAGAGTGAGTATCAAATACAGCTGTCAAGTTTGATATGTAACCCAGGGTCCCTGTACAGCCTTGGGTTCGAGTGGCTGTAAACCTGGCATCTACAGTCATAGGCACTCGGGCAGGTCTTACCTCTGGGCTTGACATTGCCCTTGCACACCCAAGGTAGTTTCTCCATTCTTTTTTCTGTCTGCTTCTAGAGAGCTAAGCCAAAGATTTCTCTTTTGTGAGTCTTTAGGTTTCGTCATCTACCATTCTCAGCTGACCCCCTTTCTCATGCTATCCATAAGCTATTTTGTCATCTTGCTGTCTTCCCTCCCTTGCACGTGCCTTGCCTTGTGAAGCTCACTTACAGCTGTACACTTTCCATGCTGGTTGGCAGGCTGAGTGGTAGGATTTCATTTTTAGTGATTGTTGTGGTACTTGATGTCCCTTCTGATGTAAATAGAGCTCCACAGTTTCCAGGGAAAAAATGGAGGGTTCTATGTAAAGCCTTGTGAGTAATGGTAGAAAGCTTAAAGGAGATTTATGATTAGTCCCATCCCGGATGTCTTCCCCAAGTATACCCAGAGTGAAAAGCTGGCACCCTGACCTGCTCGATTGCCTCATTTTTCACCGTGTGGAAGGGTGGTCTTGGAAAAGGGGGTGATGCTTAATAACCCCCCATGGATTCCCAGGCTATTTTAGCACCCCCAACACAGGCTGGGTCTCTTTTCTCACTTATCACTATTAACCTTTGTCAGAAAGCTTACAAGCCGGCAGCATGTACCGACAGCTTTCATTTCTGCATCTCCAAGGACTACCTTTAGCATTACAAATGGTCATCACAGGTGTAAGCTGATGCTGTTATTTTGATCTCCTTCCAAACAAAGACGTTCTCCTAAGGATCTCTGCTGTGTGTGGCTGGCTCCATATTTCCAGTGAGTTATCGTGTATGCAGAATGGTTTCTGAGTGTTGTAAAGATGTCCATAATTTTTTGAGCTGAAAGAGCTTCCCCAGAGGCCAAATTTATATTCTGATAACATAATCCTCATGTCTCATCTCCCTAAGCAGGGCTTCAGGAAAAGATGATCCTGAAGCCAAATCTACAAACTATTCCTACTTCTACACCATTAGTAATAGGAAATGACTCTAACACAGCTCCTCAATTGTCACCCACAAGGCTACATCCTCATGTACTAGTTTTGCATCAGAATTAATTCTATTCATATCCACATCTGTTTAGAAGTACCTCAGTTCAGGTCTGCTAATAATTGAAAATATGTCTATACGAAGTTTTCAGAGATATATCCAGACAATTCATGTAACTTCTTGTATTTCTCTCCTATCAAGAGAAAACTGCCTCTACTTGCAGGCTAAAACTACCAGGGACTCTGGAAGACTTCTTTAGCACTGCACAGTAGCTGATTGAAAGCAGTTTATTCAGGGATTGTGCCAGTGCTTGAGAGAGGTGGCAAGTCCCAACAGTTGCTACGTACAGCTTTTTGACTCTTCTTTACAGACGGTGATGACAGTCATGCTGCATCCTGAGATGCGTTACCAGTGCTTTATGGGAAGAATCCTAGAAGATGTCTGAGGAGCTCCTTCTTCTTCAGAAAACCTTGGCAATGAATATGGCAAAATCCAAGGACTTCACTATTAGTCATCTGCCTGTCCCGTCAAGTTCTGGCAAAGCTGAATATTTTCCTTAGCACCTTCTTGAGTATTCTGTGTAATAGAAAGTCTTATGCATAATGGTAGAAGGCAATAAGGATACTGATAAACTATTACTCTCAAGGATTTCCTCTCCAAAGGCCCTCACAGTGAAAGAGTAGAACCCATATACTTGCTGTCATTTGATCCATAAGACACTCCATAGTACCACCAACAAATGGGGAGCCCAAAAGAGGTATGAACATAGGCAAAAAACAGAAATGACAAAAATGCAGTAGGTCTGAAGGTTAGTCCAGGCTACTTTAATCCCTGAGGGTCTATCAAGCTGACTTCCCCTTGGGAATGTTTTCTGGATAGCTCTGAAAGGAAGTGAACTTTGCAAGAAGAGTCTCAACATGAATATTCTGGGGCTTGGTTATTAGCTTCATCGTGAATAGGCTTTACCTTCTCGGATCCTACTTTTCTATATTTTATTAGGATATCTCACGTGACCATCTCAGAAAATCTGCTATTGCCCCTTTTATAAGTGTCCAAGTGTGGCTTACAATTTAGGACTCTTCCTACTTCTGAATTCAAAAGACCCCATGCTGTTGAGCAAAATGATAAACCATTAATATTTTTATAATTCTTCACAGACGTACAGAACCATACATCATGGATAAGATGAACATAGCATAACACTCATCAAGAGAAAGAACAATGAAAAAATTTATTAGACAAGGTTCTATTTGCATACAGGAACAATAACATTTATTGAGCACTTACTCCACATGAGGCACAGTTTTTTATATGCATTTTACATATATCACATATTTAATACTCATAACAAAACTTATGCAGTATATGCTATTATTTTCTACGTTTTATAGATGAGAAAACTGAAGCATGACACGAATCGGTAATCTGATCAATGTAAAATTATTGGTAAGTGGCAAAAATGAGGTTAAAGCCAAGCAGTCTGGCTTTGTAGCACACTACCTTAACCATCAGTCCATACTGCCTATGGTCAACACTAATCATTGCTTTGCTCTTACAAGGGGAACTGCTTGATTAAGATCACTAATGATCATGCATGTATCAATTCTGTATTGTGACAATGCTGCATAATAAAGCACTCAAAACTTCAGTGGCCTATACCAGTGAGCATTTATTTATCATGCATCACTGGGATTCAGCTGACCTAGGCTAGGCTTAGCTGGGCTTGGCTGGAATCATTCATTTTTCTGCAGAGTGGTTCTGCTTTGCATGCCTCTCCACCAGTCTCTGCTTGCATCTTGTTTACCAATATTCCATTGGCCCAGTGCAAGCCACATGGCAGAGTTCAAGAGTCAGAGTGCAAGGGCCCTACCAAAGGTGTATGGCAATGGACACAGGGAGAGGTAGAACTGGGTCATTCTAGAGACTGTCATACAGAGTGAAGTAAGTCAGAAAGAGAAAAACAAATACCGTATGCTAACACATATATATGGAATGTAAAAAAAAAAAAAAAAAGGTTCTGAAGAACCTAGGGGCAGGACAGGAATAAAGACGCAGACGTAGAGGATGGACTTGAGGACACGAGGAAGGGTAAGCTGGGATGAAGTGAGAGAGTGGCATGGACATATATACACTACCAAATGTAAAACAGATAGCTAGTGGGAAGCAGCTGCAAAGCACAGGGAAATCAGCTCAGTTCTTTGTGACCACCTAGAGGGGTGGGATAGGGAGGGTGGGAGGGAGGAGATATGGGGATACACGTATACATATAGCTGATTCACTTTGTTATACAGCAGAAACTAACACACCACTGTAAAGCAATTATACGCCAATAAAGATGTTAAAAAAAAATTGGGTCATTATGTAAGCCTACTATAATTAGTAACAAGGAATGTAAATTGAGTTGGAAGCCAAATTTTACTATATTTATTCATCCTTTTATCCATGCATTCAGTAAACTCTCTTGAGTTTCACATATAAGCACTGCCCTTACATCTTTAGTCATACCAAGATAAAATTCAGAGTTGCTCCTTCAAAAAGACTTGTAATTTCGTTGATGAGATAGACAAACCAACAGTTACCATACATCATGGTATTGCAAAGAATGTTATGAGAGCAAAGACTAGAGCTCCAAAGAAGGGTTGTATTCAATAAGGAGAAAGGATAAAGGGGAGGAGTGACTCCCCTAAGATAATGTTCAGGCTAAACTTTTATGTGTAGGTAGTTCAGATAATAGCAAATGTGCCTGCATTACATGCAGCAGGATATCAAGAGATGAAAATGGAAGTGAGATCATGAAGGGATTTGCATGTCACACTAAATAGCCCAAATTCTATCCTGAAGGCAACAGAAGGCTATGAAAGATTTAAGCAAATTATCAAACTTTGTAAAAATGTCTATACAATGCCTGACAATTTTCTGATGGGTAATTTACAAGTTGATATATAGGTAGGTAAGTGGTATTAGACAGAGATAATCCTTCTATAATGTTCCTTTATTTTGAAGTCCCCAAAGACACTTTCTTATTGATGTTCCAAAGTGTGATTAGTCTTTGAATGACTGGTTCACACTTACTAATAAACATGTAAGATAAATATCGAAGAATCAATTTATTTATATGCACTGAGAAATATAACTTTTACACAACCTATAAGTATTTGAGTCAGTAGGGTTGGCACATTGCTTCCCCAGGGCCAAACTATGTGGTCATGCAATAAACATTAACCAAAGTCTGTTTTAATAATTTACTGTGAAATATTATAGTGACAAGGACCATAAAACAGAGAGGCAAACGTGGAAATTAGATTTCTTGGTGAGCATGGAATCAAATCAATGGGAGTTAGATGAATTGAATGTTTAATGGCAACAGGTAAGAATACCTGTTGGTCATTTTCACAATAGAGTTGCACTTTCCATTCAGATCAGAAAGACCTAAGATCCGTCCCCTGGCTCCAAATCTTAAGGGCCAACCTTGCCAGTGGGACATAAGTAACTTGATGTCTAATGACTAGGCTCCCTTCTTCCTTTCATGATCATTACCTTTTGCCCAAAGTCTTGGTTTCTTTTCCTGCATTTCCACAGTTGACTGATGCCCCTTCTGTGTGGCACCTTTTTTCTTTAAATATGTTAAAACTTCAACCAGAAGCCATCTGGTCTGTCACAAGTCTGCTGATCTATAATCTAATATTGATTTTACCATTTATCTCCCACAGAGCCAATTATTTCCTTCACTGTCAACATTCCTAGTGGGCTTCTTATTGTAGCCTCTTAATACTAAAGAAAAAAAAACAAAGACACTAGAATGTGTAGTCAACAACTATTATACAAACATACCTATGCAGTCAGTTAAAAAAAAAAACAGACATTTTTGGTTATTTAATGATGTAGTTCCACTGGTGAGTTTTGACCTGTAATAAAAGCATATGGGTTTCCCTAAGTTATTTAGATCAATATATTCATGAAAACATGTTTTTTTATTCACTGGGAATTTTAACTTCAAGTAATGCATCTTTCTAATTATACAGTAAAGGGCAACAGACACCTCCAGGTAATCTTTGAAATAGGAGAAGAAACGATTTGTTCTCTGATTTTCCATTCTCCTTTCTTGTGCTCTTTATTACCATGAGCAAAGTATTTGAATGAAACAGAATTTTTGTTTACAGATGATTATCTTCTGTTAATGTCAAAAAAGCCTCCATGGGCTTCCCTGGTGGCGCAGTGGTTGAGAGTCCGCCTGCCGATGCAGGGGACATGGGTTCGTGCCCCGGTCCGGGAAGATCCCACATGCCGCGGAGCGGCTGGACCCGTGAGCCATGGCCGCTGAGCCTGCGCGTCTGGAGCCTGTGCTCCGCAACGGGAGAGGCCACAACAGTGAGAGGCCCGCGTACCGCAAAAAAAAAAAAGCCTCCTGACTCCTAAATAATAGTGTGATTACATTATGTATATTTTCTTGGCAAATGAGTGAAGTAAAAGGAAATAAAGTAAGCAATCTCCAAATTGCTCACTGATACTGGGCATTTATGGCTTCAACTATGTTCCTATGAGATAAGCAATTAAAATATGGTATTGCATGCACCCATAATATACAAGTCACGCAGGAAAGTCAGAAAAAGTTCACAACTATATAGAAATACTGCTGCTTATGTGTGTCTGTTTCTTTTTATTTATTTTTTTTTACATATGATTTAGGGATTGGAGAATGGAGGATTACTACATTTATCAAAATGCTTTTATTTGCTAGTAGTAGAAAACACAACTCAGGCTTAATTAATAAAGATAATTTATTGCTTTTGTGGCTGAAAAGTCTTTCAAATAGTGCTTGAACCACAGCTCAAAAGGTATTGCCCAGGACTTTTATTCTTTTTGCATGTCTCAACCCCTCTTTCTGGGCATTTCCCTCATTCATTAGAGGCTTCTCTCCTTATACTCCACGATAGATGGCAGTGGTTTCCAAACAATCATACTTCTGCATTCCTATCCAGCAGAGGAAAGCATTTCTGCCACAGTATCCAAACAAATGCCCTGATACTCATTCTGATTAGACCAGTTAAACCACAAACCCATCTCTGAACAAATCACCATGACCAGGGAGCCACCTCTGTACCTGGCAATGAAGTTAGCTTCCTGCACCACATGCCCTCCTGAGATTAGGGAGGAGATGTTCATTAAAATCAAGGTAGTGCACCAAGAAAAAGGAAATAAACTTAGGAGTCAAGTAACTGACTTTACAGTTTGGCTTTAACATCAAACAAAACACATTAAAAATTATTCCTATTTGCAGTAACATATTTGGTCAAGATGAATAGGGCACACAGAAAAATAATTTCACTGAAAAAAAAAGAAAAAAAATCACCTACGAAAAGGATTAATGGTAATAATGACAGACTTCATTGAATGAGATTGGGGTATTTGATATTTACCTTCCTCCACAACAGAACTCTACAACCATTTCCATTTGCCTTTTGGATATCCCAAAGTACCACTGCTAATCAAAAACTGCTGTAAGCCGCTAAGTTCAACTTCCCCTTCTATCTTCTAAGCAGCCACAAAACCCACTGTCCAGTGTTGTTTATTATCTTCTGTCATCATTCTTCTCTATATCAGTAGGAGGAACAATCGCATATCCCTGACAAGGAACACATAGCTAACTCAATTCCAGGGTGCTTTGCTTGAGATCCAGTTAGGAGATCTGGTCATTTAGAAACTAGAAAGCAACTATCACATGCAAATTGAGACATATATTGCTGTGTTGCAATGCTCTGCCTGTTTGGTGTTTTTCTCTACATTTTACCTTGTTTTAAATTGTTTCCATTGACAGATTTAAACCTTAGTTTTTTTCCCAAAAGAGTTACTAATTATCCTTACGTAGTGACTAAACCAAAGTCTTTTCCATCTTCAGGGCTATTTAAACCTGCTATATCTTTTTTTTCTATTTGCCAGAAAGCACTTATTCTATTTCACGTGGAACAGAAGGCTTACTGGCTCCTGTAAAAGTAAATACTTTTGCATGTCATCTAAAAACAAGGCAAAGTGACTTGACAGGTCTTTCCGCTTTACCCCCTTTCAGGATGGATTGACATTTTCCAGGTACTATCAGCCCTGAGCAGTGGGAAAATTTCAAGATGTCCACTTCATAGAATCTAGACTTCAATGAACTAAACCATCAAACTGTTTTGTGCATTAAATTAAGTGTGCATTGGTAATGAATATTTTTCCAGTCAAGGCTGGTGTTATAAGGATTTAAGATGCAGAAGCTCAGCAATAAAGTGTATATACAGCTAACAGCCTCGGAAAAGAACTGATTGAATGTGGGTTTAAAATCAAGTTTTACACAATCTTATGAGTGCTTTAATGAATTATCAGGTATTTTATTCTAACGAAAACTTGACTCTTATGCTAATCGGCCAAGGAAAGGTGTATTTGCTTTAGGTTAATACTTCTATATAATAGAACTTAACTTAGTTTCAAGAGCTCCTAGTTTAATTATTTACAGCTTGTACATAATAAAAGGAAAACACATATTGTGAGTTACTGTTAACTATTTGAACTAGTAGGATATTCTATTGCTTAATCACAACATAAAACTCCTCATCCGTAAGTATTTGTTATCAACACAGTTGACTTCCAAAGAGTTGTTGACATTAAATAATATTTATTTAATTGTGTATATTAGATAAAAACTTGAGATAAAGAAAAAGGCAATAAGGGGAAACCGATGTTCCACAGTACATTTTCATAATTATTATTCAAATTCTTTCATTGGCTCCCTATGTCCTTCCTACTAAAGCTGCCCTCAATATTCCTAACTCAGAAAAGAAGTCACTGCCCACAGCCTGATCTTTCTGACTTCACCTACTGATGATGCAGTGCCCCACATTTCTCCCTACAGGACTGAGGCCCTCATTTCCAACCACTGAGAGTCTAGACTGCTGGCAATTTTCAGCTGAGTCTCTCTCCAAAATTTCCTGAATCCTGTTGTTCTCAAACTTTAATACGTATTTGAATCATTGGGAGAGCTTAGAGCACAGACGGCTGTGCCCTCAGACTTCTGATTTAGTAAGGGATCCAATATTCTACCTTTTTAACAAGCACCAGGATGATGAACCACACTTTGAGAACCACTGCCCTAAGTTGAAAAGAGCTGCCTCACACAAGGTCACATCTCCCTCCCTGGAAGCAGCCCAGATCCATTGGGAGTAAAAAAGTTAGAATTTCTCGCGTCCAAGGAACAAATCTAAAGGGTCATCTTAGCTCCAGACATCCTGGTGGGATTGGCTGTGGCATTTATCACTGCATAGTGTTTCAGTAATTCCGTTTGTCCAATCCTATGTCCATTCTTGTCCTACAGCTGTGGATCCTATGTGTAATGCAAGGCCCAAATTGATCTACTTAAAATTCCTGTCTTGTTAATGGCTCTTCAGTATGCCTAGAATGCCATCCAAACTTGTATCTATCTTTTGCATTCTTCCCAATTCTGGATTACTTAGCTTCTACTGTCGAATGTTGCTGGAGAAAAAATGTACAAATTCATAATGTCCTGCTCCAAATTAGCCCTCCACACTGCCCGATAGTACTAGAATGTGTGGAGGTAATATTTTCTCTCTGTTTCCACATGAACTATCTTTTTCGCTTTCTTTCTACCTCCCACTCCACCATTTCCTAATATACTCTCAGGTGGCCTTTTCATCACCTTACCTAATGGCACAAAGCAGATGCCAAAGTTACCCTCCACAGTCCTTTTCCCTTATTCCTAATATCTCATCCAATATCAGGTCCTGATGATTCTATCTAGAAAATATTGCGCAAATTGTCTACATCTCTTCTTCCCAATTATCCATTCATGCCTCAATGCAGGCAAATATTATTTCTCATTCTGGTAACATTAAAGCCTTCTTGATTAGACCCAGGTTTTTGTTACCTCCCAACCATTCTCTACCTTGGCAGTGTTTCTAAAACAAAAACTTGATTTCATTTCTCCCTTTTAATACATTCTTTCCACACTCTTCTACCATAAACATCCTGATGACCCACCTCACCCCTTCTCCACTCCACATATATACATAACCATCTGAGAATAAAGCTTGAAATTCTTAACTTGGCTTACAAGACTGTTCATGATCCAACCCATGCTTATATCTCTTGCCTCATCCTGTGTTCCTACATATAATAAAATATGCTCCAGTACTTCTCTGGTGGTGTAGTGGTTAAGAATTCGCCTGCCAATGCAGGGAACACAAGTTCGATCCCTGGTCCGGGAAGATCCCACATGCCACAGAGCAACTAAACCCGTGTGCCACAACTACTGAGCCTGCGCTCTAGAGCCCACAAGCCACAACTACCGAGCCTGAGTGCCACAACTACTGAAGCCCGTGCGTCTAGAGCCTGTGTTCCGCAACAAGAGAAGCCACCGCAATGAGAAGCCTGCGCACCTCAACGAAGAGTAGCTCCCACTCGCCACAACTAGAGAGAAAGCCCGCGCGCAGCAACGAAGACACAACGCAGCTAGATAGATAGATAAATAAATATATACACACATAAATAAATAAATATGCTCCAGTTATGCTAAACAACTTGAAGATCCTAAGCCTTGCATAGGTCACTCATCCAGTAAAATGTGTCTGAGTCCCCAAGGCTAGGAACATTAAAAAAAAAAATCATGGCAACAAATTTTAAACCTTTCCAATCCTTGAGATATACCCTCAGACGCTGAGAGGTTGGTCATGAAATCCCAGGTTGAGAAACACTGTTATAGATGCAATCCTCTAATATAAAAGCAAAAGAATTGTAGAATTTTAGGGCTAGAATGACATTAAACAAAAGCAAGCCCAACTCAATTGTTCTCCAAATAGGGAAAATGGTGCTCAGAGAAGTTAAATCATTTCAAGTGGCTATTATAGGAGTCGGAATAGAATGGGACGAGGGTGGGAAAAGTTAAAGAAATCTATTAAATACCAAAGAAAATTTTTAAAGTGGTTGTGAGGTGTCACCATCAATTTTGAAATCCAGATGTGTAGATGTGGGACAGGGGACAGACTGAGAGGACAGATGCCACACTGGTCTCCAAGGCAGACATGGTTCCTTCCAGAAGGCATTGTTGCCAGTGCCTCCTGGTTGAAGTCAATGAAGACTTAGAATGAGAAGAGGTATTGTACTTACATCTTCATCCCTTTGAGCATGCTGGGTATAGTGCTAATAGGTAACGTCTCAGTAAGAAATGCATTTTATATTGTTAACTGGTAGACAGACACGAAGCAAAATACTTTTGCACACAACTAAATAATAACAATTTTCACAAAGCAAACTCTGATGTCTTCTATTTTGTTTCATTCTACATCATTAAGATAAGGGCTAACTGTGACCTGCTTAATTGTTTTCACAGTCCGTTAATGGGTTGTAACTCATAGTTTGAAAAATAATGTAGCCATGATTTCTCATTATTTAGTCTGAATTTGAGCTCTTCTTCATGTCCTTTCATCCATAACAGCAATAATACTTCATAATATCCCTATTATATTTTGCCTTCTTGGTAAATTGCATTTATCTCCCAGCAATCTTTCTTATTAAGATTAAGCCATGCAGTAGGTATAAGAAGGAGATATATATATATATATATATATATATATATATATATATATATATATATATATATATATATATTTTAGTCAGCTCAGGCTGCCACAACAAAATACCATAGATTGGGTGGCTTAAACAACAGAAATATATTTTCTCACATTCTGGAGGCTGGAAGTCTGAGATTGGGGTGCCAGCATGATCAGGTTCTGGTGAGAGCTTTCTTCTTGGCATTTAGACAGCCACCTTCTTGATATGTGCCCCGATGGTAAAGAGAGAAAGAAAGTAAGCTTTCTGTGTTTCTTCTTAGAAGGACACTTCTAAGAAGAAGTGACGCAAAAGCCCCACAATAATGGCTTCATCTAAACATAATTACCTCTCAAAGGCCCATCTCCAAATACCATCCATATGAGCTTCAATGTATGAATTTTGGGCAGACATAATTCAGTCCAAAGCTTAATGTAATGCAATGTTCTTTCAAAAAGAAAGAGTCTTCTATGCCTGGTGGAAAGGAAGACGTGAGGAAAGTGGAAGTGAAAGGTGAAAAAAAAATCCTATTTACCTTGGAACCAAAATTCTAGGATAGTCTGTTAGAAACATCCATAGAGAAGGATGAAGGGGATGAAGGGGAAGAAGGACGAAGAAGGGCTTACTCCTCGTTTTTAAGTTGTAACTTACAAAATTTCAAAACCCTTTGGAGAAGCAGCCTGACAACACAAGGTAGCTACCATAAAGTGCTGATGACACAGGCAGAGAACAGATCATGAGACTGTGATCTCTTCGTTCTCTACAGTCTGGGAAATGTATGTAAGAAATCCAGAAGTTTTTATGTGACATATTACAGAGTGTGTGGTAACAGCCGAAAGTCAGAGAATTTGATATCACAATGTCAGAAATTTTTGCTAGGATTTCTGCTAGGATTAACTGAGGTGTGTGTCCTGGGTAGGAAATGGCCAGCATCTCAGGAATTTTCTTGAGCAGAGAGAGATGACACTGACACTTCACGAAAGATACAAGGACGGAAACCAAGGCCTGAAACCAGGCAAGATGATCTATACCTTGACTGGAGATACTCAGAAGCAAACCAGATAAGAATAACGTAACAGTATGTGTGTGGTCTATGTGCCTAAAACCAGAGAGCGGAGTAGGAGAGGTGGGATGGAGACAAAAAGTCTGGATATGGACCACAATGATATAGAGAAAAACTGAAACAAATTGTTGTTAAACTGGAATAGATTGTGATATATTTAATTGCTAAGTTTGTGACTTAAAACGTGACACTATTATACTTCACTTTTCTTTTACACTCACTCTCCATTAAAATATTCTGACTTGTCATTTTAACTTAAGAAAAGCATAAGGTTATTTCTAAAAATATAACATAGGCTATCATAAGAAGCTTGGGTCAAAAACAATGTGATTGCATGCTAATATTTTTGGGACCAAGTAGTTAACTCCTCACTTTCATTTACTTCAAAAATGATAATAGATTGATCTATGCCATGCATCAATATCAGGAGTGTCACACACATTTGTGCAAAGTTCCCATTTATAAAACTAGTGTTCTTTGTACCATTTTATATAAAAACTACTCTATTCTTGGGAGTCCTCCAAACTATGTGAAAAGAAAAATGTGTAACAAAGGTTCAATCCAAGATAAATAGTGAGCCATTTCTGGATAAATGTGTAACTAAGAATAGAATGAACTCCACTGGCCAGGGCCCACCATTATACTACAGCCATTGGTGCTACACTTAGCTATTTCTAAGTGATCACTGACTTTTACTGTACACCCACTGTGTACTTATCACTGTGGTAAGTAGGCACTGAGGACACCAATTGAAAAGGACAGAATTCCTACCCTATCAGAGCTGATGGCTTAATCCCCAAAAGAGAAAAGAGGGACAGCTTCACAGAGATGATAACTGGACTAAATCTTATAGGGAGGAATATTGTGTTATGTTTTTTAAAGAAATATTGATTTTTTAATACTTAAGAGACCTGAATGAATCTAGTAAAAAATATTAGAATGGAGTAAGTTGGGGTCACAAAAAATCTGGAGATTAAATTTTGAGAACTTACCTCATGATTTCTTGGGTTGGGTTCTATGACAAATAAGCCATTTAAGGATAACTTTTAAAATCCATGCAATAGTTATTTATTTTGAGGAGACTGCAATATACATTTGTAAATATGAACAAATACTAATGGTCCTAATATTACCAGAATGACTACTTGTGGCTGGGAATAAAATATCTAGCAACAACATTATGTACCAATTCAAATATTTTTGTATTTCAAAATATTTAGACAGGTGAAGATGAAGTAACCTGAAAAACTCCTTGATGACTCAAAAATGGCTCAAGTGATGGTGATGAAATGAGATTTTAAATGCATATCTTGACCCAAGTTAGGTCAAACTCACTTTCTCAAGAATTTAAAATTGGAAGAGTTTCCAATGGGCTTTGGGTGCTGAACCCTGCAAAACGTGTAAAATTAGAACTGGAACAGTCATGTTTGCCCACCAGCTTTGTTGGACAAGCAGAAAGTCCAATTGCAGAAGAGTAAAGAACAGAGGGAAAGAGAATTAAAGGCCACGTGAACCCAACTGGAGGAAGGGAGAGACAGGGGTAAGTAGGTTACCCTGGTTTCTGGGTTGTCTTGACTGCTCTGGTTTGGGTACTCTTCATTTTAGTCCCTTGCAAAGCCTGGCTGAATTTCTTATCCTTGGATTTTCTGAAATATGCCAAGATTGTCCCAGGTTTTGCCTAGATAATTATGAGTGGATTTTTTTACATCCAAGCAAATGATTGACACACTGTGCCTTTAAAAAAAAAATTAAAAGGTAGCCTAAGATCAAGAAAAAAAGACAATAAATTATTTAAAGCATAATGTACAACATCTCTATCATTTTTACTATTGACTCCACTGAATGAAAAGCAATAGAACATAAATAAATTCAAATGCTGCCTTTCTATTCCTCTAGGGTACACAGTAGAACTAAAATTATATGTAATCTTAGCTGAATGAGATGACTCCGTAATTTTATCCACAATATGCAGTTTAGAGAAAAAAATGTATTCGTTTTATCATTTCCATGTTTATTCTTTTGTTAAGTAGATTAAACTAAAATTCTCAGGGTGATCCTAGAATTTCATTTGAGATTTCGCTTTCCATCTGGAAAGAAGGCTAAGAGAACAGTAATTGATTCTATTTATTTCCAAATAAATAGCCATTTATTTCCAAACACCCAAATATATTGAGAGACTAATTGAAGTTTTTTAATTATCCAGATGTTAGGCACATGTAAACTTTAAAAATAGGAAAAGGAACTGCTACTTGATAAGCCATAGGTTAGGGCAGCATTAGGAATAGAAAAAACTTTAAAGAGATGAGTGTAGCTTTAATGACATCAACTACATTTTCTTATTGAGTGGCTACTCTCACCATCCTATTCTATTATTCGATAACTTTATAGAGGCTCTCCTTGCTACTGGCCCCCTCTAAATTTCTTTTCTTATTAACTCTTCAGAAATTCATTCACACAAAAGGGATTGATAGTTGCTCAGTGTTAGCTTTCCCAGGAGAACTGTCACTTTAAGCCTTTAATTAAACAGCATAATCTTTTACTGCAGGATTTTTCAAAATGTAGTCAATAGAAAGGGAGTATTTGAGGAACAAGGAAGTTTCCCTGATGCCTCTTATCATACCAGGCAGGTAGCCGTCCACTCCAACCCTCTCCTTAACAAGTCAGGTCTTGTTTGGCAAAAAAGTATAATATTCAGCAGAAGTAATTATCATACTAATTCTGCCTTATCATTGTAACTGTTATCATTGCTATTCTCATTCATGAGTGAACTTTTTAACTTGAAAGTTTATATATTCTTCCCAAAAGAGAAAAAGAAAACAAAAAAGGAGAATTAACTCAATGAAGAATTAAGCAGATGATACTGAGGAGATATGGCACTAATAGCAATTTTTACAAACATATATAACATAAAATAATTATACAAACAGTAACAAAAATAGAAGACATTAACTTATTCAACCTGATTTCTTGCATGTTGATCTCTTGCAAAGTTCCATGAAAATTTGCAATACAAGCCCTTAAGGCAAATAATGCTGGTAGAGTTCTATGGCGGTGAATAGGTTGCCTACATATTACATCATATTTGTGTAGCAATAGGGATGGACTCTAATTCATAATTAAGTCAAGGGAGGAGCTTATATTCCCTGAACCAAGAGAGCTCAGGTGGCAGGTCATGTCATTGGTCAATACACTAAATAGCTGTAACCACAAGAAGGACCCCTGATCATGACAGGGAGAGGGATGATGCTTCATAACGGTACAGTGAGAAAAACCCACGGCCTAAGAGCTGAGGTCTGTCTCACAAGTCTGATATCTGTTTCATCCCAAGTGCAATGGGCAACATTAACCCCCACATCAGCAGCTCCTATTATTCTATGATTATTCTAAATAAGTAATTCCCCAGTAGGACAGGTATGTGGGAAATCTGGCCATTTGCCTTTGCTTTTATAAAAATATAAAATACAATATAGAGATTTAATATGTGGATAACTGTATTAATTCATCAAGTACTTACTATTCACTCATCTCCCAACAAATAATTTTGGGGGATAGCTGTGTCAGAAGCTGTGTTACAAACAACACATACCCAGAACTGGGACCCAGGACAGAGCACAGGAATGGGCTTTAGAATTCAGATGACTGGGTTAAAATCCCAGTGCTACTTAGTGATCAGCAGTATGACTTGCGCAAGCTACACATACTCTCTAAGCCACATTTTTTGTTCCACAAGATGGATATGTTTGCAAGTTTGTCATGTGGATTAATGAAAATATACAGATAACACCTTACATTAGTATAATGGCTACAGTATTCTATTTTGGTCAATTTGTTTATAACACTTTGCTTTGAAAAAAAATTCTGATAATCAGGATATGTAAATAGATTCTTAATTTCAGAAACATAAATGATCAGGCAACAAATTATAGGAATATTAGTACCAAATTTAAAAAAAACTCTTTAGTAAAACATGGGGGGTGCCTTTGGTTGAAATAGTCTATTAGAGCATGGATGCATAAAACTAAGAGAGTATTTGTAAATAGCTTCTTCCAAAAGAATGATTATTCACACTGATAATCATTCATTGTTAGGCCATTTGTCAGTGGGAAATATATCAGTTCCCAATGCTTAAAAAAAAAAAAGCAACCCAAAATTTTAAAAAGGGCTTCTTGAGAAGTCTCCTCACCTACAATTTCATAGAACACATCTAAATAAGTCACTAATGTGTGTGGGTTGCTAGGGAATGCTGTAGCTTAAAGCACTTACGTTATAGCTTTGAAAACATGGGTCCATGTGGAAATGAAATTGTAAGAATTAAATGGTCAAATCCATCCACAAACACATGTTTTGAAGATCCTGCATACTGTCATAGACTGAATCGAATCTTCCATTTGTAAACTGTAATCCCCAGGTGACTTCTGCCAGAGAGAGATGCCCACGATAGACCCAAGAGGACGCTCACCACTGGAACAGGAATAGTCTTCCCCATACCTTTCTGTAGTTGCAGGTTGAAGATCCTGAAATTTAGCAAACAAACCAAACGCTTCCAGTCCAGTGTTCTGAACTCAGAGATTGCTCCAGGGATGTTAAGTAAGAAAGGAACTAAACTGATTTATTCTGAAGGAATTCACTAGCTAAAAGTATTCCTATTCCTACTTCTTCTTGAACAATTTACTTCCCAAAACGATTGCAATACAATGAAGTTAATTTGGAGTATATGCATGGACAAGCATAAAGGAAAATGCATTTTTTTAAGAAAAAAATGAATTGCCCTGGCCGCCTGCTTTTATGAGCCAAACTTACTCCAAAAACTGGTCCAGGATGTTGCTAGCATCCAGTGGGTACACAGTCAGATATTTCCAATACAATTCACACTAATATTAAAAGTTCAATATATACAGGTGCTTTGGGGAAAATTAATAATTTAAATAATTGGAAGACATCATCCTCAACTAAGTACACTCAACTCTGCATCAACAGGATGTGGGACCCACAGATATCAAGGAATGATTTGTACTACGTCATTTTACATATGGGACTTGAGCATCTGCGGATTTTGGTATCCAAGGTGGGTCCTGGAACCAAGGCACTGTGGATGCTGAGGGATGACTGCACCAAGTTTAAAGGCATCAATCACTCAATCCCAAGCGTCTGATGCTTTAAATATATGATCTTTTTTCATCTCTGCCCGAATTCCATTTTACAGATGAGGAAACTAATACACAGAGACTCTTATTTACCCCAGGAAGCAGTGCTGGGATGCCAGTGTGCCAGTAGGGTCATACTTTTGAATCAGTCATCTTAAAAAGGGTGTAGGTGGAAATTAAAGGACGATTGAAGAGATACATAAAATACATTCACACAACGTAATAACAGAGAAAAAAAGATTTTTCCCATTACTGAGACAGAATAAAGAAAAATAATCTAATAAGTAGCTTCTAACCTGCTGGTGAAAAACAAAATAGGACTGAAGTAGTTGAGCTTGCATATGAAGGTACATACATTGTAAAGGGATAATTATTACTTTTAAATACCAGTTTTACCTTGAGGCATTGTCATCTATGCTACTTCCTTCCTTAAATGAAGATGGTTATTTACCTTCCCCTAAATTAAAATAAGGTTCATAGAAGGAATACATTTTTGAAATTAAGATCTATGATAAAGAATAGATTTTATAGAGCTTCCATAGATTTGCCATCGTTTTAGAGTACACAACTGAATCAGGTGAAGACTTAGAAAAAATACACCCCAGGGAGATATTCAGTATTGGCTAAAGAAACACATTCTGCTTTAATGTTTTGTTGTTGTTGTCGATTTCATCACTTTTTTCTAAAATGCTATGATCAAGCCCTTGGAAATCCAGGCTTCTCGATTTTTTTCATGGATTCTACGGGACTGCAGAATAATTTAAGCTTTCCATCTGAGTTAGGATCTTTACTTCTGCAGTTCATCAACCTCATCTGTCACGTATATGTCATGAAATGAGAAAAGCCTTAGAAGGCAGGAAGAAATTAAAAACAAATTAATGTGGGAAGATGATATAAATCAAGTGGTAAAGCCAAGAGTGAATTATCAAAAGATTTTTCATCAGGAGTGAATACATTTTCCTTTCTCAAGAAGAACCCATTACGTGTTTTTGTTTGCACTATTATACATCAAGTGGAATATTAAAGAAATAGATTTATTAGGATTTAGAATGTGTTTTACTCTGAAAGAAAGAGGAAAGAATAGCGGTCCTTCAAATTTAATTTGAAAACGCTTAAACCATGAAAGTCTACATAGGCCCTGGTTAGTAATGAATGCTAAGAAACACAAATACTATTTTTAACTTAAAACACATGAACAAATCCTCTCCCCTTAGAAAAAAAAATACCAAAACAATATCAAGTTAGAATAAGCATTATTTATTCTATCTAAAATCCTTAGAGTTGATTCAGTCAGCTATGACAGTTTGAGGTTTTTTATGGCAAATCATGCTCTGTTTACTGAGAGGGCAAAGAAACAAATCAAGGGTTGCTTGTGTTCTCTAAGCTTGTTTTTCTTCTGAGTTAAAAGGATTGGCTTTACCAATGGGTTTTGAAAGATAAGTCTATATAAAACAGAGCTCTCAATAAGGAGTTTGAGATTGCCAAGCAATTTGAGAGAACATAAAGGTGGATAGAAATTCAAAGATAAAGAAAAATTAGCTTTTCTGTGGTAAGCTACTTGTAACTTGCCTAATCATTCATCACACCTGTTATTTTATTAGAGAAACATAAGCAGCCATATTGGAGTCTACCTGGAGAAGTGTGTGTGTGTGTGTGTGTGTGTGTGTGTGTGTGTGTGTGTGTGTGTGTGTGTGTGTGTGTGTGTGAAAGAGAGGCAAAGAGACTTGTAGGGAGAAGAACTGTCTAGGCATTTAATTTGGCTTAAGAAAGGTATGTGGTAAGACTGGGGGGACTGATTATTGCAGTTGGAGAGGTGAACCATTATTGCAATAGGGAGAACATTCTGGACCAGAGATCTGCTAGTGTCTCAACAGTTAAGCAGGAAAGGACCTTTCCTTTCTAGCGAGGACTAAACAAGGCTAGGAAAAAACAGGTGTGGGCAAGTGGGATAAAGGGTAGCCTGATGGGACAACAGATCAAAGAATGTTCTACTGTGAAGCCCCCCTGTTCTTGACAGGGGCTCTTAAGGAGGGGTTGTATGTTGGCTCAGGCTGAAGGCGATCAAAATTCAACAACCTGGGGAATGGAGAGAAAATTAACTTTGAGTGTTCTGATTAATCAGTAGGAATAATCAGTTTAGCAAATCACTTATGAGGCAAAGAATAGAAATTTGGAGAGCCTGTGTCTGACTTGTCATAGGTAAATAAGATGCATCTGTGAGTTGTATTTAAATCACATGCAGCAGGGTGGTTCTCTGCAGTACGCTCTTTGCTAGAACACAAGAGTGGGGGATTTCTTTAACCTTCACTGTTTCTCTGCATCAAAGGGCCAGGACAAAATTCAACAGTCAGACTTAATGTCACCCCCAGCTCTGAGCCTTTCTTCTTGCTCTTGCCCTAAAAAAAAAATTTCCCTTACCCTCTTCTGCTACAAAGATCCTGGAAGAAACAGTTTGCTGTCTCAAGTGCTAAGGCAAGGGCAAGGATGGGGAAGGAAGATGATGTTGGGAAATCTTTAAAGAGGCCCTTGGACAACAACATCTGAGCTAAGGATGGCCTCCTAAAATGATCGTGGTCCCTCCAACAAGATAAAAAGCACCTAGAAGGGACATGTCATTTCATCAAACCCCTTCAGCTGACTTGGGGGGAGTCACTGCTGGAGTGTATCGTTTGTTTCCAGAGCTCTGAGCATGGGAGGCGCTACATGCAGCCTCTGGGCAGATGCAGGCTGGCAGAAGAGACTGCAGTGTACAACGAGTTAAGATATGTTTAAGTCCTCCTCCAGGCACATACTGGTGACTGGGCCTGGCTTGAACAAGAACAAAAAGGTCACATATGACCGCAGATCTCATCAGGGTGAGAAAGTATAGACCAGTGATTTTATTATGCCCCAGAGGCTCAGAGTCAGGAGGTATGTGAAATTAAGCGGGTGGTGATTTGTTTTCCCTCCTGGGAAATACATGCTGCATAAACTTGAATAAAGTTCATAAACCTTTGAACTCCTATGTCTTACTTTCTTAATCAAGAACACTACTTACAACTTTGATGACATAAGTTTATCCCGTGAATTCATAGGCCAATGAGAGCTTGAGAAAAAAGTTCTTCAAGATAGAACACCAAGTATCGTTACTGTTATACATACTACTACCATTAAAAGCAGCAACATACACCGTAAATTATATCATTAATTCCATAAGGGTGAAAAGAAATTAGTTCTGCTCATAAGTTACAAAATGCTGATAACTCTCATTCAATTTCACGATTTAGGAGCATTTAGAACTTTTATCATTATTGTGATAAATTAGAAGTGGGAATGTAGCCTATGTTTTCTCTAATTTTGTAGTAATAATGTCGTTTCTGACATACGTTGTCTCTGTCATCAAGGTAATATGATTTGCTTCTTAATTACGTTTCTGGGTGAAGGTAAAATAACAAAGAACCACACCAGTGAATTCATCTTTTAGTAGATGTTACAGTGATCTTTGGTTAATGCTAAAGAGATGGAGAGGAAAGAGGCTCAGGAAAGCAGATTAGACTCTCCTTTTCTCTGACTTGCCCTAGCTTACAGAATGTTACTATTCTGCATTCCATATATTAAATATAATTACATTTTAGTGTCATCCCCATTTCTCATAATGTTGAAGTGTTCATTGTAGCTTACCAAGAAGCCTTAAATCTGGTTGTATGGGAAGTTGGAATGAACAGAATTATTCCAATCCTGCTTTCTGTATCTCATTATCAAGGCTTCATTTAACCACTCTCCTAGAGGAGGGGCAGTTGCACTTAAATTATACCACCAACTAATGGAGACCAACTAGAGAGATGCCAAAAGTCTCATGCACAGTAATTTTTAGACGTTTGCTGTTATCCTTTATTCAGCAATATCCACCATACCTATCTTGGCATTTGGTGAATTATTCTGAATCTGAAGCTTCATTTTCTCTCCTAATCATCACACTCCACGGTCCAGGTAAGTTCTGTCATCCTGCAGTTCTGTGGCCTCTAAAAGCAGCCACCTCTTTGTACTGCTTCCACCATAGATTCAAGCAATAAGGTAACAGCAATAGAAAAAGCCCTTCTTCCTCCTCACTCCCAAACAGGAAGAGCCAGCTGAGGGCAATGCTGTTCAGCAGGATGTCCTCAACTGACACTCCAAAAACATTTATGTAGCACTGAACGAGATGTGAATAGAAATAAAGATAAGTAAAGGAAGGGCCCAAGCCCTGCAGAAGCTGACAATGTATTAATGCACTTGGGAGGATTCTGATAAGTTTATTCACACTAAACTGTTACAAGCTGACAAGTGTTAATTCCATCAGGTGCTATTGCAACAGGTTCCTTAGCAACCCAGTTCCTCCTTCCTTGGTTGGGCTGTAGCAGTGGGAGAAGCTGGTGACTGGGTATTGTTGTGTGGGAACAGCTTCTGAGGAAATCTGTCAGAGAATTATAAAGTTGCCCAACAGAGGCTCCAGAGAACAGGCTGTCATCCTACTTCATCCTGGACCTTTTAGAGAATGGGTTCCCTGAAATGTCCCTTAACAGATTCTCTGCCAAGCAAGAGGGCAAGTGTGCAGAGCTAACCTTGGAGCCAGAAGTCTCAAGAGACTCGTTTTCTGATTAAGGATTTTATTCCCTTTAAAAGCACTATAATGTAGCTTGAAAAACTACTTTCCTTTAAGAGCTTGTTTCACAGCCTGATGTACTTTGTGGGGTAATGGCCTCAGAATTTAGGTTCAACTGGCAGTAATCCTAAAGGGCACTATATCAAGTGTTCAGAGCATTAGGAATTTTAGGCTGGAAATAAAGTGGCCTCCTGAGTGAATTTCACATTTCAGTGAGTGGATAGAGGAGATTTGTCCTGAAAACAGGTTTTGGGGAAAAAAGTCTAGACAGTCTTTTAATAGGAGATTCGGTATTTCTATCTATGGATATACAGATATAAAAATATATGGATATAAGATATATTTTATAACTATATATCCTATAATACCATCTATGTACATATGAATACACAATTTCTTGTATTCAATCTGTGGTTATTCAACAGTAAAAAAATGAAAACCAGGGGCCAACCTACTTACACAAAAATTTATAGGATAGTTCTTTAATTTGGTCTATAATCATAAAACAATAAACTTTATTTTTTGTAAATGAAAACTAGGGGCCGGACCACTAATAGCAATTTAGCTGAAAGATCATGATGACCTGTTTTATCACTTAGGCAGGTCATTGAATACGTTTAGGTTTAAAATATACAAGGGCTGCCCTGAAGGTCAAGGCCTTGGCCAGTTAGCTTGGAACAAGGCTTCTTTTATCTGTGAACATATAGATCCAATAGACTATTGTTAGCAATGCATGGTATCATGTGTTCCTCTACCCTAATCCCGAAGTGTAATTTATAAAAATTAAGTAGGGAGGAAAACAAGAGCATGCGGTTTTCTATAATTTGTGTATTTTGTAACTTGTCATGAAATTTTTCACATACTTGCTACTATGTAATATCCAGTAGAAGACAGGAGATGCTCACTTCTCAGCGGCTCAGCTAGGAGACAAAATATTGCAGTTGGCTAGGGACATTGCCTGTCATCTCAAGTACAAAAGAGTGAGATGGATCATCTCAGGAGCAGAGACCGGATGTGTTGGAGGAAATTGAGGAAGTATGAACCGCTCTGTCTTGAAGAGGGCTAGGATGGGAGTGGCAGCCATTTCCAGTTCTGCTTGGAGCCTTCACCATCATGGGGTTAGAATCTAACGTACAACACGGTGACTACAGTTGGTGACACTGTATTGTATAATTAAAATTTTCTAAGAGAGTAGAAGTTAAATGTTCTCATAAAAAAACTAAATATGTGAGGTGATACATGTGTTAATTAACTTGATAAGAGGAATTGTTTCATACTGCTATATACATATATCAAATCTTCACATTGTACACCTCATACATCTTACAACTTTGTCAATTATACATCAGTAAAAAATTTAAAAAATAAACCATTGTGGTCCATATCTGAATCTTAAGGTTATCTGGAGGAGGAAATTTTAAAAATTTTGTTAGAAAAAAATCTTCTGACTGGCACCTGTCTCTTCAAGTTCTGAAGGTTTCATTCAGTCTTAGAAAAAAAAAAAAAAAAGGTATTAATTAATCAGAGCCTGAGAAGAAGGAAAGGGCTCTGACCTCAATCAAGCACCTCCATATGACATATGACAATAACATATGACAAAATTAATAGCACATGGTAGGCACTCAGTAAATGTATTTACAGAATAACGATACTAGTAATAATAGACAATGCCTGAAGAATTTACTGTGTACTAAACACCTGGCTAAACACTGTACTCAGGAAATTCCAGCTGAAACACACGTTTTTTCATGACTCAGTGGACAGCAACACCTGACCTGGCTTAAAGTCATTTGATGGAAAAACATTACCTGAACTGCTATGCAGCTGTTTCTCAGCTTTTTTTTTATTCAACTTAGTGTGAATATCCATATACTTTCCTGCAGAAATGTTAATATGTTTGTCTATACTGCTCAAACTCTGTCATGGGTATTGTATAATATATTACATATACTCCATTTAGCCTTTCTTTAAAAAATAAAAATGTCTTAATTCTAGGGTACATCCAGTCTCAAGGGCTTTAGACAAGGGTTGTAGACACTAAGTCCTTCCAATAACCTTTGATTTGGTATTACTACTATATTTATTTTATGGTTGAGAAACTGAAGCACAGAGAGATTAAATAGCTTTTCTAAGGTCACACAGCTGGTGATGACTGGAGTTAGGACCTGAATTTAGGCAGCTTGTCACCAAGACCTATAATCTCTACCCACTGTTTCATACTACTTCTTATATGGATAATGACACATAATAGAGAAACAATCAAGTTTAGTGATAGGATAATGGAATGCCTGCATGTAACCTATAAGAAAATATTTTATAAACAAGCAAAAACGCTTTCTGTTTCATTTTGGACAACTAGTCCAATGAATTGACTAAGAGCTACAGGAACTAGAAAGCAATATTGCATAAAAGAGAACAGAACAAGGCCACTTTGTCAGTGGCAGGTCCTGGGAAACTCAGGACATCAAAGAAGAAGCAATTATCAGGGGGAGATCTTAGGAATCTTTGTGTTAGATGCCTGGAAGAACCCCAAGGCAGCCACAAAAAAGCAGGGACCAAAGAAATCAGGAGAACCACAGACCACAGAGGTCCAAGAGGTGACTGAGAATCTCTGCTTCCTCTTTTCCTTCACCTGGACACTCCATTGGGATTACAAGGGTTGCACCCAGTTTGCTACTAGAAGCCCTTCCTCTTATTTCCCTCTGACAGGTGAACCATCTGTGAAGGCTAGTGCAGAGGTACTGGGGAAAAGAGAGAGAGAAACAGCTTGCATGAGGGTGAGTATTCATCTCGATAACATCTCATTGAAAAATTATCTTCAGGTTTATAATATTTAGAAATATACTTAAAATAATAAGAAAGAGGTAAAGAGATGTAAAGTGATGTTTTCAACAACAAAGGAGAGGGAAAGGGGCCCTCTGCAAAATAACTGGCTAATATGAAAGGGGCCAAAGGACTGTAAACAGATGCTGAGGGCAAGCAAGGAGGAGGTTGAAAAAACACACACTAATGGCCATAAGAGAAATGAGTTTTCCAGAAAGTTCTGTCATATCATGATGCATTCTGGAGTTAGAAGGGGCTAAGGTGAAGTAACTATACAAGTAAGTAGAGGATAATTAAGTTGGCTGGTCTCTGAGCTAAATGCTGGCCAAGTAGAATGGATTGCTTAATCCACCATCTGGAGTGGTGTCCAATTTATCCCCGGACTCTCAGGCCTTGACTATGAAATTAGGAAGGCAAGTTCTTAAAACTAAACAAAGATGGTTATTGAAGTGTGTGATGATTCATTTTCTAGCATGTCTCTATTAGGCAGTGGTATTAGAAAATAACACTTAGAGTATCCTGAGGACAGTGACATATTGTCGTAGCCACATTGATCCACAGAAATGTAAAGCCATTTTTCCCAGAGGTCAAATGGTGATGTTAAAACAAGCTTGCTTAATCTTGAGGTAATGTTGGAGATAATTTACATGTGGACTTCAGGTGATTTGTATCAGAGACTAAAAAACTATTAAAAAGATTTAAACTCTCCTCCCCTTTTACCCATATAAATGACCCTTCTCCAAAGAACTCTGATGAGGTTCTAACAGCAAGTTCTTACAAGGCTGACAAATCAGCTAAATGGACTTTTTTAATCACTATAAAAATGAAGCATACTTTCAGAGATCAGAATGCCAATTATTTTATCTAAAATTTCTTTCAGAGAAATTACATTATAAATTAGTGAACCCAGCCTAGAACTGCTTATAGCACAGCAATGCATCCACACGACTATCATTAGTGGCCAGGAAACGCTATTGAAAAGTCAAAAGATATACATTGTGTGATATCCAACCACATGTGTCAAAAGTTTTTTCTTTCTTTTTTTTTTTTTAAATCTTTTGGCCACACCATGCAGCATGTGGAATCTTAGTTCCCCGACTAAGGAATCGAACCTGTGCCCCCTGCAACAGGAACACGGAGTCTTAACCATTGGACTGCCAGGGAAGTCCTGTGTCAGAAGTTTTGATAAGACAGACATGATAAGGCTTCAGTGTTTTCTGATAAACTTTGAGGAATCACTTTATATTCAAGACTCCTTGAGTTATGTTGCAAGAAGAAACTGTGTCTTTGTTCCCTGGGACAGAAGGTAAAGGGTAGAATGAAAAGTTATGAAATGAGACTTCTTTTAAAAATAAGGACTTCAGCCTGGTCATCTAATTCAACTCTGATATCTCTGAACTGTAGTAACAGTCTCTTGTTTTTGTCTTCTCAGCGTGTATTTTCCTTTCTTTTTTTGGCAATTAAGAACTCTATTTTTCTTTGCAAAGTAATTCAGGTAAATCTGGCCCCATTCCATCCTGCTCTGAGGGGTGGGAAGTAGCTATACCCAGCCAAACACATTTACAACGAATAGCTCAAGGACCGTTATATGACCCTAGTTGAGCCAGGGAGTTAAGCCCTAGACTCTTTTAGAAATCCATGGAAAGAGAAGCTAAGTTAATAAGCCAAGAGCTGCCAACAGCCTCTGTATGGTGAGAGCCTGCCTGAGAATGAAGCCAACATAGAGAATAAAAGATGGGAAGAGGGGTGGGGGACAGGGGTGAGACCGAGGAACACTTGTTGATACTCTTTGGATATAACTCTTCCTAAAGCTGGCTCTCTTATTTCTGGATTTTTCTGTTATATAAACTAATAATACCTTTTGTATTTATTATTATTTTAAGCAAGCTTATAATTGCGAGCCTGTCACTTGAAGTTTAAAGATTCAAATTTGTAAAAACTGGTACTTGCAAGTGGGGTAAAGTATAAATTTTTGAATTGACTGAGTCAAAGTGGGATATGAGAAAGCTTGAATCTGTCTACCCCAGGAGATCACTGATGTTACCTATTATGCACTAACGAAGTAAATAGTCAAATTATCTCTTGCTATATTTTAGGAGTCTGGTGATGTGCCCACTGTAATTGGAATTTTAGGTTACTAGGTATAAAAATGTAAAGACAGCTAAATCTTTTATCCTATGTCCTTAAAGAAAGACCAAGCATGTGTCCAAATGTGGCACACCAGAAAGCAGGAATGAGGAAAAATATACTGTTCTTGTTTGTTTGCTTGTTGCTATGAAGCTACAGTAATCAAGATAGGGCAATGTTGGTAGAATGATAGACAAATAGATTAGTGGAAGAGAAAAGAAAATCCAGAAATAGACTGCTTTCTCACAAGGCACAGTCAACCAATTCAATAGGAAATGAAAAGTCTTATCAACAAATGATCTGAAAAAATGGAATAAAAGTATGAAAAAATATTAACTTTATTCATTATCTCACAATAAAAATTAATTCAAGATGTTCATAGACCTAGAGCATTAAACCAAAACTATAACATTTCTAGAGATAAACATGGACAAATATTTCCTGGAACCTTGGGTAAATAAAAATTTCTGAGAAAAGGCGAAACAAGCATTGACAAGAGAGAAAAAACACAATACATTGGACTTTAAGTTAAAAATGTCTGTTCATCAAGAAAATGAAAAGGCTGGAAAAATATTGGTAATACGTATACCTAACAAATGACTTGAATCCAGAATATCTAAACTCCTACAGCTCAATAACAGAAAAACAAAATATTAAATGGGTAAAATATTGAAAGATACTTCACAAAAGAATAAGCACATGGAAAGATCCTCGATATCATTAGTCACCAGAGAAATGCAAATTAAAACCACAATGAGATACCACGTCACATCAATTAGAAAAATCTTGAAGGAATTGATCAGACCAAACGCTGGCAAGGATGTAGAGCAGCTAGAACACTCACACATGGCTGGTGACAGGGTAAAACAGTAGAACCACCTTGGAAATATGTTTGGCATTTCCTATAAAGCTAAACATTAATTTACCTATGCCAAAGAAATTCCTTCTGTAGATACTTACCAAGAGAAATAAAAAAAATCTATTTTATACACAAAAGCTCATAAAGTTTATAGCAGTTTTAGTCAACTGTATCCCCAAAGTGGAAACAGGTTAAGTGTTGCTTAGCAGGAATACATAAAAACAATGTGTGGTATAGTCATATATTAGAATACTATTCAACAATAATATTAATATTAAAAAATAAACAACTGATACACTCAACACAATGAATGAATCCCTTAAAAATACTATGTTGAGCAAAGAAAAACGAGACACAAAAGATTACATACAATACAGTTCCATTTCTGTAAAGTTCAGGAGTAGATAGTTGCTCTGAAGCACACCCATCATGGCACTTAGCTTAACCCTAACCCTATCCCTAATAATATCACTTGCATTTCAGGCTCAACTATATCCAAGGGCTTTCTTTTTTCTTCCCAAATTAAAATATCTTCCTGCACCAATTCACTTACTCTCCCAACTGTCTTACCTTAGATAGAAAAAGGAGAAAAGGAAACAGAAAACTGTGGTTGATATACTCTTTTTGACTTAGATTCTATAAGATGGGTAGCAATGAAGAGCCATCATTCTGCAGTGAGGAGACAGAGCTTTTGGGGTGTAGTAGTAAACACTTAATGCTTTTATTATTTCTGACTTAGATAAATTGGCAAGAGAAGAAGACTATAAAAATACTAACTTATCCATTGTAAAGCAATTATACCCCAATAAAGATGTTAAAAAAAAAAATAAAGTACTAACTTATGATGGTAAGGTTAGAACAGTGGTTGCTTATGTCAGGTAGGGATTAATTTGAAGAGAACTGAAGGTATTCGTGACCTTGAGCGGGGGGTTGAATACATGGGAGTATACATTTTCAAAATTCATTGAACTATGTAGCTAAGATCTTTGCATTTCCTTATATTTAAGTTTTTCTTCAGTGAAAAATAAAAATGTATGTGCTTAACAATATTTTTTTTAAGTGTCAAAAAAACCAAAAAGACCTTAAGGCCATGGATTGCCATTTGTGACTAGTAATCTACGATGCCTACAAATCAAGTAATCAAATTTTATAGGATTGGAAAAGCTGAATTTTTCTCTGTGAAAAATATAGTTAGTCCTGGCAGGAATCAGGAGTAAGATTGAAACCAAAGAAGCCAGAGCTCGAGTCCTCATGCCATTTCTCTGTTTCCTTCCTGCTCGAGAAGATGGGGGATTACCACATTCACATTTCTGATGGAAAAGGCTTTCAACCTAAAATTACACTCAGTAAACTGGTTAATAAAGTGAGCAAGTAGAAAAGAACCATTTTCAGACATGGAAGAAGTCAAACAATCTAATTCTGAAGCGGCCTTTCATAGGAAGCTCTTTCAAGATGTGCTTCAAGCAAGGAAGGAAATAGATGAAGAGATAAGAAGGCAGAGCTCTTAAGAACAGGGGATCTCACACAAAATCAAGGAAGGAATACAAAGGACACCTCAGAATGACTATTCTGTACCAGGTACAGATGGTGTCCAGTCTGTAGGGGTCAGGTCACATCACCAAAGAGCACGTTATTCAATATAGGCAACCGTTCAGGTTGGAGATAACCGCAGACCCCCCAGAAAACCTCTAACGTGATCTCCAAGAGAGCCAGCCTGCCAATACCTACCACATAGGAGATACCAGTGACTGAAATACAAAAGTATCAATGACATAAGACCTTTGCCACTTTTGCCCTAAGCTCTTCACCCCTTTCATCCCCCCCTAACCAAGAAGCCAGGAAGTATGGAGGATGGGAGAGAGTTGGGGGGACAGTGAAAGGACAGATCCTATGATACTCCAGTGCAGGTCTCTGAGCCTAGTTCAGGACAGCCTGACCTTGGAGGAGGCGGAAAACTATCAACTAGAGATGATACTGAAGGTTTAAGTTGGAGTGGTCTGGACATGTACCTAAAAAGAAGTCACAGTTTGCTTTTTCTTAGGGGAAGGTGAAGGAGATCTGACAGAGCAGGTTTAAACACAGTAATGGGAAAATAATTACCTTTTCCCCTTGTTTTTACTCCACTGAGTTAACTGTTCAATAATCTACTTACAGTATCTACTACCTGCCTGTCATAATGACTGAAGATTGGGCTTTCCATTTTTCTGTTACCACCACCCATATTCCATTCCCAGTAACTGAATGGAGTTATTTTACAGTATTTGATTCAGCATATTTACTGTTTGTCTCACTGTGATTATGTAAATATTTTCTATTGTGGATCCACAAAGACAACTACGATCACACTTCTTAATGTTACAAAACTTTCCATTTTCCCCAGTTACATCTTGGCTTAGTTTTGCAAGACTCAACTGAGAATTTTTAGCATAATAAAGATCTTTAATAATAATATTTGGAAATGTGTGTATATTTGCTAAAATGCTAGGTAGACAGTAAGTTACATGTATTTGTATTGCTTGTTTGTTTGTCTTTGAAATAAAGGTGTTGTATATTCTGAGATACTGTTGTTCAATCCTAGCATTTTGATTGTTCTTTGCTTAAGCTTAACTTCTGGCCATTTGTGTTGTTTTATGGAGAGAAATTGAGTGAGTCTTCTTACGTAGGCTACACATGTGCTTAATCAGTTCTGCATTTACTTATTTTTTGTAGACACAAAAACAGATAGATGAGAGAGAAAGAGAGAGAGAGAGACAGAGATAGAAACAGACATACATATTTATATATAGGAATAAACATATAAATATTCCTTATGTATGTAATATTACTTGTAAAATTGAAATAATGTTACTTTATAGGATTGTTGAGGATTTACTGAAATAATTTATATAAAGAATAGTGCCTGTCGGGCTTCCCTGGTGGCGCAGTGGTTGAGAGTCCACCTGCCGATGCAGGGGACACGGGTTCGTGCCCCGGTCCAGGAAGATCCCACATGGCGCGGAGCAGCTGGGTCCGTGAGCCATGGCCGCTGAGCCTGCACGTCCGGAGTCTGTGCTCCGCAACGGGAGAGACCACAACAGTGAGAGGCCCGCGTACCGCCAAAAAAAAAAAAAAAAAAAAAAAAGAATAGTGCCTGTCAAATAACATGCTCAATAAACATTGTTTATTATTTTCAGAATAATATATAAAAATTATTCTCTAATCCCTTAGCATAGTCAAAAATATGGATGCATTCCAATTATTTAAAGAGTGGAGAGCACAATACTGAGGTTTAAGAGACCTAATTTTTAGTCCAGCCTTCTGTAACCTTCTCTGTGACTTTTACCAAAATGTTCTACTTCTATGGGCCCAAATTTCTTCCCCTATAAAACTAAAAGGTCTGTTATATACTTTCTCTTTAGAGTCTACTTCAGCCTTATACTTAGACAAAAAGTAAGTTAAGAAATGCATTTTCAGGCTTCCCTGGTGGCGCAGCGGCTGAGAGTCCGCCTGCCGATGCAGGGGACACGGGTTCGTGCCCCGGTCCGCGAAGATTACACATGCCGCGGAGCGGCTAGGCCCGTGAGCCATGGCCGCTAAGCCTGCGCGTCCGGAGCCTGTGCTCCGCAACGGGAGAGGCCACAACAGTAAGAGGACCGCGTACCACAAAAAAAAAAGAAAGAAGGAAAGAAATGCATTTTCTATAGCCAATCGTTCGATAGACTTGGGCAAGACAAGTTGAGCAGTAATTTGAAATTGTTATGTTAACAAGTACTTACTGAACACTTCCTATGAGCATGACGTACTGGCTCATGGCTGGGACCCAAAGGGATTTCTGCAAATTTGGAGACCATATCATGAATAAAATTCTGTATTTATTGATAACATATTTTTACAGTTACAACTATAGCACTTTATCTGTATAGCTATAACAATTTCTTTCTATAGGTCTATCACCTACGACTTAGACGGTTAAAGGACTCAGTGCTAAATTCTAGAATGTGCTTTTTTCCCCTGTGACATTTAGATCCAAGTCTGTCAATGGCCAACTCTGCAGAAGCTGAAAAACTGCTCTGCAACACTGCCAGCTCCTGCTTCAAGGCTGATTTCTAGCAGATGTCTTACCCTTGTCCATCCCCCCTCTTTATTTCAGCTGCCATCCTTTGCACTAACAAAAGGAGTCTTTTGGCCATCTGATATACCTGCAGGAAGCTACGCAGCCCAGTGCATGAGAGCACATCTGGATTAAGATTGCCTTTTTCCCCTGACATACAAACACAAAGTACCTCATTGCAGCTTGCATGCTCTGTTTCCAAGTTGCTTGCAAGGGGCCTGGCAATTTGACAGATTTAATACAATGACATTCTGATCACAGAACCACTGGACTGACGTTAAGGCATTAGGATGGATGTAAGTTGTCACCCTTAAACACTTCACAACCGACTGTGCAAAAATTTTTACCTGGGATGAACAAAGTGTTCAAGAGTGTTCAGGAGTTGAAGAGTGTGAAACACTCAGAGTAAACCACATTTGCTCCCTTTGGAATAATATTATACCTGCAGTCAGGATTCTGATTAGGACTGACATCAAATTCCCATTTTTAGGAAGGTCTCATTATCATCACCAACTGTGGCCAAAAAGGTAAAATAACATATGTTTATTTCATAAGGTAAATAATTTCATCTGGTAAATGCTGTATTCTCACACAGCTTCACAATAAGTACAAAGCTAAATAAAAATGGAAATTATTTTGCAAGCTTTCCTACAACTTAAAAAAAATGAAAGAAAGATACTTTGGGACTTATTTTCGAGATACATACAGATTCTTGAAATTCTTTATTCTTTTATCAGTTCTGTTGCCCAAGGGGAAATCTGTACGACAGGCATCGTATGTCTTTAATAATGAAGCAAATGTAGCTCAAATCTTTCTAGCAGCTAAGAAACCCAATTGTGTGTAGGAAATGCCAGAAGAGTTTGTTTTACTAGAGCTATAAATTCAGCAACATTCAAGGGTTAGGCTCATTTCAATCCAAGGCAGAAAGGCTAAACTGATGAAAACATTTAAAAGGATAATCCATATGGACTGAGTCTGAGGGAAATTTCCCATGAAGCAAATACCTTCCTTATAAACCAGAGCTCTAGAATCTTCCCCCTCCTTTTTTGTGTTTAGAGGCTCAAACTTTATGAGACTTCTCAAAACAAAGTTTCATCCTTCTTGAAAAAGGAAAATTGAGATATTTATTTTAAGTACTTCCGGCATAATTTCTCCAAGTGAAATGTTTTCTCTATGATCCTATTTAAAAATATCCATTTGCAGTTAAAAACTGCAAAACTGGAGTTAGCAAATTAAGATAGTAAAGATTTGTTTCTAATGACACTGTTACACAAAACAGTACATTATATGCCTTAGCTGATGGATGAATAATGGCTAAAAGCCGCTATTAAGCAAAGTAAATACATTAAAGATAACTATAAAAATAACTGTATTTAAAGCATCAAGAAAACATTTTAGGCATCATTTCCATATGGTCTTCTTGGTGCTTCAAATTGATGTCATAATAAATACTATCCATTGAGACTCAAGATAAAGTCAATTGAAAGTACTGCAGATTTTAAAAATATTTAGTCAATAGTTCATTTTTCTTTCAAAAACCCATTCAGCGGAATAAATGTGTAATTTTAGAGACAGGAAAGGAACATGTTTACTTAGATGTTTTCACATAGGAAACCCCAGCACTACAAAAACATTGTACTGATAACAGACCAGCTCCGTCCTTAGCTAGGCACAACTAAGGAACACCACTGAAGCTGGTGTGCGCTAGGTAAACTGAAGAATCATGTCATCTTGACTAATGAGCTTTTTAGCTGAAGACTCATCACAGATCTAAAATTTATATGTCACGTGGCAACAAGCCTACTTCAGGGCGAAATCAAATTAACTGAATGTAAATATTGTTCAAAACAATCCCATTAATTTTAAGAGATTTAACAGAAGAATTCCTTCCACACACAAGTGAGCTCTTTATTTTGTAATTAGAAAACGGTGCGAAAGTTCTTCCTGATCCTGTCTTGATTTGTACAGTCCAAACAAAAGAACTCAATGTTCTGTTCCAGAACTTGGTATGTTAGACAAATTTCTTACTAAAAAGTCTTGACTTCTTTAAACACGGTTCTAAAAAGTGTGCCTATTTGACTTTCTAATCCAAAACAGGTTAGAAGCAGAAAATCAGAAGGGGGCATGACTATATTGGCAGGCCATCAAAGAGCAGCAAGAAATGACAGCTGAAAGGCTGGTGGAGAGGGACAAGTCAGAGAAACCATAAAATACACAAAGTAATTATAAAAAGTAAATACAACAAACTGACCCAAGACTTTAAAAGGCATAGCATCTTGAGGCAAACGTCTCCTCAAATAATTACTTTATTATACACTACAAATTGATATGCACAATGATGACACAGAGTCATTAAGAAACATTGTTATGTGCTCTCCTCCAATAAGACAGGAAGTATTTAACACATCATACAAACATTCCCATAAAAACACTTAGTTTATTTTAAAAATAAAGCATGAGTATTCTGGGTAGCCCCTTTTGTGGAATATCTCATCCCAATGATGTCAGACCTCTGAAGCCTAACTGTGTTAATGTCAGACTATATGTGATACACAATATGACTGCCAGATGCTGACCGATAGTTTAGGTAATAAAATGTAAACAAACAATTTATTTTTAACCTTAACAGTAACCTATTGCTACATAGTCTTCATGATAATACCACTTAATGTTACTAAACAAAATAGTTCTCTGAGTGGATATTTTAAAACTTATTCTCCATTCCCCTTTGGTTGAGCATTTATATCGGTTGTAATGATATTGTAATTAGAGTTTCATGTCTCAGGATGTTTTGCAGTATAAATAACAGAAGAAAAGGCTACAAATAAATTTGTTTACCCAGTGGATACCCAGTGGCAGAACGAACTTCAGTTCTCTTTAATACAATGGTGCTGGTTTCATTTCTCTGCAGTTCCTCAGCTGTGCCCTTCACGGGTTTAGCCACAGGACCAGCTTCCTTTATGGTCACAAAATGCCGCTAGCAGTACCAGGCTTCACATGTCCACAAATCAAGATGTGCGGCAGAGCAGAGAATTTTTTTCCCCCTGATTTCTCTCTCACAAAAACTCAGAAGACTTCTTTCCTGTCATCCCCAGAAAAACTCTCCAAGTTCACCCTCATGAATTATTTTAATCCTGGTACCTGAGCCCTGTGGCTGGCAGAAGGCCATTCACTGATTGACTTAGGTCTGAGTCAGTGAACTAATCACTGTGGGATTTCCCTGAGACAATCAAGCCCAGGCCTGGAGGTTGCATTGGATCTCACCTTGACTGTGGAGGAGTCGACAACTATCTGAAGATTGGGTAATTATGAGGATGAGGGAAAAATATCTTTCATTTAGATTCCTTCTTTAGTATAGTTTGTCATACATAATACAAATATTTTGATTTCATAATTTAAACTGTTTTGGCCACAATGATTGGAACACATTTGAATTTGTTTAAGCAAGTGAGGAAATATTTCGGAGTATGTTAGATATACTTATTGTCTTATTTTTCCAGGACAGTACCCTTTCCCAGTATTGAGGAAAGTGTTTTGAAGGCAGCAGGCTTTTTTGTTGTTTACATGCTTGTACTTTCTTGGCAACAGTGACTGGTTGAAGGATGAGCATCTGATACAAGCATAGCCTATCATAGTTCTCTGTACCCTTGCTCAGTTGTGATTCATCCAGGGCACAGTCCCATGGTCCACGGCAGATTAGGCTACTTTCCAAAAAGCTTTATAAGTGGGAATCGTGGGAGCTGGGGGGGGTGGCCGAAAACTGATTTTGTTTCACCTTGAAAAACTGTACCCAGAGCTGCTGGTGACCCCGTTCCACCCTTGTGGAGAAAGCAGGTTTCAGAGACGCCAAGACACAAAGAACAGAAAGAAAAGGTGGAACAAACAAGTCCCAAAGGCATCGACAAAGGTTCTCTCCTCTACCAAACTCTACTCAGGCTGTCCTTAACTTTCTCAATTAGGTCTCTACTCTTAGACTTCCATGTTTGTCTCTGTATTGCCCAGTTTTAGCGAGAACCCTGCTAAGTTGGTTTAGCTAGAATTCTTCATCCTCCATATCCGATCACCTTTGATATCTCATTGGGTTCCTCATCCTTCATCATCCCTCAGTTGATGTTGGATCACCCTACCCCGCCTTCAGCAAGACTTCTGTAGGGTGGTTTGGGCAGAATTTCCCCTTACCACTGTTGTTTCCATATAATTTTCCGTACAATGACCCACATCCTGCTCTTGGTGGTGAATTCCCACCTACCCCTGCTGTATTTGGAGTTGAGCCCAGCCTTTCTCTCCCACTGCAAGACCCTAGTGCCATGGTTTCTACTTCTATCCTTTGAAAAAAGTCTTCTTTACCATCATTAACAAGTGTCATTGAATATTTTTTTTTTAACTACATGCATGCACCTGGTTCTAGCTGTGTCCAGTAACATGCAGGCCCTTCCAATGTATTGGGGTAGGAAGTTTCCAGAAAGTTTGTCCCCAATTACTTTTATAGGTATCTGATGCTTATTGCCAATTTGCTTTCACAAAATGTTGTCCTAGTGTATAACATATTCATCATAAATCTGTGTGCATTTGTTATTTAATAAATTGTACAATGAATACTTCTGAATTACATATACTGTAGTATCACAGAAAAGCAGCAGAAGTAAGAGGAAATCTGCTATAGTGGAAGGACTATAGTCTTCAGGGTCAAGCAACCCTGAATTCAAAACTCTACTCCTCCTGTTCACCAACCATATAATTTTTGGATAGTTACCTAAGTTTCAGTCACTTTAGTTACAAAAATAAGCATATAATGCCTAGCCAGTGTCCTATTAAAAACCCAGCATTTAGGGCTTCCCTGGTGGCACAGTGGTTGAGAGTCCGCCTGCCGATGCAGGGGACACGGGTTTGTGCCCCGGTCCGGGAAGATACCACATGCCGCGGAGCGGCTGGGCCCGTGAGCCATGGCCGCTGAGCCTGCGCGTCCGGAACCTGTGCTCCGTAGCAGGAGAGGCCACAACAGTGAGAGGCCCCCGTACCGCAAAAAACAAAAACAAAAACAAAAACCCCAGCATTTAATAAATATCTTTTTCTTTTTTCCCTGGAAGAAAAAGATATCTCCTCTTCTTAACTACAAATTGCTTGATCTAGGGAAACTCACATTATCCACATCTCTGTACATCATTATCTTAACTAAGAAATTTAAAAATCTCTTTAAAAGCTAATTTTTATAACCAATTTAATATCTTCAGATTTATAAATATTGTTATATCTAAATCAAATTAAAATGAATAATTTATAACTATGCAAAAAGGAAAGTATTTTTTTCTGGGAAAATTATTACTTAGAGAATAAGTATATAGTACCTGTCTCCATGGAATTTCTAACTTCTTGACACTGTTCAATTGCTTTTTGAACCATTCATGAGGCTGACTTTATTTGGCTGGTGTCATTAAGCCAAATGAAAGGTGACAAAACTGCATGAAGCTTTGGTATTTCTGAGAAATCCATCTCTGATCTTTACATTGTCTGCTTCTTCCTTTGGTAACACTTTGTTTCAATAAATGTATGTCTTGGGGAATTTAAGGGTACATTTAGAAAAATGGAAAATCTACCTGTGTGAAATCACTGGCTTTGTGAGGTTCCTAATTATATACTCAAAACATATACAACCATGTATAGTTCATGTGTTAATGAACTTTTATAGTAAAATCATGAATCTGCATGCCTTATCAGCATTTCTATATTGATAGCCATTTCTTTGTAGACTTTTCCAACTTAATTTGCAAGCTATATGGGAAATATTCATTAGTATAAATTCTTGAAGTTTGAATTATTTTTAAGGATTTAATGAATCATGTCAGCAAGTTCACTTTAATTCAGAGAGAATATTTTATTGCTTAGCCTTAAATTTTAAATTTACATGTATGCTCACTTCAGGAAACACCTCAATTATTTAAAGCTTTCCTTAACATATGCAGATATAAAACAATAGTTTTTTTGAACCTGGAAATGTTTTTACATCAGAAGAGATCAGAAAAAAATGGATAAGAGTAGAAACACTGCTGGTTTTCATTTCCTTACATGCATTTGTCAGCTAAAGGTTACTTTTCAGGTCAAGAAAACTTGTATGCTAATCCCTTCTGATGAGAGAATCAAGGAAACATGTTGGGATTTTGGCTTTCTTAAGTAAAAGAATATTGTAATTCTCAGAATGGTACAGACAAGTATAAATATGATGCTACATTTGAAGTGCCTTTCTTATCTTTATATTTTCATTTCGTATAATGTGTAATCCACAAATAAATATGCACATAGGACCTAACACTTATCTTTATTTTTTTCATTTATCTAAAATTTTGCTAAACAGCGGAGCAAAGTTTGCAAGTGCTAAATCCCTTTGTAATGCTTGCACTGCAACATGTAATCTGGAAAACCTTGGGACATTTTTATTTTAGGGGGAAAAGGAAAATATATTGCATAAAACTAGAGATTCATGGGGCAGAAACTTAAGTAAAAGATGTTTGAGGAAATGAGGATTGGTTTACAGTAAAATAAGCAAATTGATTCCTCTTTTATTTAATCTGTGTTGTCCCCTGGAAAGAAACACGCACTAATGTATACACATCAACATGCATACACACAGGGCTCACTGTAATTAGAGAAACAGCCATTGGTAGTTTGCTGCTTTTTGTTTTTTGGTTTTTTCAGATAGTGGGTAAAGATACTAAAAGTCGAAAACATTCAGCTTTATTTTCTTCTCTAGATGTATTCTTGGATATAAGGATTCCACTGAGGTTAAAGATCATGTCTATTCTTTTTTTTTTCCTCATATATCTTTTAATAACAGTAAATGAAGGAAACATTTAACAGCAAGTCCCAGGGTGAGGGCTCCTTTTGATTCAGCGATCTTCAACAACAGAAACACCTCAGACTAAAATTCAGAATGCTAAGTACACAAATTAATGACCAGTTATTTCCAAAGGTAACCACAGAAACCATTTTGGTAGAGTCAAAAGGTTTTACAAAACAGAGAAAACATTACAAAATGTCCCAAATTGGTGTGGGGCACAGAGCACCCAAGAGCCAGCTTGGCAAAAATAACTCTTCCTTGCAGCTGTTTCGGGGGATCACAAGACCGGTTCGAAAGGAAGCCACTGTGGGAGCAGGTGATGGAAGGGGTCTGCCCAGAGCATAGCAATCCCACCCTGGGAATGAGGAAGGATTAGGGTGCGGGAGGGCGCGACGACAGAGGCACTGCGAATTTCCTAGCAGAAAACATCACAAGTCAGACCATCTGATTCTCTCTACCACACTAACACCCATAGAAACGAAGAATTCTTTCAAATATAATACAAAACCAACACCGAAAGAAAGCAGGTTTCCAAAACAACAGCTTGGCTTGAAATGACTCTTTTCGTTTTGTTTCTTCCTGCCACAAGTAGCAAACCAGTGTACAAAAATGTCACAAGAGCAGCAACAAGCACACAAGTGGCTCACTCTATATACAGAAGAGGAAGGCTCGCACATTCTCACAGACCCTAACCACCCCACAAAGGGCAGGGCAGGGTGTGCAATGAGGACACTCCTTCCCAGTAGTCCGGGGCCTTGCCTGCGGGACACCTTCCCTTATGCCTGCTCCCAATTTACCAAAACCAGCACCGGTGGCCACGCCCACCCTTCTTTTCCCCTTGCCCACCTGCCCATCTCCCCTTCAGATGACTCGGGATTGACGTCTACAAATCCTAGGAAGTCTCTTTGGTTGGGAAAGGGGGAAAGGGTCTTCCGCCAGCCCCGCTGACAACCTGCTCTCTGTGCGCAGCTGTGAGTCCACTTCACAAAACATGCAAGTTATCAACGGGCACAAACGGCAAAACCCTGATGGAGGCTACAGCCAAAGGGATCATCGGAGAGCTGGACTTGAGGTAGCGGATGGGAAAGGGCCCCAACCGCCCCACACATCCTGACCACCCTGCACGCAGCTTCTGTGAATGCTGAGAAGTCCCAGGACAAAGAGAGAAGTCTGACTTGGGGAGACTGAGTCTGTGGCTGCCTCGCAAGCTGACAGAGGAACACGTCACTGGGCCTCCAGGAAGAAGATGGGCCAGATCATCATAGAGAACCAAATACCAGGGGGATGGGGGGCTACAAGCACGCGTGACCATCTCTGTTATTTTGAGTTGATGACACAAGTTGGCCAGCCGAACAGAAACTTCTCAGTGGCCCGGATCCTCAGCCGAGGCTGTCTGGGCGCTGGAGGGAACACTCCTTTACCTTGCCGGGGCCGTTTTGAAAGAGACTTTCCAGTTTTACTAACACTCTCCCAGACACACACGGAGCTCCCACACGCTGGCAAATGGCACGTGGCAATTTGGCCAGGTTGGTTGAGGAAGCTCCTTGGCACTGACAGGAAAGCCCTGGGGAGGCGCTGGGAAGCCCAGGCCCACAGGTGCGGGGGCCACCTTCCCAGGCAGGTCACCGTGGGTCTGGCCAGGTTACCTCTCTGCATGGGCCTGGCCCAAGGTAAGAGCCAGGTGCAGACCAATTCACACGCCTGCTGCTGCCCAATACCTCAAACACAGGCCAAGACTCTCCGGGGAGGAGGTTCGTTCTCTGTTCCCTCCCCGCACATGTTTCTAAGCCAATCCAGCCCCCAGAAGCCCCGCATTTCCCCTTCCCTTCCCCGGACAGGTGCATCTGCCTCCGGCCTGGCCAAGCCAGGCACATGGCTTCCACTTACTTCTTTCCTTCCAAGCAGCAGAAAAGTGCCAGCCAGCATGGGGCGCTGAGTTGTAGCCAGGGCAGAAGCGAGCTTTTGGAGGCACGCTAGTGCGGGGAAAGCTCGGGGCGACTAGCACCCCGCGCCAGGCCCGGAGACAGGGAGGAAGAGAGCCGCAGAACTGCTCTGCCACCGAGCCCTTGGCGGCGGAGCGTCTCTCCCACCCAGGCTGCTGGCCCCTAGCTGCGGCAGACTCCGCGTTCTGGCAGCGGGCAGGCCAGGCCAGGCCCCCAAGCGCTCCTCCCGAAACCTCCGTCTAACCTTCCGGCGCGTAAAGAGGCCTGAGGGTTACTGAGGTCTCGCGAGGTTCCTCATCAGCCACGCCTACATGCAGCCGGTGGGCGGGGCAAGTCCAGGCACTGCAGTGGTGCCTCTCTGGGAGGGCATCCCTCCAAGAACGAGGGAAATGAAGGTTGTGCGTCGCGAGTTGCCCCTGGGGAGTCAGCGAGCTCGGTGTTCTCCCTCCTGCAATCCCACACCCCAGGGAGTGATGGCCTCAATACAGCGCGCCTCTGCAAAGGGGCAGGACTGCCACAGTTGCTTCCCTGGGCGTTGCCATCCTCGGGGAGACTCTTCTCCACTCTGCTGCCTCCTGTTAAGTCCACTGGCCGAAATCACGACCCCCTAGTCACTGAAACTCAGTCTAGGTCTGATACAGTTAACAAGTGAAATACTGCACAGGCCCTGGGCAACTGGGTTGCCTACAGTGGGAGGGGGAGGGGGGCCCATCACGGGAGGCCACGGAACTAGCTTTTCTGTTCTTAAATCTAGTCTTAGTAAGAGCCAACAAGAGCATGGCCATTTTTATATTGTATCTCAAGTGGGTAAGAGGAGGTGGTAGATTATGGCATAAATTCAGTTTTGGAGTTTTGCTTTGTGGTATCACGGGAGGTTTGCAAGGGAGTTGAGGATATGTTATGTATTTCTGGTGAAAGCAGAAGTAGTTGATGATCATTAGGAAATTACTGGCCTTAGGAATGCAGGTGTGAGAGAGATTGAAAGAATGAGAGATTGTGGTCATACAAAGGTATGCTGGAGGGGCTTCCCTGGTGGTGCAGTGGTTGAGAGTCCACCTGCCAATGCAGGGGACACGGGGTCGTGCCCCGGTCCGGGAAGATCCCACATGCCGCGGAGCCTGTGCGTCCGGAGCCTGTGCTCCGCAACGGGAGAGGCCACAACAATGAGAGGCCAGTGCACCGCAAAAAAAAAAAAAAGGTATGCTGGAGTTCAAAATTTCAGAGAAGCAGCAGACCCTCATGTCAGATCTCAGTGTAAGGGAAGCGATGTCTAAGGTATCAATGCTTCCACATTTTTCGAGAGTAATAGATGATTGGAGAAGACAGCTGTGGGATAGAGGGATAGAGTGTGGCAGGAAACTCAAAGAAAGAAGGGGTTTTGCACAAGGGTAAAAGAATCAACATTGGGCAACTGCAGTGCTTTATGTCTTAAATGAAAAAGATTTGATCCCTGTTTAACAGTCATGAAGGGCAGTCTGTAAAACATAATGGGTACTCATTCCCTTGGCTCAGAGCAGCATCAGGTGAGGCCACTTTCCTGTTATTTGCTAGCCTCCTACATACTGGCTGGACATTGATACATTACCTTTTAATGAATAAATTTATTGAACAGTCAAGGTGGCAGAGCTAAGGAAACACACTGAACGTTTTTATTATTCATAGATATTTGGTCATTTGTAAGGTTGGCGTATTGCTGACTGTATTTTCACTTCCATTTTCTTCAGCTAAGTCATAGTGCTCAGTTGTTTCTTCCTTAAAATGTCTTTTATATTTATAAATTCTTCTCCATTCCATTTTTCTCAGCAGTAGTTCTGAGTTGGAAATCTCTATTTTCTCTAACTCTTGCCTCTCTCCTGTTTCAATCATCTTAATGCATCAATCGGATTAATCTTTGCAGAAGAATGATGTCAGTATCTAATTCCACTGCTCAAGAACATACACTGTATTGATTCTCCATTAGGTACATTATTCAGTTGTATTAAGTCCTTTGTTAATCTACATCTTCAGCCTTGTTCCCCACCACGCCCCACTAAGAATGGTCTATTCTCTTCTGGCTGTTGCCCTCCTGTGTCCTCTAACACATGATATTCATGCTCACATTTTTGTCTTCACTAATGCTATTTCATCTGCTTCAATTGACTGTGCTTCTTCCATCAGTGAGTCTGAATTCTGCCCTGTATTGTGGGCAAATTATAATCCATTTTCCAAAAACAAAAATTATCATTTTAAATATTCCATCTTACCACGACTTTTCCCTTCTCTCAATTTTAAACATTTAGCCATTCTCTTGTTTTATTTTTCCAAATAGATTCGAAGCTATTTGAGGGGAAGTGTCATATTATATATTTCTTGCCCACCGCCATAGTGCTCAGAAACACGATATTGGGAATCTATGATAAATCACACACAGATGGCATTGTGCTGTCAGTACACTATTAGAACACAGTATGTTTCTTGAATGATTGCCTTGGCATTTTTAAAAGAATGTCACCAAGTGTTGACTATTTTTTACATTGCTCAGTTCTATTTTGCATCAGAATTTGCCAAAAGTACTGCTAGAATCAGCTTGTAATAAACTCATCACTAAAATTATCAAGGCCAGAGCATAAATGGACTTTGATTATAGGTGGATGTTAACTTTCAAAGAGTAAGCTGTGACTATTCAATTCATAAATCTCCATTAAACGACACTCAGTGACCTTAGGTTTAAGCCCCAAGAGAGCCAATTCAATTTGTACTTCATAACCTAGGAACGCCAGATGCTAGTCTACTCAGTTCTGCGGCAGAAAGATATTTAGAAGCATCTGAAGGTCAATCATGAGGAAAAGCTCAAAAAAAAAAAAAAGAATAATTTAAAGTGACGCATAACACACCATTTTGTTTCAGTTAATTCTATTTTCTACCTCTTTACTGTAAGACAGGCCAAACATAAGAAATTCTAATTCTTTTCATAACCCAGAAAACATTTTTATAAAGAATTAAGTGTGAAAGTGACTTAGGTTTAAAAGTAATGAAATTATTCCTATGCCTCAAATTTGTATTGTAGAAAATTCAGGTAAACTAAATTTCTGCAGTCAGAGGAGGGAAAGTCAGACAACAACATATTTTGGGGTAGATGACAATCCTGTGTAAGTGTTACATGGCTTTTGTCCTGGTTGTTGCTACTGTTTCCTCTATTGTCTTCAGAAGTTAAAGTCATGAGTAAACATTCTTGTTTCCCCACCTGCAAAATAAAATAGCTAAATCATATCAGCCCTCCCAGTTTGAAACACTGCATAATTAAAATTAGATTATCATTTCAGTACATCAGAGTTGGTGAACTACATTGCATGAGCCTTTTGTAAGCAAAATATCAAGGGGATAAATGATACGTTTCGGAGAAAATTCTCTCTTCTTTGGCAAAGACTATTTGTTCACACAAAAATTAATTGAGCATACTCTCTGTGTCAGTATACGATACACTACATTGTGAATTTTAAAAAAGAGCCATAGTGTATAAGGAATTGAGCTTCAAGGTTGTATAATAATATGGTTAGGGAGACAAAACACACATATATAAAATGCTCATAGCAATGAAATACAACCCCTGAAAAAGATAAGTCACTGGGAAATGTTAAAAGCTATGAGTTCAGAAGAACGGGAAATCAGAGGGTCAAGAAATAAAGTTCATTTCAGCTGTTGCATTAAAAACCAATACACACCTGCATGCTAGATGCTTTTCTTACATTGTCTCCTTTAGGGAAATTCAAAGTGGATTTTGAACCAGCAGACTTTGGGTACAAAAGGAGGGATGGAAATCAGAAGTCTGAAGGCAGGATGACAGAAGCATGGACTGGCTAGCAGGAGCAAACTGAAGTTTGGAAATCAGGTGGATGGGAAATCAATCTGGGGGTGTACACAGAAATTTAAACACTCTCAACCCCCTCAGTATGGACAAAGTATTGTCCTCCCGAGACCCCTTCACCAGCTCATCAGCTTTGCAGGGTTTTTTGTTTTGTTTATTTGTTTTGTTTTTTTTTTACTTAAGACTGCATTAATGCATTTATTTTTTATATTTTTAAATTTTAAAATAATAACACACAGAAAAGTTGCAAGTACAATATAAACATTTTCCCCCTGAAGATTTGATCTGATGCCCCATCACCCCTAAATAAACGAGTGTATGTTTACTACAAACAAGAACATTATCCTATAAACCACAATAAAGCCATTAAAATCAGGAAATTGAAACTTTGCTGTTTAAAGAAACCTTTTTGAATTTCAAAAGCATCTTACAGTGAGGACCAGTTCCTTGTGGTTTGAGTCAGCACATAACTAGCAATTGTGATGTCAGAAGCACTTTTGAACCAAACTTTTGACTAAGTATGAACTGCTGTGCTTCACTGTGATGAACTCAGAAGTTTAGAGCCTGCACTTAAACAAATATGTTACATGTACATATTCACATATAGATTCACTTGTTAGCCATAGCTTGCTTATGCCAAGCTCTCTTGGCTGGCTACATCAGCATGCGTATCATTTCTTCTTCCACTGCCTCCTCAGACTGCTATGGACAGATTTCATTTCCTAGGCCAAAAGTCATATTGGTGAATAGAGTTGTTAAATCCAAAAAATTACTGTTATAACAACTTTAGCAAGTGTACAGAGTCTTCAGGTTGATTGTGACTATATTTACACCTTTCTTGAACATATCAAGATTCTAGTTCTTGATTTTAACATTTAATTCTGACATAAGTTAAGGAAAGCTCTTCGACCAATCTCCAGTTTAGGAGTTGATCCTATCCGTAAAAGAATTAACTCTCTTTATGCACATTAGCTCAAAACTTAATCCATCTTAGGTTTCCCCTCTTGAGCAAGGATTTTCTTTTTCTAGGTGGTTCCAAAGCACTTGATAGAACTGATGTATGTATACCCACACCAAACTCACAACATGAACAGATTACACTCATTCCCAGTTCATAGTTTATCAAACACCATACCCCAATGGAAATAATTATATAGAAGGAAAGATACTTGTAACTTGTTTCTTCCAGCTCATTCCCCAAAAGACACAAAGTTATTAGGTTTTATTTCTTTAAAAGAAAGGGGGGGCAAAATCTCCCTTTCACACAGTACGTTTTTTTCTTAAAGCTGTGGGAAAATCTATTTGATATAAAAGAAACAAAAATGAGTTACACTGAATAATGTCAGAAATAAATCCCATAGAAAAAAAGCTTCCTGAGAAAAACCCAAAGATCTAACAGTCTGACATAATTCTTTGAAAAGGAGATAAACATGCAGGGCTTGAAGAGGCACCCTAGAGTTTGAATGTAATTATGTATTTGAACTTGAGGATAAAGTATTTGACATTGGTGAACATTCACTGAACACCTGTAAAGACAATTTTTTAAGAATTGCTTGCCACTCCTTAATAAACTTGAACTTTTCAATCATCCTGTCCTCCAATCCCTATATATTCACAATTTTTTCAACCTGGTTTTACTCTCCTCATTCAGACATCCTTTTTAACAGTGCCTTTTCTAACACTCAGAGATCACTTTTTTGCTTAACTTTCTGCTATATCACTGTCCTAGAAATACTATCATTCCTTTTCTCCCATCCAGCTTTCAGGTTGATAAGAATTGTAACAGAAAAAAAATAATAAAAAATTCATCTTATCAATGGGTCAAATTCACATGCTCTAACCTATCAGAAGAAGTTAAACATCTACTAGGAAATTCTTCTAGATATGTTTAATCAGCTCCTGGAATACATATTAAAAACCGTTCTCAGGTTTTGCAAGTTTTCAACTTGATTCTGCAGTCTTACTCTTCAAGGTGAAAAGAGATGCTAGTAAAGTGTCCACCAGTTTCTTTCCTTTTCACCTAAAAATCTTATTTGATATCTCCTTCCTCTTTCCTGTCTCTGGAAGAATTGCCCAAATCACACTCAGCCTGTTCTCTCGACTCCAGTCCTTTCCACTTCTGAACTTACATCTTCAATTTTTATCTCTCTACTCACTGGCTCCTTCTCTGGCACTAAATATACACTCTCCTTTCCTAATGTTACCAAACCAGGCACATTTGTCAGACACACAGGAAGCCAAACACTGAGATGCAGAGGTTTGCAGCAGAGAAAGAGTTTGTTCCTGAGGCAGCCAAGCAAGGAGACCAGAGGACAAGTCTCAAACTGCCTCCCCAAAGACAAGAGGCTTGGGATATTTATGGGACAGAGAAGCAGGGTGGTCTGAGGCATGGAGAAAGATGACTGGAGGCAAAGAAAAGTTGAAGTAGTCAGTATTCTGAGCAGGCATATCTGAGTTACATGCTTCTTCGTGGGATGAATGCTCAGAAAATGGTGGCATTAGTATGATCTAAGGGTGGAGTTTTGACCCTCTGAAGTCAAAAGGTCATTCATTGGGCCCTTGTGCAAGCCCAGTTGAATGGTTGGTGGTCTCCATTGGTTTGAACTGGGCAAGACTAGCTCCAGGCTCCTGAAAAACTATTTAAGCAACTGTTACTATAGCGACCCATATATCAGAGGTGTTATCTATAAGGGGTGGTTAAAGGAGTCGTGTGATATATTGTCTAAGCTCTGTGAAGCTTAGAGGATATGCATTTTGCAAGAACAATTAAAGCAAAGTTAGGGACTTCCGTGGTGGTCCAGTGGTTAAGACTCTGCACTTCCACCCACCCCCACCCCCAAAAAAGAGCAAGCTTAGTCAGTAAGAGCAGGTTGTAGGATATTATTTATTGAGCAAGTTACAGTTTAAGGATCTAACTGATGATTGCCCTCAGTTTCACTAAGAAAGGGGATTATGCTTTTTACCTCCAGGTGTATTATCAAGCTTTTCTTTGTTTTTCTAACAAACCCACATTGGCCAGTCATTAGCTGTCTACTGCCCACTCACCAAATCTTCCCAGTCTCCTTCTCCTCCAACCTCCCAGCATTCTGTTGAGTTTTCCCTTAAAGAATCACCATTGACAATCTAAATGCAAGATCAAATCATGGCTTTTCACTTAGGACTTGTCTTACTCCTCAGCAACATTTCTTACCATTACCTACCTTTTGTCATTGCTGCTGTTACTTTTGTTCTAAAATCCCACTTCCTTTTGTCACATAACTTTGCATTTTCTGGATTCCCTTATGTCTCTCGAGATACTACTACCTATCCTTCTCTTGGTTTGTTATTACACACACCAAATACATGTGAGTTCTTAAAAAGGTCTGAGTTCAGAAATTTTGACTCCTAACTCCATTTACCATCACTTTATGGATGGTGTTCAAATTTATATCTCTGGTTCCTAAATTTCCTGAGGTAGAGACTGAAATTTTAACAGCTGCTAGACATTTCCACATGGATTAACCTCAGTACCTAAAACATAAGGGGTTCAAAGTCAATAACCTCATTTTTTCTCAATTTCTCTATTGTTTATGTCACTTACTCATGTTATCATTTTTCCTCTTTAAATTTTTAAAGTTATCAGTGGCTTTCATTTTCTTTTCAACTCTCACACCCCACACTATCACAGGACTCCAGCCAAACAGTCCTTCCTTTCCAATGTTCCAACATACAAGAATTTTAGTCACCATGTTTTAGTTAAATAATACCATTTCAAAACAACACAATTCAAATTACACTTACCATAACGTTTTAACCGAGTAATTGCAAAAAGTGAATTCTTTCATAGCTCTTCAGTCTAGAGGCAGACAGCAGAAGCAAGAAGAACTACAGTCCTGCAGCCTGTGGAACAAAAACCACATTCACAGAAAGATAGACAAGATGAAAAGGCAGAGGACTATGTACCTGATGAAGGAACAAGATAAAACTCCATAAAAACAATTAAATGAAGTAGAGATAGGCAACCTTCCAGAAAAAGAATTCAGAATAGTGACAGTGAAGGTGATCCAGGGCCTTGGAAAAAGAATGGAGGTAAATATCACGAAAATGCAAGAAATGTTTAACAAAGACCTAGAAGAATTAACGAACGAACAAACAGATATGAACAATACAATAACTGAAATGAAAAATACACTAGAAGGAATCAATAGCAGAATAACTGAGGCAGAAGAATGGATAAGTGACATGGAAGACAGAATGGTGGAATTCACTGCCACAGAACAGAATAAAGAAAAAAGAATGAAAAGCAATGAAGACAGCCTGAGACCTCTGGGACAACATTAAACACACCAACATTTGCATTATAGGGACCACAGAAGGAGAAGAGAGAGAGAAAGGACCCAACAAAATATTTGAAGAGATTATAGTCGAAAACTTCCCTCACATGGGAAAGGAAATAGCCACCCAAGTCCAGGAAGCACAGAGTCTCAGGCAGGATAAACCCAAGGAGAAACATGCGGAGACACATAGTAATCAAATTGACAGGAATTAAAGACAAAGAAAAATTATTAAAAGCAACACGGAAAACAACAAATAACATACCAGGGAAATCCCATAAGGTTAACAGCTGACTTCTCAGCAGAAACTCTACAAGTCAGAAGGGAGTGGCATGATATACTTAAAGTGATGAAAGGGAAGAAACTACAACCAAGGTTACTGAACCCAGCAAGGATCTCATTCAGATTCAATGGAGAAATCAGGAGCTTTACAGACAAGCAAAAGCTAAGAGAATTCAGCACCACCAAACTATCTTTACAACAAATGCTAAAGGAACTTCTCTAAGTGGGAACCATAAGAGAAGAAAAGGACCTACAAAAACAATTAAGAAAATGGTAATAGGAACATAGATATCGATAATTATCTTAAATGTGAATGGATTAAGTGCTCCAACCAAAAGTCACAGGCTCGCTGAATGGATACAAAAAACCCCCGCATATATTATGCTGTCTACAAGAGACCATTTCAGACCTAGGGACACATACAGACTGAAAGTGAGGGGATGGAAAAAGATATTCCATGCAAATGGAAATCAAAAGAAAGCTGGAGTAGCAATACTTATATCAGATAAAATAGACTTTAAAATAAAGAATGTTACAAGAGACAAGGAAGGACACTACATAATGATCAAGGGATCAATCCAAGAAGAAGATATAACAATTATAAATATATATGCAACCAACATAGGAGCACCTCAATACATAAGGCAAATGCTAACAGCTATAAAGGAGGAAATCAACAGTAACACAAGAATAGTGGGAGACTTTAACACCTCACACCAATGGACAGATCATCCAGACAGAAAATTAATTAGAAAACACAAGCTTTAAATGACACAATAGACCAGATAGATTTAATTGATATTTATAGGACACTCCATCCGAAAACAGCAGATTACACTTCTTCTCAAGTGCACAGGGAACATTCTACAGGATAAATCACATCTTGGGTCACAAATGAAGCCTCGGTAAATTTAAGAAAATTGAAATCATATCAAGCATGTTTCCTGACCGCAATGCTATGAGATTAGAAATCAATTACAGGGAAAGAAATGTAAAAAACACAAACACATGGAGGCTAAACAATATGTTACTAAATAACCAAGAGATCACTGAAGAAATCAGAGAGGAAATCAAAAAATACCTAGAGAAAAATGACAATGAAAACATGACAATCCAAAACCTACGGGATGCAGCAAAAGCAGCTCTAAGAAGGGAGTTTACAGGAATACAATCCTACTTCAAGAAACAAGAAAAATTTCAAATAAACAATCTAACGTTACACTTAAAGGAACTAGAGAAAGAAGAACAAACAAAACCCAAAGTTAGCAGAAGGAAAGAAATCATAAAGATCGGAGCAGAAATAAATGAAATAGAAACAATAGCAAAGATCAATAAAACTAAAAGCTGGTTCTTTGAGAAGATAAACAAAATTGATAAACATTTAGCCAGACTAATCAAGAAAAACAGGGAGAAGACTCAAATCAATAAAATTAGAAATGAAAAAGGAGAAGTTTCCATAGACACCTCAGAAATACAAAGCTTCCTAAGAGACTACTACAAGCAACTCTATGCCAATAAACTGGACAACCTGGAAAAAAATGGACAAATTCTTAGAAAGGTATAACCTTCCAAGACTGAACCAGAAAGAAATAGAAAATATGAACAGACCAATCACAAGTATTGAAATTGAAACTGTGATTAAAAATCCTCCAACAAAACAAAACTCCAGGACCAGATGGCTTCACGGATAAATTCTATCAAACATTTAGAGAAGTGCTAACACCCATCCTTCTCAAACTCTTCCAAAAAATTGCAGAGGAAGGAACACTCTCAAACTCATTCTACGAGGCCACCATCAACCTGATACCAAAACCAGACAAATATATCCCCCTAAAAGAAAATTACAGACCAATATCACTGATGAATATAGATGCAAAAAGTCCTCAACAAAATACTAGCAAACAGAATCCAACAACATATTAAAAGGATCATACACCATGACCAAGTGGGATATATCCCAGGGATGCAAGGATTCTTCAATATATGCAAATCAATCAATGTGGTACACCATTTTAAAAACTGAAGAATAAAAAGCATATGATCATCTCAATAGATGCAGAAAAAGCTTTTGACAAAATTCAACACCGATTTATGATAAAAACTCTCCAGAAAGTGGGCATAGAGGGAACCTACCTCAACATAATAAAGGCTATAAATGAAAAACTCAAAACGAACATCATTCTCAATGGTGAAAAACTGAAAGCATGTCCTCTAAGATCAGGAACAAGACAAGGATGTACACTCTCGCCACTATTTTTCAACATAGTTTTGGAAGTCATAGCCACAACAATCAGAGAAGACAAAGAAATAAAAGGAATACAAAACAGAAAAGAAGAAATAAAACTGTCATTCTTTGCAGATGACATGATACTATACATAGAAAATCCTAAAAATGCCACCAGAAAACAACTAGGGCTAATCAATGAATTTGGTAAAGTTGCAGGATATAAAACTAATGCACAGAAATCTCTTGCATTCCTATACACTAATAGCAAAAGATCAGAAAGAGAAATTCAGGAGACAATCCCATTCACCATTGCAGCATAAAGAATAAAATACATAGGAATAAACCTATCTAAGGATGTAAAAGATCTGTACTCAAAAAAGTATAAGACACTGATGAAAGAAATCAAAGATGACACAAAAAGGTGGAAAGATATACCATGTTCTTGAATTGGAAGAATCAACATTGTGAAAATGACTATACTACTCAAAGCAATCTACAGATTCAATGCAATCCCTATCAATTTACCAATGGCAGTTTTTTTAGAAATAGAACAAAAAATCTTAAAATTTGTATGGTGACACAAAAGACCCCGAATACCCAAAGCAGTGTTGAGGGGAAAAAAATGGAGCTGGAGGAATCAGGCTCCTTGCCTTCATACTATACTGCAAAGCTACAGTAATCAAGACAGTATGGTACTGGCACAAAAACAGAAAGATAGATCAATGGAACAGGATAGAAAGCCCAGAGATAAACACACGCACCTACTGTCAACTAATCTATAACAAAGGAGGCAAAGATATATAATGGAGAAAAGACAGTCTCTTCAATAAGTGGTGCTGGGAAAAACTGGACAGCTACATGTAAAAGAATGAAATTAGAACACTCCCTAACACCATACACAAAAATAAACTCAAAATAGATTAGAGACCTAAATATAAGACTGGACACTATAAAACTCTTAGAGGAAAACATTGGAAGAACACTCTTTGATATAAATCACAGCAAGATCTTTTCTGATGCACCTCCTAGAGTAATGGAAATAGAAACAAAAATAAAGAAATGGGACCTAATGAACATTAAAAGCTTTTGCACAGCAAACGAAACTATAAACAAGAGAAAGACAACCCTCAGAATGGGAGAAAATATTTGCAAACGAATCAACAAAGGATTAATCTCCAAAATATATAAACAGCTCATTCAGCTCAATATCAAAAAAAGAAACGACCCAATCAAAAAATGGGCAGAAGACCTAAATAGACATTTCTCTAAAGAAGACATACAGATGGCCAAGAGGCACAGGAAAAGCTGCTCAACATCACTAATTATTAGAGAAATGCAAAGCAAAGCTCCAGTGAGGTATCACCTCACACCAGTTAGAATGGGCATCATCAGAAAATCTACAAACAACAAATGCTGGAGAGGGTGTGGAGAAAGGGGAACCCTCCTGCATTGTTGGTGGGAATGCAAATTGATACAGCCACTATGGAGAACAGTATGGAGGTTCCTTAAAAAATGAAAAATAGAATTACCGTATGACCCAGCAATCCCACTACTGGGCATATACCCAGAGAAAACCATATTTCAAAAAGACACATGAACCCCAGTGTTCATTGCAGCAGTATTTACCATAACCAGGTCATGGAAGCAACCTAAATGTCCATCGATAGATGAATGGATATAGAAGATGTGGTATATATATACAATGGAATATTAGTCAGCCATAAAAAGGCACAAAATTGGGTCATTTGTAGAGATGTGGATGGACCTAGAGACTGTCATACAGAGTGAAGTAAGTCAGAAAGAGAAAAACAAATATCATGTATTAATGCATATTTGTGGAATCTAGAAAAATGATATAGATGAACCGGTTTGCAAGGCAGAAATAGAAACACAGATGTAGAGAACAAACGTATGGACATGAAGGGGGGAAAGTGGGGCATGGGGGTGGGGGTGGTGGGATGAACTGGGAAATGGGGTTTGACATATATACACCAATATGTATAAAATAGATAACAAGAACCTGCTGTACAAAAAAAAGAAAAGAAAAGAATAAAAAAATGCTGGCTGTGGGAATGTTGACAACTCCAACGTGGAAGAAACTCTAGATATGGGGCTAGATAGTCACTAGTTCACTGAATATGGGCTTATTGACACAAATGAGGAAAGCAGTTGCCACAGCAAGGATACAGCTTTCCTAGAAGTGATGCTGGCAAAACTACATTAAAGGAATTCTCAAAGGTATTTCATGGAACTGAAAATCCAAACTATAGAATGTTGGAAGCCGATCTAAGCTCAGAAAGGAGTGCAATTCACCAAGGCATATAAAAGATGTTTCCTCTGTATAGGAAGTTATATGACAAGAAGGCAAGCACTAATCAAGCTACTGTTGAAATGTTTTATACACAGAAACCAAGCACTTTAATTGTTTGCATTTCAAATGTCTTAAATTACTGTGTGCTAAATAAATATTAGTCTTGCTATTGTTTAAATTTTCCTTTACATTTATAATCTACAGTAAGAGGGATTTTAATGCTTTGATAAACATTTTAAAGGTTGTAAAACAATTGTAATTTTCTTTTTGATTATTGAGATTCTTTTGTATGGTTCAGCTTTCACAGTAATTTTATGATACCTCATCACTGTGCAAAACAAGGACTAGGTGTACTATTAATTCAGCTTCAGCATCTTCAATGTGTCCTCTGCTGCATTTTGGGTGTTCTTAATCAGGAACTTCCTTACTCTTTTTTTTTTTTTTTTTTTTTTGCGCTACGCGGGCCTCTCACTGTTGCGGCTTCTCCCATTGCGGAGCACAGGCTCTGGACGCACAGGCTCAGCGGCCATGGCTCACGGGCCCCACGCTCCGCGGCATGTGGGATCTTCCCGGACCAGGGCACGAACCCGTGTTCCCTGCATCGGCAGGCAGACTCTCAACCACTGCGCCACCAGAGAAGCCCGCCTTACTCTTCTTAGATGAAGGATATCTGCAGATGGCAGAAGGGGAGTTTTCCCAGGAGCTTCTAGGCAGTCTCCTGAGAATTACCCACTTTGGTGCTGTAGGCAGCTCTGATAATCAAGAGCAGCTTTCAGCAGTATCTGGGCCCTATCCTCCTGAGAATCACTGCCTTCGGTGCTGTAGAGAGCTAAGTTTATTAGCAGTGGCAAGTCTTATACTTTTGGGTCTGCTGAAAGTCAGAAGTAAGCTTCCTCACCTTTACTTTACCAGCCCTTGCATGTCCCTAATAATAAATCACTTTGTAATATTTGTAGTGATGTCTGTCTTCCTATCTGCCCCTGATTAATACAATATTTCGCACCAGAAGAATTTCCGAGGTAAGAGCCATCTAAAGATGAGTCTTTATATTGGTTATCTCACCTAGTGAGATGTGAAGACAGTAGTGAGTTTATTAGTGATAAATGAGATGGTAGTCCATAAGACAAGGTGAAAAAGTGTATAGGTCAGGATGCAACCCGGAAGAAGAGAGGCCATTATGAGTATTTAAAACACAGGGACTTAAAAGCAGGAATTTGGTTACACTGTTTATGAAAAAGGCTAGAATGCATTTGGGGGCGGTTGATACATCTTTTTACCTGTGTAGTTCTACTGAAACTACTCTGGCTTCAGGCCAATCCCATCTCTGGAGTAGCAATTTCATTCAGCTTTACAACTGATCTCCCGGCTACTGACATTTATCCCCTACAAAGTACATTTTAGAGCACCTTTCTGAGTTACAGCTCTTATGGGCACCATAACATAATGGGGGAAATTGGCTAATGTCCTATAGACTCATGGTCAAGTCCTAACCTGCAGTGAGATCATGGGCAAAAGGCTCCTGAGTCAAAATTTTCCAGCAAATACAATGAAGGGATTGGGGTAAATGGTAGATTTCACATCTTGTTAGCCTTAGAACATTTTGTTCAAAGAAGTGCTATGTGGACTTAGATAAAAGTAGAGTTGCTCTGAATGAGGAATTGTGGTGCTGTGTAGACTTACCCAGTCAGCAGCCCCGAATGCTTTGCCCCAGCCCCCTACTCACCAAGTAGTTCTCATGGGGATTCCCCAAATAGCAAATTATGAAAATCATTAGAGGAGTGGATTTTGAGGTCCATTCAGCTCTAAATATTATTTTTCTCCTACTTTGTAAATAATCCTTAATGACTGTATAATCAGTAAAATCCAGCCTTCTTAGTTTAGATATTGAAGGTCATTTATAAACTGGTTCTAACATCATTCCACCATCAAATCTCTTTTCCTTCACAGAGTCTGACTCTGAACTACTAATTCATGTTGAATGAATTAATAGGTGTTCAGAGAGCATTCAGTGTAATTTCTTAATTCTAATATAACAATATGCCTTCTTTCTATATATATATGACCTAATTCACCTACTTACTTTAACCTTACACATGCAAAGCCTAATTCTTTTTTTTTTTTTTTTTTTTTTTTTTTTTTTTTTTTTTTTTTTTTTTGCGGTACGCGGGCCTCTCACTGTTGTGGCCTCTCCCGTTGCGGAGCACAGGCTCCAGACGCGCAGGCTCAGTGGCCATGGCTCACGGGCCCAGCCGCTCCGCGGCATGTGGGATCTTCCCGGACCGGGGCACGAACCCGCGTCCCCTGCATCAGCCCTCTCAACCACTGCGCCACCAGGGAAGCCCTAATTCTTGATTTTTTTAATCAGTTAGATCGTTTAGTTTCATTGGTAAGTAAATCATTTAGGATTGGATTTGCTGCATTAACAGAAAATCCTAAACATTTTAGTACATTTATAAGGGCTTTTTTTTTTTTTTTTACATAAAATAAATCCACAGTAAAGGCAGGCCACTGTTGTATGATTGATCCATAATCACTGGAAATCTAGCATCTTCTATCTTTCCTATCTGCCATCGAGCATATTAAAATTTCTCATGACCTAACATGAAGGCAGACCTCCAGCCATTTTATCTGCATACCAACCAGCTGAAGGAAAAGGTAAAGGCTATTGTTAGTAAATGCCCTAGTTTTCTATTTTACCTTTTAAGGAGTCTTCCTGGAAGTTCTACCTAACTTCTTTCTTTGCTCGGAATTTAGTCACGTGGATGGAAAAAGGATGTCTTTTGGCACCTGAATAATTGTTCTATTATTGTAGAAGACAGAAAAATGGACATTGGATAGGAAACTTGTACACTCTGCCATGACAGCAAATCTATTCGCTCCTTTGAGACTAACAGCATACTAAATTGTGAAATTCTATTACTTATTTATCTTTACATTCCTAGAACCTGGCACAGTATCTCAATACATGAATTAATAATAATGAATGAATAACAACCTTATCTTACTTTAAACTGGCATTTGGCTAGCCTTCCAGAATGTCAAGAAGGGGCCTACATCATACTTGTTCTAGGAATGTGAGAAGTACTAGAAATAACTGGCCAGTGAGGACAGAAATGATTTGTATTTGGGAATTCTTCAAAAGAAACTACGTGAATATTACTGACTTTGTTTCTGTAACTGCCTGTCAATAAATATACATATCTCTCTATATATTTAACCCAAGTTTAGTTCTTAGTTTTGTCCAATATTTAGTTTATCTTAAATTTTTATATTACTTTCAGATTTCTAATATAACAAATCTTTAGTATCTATTTATAAAGGAATAGAAATATAATAAAAGATGTAAGAATTTATTGTTTTGTCATACAAAACAAAAAAATCATTTTTTTCATATATACTTTAAGATGTTTCACATATTATAATGCGATTTAACATCCTGCTGTCACAATATTGGGAAGAAATCTTCATGACTCTAGATAATCCAAGTTTTAGGCTAATGAAATATCAAGGGAAGCTCCTGTACTTCTCATTAGATCTAAGTAGTTCCTCAGCAACTAGTCACAATATGGAAACACAAAGCTACAGACTATGCCATCATGACAACCAAAGCTGTATTTTTAAATTTTGCCTATCTCTCTATCTATCTACCTATCTATCTATCTTCTATCCTATCATTCATATACCTACTTCCTTACTCCAAAAATGATTTAGATGCATTACAAATATATACTACAATAAGGGATATAAAAACAAAATTTAAAAGTAAGAATAATGAGAGCAAAGGAAGATTGTGGTAACAACAACAAAAAGCAGATCAACCCAGAAATTAGGTAATTAAATGAAATGCATAACATGAAATTATACTCATTTTATAGAAGTTGGACTTCAATCTGGTTCTAAGATTTCTTATAACCTTGGGAAACTCAGGCCAGAGAACTTTGAGATCAGTATTTGGGGATCCAGTTAAACAGCTATCAGGAGAATTCTGAACCTAGGGAAATTAGATTGTCCACTGACAATTAAATTATGAGATTAAGAAGTGGTTTTAATGCAAATATTGACTCCTAGATAAGCTGACCTTGAAGGAAAGTGAACTGAACACACACACACACACACACACACACACACACAGACACAGAGAATAGTTTGAAAGAAGAGTTATTGGTCATGGAAGCATAGAAAAAGAAGAGCAAGTTATCTTCAAGTTAGTGTATCATAACTATGTTTAAGCAAACATAGTGGGTTTTTTTTCCCAAAATGTTTATCGATGTTCCTTGTGGATGAGAACTGAGTTAAACAATGTTAAATAAGTTCTGGAAACACTGGTTAAATGTTAGACCAGTTTCCTTACTATAGGAATTCCCAGGGTCTTTAATATTTAATTTGCATTATGAGTCCGTAAGGGGGAATAAAGCATATAAGATTTCCCAAACTCAGTTGACAATTATGACAGATGCTATGCTATATTTTTATTGCACTGTTTCCCCTTCCTGCAAAAAGAAAGATCTAGCCTCCCCTGCAGTTAGGTCAGAAGAGTGTGACTGAATTCTGGCTAAGAAGGTGAAACAGGAAGGGTGTAAGCCAGCTCCATCCTGGATGTACTCTTGTAATTCTACAGTTTTCTCTTCCATTGTGACTTTGGAGGTCACATATTCCAGATGGCATAACTGCAAGATGGAGAGGGGTCACCTAGTCTGCACTGAAATGAGATATGAAAGGAAAATACTCTAGTTTTGTCCAGTTGTTAAGAGTTTAGGACTTACCTGTAATTTCAGCCTCACTTTGCATAGCCTGAGGATTGTAGGCAAGCTCCTAATTTTTGGAGAATATTTACAAATATAATTTCTTAACATGAAATGTTGTACCAAGGTAAATGGCTGAAAAACATATGCCTGAGTATCTGAATGAATTATTTTGCCTATGGGATGGATTACTAGTAAGTCAAACGTGGAACAAGTTTTACGAAAAAACCCCAAGTCTTGGTTTCCAAATGTTTTATTTGCTCACTTGCAGGCCACTACTCAAATAATTAAGTATAGTATCTCAGTAATCCAACACAGATCAACAAGACATACGTTTTAGACATTTGCTTTCATGTAGTCATGATTTTAGAGCTTTGCTTTGTCTGTTGGTCAGGGAAGGAGACGGGGAAAGGATGGTTGGTTATCATTATTTCAGCCACTTTAGAAAATTGCTTTCAAGCTCTTAGCCTGCAAAGTTCAGTCTCCTTTCAGTTTTGGTTTGTCTCCCTGGAACACTGGGTGTGATTTGTTGTAACACTACATTTCCTCTGTAAAGGAGATTTGTCTGTTCAGGCATCTCCTTTGACACAACTAAAAAAATATATTAACTAAACTCTACATTTTATTTGAATTTCACCAGTTTTTCCCTAATGTTTCTTTTCTGTTCCAGAAGCCATCTTGGACACCACATCCCATTTAGTTGTCATGCCTCTTTAGCCAGCTCTGGGCTTTGACAGATTCTTAGACATATCTTGTCTGGCATTTCCTTGTCTGGGTATGTGTCTCTATGATGGTTACTCTTGTCAACTTGGCTAGATTATAGTACCCCGTTATATAATGACAAGCTAACTTAAGTGTTACAGTGAAGGTATTTTGTAGATATGGCGGTTAACATCTACAGATGGTCCCAGTTTTAGGATGCTTCGACTTAACGACTTTTTGACTTACAATGGAATGAAAGCAATACACATTCAGCAGAAACTGTACTTTGAATTTGATCCTTTCCTGGGCTAGTGATAAGTGGTAAGATACACTGTTGGGATGCTGGGCAGCAGCAGCAAGCTCCGTGCCCAGTCTGACATGATCATGAGGGCAAACCACTGACATACTTAGCACCATTCTATCTTTCACTTTCAGTACAGCATTCCATAAATTACATGAGATAGTCAACACCTGATTATAAAATAGGCTTGGTGTTAGATGATTTTGCCCAACTGTAGGCAAATAGTAAGTGTTCTGAGCACCTTTAAGGTAGGCTGGGCAAACTGAACTGTGATGTTCAGTTTGTTAGATGTATTAAACACATTTTGACTTGCAATCTTTTTAACTTAAGATGGTTTTATTGGGCTGTAACTCCATTGTAAGTAGAGGAAGACCCTTATGATGACTTGATTTTACAGATTACTCTTGATAATGTGGGTGGGACCTCACCCAATCAGTTGAAGGCCTTAGGAGCAAAAAACTGAGGTTTTCCAGAGAAGGAATTTTGCCTCAAGATGGCCATATAAGCTCTTATCTGAGTTTCAAGTTTTGCTAGCCTGACCTACAGATTTTGGACTTGCCAGTCCCCATAATTATGTGAGCCAATTCCTTAAAGTAAATCTCTTTATATTTGCCTTATATATATTATATAAAGAGATATGCACACATATATAAAATCTTATACACACATACAAAATCCTATATGTGTAATCTCTTGATATATGATCTCCATATTGTATGTATGTACACAATGTATATGTATACACACATGTATATGTATTATATATACAACCCTTCATTTGTGTGTGTGTGTGTGTGTGTGTGTGTGTGTGTGTGTGTGTGTGTGTATGTGTGATATTTTTCTCATGGTTAGACTAGAATTATAGGTTTGGGGGATTGTATTTTTGCCATTCTCATCACTCTCATCACATCATTTCGAGAGTATATGTTATCAACGTGTCTTACTGATGATGCTAACCATGACCACCTGGCTGAGGTAGTTTTCCAGATTTTTCCACTGCAAAGTCATTATTCTCTTTTACCTACTCTGCTCTTTAGAAGGTGGTCACTAAGTGCAGCCCACACTCACAGAGGGAGTTGGGGGTAAGGAGAGTTAAGCTCTACCTTCTTAAGGGGGAGTGTCTGTGAAAATCTTCATCATTCTCCTGTACGGGAGATTTATCCCTTCTCCCCATTTATTTATTTACTCAATCATTTATATCAGAATGAATTCATAGGTATTTATTTTATACGTTACACAATAACACAATATTTATTTTATTGCTCAAATTATTTCAGGTATGACCATTGTGTGCCTTTCAATTAATCCCTGTTTCCCTTTGACACATTCCATTCTTTTGATTTGGGGGCATCTCCCTACTTTCTGGCACTATAAGAAGCCCCAGGCTTATCTTGTATATTCCCTACCCAGTCCTAAAATCAGCTATTTCTCCAAGGAATCCTGGTTCATTCTTTTAGAAAATAACACTAGAAACAAGGACCTGGAAGCTGGGTTCAAGCTCTTTTAAATTTTTGTTTCTATGCAACACATGACAAAAACTTGAATACTATCTGGAACTTGAATACTATCTTGCCACAGAGTGTGGGGCATTACATGCCCTAGTTTGGCTTCAAATGCCATCCACTTCCCCCAGTGAAGACATGCAAATCCAACTAAAGACAAACAAGAGAATTCCTTGGTGGTCCAGTGGTTAGGACTCTGTACTTCCACTGTGGGGGGCCTGGGTTTGATCCTAGGTTGGGGAACTAAGATCCCACAAGCCATGAGGCCAAAAAAAAGACAAACAAACAATACAAATGAGGGCGTCAAATTTTTACCCTTGATCCAGAGATCATCAGTGATCCATGATGGAAGACAGCAGAGTGAGTTGGATGGGCATGAGCCTGGACCCAAACAAGGATAATAATCATCATTTTTCAGAGTTCAGGAGACTCAGTGATAATGTGCATTAAGTGTCAGCACAGGGCATAGTAACAAGAAAGCACTCAACACATGGTAGCCAATGCAGTATGTCTTTAAAAAAAAAAAAAATATATATATATATATATATATATATAGAGAGAGAGAGAGAGAGAGAGAGAGAGAGAGAGAGAGAGAGAGAGATTGACATATAGATATGTATATCTGCTTGTAATTAGTAGAATTAGGCATACTACTGCTGTTTCTATATAGCTGAGTGATGCTCACTTATCATAAGAAAGATTAAAGGGGATAGGGAGTGACTCTGTGTGTATGTGTTGGAGGAGGGATCTCTGTATCATATGATTGGTTTTAATCAATAGTTGACAACATGGCTAGAGGCATCTGTGAAATGAAATTACATGCAGTGTTTTTCATTATTTATATTACTGGAGTGAATGGAAGGTGACACTACAAACTCAGTTAAAAAGAATCCTTAGTGGATATAAATAAAGAAGCAATAAAACTATTTCATTTCCACCCTCCTCTCTTTCTAGAGGAAAAATAAAAGACTTATAGCCAAATAGGCTGAGGTGAGAAATTCCCTAAAAGGATTAAGACACATATATTGCATTTTATTGCAAGATCTGCAAACTCCTTCGAATCCAAATGAAATCACTCTTGTTCAGATTGATGCTCTTAATATGGCCATATAAATTTTGGAATCAGTGAACTTTGTCAGTTTTCAGCTTACTTACAAATTATATGTATGTCTGTGTGTATTCACACACCCATGCATATACTATAAATACATGTATGTCAGAAGGGTTTTATTCATACATTTACAGCTGTTTCCCATATTAACTTAGACAAGTATGCACAAATAATTTGAACACTTACCTCGTTTAATTTATATCCTTGTGCAGCAAAGTAATTTGGCATGATAGCTATTTTGTTAGTTTTCTGCTTTCCATTGTCTCTTTGTAAGTACCAGACAACTGTGGAAATTACAGATTGGTGGCTGATAACTTTCTGCTTTCTTCAAGAAATTACTTTTGTGCAAATATTTACGTAATAAAGATGTGTGTTTCTAATGACAGTACAGACTTTCAATCCAAAAAATGATGGGCCAAACTGTTTCTAAACTATGAGCTCTCTTTTGCAGTTCTTAAGTTTCCTCTGCATTTATTCCTCCTGCCAGCAGTGTATACTGGGCTGTGAGCAGAAGGGGAAGAAGGGGGCTTCCCTGGTGGCACAGTGGTTGAGAATCTGCCTGCTAATGCAGGGGACACGGGTTCGAGCCCTGGTCTTGGAGGATCCCACATGCCACGGAGCAACTAGGCCCATGAGCCACAACTACTGAAGCCTGCGCATCTGGAGCTTGTGCTCCGCAACAAGAGAGGCCATGATAGTGAGAGGCCCACACACCGCGATGAAGAGTGGCTCCTGCTTACTACAACTAGAGAAAGCCCTTGCACAGAAATGAAGACCCAACACAGCAAAAATAAATAAATTAATTAATAAACTCCTACCCCCAACATCTTAAAAAAAAAAAAAGAAGGAAGAAGGAAAGAGAGACCCTCAACACCTGGTTGCTGTGTCTCCCTGGAGGGCACCTGTGGCTATTTCACTTTGTGTACGGTTTACCCTGATCTACTGGTTACCATTAAGAGGTTGCTAACTTTTCTTCATAAGGCTGGGTTACTTAAGAGCAGAGTCTGAGAGTAGCTGGGACAGTCCACTGACTGCATGAGAAGGAATTCACTGGGACTTTCTAGTGCCTTCAGAGCAGAAGCTAAAATTAAAAAATAAAAGCAGTGGTGGAGTAGGTCTGACGTTTCGGGCATCTGCAGTGGTGGTGGAAATGCGAAATCCCCTTCTCTGTAAAGCAGCCCACACCCCCTGCCTGGGACAGTACTGATAACAGTGCAGAAGCCTCGAAGGACAGACAAGTGGCAGGTGATGGGGACAGTGTGTTCCTGACAACAAACTTGGAAAATGTCTACAAATGCTGACTCACCATCCACGTAGCTATCGATCAAACAACAGCCGTTTATAAAACCAATGACGATGCTCTTTTTTACTAATTGTCTCAAAACCATGGAAAAGTCACTGAGTGCTTTCTAAAATGAGGCACTGGGAATTAAGAGCTATAACTTGAACTCAGGTCTTCTAACCATTATATCACACACTTCCTTTAAAGCTCAGTGCAGGTTTCTAAGTGAAACAGTCTATGCAACAGTCTTGTATGAGGGTCAAAGACCTCTCTCTGGTACAGCAGAAATGACAAAAAACCCTGTAAGTAATAAGTAAACTTGTGAATGACACGCCCTTTGGTATAAGCAGATCTATCACAAAATCCCTTTATTTCATGTAAATAAACATCACATTCTCTGCACAGTTTTTGCCAAGAGTTAAAATCCAGATGTAATATTTTAAATTATGGAGACAAAAATACTTATAACTACTGTATCTTAATTCCTCATACTACCAATTAAGAAATTCTGCCCTAAAGTATGAATGTTTCTCTGCAATTCTCTACAAATCACCACTAATAAGATAATAGAGCAGAAAAATTAGTAGGGAGTTCGTATGATTTTTCTCCCCCTGAAGGCTGGCTTTAGTGGGAAAATTTGTCTACATTTCAAGCCTCACGCATTGTGAATGATAAATGAACTCTATTGCGTAAAGGACATGACATTGCTGTGCCTTAGATTTCTATTTTCTTTCATCAGAATATTCTACCTAGCAAAGTTCATAGCTCAGTGCTTGTCTCCCTATAAGGAATGTGTAGATTAATGAAACCCCACCACTGTAAAGAACCGTAGTTAAGGGCATGATTCAAAACAGGCAAAAAGAAATAATATGAGAGGTGTAAGGCCAGGCAGAAAACTGCTTCCCTGTTTTGCTTTCTATCAGGTATGTCTGCTCTGGTTCATTCTAAACAGGAAGAGCAATAGCAAACCTATTTTATGATGCTTTCATCACCTGATTCAATGGCTGCAGGACCAGAGACAGTGAAAAGATATTTGCCCTGAAGCTGCAAGCAGAACACTAGAGGAAAACACATTACCCTTCATCGTTTCCCCCAGATCTATCTGCTCTCTCTCCTGTATTATTTGAAGAATAGGCTCCTTATCCAGACAGCCTCCTGTATGAGCCCGCATAGCAACGGCTATAACCCTGATGGGTGACAAATGTTGAGTTGATATTGCTAAGGGGAGTGTGGAGTCAAGAGGAAAAAATACATGCATTCTTTTACAGTTGCTACCATAAAAGTCAGTTTATTGTCACTGGTTATTTTTTGATCTTGAGGAACATGGTGGCTAAATCCCTCATTTTATGTTAGAGATGAATACATCAGCTAAGAGCAGGGCAAAGTGAGAAACATCAAAGGTACAGAAAAGAAAATATGAAAGGAGGTGACCCTCAGAGTTCAAGTGCTATAAAGTGAGAGACATTCCAGGAAAAATGTTTACAGTGCAAGTTTTGATTATTAAAAACTATGGTATTTTCTGAGTAAGCTAATATTAAACTAAAACATCAAGCATCATTAGCATGAGGGGTAAATTCTCTTTTGGATAATAGAGCAATTACTAATATTTGCTAATATTAAAAAATGATGGGAAGATATCTGTACTCATCCGTGTTTTCTAGAACATAAAAAATTAAAACAGTAAAAATATTTATCCTAAAAAAGCCAACAAGGATAGATCACTCTCATTTTTGATGTTGGTAATCAACACAGCAGAGGAAAAAGCCATTATTATAAGGCAGACAGAGTAAAATTTTGCATCTCTCTGTTGTGATTATTGAAAATGTTTAACCAGTAAAAAGAAAAAACTTCCCACTGGACTACATGATGATGAGAATGTTACTGAATCAAAAATGAAGATGTAAAGTGAAATATAGCACAAATATTAAACTGTTCTATAAAGGCTGTTTGATACAACAGGGAAGAAAAATCCAACTATTACATTCTACTTGGACTCGATATTTTATTTCTTTGCATGTATTTTTATGTTTCACACCTAAAACATCTGTTTATTGTTCTTGTGGCAGGGGAACACTTGACAAAGGCAATTAACTTACATTACATTGTTAAATTCGAACTTTACACTGTGAAATCTAAAGACCATAATAGTAAGGTCAATCAACATAATGAAAATATAGCATATAACTACTCTGGTCTTTTTACTTTCCACAGAGGTTGAAGTCAAAAAAACAAACAAACAAAAAAATGAGTTCTAGGTGTGAAGTAATCTGTCATTTTGTAAAGAGTCATGATAGAAAATTAGCATATCTCTTTATACATAAGAAATGCAAAGGTAAGAAATTATAAACTAGAACACAAAACATCATGGTTGTACGTCATGTTATTATCAATAACAGGCACAGTACACAAATCATGGCAGTGCTAAAACGTTAATAACACATCTGTAAGGGCAAAAGCATTACAGAAGGCTTTCAGTAGTCTTTCCTAATGTGTGTCATCATCATCTGGCATCACTGTCAGGAAATCAAACTATTACTGTACTTTTGAAATTAAGGCAAATAACATGTGTCAGACCTAGATGCAAGGCTTTACTCAGGTTATAAGAAAGATGGTTAATATGCAGGCTTAGCTATAAAAGGAAGTCTCTTTTGCTAATCTCTTCCATTACTGAAGCAGTTTTTAATAGACTTTCATGTACTCCTTATTAGTCATGATAATCAAGCTAAAAACAAACAAAAAAGAAGCAGTCAGTATTAATGTAAAGGAAAATATTAAATCTTTTAAAAAGTGACAGATACTTTATGCCTCATAAGTGCATCATAATTTCTCAGTTATGAATGAATTACCTGTGGCCTGCTATTTAATAAACCAAGGGGTAATTTCATGATGGAGTATCCCATGGAGTTGAGATAGTTAATTCAGCTTCTAAAAGCGTTGAGGTTTAGAGCTCAAAAGTAGCTTAGATATCTGAGTTATTTAGTATAATTTCAACTTACCAAATAGTACCTAAAGAAAAAAATAGTATTAATCCCCACGCCTAGTCCATCGTGCGATGTGCACATATGTGGGGAAGGTCTCAGAGTTGAGAGAGGCATTTTAATATTCACTTTAAATCAATCCCCATAACATCACAGCAAAATAAACATTATCAAAGGCAATTTTGCAATTTTTTTTTATTGACTAAAAGTAAAAGATAGTTTCTGAAATGTTACAATTACCAAGAAATGAAGATATTAGCATCTACCAAGATACTAAGTGAACAAGAGATCACAAGATAAAACTTATGCAAAAAAAGGCATGGATGAGTTCACAGGCAACAACTTTTATCTTTGACACAATCCTTAGTTTTATATTATTATTATATACTTATTACAGTATTTCTAAACACAATTTGAAAAAGGAGAGTAACAATCTTGGTATTTTGTAATTTAGATCAAGAGATACCAGAACAAATAAAGTCACCAGATAGCGCCTTAAAAAAGATGCTGTATACATTCAACAGAAATAATCAAACATGGCACATGATTCAAATCTGAACTTAAAAGGACTAAATAACTGGCTTGTAAGGCAAAATTGTTTGAAGACATGATATATCACACTTCATTTGAGGATCCTAGCTGTTCAGATGGCTGGAAAATATAGTCTAGGATCTCCAAAATTCCAACAAATATGTTCCCCTCTCCTCCTTAAAGAAAAGTTTGACATTCATTTTCATAAACCAGTATTGAATTTCAGACATCTGACATTTAGGCTAGACAAATATATTTTGAAAAGCTTACACATTACAAGCTCTGGGACAACAAGCGTGGGAAAACAAAGTGCACATCTTTCTTTGCTGGAGCTGAAATCAGATCTCTTCAGTTGGGCAGGTCCACATTCTGAAGGACGAGGGCCACTCGGTTTGGAATGTACACCTAAGACAACACAATAGAGTCAGTGCATTTGAAAGAAAAACTGGGAGTGATGTCATCATGTCAGAGTGACTGAGGCATGATGCAGTTTCACATTTGCCTAAATTACAGTTACCTTTACAATTCTACTGGCTCTGAGGAGACTCAAATCCCACAGTTCCAACAGTTCTGGCATCAATGTAAGACTCCTTTAAAACACAGTTCCAACAGTTCTGGCATCAATGTAAGACGCCTTTAAAACAGTCACCGCTAGAGGGCTCCATACGCTTTACAAAAACCAATGCTCCTCAGACACTAGGGACAGAAATAGCCCTCGCTGCTCCTTTTAGGCGCTATCAGGTGGTGAAGGAAGGCTGCCCTCCAGTTCACAATGTTATTCTATTCAGGGGAATAAAAGTAACATACAAAAGATTGCTCACATCAAGTCACTTTTATTATCGTTCTGGTTTGTGTTTTCTCCTGTTATTTTAAGAACAAAACCTTAATGGTAACAGTAAAAGGTATCCTAAGTGTATTTTAGGCCCCGATCCAATTTAAATCAATCAAGAAGCTTGCCACTGCACCGAAAATACAATCCACATTCTTTGCCTGCCCCGCGGAGTCCTGACTCAGCTCCTTCTTGAAAATGTACAGCTCCCATCTCAGATCTGCTCTTCACTTACCCCTTCTCCCCTCACCAGGCTCTGGCCACAGGGCCCTTTCTGTTCCTTGAACACTCCACATCCTTCCCTTCCTCTTGGTCTTGGCCCCTGCCTGCCCCTCTGTTCAGAACACTCTTTACCTGGCTAGTTCCCTATCTCTTAGATCTTGAAAAATCCCAGTTCCACGGAGACGTATTCCTTGATAACTCTATATCTGATGGTATCTCCATGCCATTTCCTATCACAGCATCATTTTTGTTTTTTTCTGAACACTTAACAATTTGTAATTCTTTTTCAAGTTTATGATCAGTCCTTCCCACTAGACCATGAGGTTTACCAGGGTATAGGCCATATATCTTCATATTTCTAACTTTTAGTAGGTGCCAATGGACAAAGTAGGTGCCAATGATGACTAAATAAAAGAATGAATGATGGAGTAAGTAATAGAGGGATCAATATGTGCATATTTCACAAGATATTCTTTAATACATTTAAATCTAAAATAATTTTCATAAAGCTGAGAACTGATTTGAACTGCTTGATGCTTATCTATGTGCTGTTTTACACATATTTAATTACACATATTTAATTACTATTAACAAAGCAAACAGTAAAAATAATATTACAGATTGTTGTCTTCATTGTGACAGTATCTCTCCATTTCTGACTTTGTGAATATTTTACTATTTTCAGTCACTTTAACTGAAAGCTTGACTGATGGTTAAAAAAAATAAAAGAAAAAGGCTTTTATAGTTTAGAACTGGAATGAAAAATGCAAAGCAAACAGGGCTTTAGGGAAAAAAAATTAAAGAACAGAACAGCTGATTTTCATTGACTGAGACCACTGTATGTCCAATGCATGTCAACTCTGCAAATGAACACAATGTTTTCCCTTGAGGTTTCTGTGATAAAGACCTCTTACAACTGTTTAAAAAAAATAAGATACACCAATACAGCTGGTTAGCTTTGAACATTAAAGATTAAAGCAGTTTTTAAATGATGGAATTTTGAGAAATTTATATTATGAATGTAACAACTAGGGAACAGTTTTTCTAATTTTGAATCAAAAGTAACAGTGATTTAGGAAAAGAACATGGTCATCTGAGAAAAATTTCACAAATGCTAACAGTTTACTGGATTACTCAATGTCTCACAGTCTGATTTGCAATCCAGTACTTCCAAAAGATAATATTACATCCTTGCAGTTGTTAAGTGTGGGGAACCCACGTATTTCAATGCCATAATCAGTTTCCCTACAATTTACACAGTTTTTAATGTCATATAAAACCACATCATGATTTGATTGCTAATATAATCTCTTCCATTCAATAGTTTCTTTGACTGTGATAGGTAAGATGTTATAAGATTGGTTCAACAAAAGGAAGCTGGAGGTACTCATGAACAAAGCAGGACTATTACCAATGGTCCCGACAAATCCAGTCCAAAGGATGCCCTATTTCCACAATGACACTACAGACTAAAGCAACAACAGACCAAAGCAAAAGAGGAGAAATAAAAGAAATCAACAATCAGATTCAATCATTTCTCTCTCCAGGTCTTCTCAAAACAGGCATGAATCAAGAGACAGTTGTCCTGCCCTTCTAAAGGAATTTGCTATGTATTTATTCTAGCTGTTTAGTTTGGGGAATCATAGTAACTAGGTGTAACTAATCAGTGGGACAGCAGGTTATAATCAGAATGGTTCTGATTTGTTCTGTCAGGGCCATTCTAAAACTGAAGACCAATCTAAATTTCTCAGCAGCACCGGAAACTGGAGAAAAGAATTTCAGTTCCCTTTACCTTAAAAACATGTCTCTGATATTATTTGGTCCTATATGCAGATAAAAATATTCTGATTAGCCCAAGTCTCCTAAGAAGCAATAAAACACACAAGTCAGGCCTAGGACAAAAAATGATAGGTCCGTGCTCAGTGTGGCACAGTGATATAGCAGGACACATCACCTCAATCTCTTACTGGATCTTATGCACTTTTGATATTTACTCTGATTCATAACCTCACACCGATTTCATTAATGAAATATGAATAACTATAGGTTGATAATTTAGAAGCAGTCTTACTCTCTGGTATTCTAGCTAGCCCAAATTTAAGTGTAAAACAAACTGGATGACATGAGAACTTCAAGGTTTGCAGTAAATGCATTGAGTTTCCTATTTTGTCATTTAATGGTTAAAAAAATCCTCCAAGAATTCTCTCTCAATGATGCTGGCCATTTTATGTAAGGACCTTTATGGTGCCAATTCCAGCCACACTTAGAGACCTCTTAATACTATCTGCTCAAAAACCATCAGTTGATAATTGTACAATATCATTAATGGGAATATTGTGTAATTATATTTTTTCACTGCATTGTTAATTACCAGAATGTGTTCATGTTGCTTTAGAGCCCCTGCAGTATAAACGACATGAAAGAATTTCCCCAAGCAATGGATTTTTCTTAACTATGGCTATTTATGGATTTTGGACTTTTCTTCTTTACTAGGGTTCTGAGTATATAAATCAGTGTTCTTAGTAGTTAGGAAACGACTACAAATTATACTAAAGGACTTAAGATAATTAGAGCTAATCCTTATGATGAGACAATTACAGACGTGAACAATTTGGGGACTCTATAATTTAGTGCTAATATTGGCTCTGTAAATCTCAACTTACAATTTTAATTCTATAAATAGTTTTGATTCATACGGCAAAAGAAATATGAACATATTTTAAGTAGATTTAAACATAAATGCTTATATTTAAATACGAACAACTCATATTTAAGTATATGTATATAGAAACCATTTAGTACACACATCACAAATAAAATATGCTGATAAACATGTTCACTAGGCTCACTTACTAACCATTAGGCCGTAAACATTTTGTAGCTAGAATCACATGAAGAACATGTGAGACAGCGTAATGTAGAGCCATGAATTTCATTGTTTCTAGCTATTTTTATAGTCCATTCTTCACAAGGAATCAGAATGTCACATTATAATCCAGTTCATTTATTAAGAGAGTCAAAATGCATGCTAATCTATCCAGTTATTTTGACTACCTTAATGACTTAATCACTATGCAAACCATTAGTATGGCTCAAAAAATAACTGACCACACAATAATCTACTATATTATGTCATTCAGACAAAGTATTATGTTCTTCTAGGGTCAAAATTGAGTTACACAATTTAATTACACAAATTAATTACATAATTTTTGCAAACAGTATGGCAAAAATTTGAAAACAGAAAATTTGAAAATAACTTTAAATAAAAAATACTTAGGGCTTCCCTGGTGGCGCAGTGGTTGAGAGTCCCCCTGCCGACAGAGGGGACACGGGTTCGTGCCCCAGTCCGGGAAGATCCCACATGCCGCGGAGCGGCTGGGCCCGTGAGCCATGGCCACTGAGCCTGCGCGTCCGGAGCCTGTGCTCCGCAACGGGAGAGGCCACAACAGTGAGAGGCCCGCGTACCGCAAAACAAAACAAAACAAAACAAAACAAAACAAAACAAAACAAAACAAAAAAATTTAAAAGGCAAGTTTTGAAATGTTCTTAGAAATTGTAAAAGTTAGCAATAGCACATAATCAGAGTGATAACATCATTTGATGAAAAGGGCATTAGACCCTTAACAATCTATATATATACACTTGTCATAAAAAATCAAAAATTATTTTGAAAAATAAGGGTGACATATATAATAATTTCAATTTTTACATACATGCTTTAGTTCACAAAATATTTTCTAAGAAAAAAATCTTATTAATGTAGAAGTATATATTATCTCATTTAATTTAGAATATGAAAAAGAGTAAACTTTAAGAATCAAAATTGATTTTGTCTGAAAAAAAAAACCTAAACATTTTCATAATTCTGGACAGAGCAAAAAACATTTCCCAACTTAATTTATATTTTCAATGCCTACAACTGAGGGACAATAAGAAAGATACCTCTATGCCAAATGCCCTATTTAAACTAGAAGTCTACCTTTGAATCACCAAATTTAGAATGGGAATAAACAGATCTACTTCCTAAGGATAAGGAGATTAATTGGCAAAGTAATAGATGCTAAAACTATTGCTTTATTCACAGTTCACCATTAAGACTGCTTAAGTTATTGTAAAGGAATCTAATTCATTTCAGGTTCAATAATCTCTGCTCTTCCATTTGTGCCATGGAATTTGAATTTATGAATCAGAAAAGAGACAGAGAGCACCCCTGCCCCTCCTCATGCACTGATTAAGATATAGGTTAATATAAGTTCCTATATCAGGAACCAAAATATAGAGAAATCATCATGCTAAAATGGAGTTCCAAAAACTGTCAGTAAAGAAGAATGGAAAAGTTCTGCCCTATAGCTTCTTGGCATTTGTGAGATACTCCGACCTTAGCATATACGTTTCAACAGTAGTACACATGCAGTTCTCCTCTGGCTTAACAGTTGCAACTGATGGAGCATATAAAGAAGACACTGGGATGGTACCTGGTGATGCTGCAGCATATATGGCTATTTTAAGATTCCTTTGAGCTCTGTTTGTTGCTATCTTTGAAAACAGATTTGACACTTAATCAGCAGATCCCTTGGATTATTGAGCTTGCAAATTAAGCTTTGGCAAATACAGTGTACTAGTTATGATGGACAGAAATTTCATGGAAAAGAAAAAAAATTACATTTTTTCTCCCCTTCCCTCTTTATTCTAGGCATGTGGGAGGCAGAAGGTGGTTGAATGAGACCTAGAGCACTTAGGGTCATGTTCAAGAAACCTGATTGGATCCCAGCGCATATTGATCAGTTTAATAAAGAGTTCCATTATGATGATGCATTCTTATATTAGGTATGTATATTAATGTCATTTTTTTCTTTGGCTCTTTGAAGGATAACTCTGGTAAGAATGAATCTGTTTTATTGGATTTTCAGGTCTACTTGGGCTCCCTTATTCTTTTAAAAAAATTTTATTTTATTATTATTTGTTTGTTTTTTGCGGTACACGGGCCTCTCACTGTTGTGGCCTCTCCCATTGCGGAGCACAGGCTCCGGACGCACAGGCTCAGCGGCCATGGCTCACGGGCCTAGATGCTCCGCAGCATGTGGGATCTTCCCGGACTGGGGCACGAACCTGTGTCCCCTGCATCGGCAGGGGGACTCTCAACCACTGCACCACCAGGGAAGCCCCCCCAAAATTTTATTATATTATTTTATTGCATTAATATAAATTATTACAAAAATCACAATGTCATATACAAAAATATATGAAATACTATAATGAATATTTTAGGTACACACACCTTGCTTAAGAAATCATCCCTAACCAACAACCAATTTTTTTTTTAATTGAATTACAGTTGATTAATTGGGTTCCCTTATTTTTACATTAAAACCAGTGATCACTTCATCTGGAGTCTAAAGACTTATTTAAAATGAGTCATTCCTAGATTGGTTCAAGATGGTGGAGTAGAAGGACATGCACTCACTCCCTCCTCCAAGAGCACTGGAACCACAACTAATTGCTAAACAATCATCAATAGAAAGACACTGGAACTCACCAAAAAAGATACCCAACATCCAGAGATGAAGGAGAAGCTGCAATGAAATGGTAGGAGGGGTGCAATCATGATAAAATCAAATCCCATAACTGCTGGGTGGGCAACTCACAAACTGGAGAACAATTAAACCACAGAAGTTCACCTACTGGAGTGAAGGTTCTGAGCCCCACATCAGGCTTCCCAACCTGGGGTCCAGCAATGGGAGGAGGAATCCCCAGAGAACTGGACTTTGAAGGCCAGTGGGATTTGACTGCAAGACTTCGACAGGACGGGGGGAAACAGAGACTCCACACTTAGAGGGCACACACAAAGTAGTGTGCACACCAGGACCCGAGGGAAAGAGCAGTGACCCCATAGGAGTCTAAACCAGACCTACCTGCTAGTGTCGGAGGGTCTCCTGCAGAGGCAGGGGATGGCTGTGGCTCACCACAGGGACAAGGACACTGGCAGCAGAAGTTCTGGGAAGTATTCATTGGCTTGAGGCCTCTGAGAATCCACCATTAGCCCCACCAAAGAGCCTGCAGGCTCCAGTGCTGGGTCGCCTCTGGCCAAACAACAACCAGGGAAGGAACACAGCCCCAACCACAGGTGGATTACAGTTTTACTGAGCTCTACCCACCAGAGCAACACCCAGCTCAACCCACCACAGGTCCCTCCCATCAGGAAGCCTGCACAAGCCTCTTAGAGAGCCTCATCCACCAGAGGGCAGACAGCAGAAGCAAGAAGAACTACAATCCTGCAGCCTGCGGAACGAAAACCACAATCACAGAAAGACAGACAAAATGAAAAGGCAGAGGACTATGTCCAAGATGAAGGAACAAGATAAAACCCCAGAAAAACAACTAAATGAAGTAGAGATAGGCAACCTTCCAGAAGAATAATTCAGAATAATAATAGTGAAGATGATCTAGGACCTAGGAAAAAGAATGGAGGCAAGGATTGAGAAGATGCAAGAAATGCTTAACAAAGACCTGGAAGAATTAAAGAACAAACAAACAGAGATGAACAATACAATAACTGAAATGAAAAATACACTACAGGGAATCAATAGCAGAATAACTGAGGCAGAAGAACAGGTAAGTGACCTGGAAGACAGAATGGTGGCATTCACTGCCATGGAACAGAATAAAGAAAAAAGAATGAAAAGAAATGAAGACAGTCTAAGAGACCTCTGGGACAACATTAAATGCACAAACATTCACATTATAGGGGCCGCAGAAGGAGAAGAGAGAGAGAGAGAAAGGACCCGAGAAAACATTTCAAGACACTATAATTGAAAACTTCCGTCACATGGGGAAGTAAATAGCCACCCAAGTCCAGGAAGTGCAGAGAGTCCCAGGCAGGATAACTCCAAGGAGAAATACACCAAGGCATATAGTAATCAAATTCACAAAAATTAAAGACGAAGGAAAATTAAAAGCAACAAGGGAAGAACGACAACTAATGTACAAGGGACTCCCATAAGGTTAACAGCTGATTTCTTAGCAGAAACTTTTCAAGCCAGAAAGGACTGGTACAATATATTTAAAGTGATGAAAGGGAATAACCTACAACCAAGAATACTCTACCCAGCATGGATCTCATTGAGATTGGATGGTGAAATCAAAAGCTTTACAGACAAGCCAAAGCTAAGAGAATTCAGCACCACCAAACCAGCTCTAAAACAAATGCTGAAGGAACTTCTCAAAGTCAGAAACACAAGAGAAGACAAGGACCTAAAAACCAAACCCAAAACAATTAAGAAAATGGTAATAGGTACATACATATCGATAATTACCTTAAATATGAATGGATTAAATGCTCCAACCAAAAGACACAGGCTTGCTGAATGGATACAAAAACAAGACCCATACCTTATGCTGTCTACAGGAGACCCATTTCAGACCTAGGGACACATACAGACTGAAAGTGAGGGGATGGAAAAAGATATTCCATGCAAATGGAAATTAGAAGAAACCTGGAGTAGCAATACTCATATCAGATAAAATAGACTTTAAAATAAAGAATGTTACAAGAGACAAGAAAGGACACTACATAATGATCAAGGGATCAATCCAAGAAGAATATATAATAATTATAAATATATATGCACCCAACATAGGAGCACCTCAATACATAAGGCAACTGCTAACAGCTATAAAAGAGGAAATCGACAGTAACACAATAATAGTGGGGGACTTTAACACCTCACTTATACCAATGGACAGATCATCCAAAATGAAAATAAATAAGGAAACAGAAGCTTTAAATGACACAATAAACCAGATGGATTTAATTGATATTTATAGGGCATTCCATCTGAAAACCACAGATTACACTTTCTTCTCAAGTGCACATGGAACATTCTCCAGGATAGATCATATCTTGGGTCACAAATGAAGCCTTGGTAAATTGAAGAAAATTGAAATTGTATTAAACATCTTTTCTGACCACAATGCTATGAGATTACAAATAAATTACAGGAAAAAAACCGTAAAAAAACAAACATATGGAGGCTAAGCAATACGCTACTAAGTAACCAAGACATCACTGAAGAAATCAAAGAGGAAATCAAAAAATACCTAGAGACAAATGACAAGGAAAACACAACGACCCAAAATCTATGGGTTGCAGCAAAAGCAGTTCTAAGATGGAAGTTTAGAGCAATAAAATCCTACCTGAAAAACAAGAAAATTTTCAAATAAACAATTTAACCTTACACCTAAAGGAACTACAGAAAGAACAAACAAAGCCCCCAAATTAGTAGAAGGATAGAAATCATAAAGATCAGAGCAGAAATAAATGAAATAGAAACAAAAGAAACAATAGCAAAGATCAATAAAACTAAAAGGTGGTTCTCTGAGAAGATGAACAAAATTGATAAACCTTTAGCCAGACTCATCAAGAAAAACAGGGAGGAGACTCAAATCAATAAAATTAGAAATGAAAAAGGACAAGTTAAAATGGACACTGCAGAAATACAAAGCTTCGTAAGAGACTACTACAAGCAATTCTATACCAATAAAATGGACAACCTGGAAGAAATGGACAAATTCTTAGAAAGGTATAACCTTCCAAGACTGAACCAGGAAGAAATAGAAAATATGAACAGACCAATCACAAGTGATGAAATTGAAACTGTGATTAAAAATCTTCCAACAAACAAATGTCCAGAACCAGATGGCTTCACAGGTGAATTCTATCAAACATTTAGAGAAGAGCTAACACCCATCCTTCTCAAACTCTTCCAAAAAATTGCAGAGGAAGAAACACTCCCAAACTCATTCTATGAGGCCACCATCACCCTGATACCAAAGCCAGATCAAGATACTACAAAAAAAGAAAATTACAGACCAATATCACTGATGAGTATAGATGCAAAAATCCTCAACAAAATCCTAGCAAACAGAATCCAGCAACACATTAAAAGGATGATACACCATGATCAAGTGGGATTTATCCAAGGGATGCAAGGATTCTTCAATCTATGCAAATCAATCAATGTGATACACTATATTAACAAATCGAAGGAGAAAAACAATATGATCATCTCAATAGATGCAGAAAAAGCTTTTGACAAAATTTAACACCAATTTACGGTCAAAACTCCAGAAAGTGGGCATAGAGGGAACCTACCTCAACATAATAAAGGCTATATATGACAAACCCACAGCAAACACCATTCTCAATGGTGAAAAACTGAAAGCATTTCCTCTAAGATCAGGAAAGAGACAAGGATGTCCACTCTCACCACTATTATTCAACATAGTTTTGGAAGTCCTAGCCATGTGAATCAGAGAAAACAAAGAAATAAAAGGAATACAAAATGGAAAAGAAGAAGTAAAACTGTCACTCCTTTCAGATGACATGATACTATACATAGAAAATCCTAAAGATGCCACCAGAAAACTACTAGAGCTAATCAACGAATTTGGTAAAGTTGCAGGATATAAAACCAATGCACAGAAATCTCTTGCATTCCTAGACAGTAACAACAAAAGATCACAAAGAAAAATTCAGTAACCAATCCTACTCACCATTGCAACAGAAAGAATAAAATAGCTAGGAATAAACCTATCTAAGAAAGTAAAAGACCTGTACTCAGAAAAGTATGACACTGGTGAAAGAAATCAAAGATAACACAAACTGATGGAGAGATATACCATGTTCTTGGATTGGAAGAATCAATATTGTGAAAATGACTATACTACCCAAAGCAATCTACAGATTCAATGCAATCCCTATCAAATTACCAATGGCATTTTTTACAGAGCTAGAACAAAAAATCTTAAAATTTGAGTGGAGACACAAAAGACCCTGAATAGGCAAAGCAATCTTGAGAAAAAAAAAAAAAAAATGGAGCTAGAGGAATCAGGTTTCCTGCCTTTATACTATACTACAAAGCTACAGTAATCAAGACAACATTGTACTGGCAGAAAAACAGAAATATAGATCAATGGAACAGGATAGAAAGCCCAGAGATTAACTCACACACCTATGGTCAACTAATCTATGAAAAAGGAGGCAAGGATATACAGTGGAGAAAAGACAGTCTCTTCCATAAGTGGTGCTGAGAAAACTGGACAGCTACAAGTAAAAGAATGAAATTAGAACACTCCCTAACACCATACACAAAAATAAACTCAAAATGGATTAAGGACTTAAGTGTAAAACCAGACACTATAAAACTCTTAGAGGAAAACATAGGAAGAACACTCTTTGACATAAATCACAGCAAGATCTTTTTTGACCCACCTCCTAGAATAATGGAAATAGAAACAAAAATAAACACATGGACCTAATGAAAGTTAAAAACTGTTGCACAGCAAAGGAAACCATAAACAAGACAACCCTCAGAATGGGAGAAAATATTTGCAAATGAATCAACGGACAAAGGATTAATCTCCAAAATATATAAACAACTCATGCAGCTCAATATTAAAAAAACAAACCACCCAATCCAAAAATGGGCAGAAGACCTGAACAGACATTTCTCCAAAGAAGATATACAGATGACTAAGAGGCACAAGAAAAGCTGTTCAACATCACTAATTATTAGAGAAATGCAAATCAAAACTACAATGAGGTATCACCTCACACTGGTTAGAATGGGCATCATCAGAAAATCTACAAACAATAAATGCTTGAGAGGGTGTGGAGAAAACGGAACCCTCTTGCACTGCTGGTGGGAATGTAAATTGATACAGCCACTATGGAGAACAGATGGAGGTTCCTTAAAAAACTAAAAATAGAATTACCATATGACTCAGCAATCCCACTACCGGGCATATATCCTGAGAAAACCATAATTCAAAAAGACACATGCACCCCAATGTTTATTGCAGCACTATTTACAATAGCTAGGTCATGGAAGCAACCTAAATGTCCATTGACAGACAAATGGATAAAGAAGATGTGGTACATTGGTACAATGGAATATTACTCAGCCATAAAAAGTCACGAAATTGGATCATTTGTAGAGGTGTGGCTGGACCTAGAGACTGTCATACAGTGAAGTAAGTCAGAAAAAGAAAAGCAAATATTGTATATTAACGCATATATGTGGAATCTAGAAAAATGGTACAGATGAACCTGTTTGCAAAGCAGAAATAGAGACACAGATGTAGAGAACAAATGTAAGGACACCAAGGGGGAAAAGCAGGGGGTAAGTGTTGGGGGGTGTGATGAACTCAGTGATTGGGATGGACATATATACACTTATATGTATAAAATAGATAACTAATAAGGACCTGCTGTATAGCACAGGTAACTCCACTTTGCTGTACAGTAGAAACTAGCACAACACTGGGAAACAACTATACCCCAATAAAAAAACATAAAAAAATTAAAGAATAAAATAAATGGAGTCATTCCTAAAGCATCAGTAGTTATCGAAAACAAGATGCTGCTGCTGAGAAGACAGGACCAATCTTTACCTTTTGACCGAGTTGGATCAGAATTCTATTATAGGCAGTGTTCTATTTCCCATGTGCTTGCAGTGCTGTATTCCTCTACCTCTTATGGAGACTTATCTGACCTTCTCCATTCCACCTGCTAATTTAGAACTGCACAGTCCATATTTGGAAGATCAATTCAATTAGTGCTTGAAAAGTAATCTCTTGACTGTTGCTGCCACTGGTTACTTGGCTTGTTTTAATTATATAGAATATCTTTGCTCTTAAAAAATCAAAAGGATGTCAAGATATTTTTTGCCCACCCTCAAAGGTTGCAAGCCCTCGCCTAAGATAATAATTTTTCCAAAATTGGGAGAATATCCTCAAAGCACCTAGTGTCTTGACACGCTTAAAATACCTAAATAATTATTGAATAGCCACAACAATAGTAACTTTTGAATACATGTGCAGTACCATTTTGCAGCTTCCCCAAAGCTTGGCTGTGTTAATTAATTTAGGCCCCGCAAGAACCTCTTGCTGTAGGCAGGATGCTATTATTAATCCTCACTATGCAGACAGGGAAACCGAGTCACAAAAAGATCAAATTACTCAAGTTCTCATAGCTGGTAAATGATCCCAAATTCCCTGCCATGACATGTTGTGGTCTTTTTTACTATATTACCAGGCTTCCCTTCCCAATAGAGCCCTCTTTGGATACACGAACCTTTAGGAAAGTTGGCTATATAACATTTTTTTTGTGTGTGTTATGTGGGCCTCTCACTGTCGTGGCCTCTCTCGTTGCAGAACACAGGCTCCGGACGTGCCGGCCCAGCGGCCATGGCTCACGGGCCCAGCCGCTCCGCGGCATGTGGGATCCTCCCGGACCGGGGCACGAACCCGTGTCCCCTGCATCGGCAGGCGGACTCTCAACCACTGCGCCACCAGGGAAGCCCGGCTATATAACATTTTTGCTATCTGAAACTTTCAAAACCCTTTCAGTCTAGTTCAACTGGTTCAAGTTCAGCTTTATCACAAGTGGGTGCTACTTCTCCATGACTCCTCTTTATGAGCTGTCACCTTCCCTAACCCCTCAGGGGTCTCTAACTCTTTTGGTTATTTCAGAGCTTTAAGACCGTTTTCTTGTTCATGTCAGAAACTATTTGTATCAGTCTTATTTTACATGTCAAAACTGAATGTTCTGACAAACTACGGCAATCATTCTTTGGAGATAGAATCCACTAGCAGCTTTGAGCCCTCCCTCTTGAAAATACATATGAATCTAGATCTCTATCTAAGCCATATCAACATCATCAACACCCCACCTCAACACACACATAGGGTAACACCTAGGTTTCCTAAGGCTACTGACTTTCCTCAGAGCTGATAATCAACAACTTAATCTTGCTCATCCCTGCTCGTTTTATTTATTTTATGCCACTGTCTTTGACATATATAATATGGCAGCTTACAAAGTAAGGTGCTGGTACCACCCTAAGAGTTGGGGATATAGTAGAAAAATGGAGGAGCCAGGGGTACCAAACAGAGTCTCATGCTTGACTTTTACCCAAACTTAAAAAAAAATGAGAGAATTTAACAGCAATAATAAAGCCATACATTTGTGGGATACATCCTGGCCTCACATAAGTGAAACAAATCTTTCCTTTTTTTTTCCTTCTTTTTCTTTATTGGAGTATAATTGCTTTACAATGTTGTGTTAGTTTCTGTCGCACGTTGAAGTGAATCAGCCATACGCATACATACATCCCCTCCCTCTTAGACCTCCCTCCCCCCCACCATCCCACCCAACGAGGCCATCACAGAGCACCAAGCTAAGCTCCCGATGCTATACAGCAGGTTCCCACTAGCTATCTATTTTATGCATGGTAGTGTATTTATGTCAAACCTTACCTCCCAATTCATCCACCCTCCCCTTACCCCCTCCGTGTCCACACGTCCATTCTCTATGTCTGCCTTTCTATTCCTGCCCTGCAAATAGGTTCATCTGTGCCATTTTTCTAGATTCCACATACATGCGTTAATATACGATATTTGTTTTTCTCTTTCTGACTTAAATCTTAATCCGAGACCTTTTATTGTGAAACAAACAAAAAAATGCAGATCTGAGACAGAGAGAAGAGGGAAGAGGAAGAAAGATAGATATATAACTAGTCAGGAAAAGGAAAACATACATAATGCAGATGTGGACTTGGCCATAAATTAAACGAAGAATTCCTCCAAATCTGCAGAGCTTCTAAATTCTACATTAATTTTTTTTATTGATATAGTTGATTTATAATATTAGTTTTAGGTGTACAACATAGTGATTCAAAATTTTTATATATTATACTCCATTTATAGTTATTATAAAATATTGGCTATATTCTCTGTGCTGTACAATATATCCTTGCAGCTTATTTATTTTATACATAGGAGTTTGTACTTCTTAATCCCTCCCCCTATCCTGCTGTTACCCCCTTCCCTCCCCACACTGGTAACCACTAGTTTGTTCCGTATATCTGTGACTCTATTTCTGTTTTGTTATATTCATTTGTTTGTTTATTTTTCAGATTCCACATATAAGTGATAACAAATGGTATCTGTCTTTCTCTGTCTGACTTACTTCACCAAGCATAATACCCTCCAGGTCCATCCATATTGTTGCAAATGGCAAAATTTTATCTACATTTTTAAAATAAATTAAATTTAGTAGTCTAAAGCAATATTCTTTCATTGTGTCAACATCACAAAGTAAAAGTTAGTTAATATAATACAACACTCTCCTCAGTAATATAAGGAAACCAGAGAATTTTATAACTAGAATGAATTCAGTCATCAATAACTACATGAAAGAAAAAGATGTATATACAGATTCTTTTAAGGTGTTTTAAATTAAACTTCATTAGATAACCAATAATGTAGAAATCTGCTTAATGTAAAATATTACAGAGAAAGCAAGAACAGAAAGAAAGTAAATTGTATAAAAATAGAAATATTCATAACAGAAAACTAAAATGTGCCTTCCTTTTATTTTTTGAGAAATAATTTTTAATCCTATTAATATTCAAATTTCCTCAATTGTCAGCTAAATATTCTGTATTATTTGTTTTTCCAAAACCCAGTTCAGTCTAGCACCACACATTGCATCTATTTTTTTAGTGCAATCCTATTACCCTACTCTCTGCCTTGTCTCCAAGTTGCTTACTTGTTGAAGAGTTGTTTCCTTGGACAAAAACACATCATTTTGAAAATACAGAATTAAATTTAAATGAAATGAAAATACCTTAAAAATCTTACTTACCAAAAGAGAATAAGGACAGTTGTTATGTTCAAAAGGTTTAGAAAAGAAATCGGTATTGTGGTCCAGTCTCTGGTGTCCTCCATATTCTGCTGCATCTGAATCTAGCACAATTTTGTACGTACAACTCTTAAGGAACCACAACGGTTTAGGAGTTGAATGAGACATTATAAAACATTTCTGAGACAGGACTTAAAAGTGAGTATTTTGAAAACTGTTTAATGATGATTTGTGCTATGTTCTCATTTCTTCTCTAAGATTTCTGAGTTTGAGTTTATCATGTTTGAAAGGGGCTTTATAGGCTATCTAGTCTGCACACCCGTGGGATCCTTGTTATCCTTTTATCACAGCTCGTCACATGATCATCCATACCTATTAACGAAGAATCTACTTTCCTCTTCATGTAACTAATTCCATTTGTTAGAAATTCTTCTCCATATTAAACAGAATTTTGATTTCTTGGGACTTTTTCTACCCAGAAAAGCCATAAAGAATAAGTTCAAAATACAGTAATTTTCAAATATTTAACAATAGCTATTTTGTCTCCATGTGTCCTCTGCATACATAACTAAATACTTACTAAATGTAATCCCAGAACCTTTGATCATTACTCATTTGATATGGCTTTTTACTATTTCCCTATCTCTGAATTCATTGCAGTTTGCCAGATCCTGGTTGATAAAGTGAGGAACACAGAAGAGAACTAAAGGTCCATGTGTGGCCTGAAGACCAAGTAGGCTCATTCTTTCCCCTTGGTTACAAGCAGCATGCTTCTATTAATGCACAAGATCATGCAAACATACTATCCATCATGCCACAGGTGGATTCATGTTGCAATCATGTGATCTGCTACAACTTAACATCTGATTTTTCACAATGAGCTATTATGCATGTTAGCATTATTGTATTTATAACAAAATAAGAGCTATGGTTATTATGTTCAAACTTATGCTCAGAAAGTCTAGAAATGATACTTGATTAAAAAATCCACAAGTAAATATAAATGGGTACCTAGAAATTTAAGTTTCTTCTAGCCTAAGGAGGGAGACAGATAGGTGTCTAGGTGCTTTGTATTTTCTTTTCCTCGTATATAAATATTTAATCTCAGAAACATTTGTACCTTTTCATTACAGCTAAAGTTATCACATTAAAAGTACATGGGAAAAAAAAAAGTACATGTGGATAACAAACTATGACCATATTTTCATGCCTAGGGGACTTCTGTGTGGGTAAGAGATGCAGATGGACGCACCACAGGAACTTTTGCTGGGAGTGGTGGCGCCATTTCAGTCAATCCAGGTCAGCCTACTCTGATGCAAATTTAGACTAATACCGTAATCAGCATGTTACTGTGTTTAAAAGAGAGGGAGAGGGAGGGGGAGAAAGACTGAGTTCAAAAGGTGACTACTGGGCACAAGCTCATTCTAAAGTCACTCAGTAGAGCTGCACATGATTTGAGCATATGGATTTATTTAATGGGGAAATACACACAGTGAAAATAAATCATTAGGGGCATGGTAAATAAATGAAGCATTGTGGAATGAAAGGAACTACTAAAATAAAAGTTTAGTTTTGGTTCTTCATCCTAGTTCATTAAATACTTGCACAGTCTTCAAAAAGCATTAAATAAAAACAAAAAGAGTACAATACAGTTTAGAGAATAATGACCTAGAATCCTTTCTAAAACACTGGAAATACAGTATCAATTATTAAATTATTGGTTAACAGCATAGATTATTGGTAGTTGTGACTGAAGACAGCAAGTATACCATGAAAAGCACCGATTCCTAACCTGTGGGTTGATAATCACTGGTCATTGTGTTATAAGGGTCTCACAGAATGAGTAATTATGTTATTAAAAGGGACTGGGATGGATTCTATATGTACATTGTCTGAAGACTAAATTATGTTATTATACCCATTTGGTACTGTATTTCAAAGAATATGCACTTTTTTGATTAATGAGATATAAATTCATTTAAAAAATCACAGAATTTGTAGTAAGTTTTTTGATATATTTTCTCAATCAAGGATACTGAAAGAACAATTGTTATATAAGAAGCAATTTTTTTTGACATTGAAAGGGGTCATCACACTGAAAATGGTTAGAATCTACTCACTTAATCTATAATTTATACCTATAAAGAAAAAGCTTACAAAAGCCATAAAGTTTCAAAATATCAGTTTAGACATATTTCTCTGATCTATAATTTAAAGAAAAAAATTTTGTTGTGGCCGCTTTCGGAATTCCCCAGCCCTGTGTCTCTATTACCCAGGGAATACAGCCATGTCCTTTAGAAAACACATCCCTTAAACTCCAGAAATTCCAACAATTTAAAACACTAGATTAAAAGTAATGATTGTGAAAGAGCTTTATAATTGTAAATTACTACAACATACTACTCAAGTGTCAACTTAAAAAAATGCACAATGTTAGAGTTGCTAGTTAAGTTTTATTTGGGGCAAAATGAGGACTGTAGTCTGGGAGACAGCGCCCCAGATAGCTCTGAGAAACTGCTCCAAAGAGGCAGGGGGGAAGGTCAGTATATATATGGTTTTGGTGACGGGGGAGTACATGCAATCAAGCGCATATTTTTTACAGAAGTTTTCTACTAGTCTCGTGCAGGTTACTGCTAGTCACAGGAGCAGACGTCACGATGAAGGATTTTAGTGCTTTTCTATATATGAGGAGATACAAGAATTGGGCTCATAAAATTGCTCCTGAAAATATCTAACTATCTGAAGGCCTGATCTGCCAGTTTTTCCCAGAGCACAGAGTGCCTCATTTCTGCTCTCCACCCTGAACTCCTTTCAGGGGGTGTTGAAAGTCAGCAGATGCAGCAGCTCATGATTTAATCCTTGTAGACGTAGATGGCAAGTGCCAATGGAAAATGCCAATTCATAGTTGACACAAAAATCAGGCAACCCCGTCTTTTAGGAACACTGCTTAACATAAACATTTTTAAAGAGGTTTTATGCGCAATTGGATTTTTGTTTTTCTCTTCTCTCACTCAGGCATTCCCTCACTCCCTATTTCTCATGTACATGTGAGCACACACAAACAGACACACAGATACACACATGCACATGACGTGGGACCCACACAGCACCAATATCCCTACAAAGCCCTGTCTTCCACTAAAGAACATCCCTCTGAAAATATAACTCAGAGCCAATTTACACTTAAACTACCTTCTTCATGTGGTTTCCAGTTCCACAGTGGATAAAACAAATTTAGCAGGACATCTCAACACCTTCACATCTCTTTAATTCATAGCTACCTCCCTACACCTAGCAGACTGCCTTCTCATAATAGCTTCTCAATACATCTTTCAAACTGATATTCAGGATGACAATTCTGATTCACCAAGAAAGGCCAAATTACATGTCTTATTTTTTATATTCGAGGGAAGTAGGAGAAATTATTTTCCCATTCACTTAATACACACAATGTAGGAGGCACTGTACAAGATATTAAAAAAAAATGACTAAGATGTGGTTTTAGTTCACATGCAACTCACAGCCTATTAAGGGGAGATTAGAAATGAATATGAATGTCTATAAATAAAACAGAAAGCAATATGCAATGAGAGGTAGAGCCAAGGAGGGAAGGTAGGATTGACAGTCTATATAAACAAAAACTTTTGAAGGCTAGGCTAGACTGTTAAGATTTATTTTGTAATTAAGTATGAGAACATTGAAGGTTTGTGAGAAAGGTTATGACAATCAAAAAAATTAACCTGGGGCTTCCCTGGTGGCGCAGTGGTTGAGAGTCCGCCTGCCGATGCAGGGGACACGGGTTCGTGCCCCGGTCCGGGAAGATCCCACATGCCGCGGAGCGGCTAGGTCCGTGAGCCATGGCCGCTAAGCCTGCGCGTCCGGAGCCTGTGCTCCGCAATGGGAGAGGCCACAACAGTGAGAGGCACGTGTACCGCAAAAAAAAAAAAAAAAAAAAAAAAAAAAATTAACCTGAAGGTTGAGGGTAGAATAGGATGAACAAAGGAAAGACTAAGTCAGAGAAACCAGCCAGGGACCTAACTGGTTCACGGATAGTAGTATGGCTAAACTTGGATAATGCAAATGGAGAGACATACATAAACCAATGAGATTTTGGATGTGCAACTAATGGTACTCAAATGTAAGGAAACTGATGCTCAATTTGGGGAAACACTTGGAAGGGGAGAATAGTTGTGCCCAAAGACACACAATAAGTTTAGTGGCAGAGCTGGGATGTAGACACAAGTCAAATTCAGATCTAATTACCCTACTCTCCTCAAGTGGATGCCTATTTTATGCCAAGAATCAGGCAAAGTGTTTTCGCAGGCAATTTCTTGTTTAATTCTAAATTTAGATTCTAAGCATAAAGAGGTTGGAATGAACATGACATGAAGAATAAAAACAAGGAAAATAGATAAAGTGATATCCATCTGAGTGTTTAATTAAATTTAAAAGATTGGTGTTAAAGGACTGTAATTCTTAACATTACTTAAGGAGTCTGGATATCTGAGGTTTATTGCATTTGTTCTAGATCAATTTCTTGTTTAGTTGGTTCATTTGGTCACTTGATTGGGGAACACAAAATTATTGAACTGAAAAAATGTACCTTGCTCAATTTGGGAAAATACAGCAGGGAAAGAATGATAGAATTTTTATAGAGATTTTCTTTTAAAAAAGGAGATCAAATAGATCCCTATCCATTTGGTCATCATTTTAAAATATTATTTCTTCTTATTTTAAATTCAAGAGCTTCCTAAGTATTTGATATATCTATCAACAGGTTGAAGTAGATAAGAAGTTTTAAGCATTATTTTATCATGTGTTCTTAAATTTGAACCAAGGAAGAGCCATGTTCTGAAGACCTGTACTAATAAGATTAAAGAACAGTGAAGACATGAAGACTCTTAAATTCAATGGCTCTTCAAATACTTCAAAAGTTGCTGTGTTTGCTCAGCCACTTGATAAAGTGTCTGTTCAAAGTATAAGGATTTTGATGTAAGAAGTACTATCGTTTAAATCATTCTGCACTATACTCACTTCACTCCTGCTGAAGAAACTAAGGACATTTATTGTAAGGTACAAACCCTGAGGTTTCAGACTGAGTGACAATAAAAGGGGTTCTCTAGTGACTAGGTGGCCATAAAGATGGCAAAGCTGGTAAGTTACCATATATCTTTAAATCTAAGACACCTTCAATTTTAAGATGAATTATTTTATACACCTCCAATAAAGAGAAAAATATCACTACCATGATAATCACTGTAAGATACATCCCAATTGAAGACATGTTAAAATGTGAAAAAAATGTACACTTAGAATATATGAATTTGGTACGTTATTTTTAGATCTGATTCTTTAATCAACCCACCCATAGTATTATGATTGCAATAACTTTTGGGAGTTAAGTGACCCCAGGAGAGAGAATCTGTATCAAAGGCAGAAAACAGTAGGTACGAAATTCTAAGGAACTGTGAACAAACATCTGGCAGTATAAGAACAGGTGGTAGAAAACAAAAATAATTTCATGTTTTTAACAGTCTAAAGATAACCACCCAGCACAGGACTTGCCTCAATGTTCTAACATAATGCTCCCCTTTCTATGTTTCATGAATTGAATTGTATTTATTGCCAGCCCTAATTCACAAAATCTTAGGTTATGGCTGTATAGCGTCTCAAATAGATCTGTCTCTCTATTTTATAAATATAGTTAAATTATACATCATTTATTGTCCTGAACTACAGAAATGGTCATAAATGACAACCTTTAGTTGCTCTCTCTGCTCTCTTTCCAAATATAGAAGTAGCAAAAACTTGTAATGTGTTGCTGTATGTTTTATGAATGTATGTGTGTTAGAGTGAGGCAGGTGTGCGTGTGTGTGTGTGTGTGTGTGTGTGTGTGTGTGTATCTGATTTAGGCATTTCTATCTTTAGCTCTGTCATCTAGAATATACGATGATTTAAAAATTCACCAATGGAAATGGAAATGATATTTTCATTATTTGTTTGAAACTATTATAGGGCGATGGACATTTATGAGTATATTACTTTCAATAGACAATATCCATTTAGTTTTTTGCTCTACCTAACTTTAAAAAAAAAACTCCCCCAATATTATACTATTTCTAAAATAAAATTAAAAGAGGGTAAAATAAAAATAAATAGGAAATTTACTACTGAATGTAGTCAAAGTATATTTTAAATATAATGAAAGGCAAGTGGAAATTCCCTTTAAGGGTACAATATATTTTTTAAAATTTTTATTAGTTTACATTAAAATTTTATTGTCCTTGAAAAAAGCAACAACTTCAACGCATGAGCTACACGTGCATTCAAGTTTGTGAACAATGTTTTCATTAAAAGTTTAAATGACAATCACATGTTTTAATTAAGTGAAAAACAAAAGTATATTTCTAGTATAATTTAGAATGTGCTTGTTTCATCAGTAGGTTTCTGATTTTAGCCTAAAAAATAAACTCCAACTCCTGCAAGCTTACTTCCTTAACTATACATTCTTAGAAATTGTACAATGCAGAATAACAATAAAGTAAACTCAAAGGATGAGGGGGTCAAATATAATCTACCATGTTAATTAACGGATTGCTATGCTTTTTGAAATGCATTTTCAAGCAAATTATTAGTTCATTCTTAGGCACCAAATTGAATAATATAAAATATTGAGCACTACATATTTCTCTATGCAAATAGAAATATTATTCTAAATACTTAACAGAATTCTTTGACTAACCTAATTAGGAACTTTTCTTTGTCCTAGAAGATTATATAACTTGAACTAAAAAATGTCACTGTTTCTCAGTAACTCAAGAAAGGAAAATAAGGAAAAAATATGCCCACACTTCTAGACTAACCTCCCTCTAAAACTGTTGGTCTTTGTCTGTGACATTAAAGATTATTACCCAAAGAACTTATAAATTCAATTATTTGATGAAGCAATAGCAATTATTTAGAACTGCAAAAGAAAAAACAACCAATTTTTATACATCTTTTAAACACATACTTTGTCATCAAAATGAGTTTTGACCATGCAGATGCAACATTTTTTACAAACATATTGTGCTTGTGCTTTTGAACTCAAAATAATTTTGACATAGGCTATAAAGAAACGTCTTCACCCAAACTTACTCTAATACATCCTTTAATAGAGTCCTATGCAATGTATATATAAATGGAAAATATAATTGGAACCTTCAAAGTTCCTGAAAAATAACGACAATTAGCGTAAGCATCATCTAAGCTATTTCATGCAGACAGACAAGAATAGGAGAAAGCATCCTAAAACAGTAAAATACAGTGGGTGCATGGCTTTGGGGTCCAACAATTGCATTCTAAACTCGATTCTGCCAATTACCAACTGTGTGTCTTCCAGCAAGTTACTGAATTTCCTGGAGGCTCAGTTTCTCACTGGTAAAATGGAGGTAATATATCAGAGGGTTGCTGCAAGGATTCACAGAAGCAATGTACATCAAGTGCTTAACACAGTGCCCAGTGCTGGGAAAAATGCTCAAGTTATTAGCTGCTCTTTATATTATTATTATAGACCCTGGACCATTTAAACTGCTGTCTAAAGTGATGAAAAATGTAAAAGTAGGTTGATTTACTTTCTTACTTTTTACGCCCAACTTGGCCTTTGCTTCCTTTGTGACCTTTTTTTCCATTCCTTTCTCCCATGTCTTTGTTCTCACTAGAATCTAAACACTTTTCCTGTTATTTAAACAAGCTGAACACTGAAGTTTGATTGGACAGTACATTGAACTATTTGAGGACTACACACTTTTTAAAATTTTATGATTTTTTTTTTTTTTCGGTACGTGGGCCTCTCACTGTTGTGGCCTCTCCCGTTGCGCAGCACAGGCTCTGGACGCGCAGGCTCAGCGGCCATGGCTCACTGCCCCAGCCGCTCCGCGGCATGTGGGATCTTCCCGGACCGGGGCACAAACCCGTGTCCCCTGCATCGGCAGGCGGACTCTCAACCACTGCGCCACCAGGGAAGCCCTAACATTTTATGGATTTTTAAAAATGCTCCTCATGCTTCTGAGAAAGATTGAGAAGCCTACTCTGAACATCCTAACTGAAAATTAAACACTTCCCCACACGCTCTTGCATTTGTCCTGATTTTTCAACACAGCATTATCAACTTTTATCATCCTATAAATTTAATTATTATATTTTCTCTCTTCCTTTAATTAAAATAAACCTCTATAAGAGAAATATGTCTTTCCCCATCCCCCCTCTTCCCCTCTACCTGGGACCTAGATTAGTACCTGGAATATTTATTGAGTGGATCTTCTTTTCATTATTTTCCTATGGTAGTATCCTCCTTGGGTTTTGATCTATGCATGCTCTTGCTAAACTTTAAGAAATAATTTAACACTACTTTAGTCATAAAAGAACAACCTTGATTTTCTTCCCTCATTTTATAGAGTTAATATTCCAGATCCGTACAATGTAACGTCTAACACAATCCCATTTCATTATCTATAAAGTTTTACTTGGACATTTTAAAAGATTTTTTTCCTTCTTTCTGGAACAGTCACAACAGTTAAACAGATGCATGTCAGCTTGAAGCAATTAATTCTCAAGTGAATAACTCTGATTGGTATGAGCCCTGGAGACAGACATTTTATATAATTCTTAGTTGAAGTGGATAAATGATTACATGTTTACTAAAGTCGACATATACTCAAAGACTTGTATTTTCAACTTGACTGCTTAGCCTTCTTTATACAGATGACTGAAGTTAAGCATTGAACATCAAAATGACTGTGAAAAATCATATATATATGATTTTATACATAATTTGGCAAGGCCAGGATATGCACTTAGGTATAATATTTTCTACACTCTACCACCATCTGCCAGTTAAAGTCTGCAAAGTAAATGAACATTAAAATACTTAAACATTTGAAAGCTTACTCTTTTAGTGTTGGTAGTAGAAACATCCTTTTTCTTTATTTGAAGTCAAAATTTATTAGGAGTAATGGATAGTCTATATTCATCTTTCTCTTTTAACTTTTAAGACCAAATAGAAAATCTAATACTTTAGGGCTTACTCAGTGCTTCAGAAAGGTAAATGAGAAGGGGCTGAGCTAGCTTTCCTTGAGAAACTGTCAAGTAAAGCTTACAGGAGTATGTGTGTATGTGTGTGTGTGTGTGTGTGTGTGTGTGTGTGTGTGCGTGCGCGCGCACATGCATCATTACTCCCAGTCATTCCTGAGCACTTCTGGGCACACAGTCAGTAACTATCAAAACTTTACCTAGGTTGATGATTGTGAGAAAAAAGATTCAAAGTAAACATTTCTCCACAGGCACCAAAAAAATTGAGTGAGAGAGCTTTAAACACACATACACATGTGATTGCTAATATATATTTTTTCCAGGGGTATAATAAATCTAGTATAGTAGTTTGCAATTATCTTGAAAACAATCATATTGGTTTAATCTTACTAGGTAGATGTGGAAAAGAATTACACAAGAAAAGAGTAAAGCTGCTAAGTTATTTCTGAAAAGTGCATTTTTGTACAATTCAAAACAAAATGAACCAATGTTTTGGCTATGATAGTCAAATATAAAGATGATTTACGTAATTGAAATGAGCAAAAATTCTGGCACATTTTGGATCAAATTCTATGTAGACTTAATTATTTATTTTTATAGTTATTTCACAAATGTTGAGTTTTATTTAGACTATCCAAATATTATTAAAATTCCAAAGTGATGTGACTACTATGGTCATAAAAGAGTTAACCAAATCCAGTAAGACAATTCTGTATATCCCTTAGGTAAGTTGTCTGAAGCTGTCAACAAACAAAATATCACCAGGAATAAATTTCCTACATTCAAAATTATTAAGGCAAGAAAAGGAAATATATACAATTAAATGAAAGAAAGCTGATGATAGCAGGATGCTTCTCTTTCACCTCTTTGTAAAGTGTTCTTTATTCTATGGGATTTTTAGTCCCCAGACTCTTTATCCTCTAACATCCTTCAGCACCTAGCATGACACTTTCTCAATCTGCACTTGAAGCTGAAATATACTTAGATTTATATCCTGGTTTAACAAATATTTGAGCAGTCATCTTTTTCCTTAGAAAATCATTTTATCCCTTTAAAGTGAATATGTTTATTTTAAAAATACTCCAGCTAAATTGATCTGTGTTTGTGTCAGAAACTAGGACAGTGTAACACTGCAAAAAATGACATTTAGTCAGAGACACCATTAACTTCTACAAAGAGAAGCAGAGAAAACAAATAAAATTATAAGTAGTTAGTGAGACACACTTTACTTATTTTAATGGTGTTTCTACAGGGCAATAAAAGGTGAATTATCTGGTGCCCAAGTAAAAAACTGTGCTGAACTTACAGGAACTAGACTTAAATCACATTTATTCACTTACTAAGAATATGATCTTGTGAAAGTTATAAATCTTTCTAATGCTTATATTTAATTTGAGGATAAAAATACTTGCCTGACCCCATCACTAAGATGATGTGAGGGCAAGATGAGTCAATATAAATAAAAGTATTCATACACTGTCAAGTGTTATGCAATTTAACTTTTGGTACTAATTTGGAAACCATCTCTAAAATACATCTGATCCAACCAATTCTATTTAATTGAATAGAACCAGGTCATGCTACAGTTCTTCTATCTTTCAAAAAGCTATGATTCCAGACTGCTCAGTATTTCCTAACAGTCATTAAACATCACAAAATTTCACTTAGTGAATAGGGGAAGACCATGGTAGAAGGGGCAATTAGGGATCATCTTCACAGAGCTACAGTTGAAGTTATGAGCATGTGTGAGTTCTTCAAGGGAAAAGAGCAAGAAAAAAGAATAAATGATTGGGTTTGGATCTGAGGGGAAAAAAGACAACACAAAGAGTGATTAGAGAAGAAAGGGAAATCAAGATAGTGGTGCAGCATGTGGAGAAAGTGGAGGTAAGGAAGAAAGGTGGGCCAATGGCACAAGAATGAGGAAAAGATATAGCAGGGAGCAGAAGACTTTACGACCATCGCAGCTAACAGGTACTGAGCTTATAGTATGTGCTGGACACTGTTGCCAAGCCTTTTACATGCCATCAATTCATTTAATTCTGACAATAATTCTACAAGTAGGTGTTTTAAAAATGAGAAAACTAGGAAACAAAGAAATTACTTTCATGAGTAAGTGGAAGAGATGGAACTTGAACTCTCAGATGGTCTTATTCCAGAGCTAATGCTCTTAACCACTATCCTAGGAAAAAGAGCAAATTTCTCAATGTTTACAAATATAAGACCCAGAAATACCTACTGCCATACACGTTACATGAGCCTTTGTGAGATAAGAATGTTAGGGTAAGAGAACAAACTGAAGAAAGGAATGTGTCAGAATCAGAAAAGAATGCTACCACAGAGAAACTTACTTTCCTTTTGTTTTCCTTAGGCTGAACAAAAAGGAAGAGCGTTAGAAGGGAAGGTAGTAGAGTGAAATTGACTATTTCCCTAAGTAATAAAGAGCTTATGGGGAAAAAATTACAGTAATGGTTATAATTTTACAGACAAAGAAAATAATCTTCTGTTTAAATTAATGTTCCTATCATAAATGTTAATTGTGTGCCAATAAAAGGTAATATGACTGCACTTAAGTTATATATTAAATAATTTTACTTAATAACATAATAAAGAATGCTTTCCTTATTCAACAGTTGGTATCATGTAACTACCGAAAGGATTAATTAGTTCCACAGATAAATTTCACAAATAAAATAGGGATTAATTAGGCATTTTGCCATCATTTAGGATAACAGATACCACATTAATAGAATTAGAGATGGTTCTTACACATGGTTATAACTGAAACCACTGTTTCCAAGAACACATTGTTCATGGCTTTACTTTTTCCACTTTTCTCTGGAGAGACACAACTTTCTTTTGGTTGTAGCACCCATATATCCTTAAGAGCCCTTAAACATTTATAATGAACCAGTAATTAGATAATGGCTTAATTTTAAGAAATCTTCTGGAATATTCAGGTACCATTTTCAAATACAGATGAAACACTGAGCCCTCAATTTGACCCTGTGAGATTCTGTGGGAGTTAGAACAGCTTAACAGAAAATGATGAAAATAAAAATATCTCACTTATAGAAGATCCAAACAGCTTTCTCGCAGGCAGGAGATGTTCACTGAAAAAAAAAAATAAAAGGGGCAGGGGTGGGCTAATTTCTACAGAGATGCAGAAGGAAAAAGTAATTTAACATTCAATATATTAGAAATTTATTTTAGATACTGAATGCTCTATTTTAAAAAAGCTGGCATCAGATATAAAGGTGATATGTATAATTTATTTTTCAAAATAAAAGAGAAAAATCCGTTCTGGACTAATTAAATAAAGGACAATTTAAAAAGAAAGTTTAGATATGAAATCTTTCAGGCCAGTGTTTTCATTGTGGATTTTTCCTTCCTCTACAGTTTGCAATGCTATTCCCTAGGAAAGGAAAAAGTTTACTAAATGAGATAGTGAATGTAAAGTGCTTGCAGCATGCAAAGCATATGTTTGTAAATAGATGGTAGGTCTTATTATGAAAGTCTGTTCAGCAAGTATTCTGACAGCAGATTCCACAATTTTAAATTCTACAAAATCATGATGTATGTTATTGATAATATTTTATCAATTTTTCCTTTCTACCATTTAATTAAACATCTGCTCTAAGGGAAAAGCAATAGATTATAGAAATCTTTGTGTTTTAATTACTTAATTTTGAACAACTTTAAGGGCTCTTCCACCATTAGGAAACTGTATCCTCCATCTATCCAGCCATCCATCCATACATCCATCCATCCATCAATCAACAATTTAGCTTTATGTTTACCTAATATATTCCAAGTAAAGATATAATTGTTAATATAAGAAAGACAGTCTTACCATGTATCTTGGAGTCAATTGCCATATAATAGTACCTCTTTTCACAAATTGGTAAAAATACTTATGCTAGGAACAAATGTTTTCCTCCCATTAATGACACAACTAGTAGGTGAGAATGTCCTGTTTTTATAGCATACAATAATATTTCTGATTTCTGTTTTCTCCAGAAAGACAAGAAATAGAGGAGAGAAATCTTGACTGAGCTATTGTTAGATGAATTTCTGGAACAAGAGGAGACTATCACTGAGCAACTGAGCTATGAACCAAAATCAGAAATGCTGTTGAATGACACTGAATAGCAGTCAGCTATTAAAAAAAAAAAAAACTAAAAACGTTTGTGTGTAGTAAGGGCCCACTCATTATTCATTACTACCTATGGTCCTCTGAATATATATTAAACCAATCTAAAAGTGTTACAGCAGTTGCAAAATATTTTCCTTACTTTGTGATTCATCTCAAATTCCTGAGTAGAAAATGAAGCTAAATCATAGGCTCTTTATTGCCAGTGGAGGTGGGGGGTACACGTTTGTCATTATCATTACATCACAGGGGTTTTTGGACAGCGTTTAACAATGAAAAATTACCAAAAGTACCTCTAGGTAATGAGGTAATGTTTAAAAGTATTACTTTCACCTTGAAACTAAAGAAGGCTAACCAAGGCCATGAGTGTACATCCATTTTGAAGCTACAGAAACAAAAGGAGGACTTACGTTAAATATAAAATTGTTAGTAGGATTACCTGTCCCCATTCGCATAAAAAGAGCTTCATCACTAAATGGACACAGAGTAAAAGCGCTTTTGTGCTCTCTCTCTCTCACACATATGCGCATGAGGAAAAGAAACATGCTTGCATCTGTTCAAAGTCACTATGTAGATCTTTTATGAGAAACCCTTGGACTTGTTTTTTTTTCTTCCTTTAATTTTTTACCAAAACATCTAAGCCTGGAAAACTAAAAAGTTAAGCTCTACATTTTTAGTCCAGAAATTAACCTTTACATATAAAATCTTGATAGAATGTGGCAACTAGCTAATCCTAAATTAAGTCCTTTGTTTTTATTTGCTGCATAAAGCCTAGATTCTAACAAACACAGACTGTTACATAACCACGCTTCAAAGGCTTCTGTAAACTAAGCAACTCACAACAACATCTCTGCCTTCGGCGATCACACTTCAGTGAATCATCCAAGTGACCTTATATGCTCATAAGAAACTCTGTGTGCAGGTTGCAAATGTCAGTGTCTGAATTTACATTTTAAAAAGTACATCTTTCAGCAGTTTAATGAAAATATTGCAAAGATCTTGAGTCAAATCCAACTATTTACTCATCCGTTCCCTTAGCTTTAAATATTTTTGGCCTGGATTCACATATTCTTCACAAGCTATAATTTATGACGATTCCTCTTAACATTTCAATATCGTAAGAGTTTGAAAAGCCATTTGGAAAGGGGGCTGTAATAACACTATTATTCTCACCCCACCTCAAAAGCATGCTGACAAATAATTTGAAAACGTTTGTTACTAGTGTTATTTACGCTCTCAGAGTGATAAGAATCTGTACATACCAAGACACATACCTTATAAATGAGCTGTGAGGGCTTAACATTCACATAAATATTTTACAGTAAACTTAATTGATGTGAAGCATCAGAAGGTTTCACTTTGAGCAAAGAACTATGGCACATTTATATTCTCCAGAATGCAGAGAAATCACAATAATTGACCTGAAGCAATTACTTCATGTTTTGCTTTAAAAAATATATATTTTTTAGTTTTTTCTTTTGGATGATGGCGACAGGGGTCACGAGGAAGAATATGTGGGGAAAAATTTGTAGAGCGTGATGGTGAGGTACTGAGGGAACCTGACGAGACTGAAGTCTGTGCCATGAAATTGTGTATAATTTTCTCATGCTACCTATTTTCCCAGAACTATAGCAAAATCCTTTTGAACATTACAGAAATAAGTCATCATCTCTAATACCACTATTGCTACCACCAGCAACTAAATGTACGCACCCATGAATGGCAGAAAGGGGCACCGTGGTCTAATAGAAAGAACATGGGCTTTGTAACACACTGCTCAACCTTCACCAGCCTGTGCTGGAGGGAAGTTGAAGAGTTACTTAAAGGCCTAGTTTCCTGATCTGGTCACATGAATCTAATACAACCTACCTTACGGGGCACCTGGGAATGTTAAGCTACATACTTAATAAAAATGGCTAGCAAACAGAAGGTCCTCAAAAGAGGGACCCTTCACCCATGCTCTCCCCTACGTCACTCAAAATGAGGCAGCATCATTTGTTTTATTCAAAATGGATTAGAAAGAGTAGTTTGTCCTTAGGGGCTCAGCAATTTTCCTTTTGATTCAATGCTGATTTGATAATGGTCTAAGTGAAGAAATGTGACCACAGAAATACAATAATGATTCTGATACTATAAAGGGCATTATGTTTCTTGCTTTCTCTCCAGCTAAACAATGTAAAATCATAAGCAAATACACCACATCAGGAGAATGCATTTTATCTTCCTGAGCATGTAACCTGCCAGTACATTGGGTCTCAGTTCTGCATCACCCACATTGCTATCCACTGTAGGAAAGAACGCTGGTGATTATTACACTGCAGATTAGTGGCTAAAAAGACAAATGGGAGACAGTGCCCAGGCAAAGGGTTTTTATTGTTGCTATTTCTTGTTTTCTAGAATATGGCTACAGATTCCTTTTGTAGAAATAATACGATGTCCTTTAGCAATCACCGTGAAGACCAGGTTCAAAACCTTAGTAATACAAAGCAGACAACCCTCTCAGCTTTCCAAATTTATCATCTTATTTTGAAGTGACAGCTAAAAGCATCCTTAAAGTGTTGCTTCTATTCTGCCTGGCATTGCCCCCAAAATAGCTCCCCTTACAACAGTTTCTTGGGAAGACAGTCAGCACATATGCTACACAGATCTGAGTGAAAGTTGATGTCTTGCTATTTGATATACAGGATACACAGGTTAAAAAAATGGAACTGCGCAAGAATTCAGACATGCTGCCTATTGCAGGTTTATATTTCATAGTGACAGAGGAAGTTCAAATGACTTCTTTAGAAACTTTAAATTTGTTCTGGTACCAAATCCTGCTTTTCTGGGAATTAAAAATTTGATGAATTTCCTGACTTGATTAATACATCCAATCTTGCCTCTGTGGATCCTTCACAGAGAAAAATCTGTATTCAATTCACTGGCTCAGTAGTTGGAAATACCAGTGTCATAGAAGAACACTTTGGTAAAGTCAGAAACTACAGCATAGAAATCCCAATGTTTTCGTACTTTCTATACCTGAAATGATTCTATAATGCTGAACTACAATGTTGTTTAAAGGTATAAGAACAAAGTCAGAAAGATGAAAGACCAAAAAGAAATGAGACTTGTAAAATGCTAAGGATAGTAAAAAGGACTGTTAAAGCTAAGCTAGAAACAACAAGAATCTGAAAGAAGAGATCTATCTATTGCTTAGGGGAGATGGTATGATCATAACATTAATACTCTCATGCTCTTTTATCTTCTCTATTAATAGTTTAGAGACAAAAAATAATGTTTTTTTATGTTCAATGTTAAATTTGGGATTTTAGTTAAAGTAGCTGAATAAATAAAGAATAAGGGAGATAGGACACATAAAGATAGGACACATAAAGAAAAGCTAAAGCTTTTTATTTGAAAGTGAATACAGTATGAGTGAAAAATGTGATGGCTGCCAGAAAAGCTGATGTAACTTTAACTCCATTAATGAGACAGCAGTCTCAAGATAAGAGGAGGTAATGGGGCACTCAATATCATACTTGCCAGACCATATCTGGAATATTCTGCTGTTAGTTCTGGAGACACAATGAAGAGGAGTGTGAACAATGCTCGGTGGATTTTGATAAGAGAGACATGATGGTAACAGGTCTGGAAAGTATCACAAGAATCTATTAAAGAAACCAGAGGTATATTTGGTCTGGAAGAGGGTAGACTAAGGAGAGGTGGTACTGTGAGGAACAAGTTAAATGCCTTTTTGATTTGAATAGCTGGCATATAGAACAGGCATTGGCCCCAGAGTACAGAATTAATGCACTTACATTTAAGGCTATATTAAAAACAAACAAACAAACTTGAATTGTTTACCTTGTGAAATAGTGAGATTCCTAAGATGGAAAGTGTTCTAATGACTGCTATGATTTGTGGAGGAGTATATAGGTGGGATTTCTGCACCGAACTGGGTCATTGGAGTATAAAGCATTTCAAACACTGGAAGTTTTTATGATTTCAAGCTAGGAGTTAGGGCTGGCAGTAGTAATATAGCTAATTAGAAAATATGGTTTAAGGTATGTTGGAAATGCTCTACTACTGCCTTCCTTTCCTCAAAAAAAAAAACACATCCTCATTATAAAAAAAAATATTCTACTAGATATCTAGTCCATTAGGTCTTCCATACTTTTGAGTATTCAAAGAGACTGTTATTAAAATGCAAATGTCCTTGGAGGAAGCAATAACATATGGGAATTAGTTACAGCTTGTTTACAGAAAGACAGGAATGAGAAAGGCAGCAAGAGTAAATAAGGTCCAAGTGGGCACAAGTCTGTAGAAGACAAAATCCTTGTAGTAAAAGAACCAAACAATATTTCTTCAAGGTTCTCTTAGAGACGCAACAGATGACTAAGGCTGCAACTATGACTTCTATAAAGATATGGCCCAATTTCCCAAGATCTGTATATCATTACAACATTTAATGAGTACATTTTCTGAAATGAGTCATTAATATAAAGCATTCAGTATTTATCAGTATAGAAATTTTCTGTATAACAGGTGCCTATGGGCATTTAAACAAATGGCTAAATTTCGAAAGATTCAATTTGTGGCAAGGTTTACCAAAACCAAACTAGACTTTCATGTACAGTGTAACTTTGTATCATTAAACAAAATTAACTTTTGGGGTGAATTTTACTTAGTAAAATATACTATGTTATTATATATATTTTCATTTAATAATATTGTTAAATTACACAGACTTCAGATAGGGGATCAATGTAGCTTGAGCCAAGATTTTTCTCCTAGACATCATCATTGAAATTCCATGTATTTCCATTTGTCAGTGATGCTAAATTAAGTTCATATTTTCTATTCCCCAAACTGGTTACTCCTCCTCCTTGCTTTGCTATCCTCAGTAATAATGCTACTACCATTCTTCTCACTCTTCAAAGTGAAACCTTGTATCTTCTTTTCTACATACAACCCGTGTCCAAACAATTGCTGAGTCCTTTCACTGCAAGAAAGTGCTTCATATACCTCTTTCTATCCTATGGACATTACTTTAGTTCATACCCTAATTCTCTTTTATGTGTACTTGAATTTTTCATAATTGATACCTGTACTTCCAACCTCTCTCCTCATAAAGGCTCTCTAACACCCTGGGTACATGAGAACTTTTCCAAATGCATACATTCTTATCAAGTAGCTCCCTAGCCCAAACCCTTCAGTGACTCACTATGAAACTATAGAAAAAAAGCCTAAACTAATTAATAAGGCATTAAAATATTCTATTATGTGATGGCAATCTGTCTTTTTAGTTTTATCTCTGAGTACTTTTCCTTCTGGTCCTCATTCTCCAGTTAATCTATGGTACTATCCATTATCTAAGGATAGTCTCTGATTTCCAACAGCTTGAACGGCCTTCCTCAATTTTTTCTACAATTTTATCCATTTCTCAAGGTCCACGCTTAAAGGTCTTTTCTTAATCAATCCATCAATCCACCAATCATCTCTCTCTCTCTCCTCCCCGATCCAGGCTTAAAAGTCTTTTCCTTTTCAATCAATCAATTAATCAATCTCTGTTTCTTTCTCTCTCTCTCTCTCTCATATTTACTTATTTTTCTTTTACTTATCCTCTGTTAAACATGAGGATAAGTTTGTGGAACATTCCTGCCCCATCCCCTTTACTGCATTATGCCTTACATCCTAAATTGGTTTTGTACGTCTCTTCTTCCCCACTTAGGGTCAAGGGCAGTACTTAACTAACAAACACTGCAATAGATCACAAGTGTTCTGTAATTGCATTTTGATCTGATAAAAATCAAAATTATGTCTTGATTATATGACATTATTAGATATAGCAGGATTTAGTCTAGGGGTATTACTTTTAGCAGTTTGTAGCTGAGAAGGCTTATGTATGAGTTGCTACATGTCTAGCATCTGTTTGCATTTCTTCATGGAGATGGTGAGAACATTTGCCTCCTGAACAGTACAGCTCTTCTTTAGTGCAGACAACCTCATTACACTGATTTCCATTATCTGAGCATTCTCTGTATTAACTGGGGGGCATATTTAGGCTATTAGTCACAGCAGTAGCCTTCCCTCCCAAATGCTCTGATGTCCTGTGGGATGGTGATCTGGGAGGGTTGGGGTAGAAGACAGGGAACATCTTTCACGACCCTCAATGTCACTGAGCAGCACAGATGCCACAGGCTACTTATCAGATAGTATGGCCCTTTACTCCTAACTGCCAAGAAACATTCTGTCTGGGCAGCCACTTCACCAAGGAGGCCACTTCCTGGAGACTCAGGGGTAATTCCTGATTAAGCTACTAATGATGATAGCATTCTCCTCCCTAGACACCTCTCTGGGGATATGTGACTGAATTCTGGTCAATGGGATACAAAAGGAAATTTGCTAAAGTGACTTCATTCTTGAAAAAAGACACAAATCTCTTTGCCTTTTGTTGTGTCTGAAGGTGACATTTGGAACCATGGCTGTTGTCTTGCAACTCTACCAGGTGCCAGCCTTTGGACACTGCTGGCACCCTGAGAGTTAAAAGCAGAAAGGCCAATGGACCAGGGAACTTGATGATATTGTCACAGTGCTGGGGTCCCCCTACCTCAGGGCTTTCATTGTTTGGCAAAATGCATTTTCCTTATTGTTTGAGCCAGTCAAAAAGGGGGTTTCTCTTACTGTAGCTAGAGACACCCTGACACGTAGGACTTCATGTTGGCGTCCGGCATCTCACTCAGGTGGCTGACATTAATCATTGTTAGGGCTTCAGGGGAAGAACACATTATTTCTACTGCCTGTTTAAAAATCTGTGCTGGTTTGTTGCTAGATCCTGAATCTGTCACTTTTTTCCATGGATTGGGTAAGCCATAATCTCTTTAAAATACACAGCAGGTTTCACTTTGTCACAATGATCACACTTACAATTATTAATGTTTGTCTTCTTCACTAGTTTAAAAGCTCGATGAGGGCAGTGACTGAATCTGCCAGGAAAATTCCTGTACTTCCAGCACCTAGCACAGGGCTGGCATGCAGGTGTTCAATAGATAGATGCTTAGTAAATATCTGTGAAATGAATGAATGGATGAGTAAATGAATGTTCAGACTATATCAAAACATTTTCCCTATTATTTCCTTTGCTTCCACCTCCCATGCCCTGATTCCTTACCAATTCAGGCCCACAAAAGCGAGCTATGTCTTGTATTTTAGGAGACGGGAAAAAGAAAGGGGAAGGAAGCTATCTTTACAGCTACTGTCTACTTGCTCACTCAGTGGAGAAGGGGAAAGGAGACAATTCTCAGGGGCAACTTACAAAATATTTTCATAAAGAGAAACAACAATTATCTCCTATACTATTAATAGTATATTAATAGTACATTAATCCTATACTACATATTGGATTAAAATATTACTTAAGAAAATATTAAAAATCATACTTTTTAGAGCCAGAATGGAGTTTAGGGTTAACTTAGTGTACCTGAATTAAGCAAAGATTTATCAACTATTTTAAGTCCCTCATTTTTCAGATGAAGAAACTGAGAGCTACCGTCACCAAGATCAGCATTAGTTTTTCTGACGCTCTATGATGCAATAAAAAAACTGAATGCAGACAGTCATATTCATTGGCAACAAAAAGGATATTTTCCTGGCACTGTCGTTCCAAGTCGGTAATCAGTGTAGCTGTTGCTTGGATGAAAGTTGAAAACGAAAAGAAGGCCTGCTCTCTCAAAAGCAATGATCTTATTGGTTTCATGCTGTTCACTAACATAAGCCTGCAAGAATTAAAACACATAATACATTTAAATAATACCCAGATGCTGCTACAAGTAAATTCTTTACAAAAAAGTTGTTTTTGTCTTTATTAACAGCCTTGTTAGTTATTAAGCCAAAAATGAAAATTCTAGCATGTTATATTTTTTGAACATGTTGCAATCATGCCGTATCAAACTCTAGGCCAACAGCAGTCTCAAAAAATTGCTTAAGGAGTATAAAAGCTCACCAGCAACTTGCCAACTTCAAACAAAGCACAGACAGAGGATTAGGGTTTTGGCTTAGGTTTTAGCTAAAAATATAGCACCTGTGCTATACATAAAGCATGTGTGTGTGTGTGTGTGTGTGTGTGTGTGTGTGTGTGTGTGTGTGTGTGTGTGTGTGTGTGTGTGTGTATTAGATCTACTTATAAGTGAATTTTCTTTAAGACTTTTGTTTTACTCCTTAATGAGGTAAGGTATATAAAATTACTTTTCAAAATATGATGTAACATTGTTATTATATCCAGATTTCTGAAGTTGTAGTTTTCTGAAAAACTTTACATTATTGCACGACTTTGTCAGATTCAAAAACAACCAAGAGTCCTTCACAGTATACTTTTTTTTTTGCCTAATAATAGAGAAAGTCTGAAAAGGAATTACAACATCTACAAGCTCTCTTATTTTATACACCACATTTTACAGTAGGTAGTGAGAAGGCTTTGTTTTCTCAACCCTACCCTCTTCCAGCCCCAGCTTTGATAGGACTTTTTCCATGCACGTCAGCAGCGCCACTCTTGGTAATTTAGAAATGTGAGCTAAGGCTCTAGAGCAAACAGCATGCCTTTTGGTATTCAACATTGTTCCTATTGAAAAGGCGCATCATTTTGCTCTCTCTTCTGGAAACAGCACTACTAATAAATGCGATTAGGGCATTTGTGTCATGTAGCCAATCTTACTGAAAATATAAGTACCTTTGTCCAACCATTAAAAAAAAATCAGAGACACCAAAGTAAAAACACATCAACAGTAATTTCAAACAGCACCAGTAGAAAGTAAATGGATTATAAGTAACACATATTATATGCTAATTTTTGCAAGAGAAAAAAAAACACTGTATAAAATCTGAACCTGTTAATTACATTTTCTAAAACTTATTGAAAACTGAGACTTTTTCAGGCTCATGAAAAATACAAAACAGCATGGAGGTATAATGGCATCTATTGAAATGACAAGTTAGAGACCAGTAAAGGAAGGAAAAAAAAAGGAATAAAGAAATCTCCATGTTGTCAAAGCAGTTTCTTTATGACAGCATAATTATTTATATAAAGAAAAATAGTCAAAACAATTAAGATATTTCCACAGCAATTTCCAAAGTGGATGCCATGCAGAGCTTTTGTCATTTATTTTAACCAACTGAAATAAAAATTACTAAATTTAAACAACGACAAGCTAACCAGGAATGTAAGCAGGGAATTATGTTTAAGATTTTCATTATCTATTGGGGAGACTTCAGTAACATGTTTTGACAACCTGAAGTATGTCACAGGGCACTACACACTGAATAATAAAATGCTGTTTAAAAGATCTGCATATAGATTTAAATCAATTGCCATTCTAAGCATGTGACTAAAACATAACATTTAGAGTAAAGAGCTTACCTGTGGAGCTGAAAGCCAATGACATCTTTCTTCCAATTTATTCATATCCCTGTCAAAGTTATTTAGGAACTTATAGCGGAGAAGGTCATCATCAGTTAAATGAAACTGCCTTCTTGCATAATGGTAGCTCTCATTATTTCCTTTCCTTGGGAAGTCTAACCATTCAGGATGCCCAAATTCATTACCTGCATTTGAAAACAAACATAAACATCACCCGGTAATATTAGCATTTCTTATTAAGATGACTAAATAATTGTATGTTTTAAAGTCTTTGAAATCAGTTTAGGTTATAATTTACTATAGCTGTGCCCTATAAATGATGCACAGCCCTGGCTTAGAAACAGCATAGTCTAGCATTCAGTACCAGCAGCATTTGGACTCAAAAGCCCAGGGCACAGTTGTAGCCTGGTCACACATTCCTTGTTCTACATCTCATTTTCCTCATGCACAAACTGAGAACAGTATCTCTGTCATACTTATTTCATCTCTGAAATAATCTCTGAAATCTCGGAGTAATTTTTGAGATCTCTATTTCTATAATCTCTGAAACCTGTACAACGCTTTGCAATTTCCAAAGGCTGTATGTACATTATTTTTTGATCCTCGAAGGAACTCTCTATAATATCCATTTCACAGATGAGAAATCCAAAACTCTATAGACAGTTAAGGGATTTGCCCAACCTCACATGGATAATAACTAGAAAAGCAACCATTAAAATTTAGTTCTTCTCATTAAAATCCAAAGTTCTTTCTACCTCATCACATCAGGCAAGTACGTTTTAAACTTCAGGTGCTACAGAAACCCAAGTCATCACTTTTATTATTCATTTTCCCCATCCCTTTCTCAGATCCATGTGCCACCATTAGATGTATATCTTTAATTTAAATGTGTGTGTGTGTGTGTGTGTGTGTGTGTGTGTGTACGGCTGAGACACTTAGTTGGGAACCCATTTGATATTATTTCTCATTATAATGATGAGAACCAGAAACCTGATACACTTTAAACATGAAATAAAATAATAACACCTACATATACATTCTTCCTTCTGAAAATCAAATTTAGATATTAGTGGTCTAATAGACTGGCTCCTATTGTTTTTCTCAGGTTAGATTTCTATTTTATGGCTTCTTTTTTTCCTCCTAAAAATTAAACACTACTTTCCAAAATTTACTTACATTTGCCACTTTAATGCTGCACTTTTCTAAGCCACAGGTTTCTCCTTTGAGTTGGAAAGTACCGTAGCTGATACAAGTGTGTCCTACTTTAAAGTAAATAGTTGCTAAGTGAAGTAAGTCAGACAGAAAAAGACAAATACCGTATGATCTAACTGATAGGTGGAGTCTAAAAACAACAATAACAACAACCAACCAGCAAACAAAGAACAAGTGCATGGAGACAGAGAACAGATCAGTAGTTGCCTGAGGTAGGGGTGGGGGGTTGGGCAAATGGGTGAAGAGGGTCAAAAGACATAAATTTCCAGTTATAAAATAAAAATTAAAAAATATGGGGATGTAATGTACAGCATGGTGACGATAGTTGATAATACGGCATTGCATATTTGAAAGTTAGCTAGGAGAGAGGATCTTGAGAGTTGTCATCACAAGAAAAAAAAATTTTGTAACTATGTAGGGTGATGGATCTTAACTGGACTGACTGGATGATCATTTTGCAATATATACAAATACTGAGTCATTGTGTTGTACATCTGAAACTAATGTAACGTTATGTCAGTTATACTTCAATAAAAAAGAAAGGCAGAAAAGAAGCTAGCATATTAATATTCTAATAAATAAAAACTAACAAGCTATGATGTAATTCAAAATGATTTACTGTAGAGTTGCTTTAAATGGTAAACTCTGCTAAGAAACACTGCAATTTACATTTAACTTTTCAGGACTATAGTCATCAAAATAAAAATAACATCCAAATATATCTGTAGCAGCTTCATAAAAATTACGGTGTCTGCAAAACTTTTCCTTAATTTGAGTATTTCAGTCTAAACAATACTTCTTATATTGTTGTCTGCTATGTGACAGAGGAGGGAACCAGATTTCTAACTCTGCGGGCCTTTATTTACTTTATGGTGTCTTAAAGTGATATGGGAACTTCCCTCTGCTACATTTAGGAGTCCTGCCTAGGTCTGGAGCCTGATTCACATCAGCCCATAGTGAACCCATGGCATAGCTTGCTCCATCATCCATTCAACCAGCAAAAAGATGCACCTCCAGAATTGTAGTCCAGCATATTCATTGCTGATACTGAAGGTACTGTCTGGAGAAAATTGTATGTCCTAGTACTAGTGGGATTTCAACTAGTTGGGAATTTAGGAGAGACCAGAAATGCAATAGGGTAGCTAAAGTATAGTAGCCTACAAACCGGATCCAAGCTCTCTATAGGCAAAAATACTTTTATTTTGGTATGACCATGAATCTCTGAGTTGACTCCAGTATTAATAAGCAATTTCTTTAGCCTTTCTGGGGGAAGACTGTTATATCACTGTCATCATGATTATCATAGTAGAATCAGCAACAAAAGCTTAATGTTGGCTTATTATTTGCCAGGCACTATTCTAAGCATTACACATGAATTAATTCCTTTCATTTTCAACAACCCTGAAGTAGTTACTATTATTGTCCCAGTTTTATAGGTAAGGAAACTGAGGCACAGAGAGTTATTAAGTAGTGGGGCCTATTAGCCCAGACAGTTCGATTTTAGCACCCTCACCCTTGGTTACCACTCTCCCGTATTGCTTAGAAGCAGATACCATGGAAATACAGTGCAAACATTGACCAAATTCTCATATGTGGACAGAGATTCCAAGATAATGGAATGATGTGCAAATGTGTTGAGTGAGAAGGTGAGATGTAGTAAGGAGTTTGGTTTAGCCATGAAATAGGGCTTGTGGTAAGGAGAAGAGGTGAGACAGGCAGGATGAAGCTAGATTAGGATGGGCCTTACAATCTTTAAACCTTAAGCTACTTTTAAGTAGGGGGATGCAAAGCTCAAATGTGTTTTTATTAAAGTATCTCTGGTAAATACAATGTGGAGGAGACACTGGATATTGGAAATAGCTGAATGGTAGGAAAGCTAACATGGAATTCAAAGTATAAGATAAGAAATAACCAGGGGAGTTCCCTCGTGGTCCAGTGGACTCTGTGCCTTCCCTGCCAAGGGCCTAGTTTTGATCCCTGGTTGGGGAACTAAGATCCCACTAGTCGCACTGCGTGGCCAAAAAAAAAAAAAAAAAAAAAAAAAAAAAGAGATGACCAGATGCAGTGGGAATGGAGAAAAGAATGGCATTTTTGAGGTGGAAATAACAGGATTTGATGACTGCCTGCTGCATGGATTTTAATTCCAATGAGGACATTTATGAGAAACATGAATTTAGGCAATTGAATCTCTCCGGGACTCAGTTTCCTCATCTGTAAAATAGGATAACAAGTTTCATAAAAGCTCTTTTAAGGTTCAAACGAGGTACGTTAAGGCACTTGGTACAGGGTCTGGCGGCTAAAGCTTTCAATGTTTGGCAGCTTTTACATTACACACTCATTTCTGATGGTGCTCAGAAAAGAATGACATAAAAGCCAATAAGTGAGAGTTACTATAAACCTAAAATTTCTGGCTCCCATCATTCTGAGGAGGGAACTAACCAGCCCAACTCTGCAGCAGACACACAAGCAACCAGGATGAATTCAAGGCAGCTATTTGGCCCTTCTTCACTTGGTTTCATGGTACAAAATTATTCTTCTCTTTAAAGTGTGGAAGTTCTATGCTGATGCGTTTATTCATATATTTTATAATACAAACACATTTCCCTAAGCCAAGCATTAATGTTCTTTGAATTATCTATTTTAGATCTTAAAATGCAGAATTGACTGTGAAAGTAATTTTTCTACAAGACACCCAGATTGATAGGGAAAATCAGGTTGCTATGTTAGGAATCCCCTCTCTACACTCTTCCTTCATTATTCCCACTACATGTTCATCCTGCAACCTCTGAACAAGCTCTCAGGGGTTATTTATAGTTATACTATATATTATACACACATATATGCTATATATTGTATATATTATGCTATATAGTATATATTTTTATAGTATATGTATAGTATACAGATGATTCTATTCCACCTAAGTTGAAATTTAATCCTCAGTATGATGATCTTAGGATGTGGGACCTTTGGAAGGTGTTTAGGTCATGCGGGTAGAGCCCTTATGAAAGTGATTAGCACTTTCATAAATACTAGACTCCACTGAGCTCCCTTTCTCCTTCCACCACAAAAAGATATCACTAGAAGTCTATGACCTGGAAAAGGTCCCTCTCTCAACCATGCTGGCACTCTGATCTCAGACCCCCAGTCTCCAGAAATTGTGAGAAATAAACTTTTATTGTTTATAAGCTACCTGGTCTTTGGCATTTCATTATAGCAGCCCAAGCGAAATGACATCACTGTTTCCCTGTTGATAAATATTTTATTTATTTTTATTTATATCTATAGCAATAGCTATATATATATCTCTATCTACATCCATACCTATACTTATATACATATCCATCTATCTATTTATCTATCTTACCTACCTACCTACCTACTTAACAACTAGTTTTTGAAAAAAGGTAGATATATTATATATTATTTTGACTTTTAATATAAACACTTTTCATGTTAATAAGTATATTATCACCATGATGGTATTCCATTTTGTACATAAAATGCAATTTTATTTAACTATTTTCCTCATGTTAGTCATTTTGGCTTTTTCTAATATTCTGGCATTATAAAAAAAGACCAGTCTTATAAATGCATCTCTGTACACTTGTCTGATATTTCCCTAACATCAACTGAATAAGTAAAATACTGGTTCAAAAGGTAAATAGCAGATAGGATTCTAAGAGAAAACATTTCCCAAGTTTTGAACATTGTTAATTATTTGAAGACACAGGCACAAGGTAGTAAATTGTTTCTCAAAATAATGTTTAACACACACGCAAATTATATTCCTTAATGTATATGTTTAAGTTTCTACTTTAAAAGTACTCTTTATTACTTAAATTTAAGACTTCATTTTAGTGCCTTCTAACATACATTGATCTTAAACATTCATTTATCTTTTCAATAACATCTAAAACTATTAACTATTAAGAAGAAAATTTATTACATGAGGGCAAATTAAGTACTTGGAAAAAATATAAGAAAGAAATGAAAGTGGTAAAAATGTTTGGTATCATAATCCAATTTAGGATTTTGTATGTCACTACTTTAAGGAACATTCCAATAAGCATACTTACATAATATGGAATATGAAATTAAACTTCTGAGTTAGAAAAAAGAACTGTTTAAAAAAATATGACATGAAGAAGACCCTATTCTATTAGAGAATAATTTATTAATCTCTATTACAGACTAATTTAGATTCTCTGAAAAATCTCCTGGAGAGGCTTCTTTTTAAATTGAAAGATAGAAAGTTGCATACAACAAAGAAATAGACAGAAAAATTCCATTAGTGATTGCAGACAAAACATTTTACAGAGTGGCTTTTGAATGTTATCTCTGTTGTAAATGATCTGACAAGGGGCAAATTAAGTTTAATATAGACAAATGCAACATTAAATTCATATTTGGTTCAAAACTGTAAACACAAGCATAAAATAAATGGAAGCAAATCGCAGAAAGACTTTCAAAGTGACCTTGGATAACAGTGAACCATTCTCAGACTGAAAAGAGAAAAGTGGAAAATGCCCGTTAGTATCTTACACTAGTTCTCAGCTCACAAACCTAATGAAGAAAAATATTATCATTAAAACAAGTTAAGAATGTTCTTCTCAGCTATGGTCTACAGATTACTTAGGAAATGTGGCAGCATTTGAGACAGTACAGTGAAACATGCTCACCCAAATAAGCTTATAAGTAAGGCCTGCTGTATATAAAGATGGATAAGAAATCTAAATTTATTCAGGTAATGGCAAAGAAGGTAATTGACTTGTTTTAGTACAGATAACTTGATGGAATGGGGAACACATGATCTGAATCAGCATTTTAATATAACCAAATTAAAAAATATGTGTGTATATATATTTCTAAATTATATATAAATATGTTATGTTTACATGCATACATAATATATGTATACATTCCTCAGTGAAAGCAACAGGCATTTACAACCTGGGGTTCATGCTTTCCTACAGACTCCTGATATTTTATGCAAAATGTTGTATGTATGTTCATCTGTGCATTTTTCTGAGGAGGGAAAGGTGTTCTTCAGATGCTCCAGGCGTCTGAGTCTTAAAAAGAGTAAGAGCTACTCACTGTATTAGAATGTTAGGAACTAGAAGAATGAAACACAAGTAAGGGTTTCTAAGCTACATAAAAAAGAAAAAAAAGTAGAAGCCTAAATTGAGGAAAGCATTTTAAAAATCTTCGGCTGGTTTACTCAACAGATAAGAGGCTTAGAAAAGTCACATTTAAACTAACTCTAGTGCAGAGAGGCAATGAGTGTGACTCCTGAGAACAAGACTTCCAAGTCCAAAATATGCATTACAAGTAACCTGGCACTAATCATCAAAACATGCTCTTTCTGCTCGTTAAATTATAATTATGATCACTAAGGTAATACATAGGATGGTACTCGTTTCAAAACGAAGGGAGGATGGTAATTTTTTGAGCTGCCACTTGGGACATTTTGTAAGAAAACTCACAGTTAAGGCCATGATTCATTGCATTCAATATAGTAACAGAAGTGGATGCTTCCAGAAATGAGAAGGCTGAAAGCTTTAGCTAAACAACTTTAAAACAAACACAGGGAAGCAAGTGACTAACATTGCTATGGTTAATTAATGCTTCTAGAAAATTCTACGCTGTTCCTTTTCTCCCTTTCAATTTCGTCTGTAAACAGCACCATTCATGCCTGGTTAATTGTGAAAAATCTCTAAGCGCGGAATTCCTATTGGGATTTCTTTTCCTGTAATTAATTTTTTGCTGTTTGATGTAAAGGTCCAAACTATAAATTGACAAGAAGCCAGCTGTTGCAGTGATGAAATTCGAGACAATACAACTAATGAAAAAAGCCCCAGCTCTGTTAGCTGAACATTTTGATTAGCCGGTTTGTATGTTTTGTTTCTCTAAACTGTAATACATACTAATTTTACCTAGGAATTAATTAAAGTCTATCACAGCCTCCATGCTGTGGATGTTATGTAACTCTTTGTTGATACCAAGTTTATGTATATATGAGAATAAGGTACAGTTTTAATGAGAATATAAAAAACTTTAGCTCCTACTTTTTTTTTTTTTGCAGTACGCGGGCCTCTCACTGTCGTGGCCTCTCCCGTTGCGGAGCACAGGCTCCGGATGCGCAGGCCTAGCGGCCATGGCTCACGGGCCTATCCGCTCTGAGGCATGTGGGATCTTCCCGGACCGGGGCATGAACCCGTGTCCCCTGCATCGGCAGGCGGATTCTCAACCACTGCGCCACCAGGGAAGCCCTACTTCTCTTAACTGTACTGAAGACTAACTCTTTTTAAAAGGAAGTATCTATTTTAAAATCAAATGCTTCTGTCTTTCTCAAGGCCATCAAGTTACCAGAAGGTGAGACACAGAATAAAATATTTTTCTATATTAGGGAGTGTGATTTCTCTTTTTAGAAAAATAAACTTGCTATCTACTGCTCCATCCCACCTTTGACACTGATCACTATGGCTCCGGGCAGGGGCTACACTACACTTCTCTTCTTCATTCTCCACAGCATGTTCCCGTGTATTATACCTACAACAGGGACTCCTTAAATATTTGTTAAGGTTGGATGTTTCCCTCTACAACTGATAAAGGTCTAACATCATCTCTTTTGAGGTACAGAAACAAAATATGACAGACTCAGAAGAGGAGATAAAAACAGGACGAACAAAACTCAGCAGTGCTTCTGGGATTTACCCTTAAAGTCTATCACAGCCTCCACTCTGCGGATTTTAGGTAACTCTTTGTTGATATCAAGTGTATCTATATATACACATATAATGTGTATAAATATATGTATGTGTGTATGTATATATGGTAAGTCCTAAAGAAAATATTTTTAAAAACCAAACAAACTTTAATGCCCATTCCTCTTACCTGTACCGAAGACTATTTTAAAATCAAATGCTACGGTCTCTGGGTGCTCTCTGGAGCCTCCCTCGTGTACACTCTTCCTTCAAAAGGTGCAAGTCAGTGATTATATTCTGAGCCTCATGACTCCCTATATTGACCATATGCTCAACTATAACACAAAATTCTAATTTTAAAACTACTGAAGTGTATCCTGTGTATCAGATAACGTGCTCAGTGTACATCAGCATGGTCCCTTTCCTCATAGAGCTTACAATCGAATGAGGAAGAAAGACAAATATAAAAATACACACACACATATATATATGTTTATATATATAAACAAATATAAAAATACATATTTCCTTAAAGAGAGGAAGTTGGGGAGAAGGCTCAGAAAAGGCTTATAGGATCAGTATGAGTTGAAATAACAAAAAACTGTAGGGGAGGAAAGGAGAGAATGGCAGCAAACCTCCTCCAAGAGCAAATATAAATGCCCAGAGATGACAGTTAGGGAGGACGGACTGAAAATTATGTCAATATACAGGGAAGGGGGAAGAGTCAGTCTTAGGAACTCAATCTTGGAATTCTAGAATTTCCCTTGGTATTAAAAACAAAACAAAACAAAAATCTTTGCATACTAGGCATGTATATAGCTTTTAGAAACATACCGGGTAACTGATGCCACGGAAGTGGATGAAATTGCCTGGGGAGAATACTCAGGGAATAGAGGCAGAAAAGAGAGTATAATGGGACAAAGCCAGAGGCACACTCATACGGCTAGTTGGGGTAGAGGAAGGGGGGCCTGGAAAAGCTGGCAGAGGAAGGGCCAGAGACAGAAGAGAAAAACCATGGCGGGTAGGAGACGGGAGACTGAGCCCTGAGAAGTAGTGCTTCCTAGAGGAAACAGTGCTCAACAGTATTAAGCGCTGGCGAGCTGAACTAAAACCTGAAGGCCTATAATAGACTGAGTAACAAGAGAGGGCACTGATGAAAGACAGCAATAGCAGTGATATCTGAGGGTATAACCAAAGAACTGAAAACAATACTGTGAGAAATGAATGCTTTATTTTTTTCTATTTGTTTATTCTATGATTTTCTGACAGGTAGTATATTTAACTAAACACCTGGGAAAGAATGGCTCACCTTAGTATGTAAGCTTTGCACTCGTAAATTTTAAATTCTGAGGCAGTTTATGGTATATATGTGTATGTATATATATTTCCTATTTTAAGACATTTAAAAAAAAGGGTTAGTATACTACTAGGTTTCCTTAAAATTCCTATAACAAATTTACAAACTAATATTTTGAACAAAAGACATGATAACTTCCAGTCCTTCATCCCCTAGATAAAGGGCATGGTGGCCTGAATCAAGCACTATAGCTTCTGTCTTCCTCCATCTAATAATACTGTCATGACTATCGTTCATGCCTCTGACACTGTGACAGCTTAAAGGGGCCAGAAATAATGCTTCTGTTGGAGCTGTGGTAGTGAGGCTGGTCAATACTCTCATTCTGTCCTGCTCTCCCCAGACTTCCCCCTGATTAATTATGCATAAAAAGTCTTGAGGCAATAGCCAAATGAGCTCTGGGCACTTGGGAAAACAATTTTCAACTTGAACTATGCTTGGACCATGGCCAAACCAATCAATACCTTTACTTATCTACATGATTACAATTGCTTTGGGTGATAAGTTCCCATCAATAAAGCACAGAATAGGGGGTGAACACTTGCTTACCTCAAGTGTTTCGATAAGAAGATTATCAAAATAAAACAAGCGAACAAACAAAAAATTCTCTTAACTATCAATGTCCGTAAGTACAAAATCAGATTAACTTTATATTACCTACAAGTGTGGTAGAATAAACGTAGACACTTTTATAAACCAGTCGTTTTAAATGCTGAAGAATTACCATTATTATATTCATGGGTAATTATATATTTCTTAATGCTTTCCTTTAAATCACGAAAATGGAAAAATGCTTTAAATAAATGAAATGTAATCATAAAACTATATTAAAATAATAAAAGCAATAGTAATTACTTGAGAGCCCTCTAGATACACAGACTCTGTGCTATAATTTTTAGCAGTTATTTCAGATAACAGTTGCAAAAACCCCTCAATATGGGAGGGGGCATTATTCCTATCTTCAGATAATAGATCAGGAAGGTAATATAACTATCTAAGGTTATAAGGTATAAAATATCAAAGTTAGTATTCAAACCTATATCATCTGTATTCTTTCCATTGTATCTGGCATTAGGTACTTAATTTGAACAACATTAGCTGGAAACCTACTATGAATGTACAGGCATTAGGGAAGGTAATGAAAGAGCTATAAAAAGGTGTAAAGGTATATATTTCCAATTCCACTCTCAAGTGTACAAATAAATTATACCTATTACTGACCTGTGCTCCGTTTGTGCCTTGTGTGTTCTGTTACTCCTGCTGTTACTACTCCAAGTGATAGCTGTTTGGTCTCCATGAGGCTTTTTTTAACTTCTGCAGGAAGGTTTTGGTGCTTGTGCTTCCACTAGTACTTAGATGTAAATTTTTCCCTTGTTAAAACAATTACTTAAATAGTGTAAAAATTTTTTTTTTTTTTTTTTTTCGCTTGTCTCAGACTGGGGATAGACATCCTATATCCTAGTTATCCTATATTTTTATTTATTATCCCTACTGCCTAATCTAATAACAGGCACAGAGTACCCATTCAAGGATTTATTAAACCTGTGTTGAAAGAAAAAAAATGAAGGAAACCTGCTTCCCTTAGTAGGCTATAGGTTGCTTATGGAAAGTTCTGCCTTACTTTTTGATTATACAGTTCACAGCACAGGAACTCAGATAAAGAAAGTATCTAACAATTTTTTTTAACTGATTGCAAAATTGGTCTTTATAAGACCATAAGAAAAACAGACAAAAGTGCTTTGGGATGGAAAGGGGATGGATAAAGAGGAGCATATCCGTGTCACCAGGGAGGGGAAGATGTATACCAGAAGATAACTTCAGCTCTCTGTTTCTCAGAGGCCTCCTCTGGCGTTCTTCTCTGACTGCCATGCCAATAGGAGGCAGAATTTCGAATTGTTCATGTTGCTCTATATACTTTGACATACATTCCATCTTCGTGGCACAATTTTGTTTTAAAATAAATAAAAGTATCACCAAACAAGGATAAGACAATGAACAAAACAAACGAGACTGAACTGAGAATGTGTTATTTTTATGCAAACACAATTTTTAAGAGCTAGATAATATTTTCTTGAGAAAATTGATAGCAACAGTAATGGACTTTTGCCATTCATTACAAAACCATTTTGATGCTACATGAAGCAGAGGACTCACGATACTCTTTGACAGGGAGTGAAGTGGGAATAAGGGAGAAATTGTGGGGGGAAAAAAGGGGTTCTTTAATAAAATCCTAACTGAATTCAGATTTTTCTGCAAGTAGTTAACAAATGTCTTAGAAAATGATTTGCTAATGGACAGCCTTGTAAAAAGTGTAAAAGTTTTGCATGCGAACAGGGCACCCACTGAAAGACTCCACACCTTTCTAGGTGGTAGAAAACAAGCGAGGAAGACAGTAATGTAAAAACAAAGAATATATTGGCTGATTATAAAATTGATTATACTTGTGGCTTTGTGGCTATTCTAACTTTAGGTTTAGACTCAAAAGTTTAGTAGTGGAGTCACACTGTACTATTTTCCCCTAAAATTTGCCTATAATTTAGGATATGTTACCACCAAGTCAGGGTCAGTTCCCTGTGGTCACACGAAACATACATAGTAATAGGGATTAACACACTTCCCTAATGAATTATTAAGAGCTAAGCAGATGCATTTAGAAGGGAAGCATATAACCACAGGAAATAAGATTGGAAAGAAAATGTTCATTTAAATCCTCTATACTTCATAATCAACATCCATTTAACTCAATCCTGGTACCATTCCCAGGCTAGATGAATATTTCTGTAAGAATCTAATGCTCTTTCAAGGCACAGCCTGGATATAGCTTTTCTGAGGTTCAATCTCCCGCAGCCTTTCTTCTGTAGGCAGCAACTCTAACTCCCTAGTAGAGAGATTTAACTACCTGCTTATAACTTAATCAAAGAACCAGTATCAGTTTGCCTTTGGATGATGCTTCTATCCCTCCAAGTTCCTGCCAACAGCTAGTTATCCTTCTCTACTTCCCTGCTGTCAGCTCTTGCTTTCCTCTCAGGCCGCTGGTGCCCAAGAAATGAGAAAAAAGTTCCCTAGCAGCACGGTGGCTTGTGGGAAACACTGTGAACTTCTTCCCCCAGCAAGAAGAAAGGTTCTCAGTAATTGTACTTGCTTGCTTCAGGTGTCTCCCTTTGCTCTGAATAAAATGGATTTCGAATTTTAAAAATGTCATGGCAAGTTTATGAATTAGCCTATCAACTGGCTTTGAAGGCAATTAAATGGGAGGGTTCAAAAACACAAACAATCTATGTCTTTAAAATAATAATATTTAAAATATTATGCACAAGTCTCCTAGAGAGGTTTGATGCGACGTAAACAACTGCCATCACCACCCTCCACACAGGTGAACCTTACAATCTTCCATAAGGCTGAGTCAGTCTCTACACTTCCATAAAAGTTTACGTTCTAATAAGAGAAAGGGTTTGGTAAAGAAAAGAACACGGAAATGAAGCAACACAACTAGTGATTTAATCAGTTGTGTGCTTAACTTTCATGGTATCCAGCCATTTCATTAAACTATTCCATGTGGAAATGCTCATCACTATTATTTGTCCCTGAATGAGTAGAGTTTCTTTGTTCGCCTTTAAGCTTTATCTCCCAATATACAGAACTTGCTTCAGGCAAACCAGATGACCCACAGTAATATGATACGGCCCATCTTTCCTGCTTCCACATCTTCTCTCCAGTTAGTCCTTGGCTTGTAATGCCTGTTACAAGTCAAAAAGGCAAACGCCTCCAGAAATTCTGTCCATTCTTCAACAACCAGCTTAAACATCATCTTCTATGTCAGAGACAAATCTCCTTCAGTCTAAGAAACTTACCTATTTTTTTTTTTTAGCTAGATAAACTGATGTCAAGAAAAGATACATTTCCTAACTTCCCTTTATGGCTCTCCTTTATGGCGCTGTGTCTAAGTTTTGTCCAAAGATATACAAGCAGAATTGTTTATGTGAAGATTCTTTCTGAAGAGCTGACTCAACTGGTGGATATTCACTTCTGGTTCCTCTTCCTTCTTCCTTATGTAGAGAGTGTTTGGGTACTTATCTGGATGACGTGGGAAGGGCAGCATTTCAGGTTTGTGACTTTTACTTTATACAATGAAATGTTTTGTACATATAGATACACAATTAAGTAAATTTAATGTAACTGTACCAAAAAACCTAAGGGTATGAAGAATATCTAAGTCAACTTCCATTCTTCAGGTTAGAAATTATATGTATAGTACAGAGGGAAACAATATGAACTATGCTATTATAGAACACATATCTTAATCTGAAATGAACATACTGTATTAATTTTTAAATAATATAAAGAAAGCTATTCAGAAATAAATGCTATAGCTTGCCTAAAGAGTAAAGAAATATAGCAACAGTAATGGACTTTTATTACAAGAGACTCTAAGAGACTCCAAGACTCCAAGAGACTCTAATTACACTAAAAATATATTAAAATAAGCATCCAGAATCATGGCTCAACAGTCCCTCACAAATTGGTACATGAATGTATATAAATACTGTGTCAAAGTTATCCCAAAACTTCTTGAAACTTTACGGAAAGTCATTGTGTCTTTTTCAGAGGGGAAAAGGAAACTTTTAACGTTCCAAATGACAGATGTCAAGACTCATGAAATACCTAAATATTCATAACTTAGCAGACATTCTAAACAACCATCCAGGGATATATACATATTTGCTTTAATGTTATTCCTGGGACCCATTTTAAACAAAAAACCGTATAGGAACAGTGGGAGCACAGAGTGAAAACATACTAAGAGGTAAACTCTACTAACTGACTTATATAACCACAAATTCCATTGCAGTTTTACGCTTTCAGATAATTTTCTGACTATAACCTAGCGAGTCTTCAGTAAATAAAGAATTTCTCTTACAGAAATTAGAAAATAGGCAAAAATTATGTGTATACAGTGAGTAAAACATGGGATATAGAAACAAATGACATGAATTTTAGTACTCTGTCACAATGTATAACCTCAAGTTGTATAATTTTTCATTATTTGTAATATAGTTAGAACTTACACTTACTAAACACTTATTACATGCAAGGCATAATTCCAAAGACAACATCACTAAATATTTTAATTCTTACAAGTGCCCAGTAAGATAGGTATCATTATAATCCCCATTTATGACATGATGAAGGTGAAGTTCCAAAAAAATTAAGTAATGTGCCACAGATGATGCAGCTAGGAAGTAAAGCAGCCAGGATCAGAATGTGGGCAGACTGTCTCCAAACTTGAATTCATAACCATTGTGTTATACTGCCTCAGAATGAAAATTATAAAAAGAATACTGACTTTGCAGGTTGGTTGTACTAAGTGAAGTTATGCATGCAATAATGCTTTATAAACTTTAGAAGTTTAAAGAAATGCAATATTAATAGAAAAATGGCATAGGAGTACAGGAAAAAGAAAATGAAGAATAAGGATGCTGTGACTTGGTTACTGGCTGAATGTTACAGACAAGGAAAAGGAAGGAGCAACTGAAATGACTCGAGTTCACCCATGGTTACTAGAAGAGAGATGATGATACTTATAATAATAATAATTTTTGAAAGGCACCACAATTTGTAGGGAGGATGATTACAGTTTTGGATTCAGTGGCTTCAGGAGCCAACAAGATACCATGTAGAGATCTCAGGCAGGCAGTTTCCAAATTTATATTTGTAGTTTAGAACAAAAGGTTCGATTCTGAGATGCAGATGGGGGGCGATTATTTGAATTAAAGAGATGGACAAAGCCTAAAAGTAGATGAGCTCTCTGAGAAAGAAAGAGTAGGGAAAAAGTAAAAGAGGCCCAGGACAACCCCTGAGGAAATATGTACGTTGTAAAGAGAAACAAGATGAAAAGGAGACTGTGAAGGAAACAGGGTCATAGTTGATAGAACAAGGAAGGCAGGGAGGGAAGACATGAGGCATATCAAAGAGAACCAGGTGATCAAGGGAGTTCAGGGAGTAGGTGCAGAGACCAGCAGGTCAATGATGGCCTTAGAAACCAGAGTTTCCAGACTGTAGAGACGGCAGTGGGAGGCCTACAAGGGTTTGAGTGGGCAAAAGAGTATGAGAAGGAGGGGTTAACACACATGACTACATAATGAAGTTTGCCAAAGTAGAGAGAAATAGATAAAAATACTAGTTAGTTTCACAGATTAGTAACCTATTTCTCAATTTGAAAAATGTACATTTTAAAGCAATGATTCAAGAGTTTTTGATAGTTTCTCAGATTCATTTCCTAGTTATTTTATAATTATCAAAATAATTAAAACAAATGTGTATAAAAATCATGGTGAAAAGAACTGTTTCCAGTCCAATGCTTACTGTTGATATTGTATGTTTAGCCACAGCATAAAAGGAGACATTTATTGTTTTATTTAAGTACAGTTGAAAAACAAAAACAATTTAGGTGTTACTAAAGTATATACCATCAAATTGCAGGGGAAATGCTGCTTGGTATAAAATATCTTGTGATAAGGGTCAGAAAACAGCAACCTTTTTTTCTAATTAAAATCCAAAAATTCTGTTTTTCTATCAGTAAGTCATAATAATTATATCCGCCTTTTCCAATTAACCTCCTCAAGACAAAACAAATATTAAAATATTCCTGACTCATAAGGAAACAAGTGTTTTATGTACTCATGGTTAGTTACATAGATAGAAACTGATTTTAGGAAACAAAACTATTAATAAAATTGGATTTCAGTATACTAAATACTAATGTGCATAATGATTATATTATTTTCTTATCCAAGAAAATAAATAATTTTCATAATATGCATATAGCAATATAGAGATATTAGAACTTTTTTCCAATTTAAACTTATGACCTTAAAGTCAACTGATTAAATATGAACAGATATCCTTGTATTTTACTAAAAATATGATGGGTGTCTATAGGAAAAAAAATTAGAATGTAAAAGTTTCAGCTCTTTATCTTAAGTTGTCTGGCCTTTGATGTTATATTTGCTCAGGCAACCATTGCCCTCATTTAGTCGAGGGCAGCATATATTGGCAAGGGAAAAAGAAAAAAAGTGGATAAGAATAAAAGAATTAAGTTGGAAGTAGGCTGGCGGTAACTGAAAATATTTTTTTCACTTTCAAACATATTTAAAACTTAAATCCCGTCTTTTTTAGCTACTTGAGAAATATCTTCCAAGGGAATAAGAACTCTCATCAATACCACTGTTAGGAAGAATATGAGGCCAATGTCTTTGTCTCATTTTACAAAAAGAACATTTAGTTACATGGGAATGGCCGAGCCAGGACTTTTTAAGTGTCTACTCTAAAAGTAGAATCTACACATCAAACTAGAAAACTGAAACAAATATCCTTGAGATACTATTGATACTTTGAGATAAACAGAATCTAGTGGGTGACACTTGAACAGAAGGCCTAGAGTTACGATGAATAATACAGTGTTTTTTGACCTTTTTGTCATTATTGCCCCCTGACCTATGACACACACACAGACACACACACACAAGCCTTTTAAGACATTTTTTCCTAATTGCTTCCACCCTGTGAAATTTAAATACTGCAGATCTACTGCAGATCTGTTTAAATATGCTATGATGCTCTGGAGGGCAATAACGATTATAATATATAAGTTTTGTTTGCCCTCCCTTAAGGATCAATTTTCACCCCTATTGGGGTGATAGCACCCTCTTGAGAATGCAGGAATAAGGCATGTTTGTGAAACCAGGAAGATAGGCATGTTGCTGAAAATAAATGCATGCATACTTCTCCGTGTAGAGAAGGCACATGCTGTATGAATCAGGTAGTCAAAGAATTGTTTGATTATACATGTTCCAAGAGTATATAAAAAGAGCATATCTGGTCCACGTGATCACTGCCCCCTGGATTTTATTCCCATCAGGCTCATTTTAGGAGCTGTCAGAAAAGTCTGGCTCTCACTTTGTTATACAGCAGAAACTAACACAACATTGTAAAAAAAAAAAAAGAGAAGAAGAAGAAAGAAAAAAAAGAAAAGTCTGGCTCTAAAAATATTGGGAGTGACTAACAAATATCATAACAGCAGCTTTTCGGACAGCCTCTTCAATAAATGGTGCTGGGAAAACTGGACAGGTACGTGTAAAAGTATGGGATTAAATCACTCCCTAACACCATACACAAAAATAAGCTCAAAATGGATTAAAGACCTAAATGTAAGGCCAGAAACTATCAAACTCTTAGAGGAAAACATAGGCAGAACACTCTATGACATAAATCACAGCAAGATCCTTTTTGACCCACCTCCTAGAGAAATGGAAATAAAAACAAAAATAAACAAATGGGACCTAATGAAACTTCAAAGCTTTTCCACAGCAAAGGAAACCATAAACAAGACCAAAAGACAACCCTCAGAATGGGAGAAAATATTTGCAAATGAAGCAACTGACAAAGGATTAATCTCCAAAATTTATAAGCAGCTCATGCAGCTCAATAACAAAGAAACAAACAAATCAATCCAAAAATGGGCAGAAGACCTAAATAGACATTTCCCCAAAGAAGATATACAGACTGCCAACAAACACATGAAAGAATGCCAACATCATTAATCATTAGAGAAATGCAAATCAAAACTACAATGAGATATCATCTGACACCAGTCAGAATGGCCATCATCAAAAAATCTAGAAACAATAAATGCTGGAGAGGGTGTGGAGAAAAGGGAACACTCTTGCACTGCTGGTGGGAATGTGAATTGGTACAGCCACTATGGAGAACAGTATGGAGCTTCCTTATAAAACTAAAAATAGAACTACCATATGACCCAGCAATCCCACTACTGGGCATATACCCTAAGAAAACCAAAATTCAAAAAGAGTCATGTACCAAAATGTTCATTGCAGCTCTATTTACAGTAGCCCGGAGATGGAAACAACCTAAGTGTCCATCATTGGATAAATGGATAAAGAAGATGTGGCACATATATACAATGGAATATTACTCAGCCATAAAAAGAAACAAAATTGAGCTATTTGTAATGAGGTGGATAGACCTAGAGTCTGTCATATAGAGTGAAGTAAGTCAGAAAGAGAGAGACAAATACTGTATGCTAACACATATATATGGAATTTAAGAAAAAAAAAATGTCGTGAAGAACCTAGCGGTAAGACACAAATAAAGACACAGACCTACTGGAGAATGGACTTGAGGATATGGGGAGGGGGAAGGGTAAGCTGTGATAAAGTGAGAGAGAGGCACGGACATACATACACTACCAAATGTAAGGTAGATAGCTAGCATAGCATAGGGAGATCAGCTCGGTGCTTTGTGACCGCCTGGTGGGGTGGGATAGGGAGGGTGCGAGGGAGGGAGACGCAAGAGGGAAGAGATATGGGAACATATGTATATGTATAACTGATTCACTTTGTTATAAAGCAGAAACTGACACACCATTGTAAAGCAATTATACTCCAATAAAGATAAAAAAGAAAAATAACAGCAGCTTTCCAACCTTGCAAGCAAAAGAACATGTTTGACTATTTTTATTTATTTATTCTGCTAATATTTCTTTGGCCTCATTTATAGGAGAGTCCATATACACACAGAATTTAAAAGTCTCCTAATTAAATGAGAGAGCCCTATCAGTTCACATAGCTTTCAGAAGACCTTGCTTTAATAAATAAAATGCCTTTCAAAAAGTCAATAAATGAATTTTTCAAAATGTACCAGGGTTATAAATGTTTATTTGCTCAACATGTAATAATCAAACTCTGTCATACTACTATTTTAAAGTCTATAGCTAGGCATAAAATAAGCTGATCTTTAAAACAATATGTTAAATGCACAGCATTTTTACATTATAGTAAAGAAAAAGAAAAGAAAATATAAAATGTGGAATGAATTGTTAACTACATAATGTAATTGATATTTTTTATTAAACTATAGATAATATATTGGAATAATCCAAGATATCTGAATGTCTTCTCATTTGTGGAAAGGTGTTATCAAGTATAACATGAAACTTTCACTTATGACTTTTATATAATCATAATGTATGTAAGATTAAAGCATTGAAAAGGTGTGGATTATATAGGTTTTCAAACTTCCATTTTTGTCATCTTTTCATCCCCAAATGGTCATCTCAGCACATCTCAAAATGGAACCTCTGAATGATGGTGGTTTTGTGTATGTTGGTGAAGCTCAAACACCTATCATTAGTTTTTTGGGTTTTTTTTTATTCCTTCACATTCCAAGTGTCTTTATTTTAATCACAGGCACCCCCTCCAGCTTTATTAAGATATAATTGACATATAACATTGTATTAGTTTAAGGTGTACAATGTGTTGATTTGATGTACTTATATATGCAAAATGATTACCACCAGAGCTTTTAATACCTCCATTGGGTCACATAATTAAGATTTTATTTTTGTAGTGAGAACATTTAAGATCTACTCTCTAAGAAACTTTCAAGTATATGGTACACTATTATTAACTGTAATCACCATGCTGTACATTTCCAGACTTGTCTTATAACTGAAATTTTGTACCCTCTGACTAATATCTCCCCATCTCCCTGCCCCTACCCAGTCATTAGTTTTTTTTTTGCTTTATCACTGTCCTTTATTTTTTTTAACTTTTAATTTTATTTTATTTACATTTTTCATTTTATTTATTATTTTAAAAAATAAATTTATTTATTTTAGGCTGCGTTGGGTCTTCATTGCTGTGTGCAGGCTTTCTCTAGTTGTGGTGAACAGGGGCTACTACTCTTCGTTGCGGTGCATGGGCTTCTCTTGTTGCGGGGCACTGGGTCTAGGGGCGTAGGCTTCAGTAGTTGTGGCACTCCAGCTCTAGGGCACAGGCTCAGCAGTTGTGGCGCAGGGGCTTAGTTGCTCCGCGGCCTGTGGGATCTTCGTGGACCAGGGCTCCAACCAGTGTCCCCTGCATTGGCAGGCGGATTCTTAACCACTGCACCACCAGGGAAGTCCCATTAGTTCTTTTAAAAAGTAATTCATAAGGGTCTATTAGACAATGGCGTACAAACAAAGATGCAGAGCAGTTTCTGGATTGTTTCTCTCAAGCTATAAAATTCCTCTATAAAAACTGAAAGTTGACATTTTTAAAGTTTAATAGTATAAGCTTTTTAGTTAATTTTCAATACATTTCCTGAATATGTTTTTAAAGGGCAGATAACTATTGTATTGTAGACTTTCTATAATATAGTTATGAACTGTTTAGGCTTTAAAAGTTATGCTATCGGACTTCCCTGGTGGCGCATTGAGAGTCCACCTGCCGATGCAGGGGACACGGGTTCGTGCCCCGTCCGGGAAGATCCCGCATGCCGCGGAGCGGCTGGGCCCGTGAGCCATGGCCGCTGAGCCTGCGCGTCCGGAGCCCGTGCTCCCTAACGGGAGAGGCCACAAGAGTGAGAGGCCCGCGTACCGCAAAAAAAAAAAAAAGTTATGCTATCATTCTTTTTAATTTATAATTTATGCTTCTACAGGTACAACTTACTTTAAGCAACTTAATGATATGAAAATGTTTTCATGAAAGACAAATCAGGTGGTAATTCTTTGCTATATTACAGAATTCTTTAAAATAACACATTTTCAATTGCATCTCAAATTATTCATTTTCAAACTCTAAATTAAAGAAAACTTTTCCAAATGATAGTTATTTCATAATGTGAGTTATACCTATACTACCTATATTTTTAAAACTGCTTAAATCAAGCACCTGGATCATTTTTGAATTATGAAATAAAATGCAGAGGTTGATTCAAACTTGCACAAAGAAACGTATCTTTTATATGACCTACATAGACCAAAAATTTCAAGTACTATTACTTGATTACTTTGGATATAAATATACAGTAAGAATAATTTACCTAAATAATATAATGATAGTTTTATCCTTATATTACATAACTTAGGTGGAATTAACAATTAAATTTCTCTTTCATTTTGAGGCAATAATCAGAGGAATCCTAGTATTTGTATGGCTCTGGAAAATGGCAGTTCTATTTTCCTCATAATCTTCAGAAAAATCTTTTTTTTTAATGAAGTAAATGATTTTGAACCCATCCACAAGAGATACATCCAATTTATTGACTGATGTGAATAGTGTGGAAAGAACTGAGACCTACAGTTTTAAACCAATTTTAAAGAACTCCAGTGACAGAAGATCTTGCAGTGCTATATTTAGTGTGAGGTCACTGCCCCCTTAAATCTATCTCTCACATTTTTAGTCCAGTAACATATCTAAACTGTGGATCTGACAATGTCAATCTCCTGTAAAAACCCTTCAATAGCTCTCTATGACTTGGCCTCTCTCTCATCATTCATGTCCTAAATTAATATGTCCCTCATTCTGTTTCACCTTCTTAGCTTTTCATAGTCACCATTCCAGTGAGGGACACTCATAGAGGATCAGGATAGAAAGGAATGGGGCACTTTAAACTGAACTCCCTTTCTGTAGGACACCCTCCCTTATAGCCCACTACTTCCACCCCCGTCCCCCGAGTATCAGTTTAGTGTTCTTCCCTGGGGTACTCACACTGCTCAATGCGGATCTTGAAGGTGACATTTATCACCCAACACACTACGGCTATCTGGCTTTGTCAGTCTCCTTCCTGGACACTCCGCTCCGTGAGCTAATGCCTACGTCTTCTCTTTGTAAGATAGGTCCTAGGCTGGTACCTGACCTGGCAGTAGGTGCTGAATCACTGTAGAATGAAGGAAGCATAGGGGACTAACAAGTCATTTGTAAGACTGGCTTGAAATTTGAGAATAAGTTACTTTCTCCCTTGATTTGTTTCAGATTGCTGCACAATATAAAATTTGGTTTGTTATTTTCCGCTTTGACTTACCTCCTCTGGAGGGATGTCTATAGCTAGAGATTTACCAACATCACTGACAATCTAAGCATACATTTTAGGTAAAATAATAATAGAGTTGGCTCTCCGTATCCCAGGATGCAAAAACCACTGATACAAAAGACTGTACTGCGTGACTGATTTTATGTAAGGGACCTGAACATCCTTGGATTTTGCTATCCTGGAGGGTCCTGGAAGCAATCCCTGCCCCGTCACGGGAACTGAGGGCTGACTATATTGGCTCATATGAAGTAGTGTGAGGCAGACAGAGCTGTGCTCAAATTCTGGCTCTTGTATTGATCTGAACAAGCCACTTAACCTTTCATGTCCTTTACGTGTGAAATGAAGGCAATCATTCCTACCTTTCAGGATGGCAACACAGGTTTAAATGAGATATTATATGTAAAGCACTTATTGTACTGCCTTGCTCAGGGTAAATATTCAAGATATTGGAGCTAGTTTAAGACTACCTTGTTCAAAGACTGTCAAATGAAGACAAGTCACCCAAATAATATGCATGCCCCCAATCCCTCAAGGAAAATATATTCCCAAAGAGAAACCTGTGTCTCTCCAGTGAGAAAGGAAAAAGAAAAGTTACTATATTTCCCAAGGAATTTAATCACTCTACTACTAACTGAGATGAGTGTGTATATTTCACCATCCTGCTTTGTTTGGGGGAGTGAGGTGGGGTGGAGAGTTAAAACTCAGATAATGATCTCAAGTTTTAGAGGCAAAGAAATTCACCTTCTAAATCCTATCTCCTGTTGGCAAGTTGCTCAGGAGAAACGCTGTCAGAGCAGATTATTTGTGTTTAGAGCAGTCACCATCACATCCCAAGAGATGACAGCCATACATAGCTCACCAGCTCTGGTAATATATAATCAATCACCTTTTGCATCCTATGGTTATAAGGATTTTTACAGCCTGCTTGAATAATACTGGAAAAGTCAGCCATTCAGTCTTTTAGCTAAAATAAACTCTCTGATCAATCCTGCTTGGAAGGAAGATCTGGGGGTTTCTTGGTAACCTCTAGAAGCCTATGAAAAGCTCTAAAAGGCTGTGAGCCAAATAACAAGACTTACTATCTAGTAAAAGTGGAGAGAAGAGAATTAGTAAAAGAGAGAAATGATTCAAGAGCCTAACGCCACAGCAGAAATACTGTGACGTGTAAAGAAAATCCATACCATGGGACCAGTGGGGGAGAGTGGGATGCTTATTCATTTATTGGCATATCCTTTAGGCAGATTCCACCAGTAAGATGAGGTTATCACCCAGGTGGGCCTTTGGGATTGGATCAGGGGGAGGTTTAAAGATATAACTCTAAATTAGGAATCCAGGGCTAGGTATGATGTCCATTATATATTAATTTATCTTTACTCACATGTCTTAGGATAATACCTTATTTTTTTCCCTTCTTAGGAAGATGAGCAATTTGACAGAGGATCCTGGACCTAGATGACTCCCTGAATTTAGAGGATTCTTCTGTGGGACACTGAAGCTCATAAAGTGAGGCTTTGAAGTTCTTTTAAAATGCTAGGTAACAAAGTAATAAGGAAGGTTTGATGAAATTTCTATCTTTCTAAATAATGTTAAATTACATAGTTCCTCCATTCTGCAAACTCCACCATCTACAACTCAACAATGGAGCTAGAGAAGTTTATATACTAAACTTTTAACCCAGGGCTATGTGGATAGTGAGTTCATTCAATGTTATATATACATACATGCATACGTACACATACATATACACACACAGTATACATACAATGTGTATTTATGTGTGTGTTTTTGTGTGTGTAGTAGCCTAAGAGCAAATAATTCAGATATTAACTTTAGAAAAAAATTGTGCTCTTTTCACTGGGACTTATTTTAAGGTCCAGGCCCATTTTATTGTTTTGTTACATTAGGAAATCTGCTATGCAGCCTACATGTTGAACTTCCTATTTGTGATTATCTCACCTTGAGGAGAGAGAGATGAAAAGAAAAATACGTGTCTCCCATATGTGGGAATTTTCTTTCTTTATAAAGATATGATCATATACCTTCTCACTGAGAAAAGTCAGTGCCCTAGATGGTAAGTTTTGGCTTAAAATCCATAACACATGAGGAATAATATTCCATTGATTAGCATGTTCTGCACAGAAGAACAATCTTATTTTCCCAGCAAGCCTCTCTAATGAAATAAACATTTGAACCAACAGTAATAATTAATATCTCTACTTTCTGATGCAGTTTTAGAGCAATAAACCAAAGAGAGAAAAAAAAAATTCTTGTTTCTGGTGTAAAAGGCTTAGAGGCAAATGACCAGAGAGCAGCAGACCTTGCTTAGATGGATAAAGACTGGGGTCCTGCAGTGGGTCTCATCTTATTGCTTTAACCATTTCTTTGGAACTTCAGTAGGACGTCAGCCCAGCTGAACAGTAGTTTAGGGAGAATCATTTACACCACACCCAATAACACCACTGACAACCACACAGACCCCAAAAGAAGAAATGCAGGGACTTATACAGATATCCTACCCTAAGATCAAGACGGGAAGAATTAAGGACACATAGGTTCAGTTGCTTCTGTTTTCCTCTCAACATCCAGATTACTAGTAGACCCTTTTCCTATGTGTAAAGGGTGTGATGTATTCAACTTGAACAATGTGAGTGGGCTAGAGAAAAATGTGGATAAATTGCATCAGAAACATTCTTCACTAGGTTAAGATGAACTTCTCTAAAGTGACTCTTCTCCCAGGTTATAATCGTCGGCAAGGATTTGAAGGTTCTTGTGTGAAAATTAACCTGTCAGAAAGAACACTTCTGGTACTGAGCGGGGTATTTAAATCACGTCGGGAAAGGGACAGGTGAGTCCCTCAGCTAGCCCCCAGTGATCCCAGCACAGTCTGGACCTGTCTTTGGCCCAACTTTCATTTTTGCATTTCCTTCCCATCAGTGGATCTCTATGTTCTATCTCCACAAGTTAATCACTTGGTGAGATTTTTTTTTAAAAACCACTAGTGTCACAGCCTCACGATCGCTGACTCTGGCGTGAAAGGTTGATGAGGCTCAGGGTTCAGTATTTTAAAGATCCCCAGGTAACTGCAGCAGTACTTCCTTCTTAGCCCCATGCTGTACTCATGTTCTCATTAAATGCCAGCCAAAATTGGTTATCAGTGTGCTGTGAATCAAATCAGGGCCATTACTTTTAAGTCTATGCCATTTAAAATAGATTCTATTTGTGTCTCTGAGCATTTTAACAGGGCTTCAAGCCATTTACAGCTGCTCATATTGAGAATTTTGCAGTTTTTCACAGCTCAGTTTTACAGACTTCTCCTAGCTGTGTCACATTCAGTAAACTTGCCTCAACAAGCTAAGAGAAAATGCCAAAAACCAGCACTCCTACTGTTCGGCAGAGTGCATTTTGTCCTCTTATAACTGCTTCAATTCCAGCACTTAGCAGGAAGACATTTAAATTTTTATTGTATTCCTATCTATCAGAAAAAAGAAGAATTTACAAGTTTGACACTAAACAATCACAGATGGAAGATGTGAAGTAGGATCACACATTTTACACTAAAGTATAATGCAGCTATCACTAAATGCAGACCGACACAAAATCCATCCAACTTTCCCTGTGGCTTTAGGGAGAATGTAACATATTCATTAAAGAATGTCCCACAGAATTTCAAATGTCAAAATACAATATAATCATATTGAGAAAATCCTTCAAATTTAGTAATGGAAATTTCATAATACTGCTGAGAGAGAAAATTGCCAGTTTGTAATTATGCCTCTTTCTCCGCAGGTACCACTCATTACAGAAACTAGGAAAACATCATGGTAATGAGATTCCTAAACAAGAAAGTAATAAAAACAGATGTATGCATACCAGATGACCATGCTGTTAATAAAAGACAGTTTACTCCATTGTCATGATTTTAGTTTGTTTATAAATAGAGAAAACAATATAAGAAAAGTACAAAAGCCTTCTCATTTAAATTCTATCTGTTGATAAAAATCTATTCGAGAAAGCTTCTCAATACCAACCAGGAAAACTCCAGAAGCAGCCCCATTCCTGTTTGCCTTGTTTGCTATGGGAAGTCCAAGTCCAGCTTCCTGGTCCTTCATTGGCCCTTCACTGACAGTTGGACTCACAACATACCCATCTGTCCCAACTTCCCTTCCTTGTACTGTGCCCTCTATGATTTCTGTTCTAGAACCAGAGAACTTTCCTATATCTTTTACATCCTCTTGGAATTCTCTCTTTACTTCCTAGCCTTAAGGAATCTTTAAAAAATTCCAAAGCCCAGGCTATAGCAAAGGCCAAGTCAATCACAATTTCTAGTATTTTTTGAAACTCTCCAGGTCATTCCAGTGTGCAATTTTGAGAATCAGTGATTTATGGGTTCTCTATTACATCAGCTATTTTCTAATACTTTCAAAATCCTTCCCTCTTTTGACAGATGCCTGACAAAATTCCAACCCTTGATCAACCATGGACTACTAGGAAAAAAAAAAATGTCACACAACAAAGAGGTTGATTTGGCTTATAATCTTGATTACAAATCTCAAATGAGCATTCAGTATTACCTAGATATCCTACTACAGTTCTCTAGTATTTTCACACCTGAAGATGTCCATTTCATACTTCTACTTTTTTTCTCAAAAGTCTCTTACTCCTTCCACTCTCAAATGATGACCTCACTGATAATATAAAAGTTATCAAGCATGAACTTCTTTGCCTTCACACAACTCTACTTACATCCAGAAATTGACATGAAAACAATTGGTTTAACTGAATGAATGAATAAATAAATGAGGGAACAAATCAATGAGTCCCAATGATTCCAGATTACTTCTGACATTTCAGTTTTATGCAGTAACAGCTGATGTCATGGGGAATATGTATTTTATGACTGCAACATGAGTTTTCAGTTTTCTGGACTACCATGCCATATTATAGTAGTGAAACATTGTTAGTTTTGTTGATTTTAACCCTGCTAGTTCAGTACTTTTTAAATGAGAAATTGGAATCACTTATGTTTTGACATAGACCCAGAGAGTTACATGCAGCATTAAAATTTCTAATGGAATGAAGGTGTACTCATTTAGAAAATGTATTCTATAACATAGAGTCCCCAGGAGGAAAAAGAAAATGGTAACCGGGAAAGCAAAGCTTCTGTTGCAAGAATGATTCTCACTTTAGTTCAAAGACTTTCTGAACAAGTGGAACATGAACATGACAGTATTGAAAGTGATTCAGATCACTCTGCATCTGAATCTCTATCTATATATGATGAAACTCAAGAAAATGAAGTCAAGTTGCTTAAAAAGATTTTCTTCAAGTTATAAGACACTTGGTTACATGAAAATGAACATATTTGGAGTTAGCTGTCCAATGTAACCTTCTCCTACCATTGCCCAGCCTAGGATAGGATTACAAAGAGCTTTCTGAAGAGCCAGAAAATTTTTCACAGAAACTGACTTGGAACTAACTCGATGATGACAACACTTTAATTCACGTTATTTTTGAAATTCAAATCTTTAAAAATGATTAAATAATATTATTTAGTTTTTGACTTTGAGATTAAATTTTCATCCTTTTGTTTGGATAGCTGATTCTTAAGATTATACATGTCTGCCAATATTTTAAATCAGCAAGATATGTGCTTAATATTTAGATTTTAATTTATACTTTACTTGATATTTTAAAATATGTACATGTTTATATTTTAAATGAGTTAAATACTTAGGTTCTTCTCTTTTTCTAGAATTCTAAGCAGTCTTTAATAAAGAATACCATCAATGCATTATTTTGGTATTTCAGTTGACTCTTGAAAAATGACAAAGTTTATCCACTAGTAACTTATAGTTAGCCCTCCATATGCTTAGTGCCTCCACATCTGTAGATCCAACCAACCACTTAGTTTGTAGTACTGTAGTACTAAATACTGAAAAATATTCATGTATGAGTGGACACTTGCGGTTCAAAATTGCATTGTTCAAGGGTCAACTGTATCTGGAATTAATACTGCAGCATCAGTATTGGTGTTTTTTTCCCAGTACACAATTACTGGACATAGTAGCCCATTTGCCTGCCTGGCCACACCTCTCTACAGCAGTTCCTGACAAGTCACATGACAAGGTCATGCAACTACTCCCTCTGCCTCAGTAAGCTGGGTTAGGAAAAGGTAGCACTTCCAAGATAACCAGAGAACCACCAGAAAATGGGGCAAAATATATCATTAACCACAGTTTCTTCTTCTTTGAATTGCTTTAGCAGTTTATCTACATACAAGTATAGGTACAGTGAGAAAGTACTGTGGGTTCAGTTCCAGACTACCTCAATAATGTGAATATTGCAATACAGTGAGTCACACAAATTGTTTGGTTTCTCAGTGCATATAAAAGTTACATTTACACTATACTATAGTCTATAGTAATAGCATTATTTCTAAAAACAATGTACATATCTTAATTTAAAAAATAGTGTATTGCTGGGCTTCCCCAGTGGCCCAGTGGTTGAGAGTCCACCTGCCGATGCAGGGGACACAGGTTCGTGCCCTGGTCCGGGAGGATCGCACATGCCACGAGTGGCTAGGCCCGTGAGCCATGGCCGCTGGGCCTGCGCGTCTGGAGCCTGTGCTCTGCAACGGGAGAGGCCACAACAGTGAGAGGCTCATGTACCACAAAAAAAAAAAAAAAAAAAAAAAAAGTAGTGTATTACTAAAAAGTGCTAACCATCATCTGAACCTTTGGCAAGCTGCAGTAGTAACATTAAAGCAAATCAAAACCACAATGAGATATCACCAAACACCTGTCAGAATGGCTATCATCAAAAAGTCTACAAATAACAAATGTTGGAGAGGATGTGGAGAAAAGGGAACCTTAGTACACTGCTGGTGGGGATGTAAATTGGTGAAGCCACTATGGAAAACAGTATGGAGGTTCCTCCAAAAACTAAAAATAGAATTACCATACGATCCAGCAATTCCAATCCTGGGAATATATCTGAAGAAAATGAAAACACTAATTCGAAAAGATAACATGCACCCCAATGTTCATAGCAGCATTGTTTATAACAGCCAAGATATGGAAGCAACCTTAGTGTCCATCAACAGATGAATGGATAAAGAAGATGTGATACAAAAAATATATATATATACACACACAATGGAATATTAGTCAGACATAAAAAAGAATGAAATTCTGCCATTTGCAACAATGTGAATGGACCTAGAAGGTATTATGCTTAGTGAAATGTCAGACAGAGAAAGACAAATACTCTGTTATCACTTATATATGGAATCTAAAAAACCAACAAATGAATATAAAAAAACAGAAACAGACTCATAAATTAGTGGTTACCAGTGGGGAAATGGAAGGGGTGGGGCAAAATAAGGGTAGGAGATTAAGAGATACGTATTAAATAAATAAGCTACAAGGATATACTGTACAGCTCAGGGAAATATAGCCACATTTTGTAATAAGTTTAAATAGAGTATAATCTGTAAAAATATTGAATCACTATGTTATATACCTGAAACTAATGTAATACTGTAAATCAGCTACACTTCAATTAAAAAAAGAGCACTGATCACAGATCACCATAACAAATATAATAATAATGAAAAAGTATGAAATGCTGCGAGAATTATGAAAATGGGATAGATACAGGAAGTGAGCAAAGGCTGTTGTAAAAATTGTGCCCATAGACTTGCTCAACGCAAGGTTGCCACAAACCTTCAATTTGTAAAAAACACAGTATCTGTGAAGTACAATGAAGTGAAGCGCAGTGAAACAAGGTATGCCTGCAACATATATTCACTGAGGTCATCCTATGTGTAAAGCAGATGTTTTTCATTCTATATTTATTTTTAACCAACAATTAAACATTAAATAACCACTGATTACAAAAATAGCATAGACATATCCACATAGATTATCAATAATCACATGTCTTATTTTTCTAATCTGTCTCCTTTTAGTTATATTACAAATAGATAAAAAAATAAACCATAAAGCTATTAAACCATCAGTCAATACCAGGCCTTTCTTACTGAAGAGTTCATGATGCTTTAAAGTGATTGAAAACCACATTTTTTCATTAAACTTGCCAATCAATGAATGATCTCTAAATTGATTTCTTCGGGCCCCAGTTTTTTCATTTATTTGAAATTTAATATTCCCAACTGACTTTAATCTCACTCCACTGCTTCAGTCCTACTCCTTCTTAGACTTTCCCTAAGTTTGTCATATGGCTTTCTTGTGCCTTTCTATTTTTCTATGTTTGCCTGGCTGAAGCAGCTGATAAATTCCACCAACAACCTAATCTCTTAACCCAGTTTCCTACACATTTACATGACATTCTCTGCTTATCTCTATCACTGTATCTAGTGAATGTACTAGGACAGAGATACTTGTCTGCTTACTTGTCTGGATCCCCTTTTGGGTTCTGAGACCTTGAGGGCAAGAACTCTTTTTCACCCAGGAATATCCACCACTTAGCAATACCTGGTACATAGTAGATACATATAAATGTCTGAAGCATGAAGGAATGTTATCAATTGTGTTAAAACACATTCTAGAATGTGTTATAAATATATTGTGTATAGTTTAAATTGATATATATGTCAAATTCACTAACTTTTTAAACTGAAGTTGCTTTATATCAATCTACATCTCTCTCTCGCTCCCTCCCTTCCCCCCTCTTTCTGTGTAAAATAAATCTCGGCACAGGTATTCCAGAAAAATATATTAAGTTTTTTTTTTTTTTTTTGCAGTCCGCAGGCCTCTCACTGTTGTGGCCTCCCCCGTTGTGGAACACAGGCTCCGGACGCGCAGGCTCAGCGGCCATGGCTCACGGGCCCAGCCGCTCCGCGGCATGTAGGATCTTCCCGGACCGGGGCACCAACCCGTGTCCCCTGCATCGGCAGGCGGACTCTCAACCACTGTGCCACCAGGGAAGCCCTATATTAAGTTTTATGCAATGCTCACACACACTCATACACAGATACCATATAATATATAATAAATGTTAACTGATTAATATCATATTGGCTTATCCTAGAAATGAGAATCAAGGCAAACATCACACCTCTTCATACGTGAAAGTTAAGTAAGATGTTTTAGCAGCAGCATTCAGCAGACATCACTATGAATTAAAAAAAATACGTAATCTTAACTCTTAGTGAGATTTACTATAGAAATGGCTTAACTTCTGTATAATTAACCACATAATACCACCTAGGAAAATGTCATTTGATTTTTAACAAAGAATTACTGCCTTTACTGATGTTTTCAAGAGGAAATGAATTAAATATTTTAAGAAACTTTTACATTAAACAATATACCATCATATAAGATTCTAAAGAAACACTCTTGGATGGAATTGAAACATCAGCGTTCAGGACCCATATATTCAATGGAATAGCTAGTAATATTAAAAATAGTAATAGTAAATTTAACTTCAAGTGAAATTAAATTTAAAGAAACATTAACTATGAGTTATGTGCCTGGCAATATTCTAAGTCTTGTGTACGTATTAAATCATTTCACCCTGAAAACAATCTTCTGAGGCAGGCATTACTCCATTCTACCACTGAGCAAACAAAGGCACAGAGTAATGATGCCCCTTACCCAGCTCACACAGCTAAGCTTGTATTCCCATCGAGATCGCTTTCTTAACCACTATGCTCTACCTTTTCTTTAAAAGATATTTATTAACCATATTTTGGTAGCTAATCTATACACTGATCTAATAATAATTTTCATTTCTAATTTTTTCACATTGTAAATAGAAGAAAAAGACAATCAGCTGCTGTCATTTTCTAGTTGTACAATATTAGGTGTGTCCCTTTTCCTCTCTGAGTTGTAGCTTTAGTAAAATGGGACTTGGAACATCTACCTAGATACCTGAATATTCTTCTTTCACCCCATGTTTCTTTGCAAGCCAGACAGTATTAAAAAAAAAAAAAAAAACTTTTATGAAGATTGAGTAAGATGAGGCATATGAAAATGTTTTAGAAAATATAGTATGCTATGTCAAATATAAATTTACTTTTGTTAATATTTATTATAACTCTTATGATCAATGATATAAAAGTAATTTAACTATCCCTGCTCCCCTCTTCTATATTTGATTCTTTCATATGATGATATGGTGGAAGAATAGGAAATATAAACCTATTTATTCATAATCAATTAAAATAACCTAGCAAATTAAAAATTAAAAAAACCTTGCAAATATTCCCCTGGCTTTAACCAGAGTGAAAGAACTTTTTTAAACTCAAGATTATGAGTATATAAGACAAAAACAAATAAAATAAAACAAATCAGCCAAACTGGTATCATTGTGAGAGAATTCATATTGATCTTAATTATTTTTGATAAACAGAACACATATCTAAATGCCTGATGAATTTAGGTAAATAGATTTAAATGAAAAACTACAAAAGTATGTTGTTTTCTTACTTCTTTTAAATCATTCTTTCTCTACTAGAGGGAAATAAAAATAAAATTCCAAAAGCTAGTAAGTTTTAAAATGCCTAAAACATGAGTAAACAACCAGATTGCTCCTTAGTCTTGAATTTCTTAAATTGATCTTTTTAAAAATTAATTTCTTACATGCCACTTGAAAAAAAAATAACTTTCCTTAAAACTACAACTGGGGCTTCCCTGGTGGCGCAGTGGTTGAGAGTCCGCCTGCCGATGCAGGGGACACAGTTTCGTGCCCCGGTCCGGGAAAATCCCACATGCCGCGGAGCGGCTGGGCCCGTGAGCCATGGCCGCTGAGCCTGCGCGTCCGGAGCCTGTGCTCCGCAACGGGAGAGGCCACAACAGTGAGAGGCCCTCGTACCGCACACAAAACAAAACAAAACAAAACTACAACTGGTGATTGCAGCTAATGAACTACTGCTAAAAATAATTACAAGGTAATTATATATATGCATATATGTATATATATAAATATATAAAATAATCCTTTTTTGGAAAAATGTGCAAGCCTTGTGATGTGCTAGATACTGTGCTAATTGCTACTAGTTCATGAAGATATAATAGTGAATAAGATACAGACGACCCCTATTTTCATTCAGTTTTAAATGTATCAAGGCAGCTATATATTTAATAGTTTTTGAAAATGTAATTTTGTTATGTGCCACAAAAGGTAGGTATAGGGTAATATAAAAATGTATAATAGGTAAAACTAGTGAAGTTTGAGGCTTTAGAAAAGACTGCCCTAAGGAAAAAAGATTTGCAAATGAAGGATTGTCAGGTATGGCAGGGGGTATCTGAGTAGAGTGATTTCAGAGGGGAGAACAGAAAAATATACAGAATTCATAGTGGAAGGAAGTTGGTACATTCATTGAACTGAAAGAAGGCTTGCTTGACTGGAGCAGAGCCATCAATGGGGAGACCCATGGGAGACCATTCATGCAAGGCCTAGAGGTCAGCTGGAGGACACTGCAGCCATTGAAGCCATTCAGCAGGAGAGTGCCATGATCAGAAAGTGGAAAAAAAATATTTAAAGTCATGATAGCTTACAGGGAAATATTAAATTTCATAAAACAACATCAATAATCAGAAATTATAGAGACTTTGGAGATTACTGGTTTCAAGGTTAGTAGAGAAATGCTAGATTTAGATAAGACATTGAGACAGAAGGATTTTTAAAAAGTGCTATATTGGAGTTAAACATTATAAGCCTTTTGAAGGACAAATGTAAGAAGAAAACTTCAAAAGATCTTTGAGTCCTGTATCAAAGAATAATTTCAAAATTATATTTGATACCACAAATATGGTCAATTTACAGACCTTATAGAGAGATGCTAGAAATAATTATGTTTATTTAGTTGTGTTACTATTGAAAGTTCCATGGGAAGAGTTTCCAAAACAGAATAGCGTCTTAGCCATCCTCAGGTTGAATATATACAGTTAAGAGTATATTAATATAAACATTTCACAAAATTTATGAAGTTACTGGAGATTTGTTAAGATCTTAGCTGTCCATGATCCATTTTTACCCTCAGGGAAAATATTGACCAAGACTCAATTCTCATTATGAACTTTCATCAGACCTTTTTTTTTTTTTTTTTTTTTTTTTTTGCGGTACTCAGGCCTCTCACTGTTGTGGTCTCTCCCGTTGAGGAGCACAGGCTCCGGACGCGCAGGCTCAGCGGCCATGGCTCACGGGCCCAGCCGCTCCGCGGCATGTGGGATCTTCCTGGACCGGGGCACGAACCCGTGTCCCCTGCATCGGCAGGCGGACTCTCAACCACTGTTCCACCAGGGGAGCCGCATCAGACCTTTTTTAATCTGAAAGTTATCAATATTAAATTAACTAGGGCCATTAATTCTCTGTCATCTGCAGATAGTTTTATTTTACTCTGATGCTCTGTTGCATGCTATGGGCTAGAATTGTCTTCAGCAAAGGACAGTCTCAGGAAAAGGACTCTATCAGGTACTTCAAACTACTGACACTCTCAACTCTTCGCTATAGGCTTCTGAGCTGATACTGCTTACACAACTTCCAGACTAAAGCAGTAAGCTAAGTCAGGATTACTAGAATTCTCGGATGCAGTTGGGCTTCAAGAATTAATGACAGGACGAACAGCATGAAATCAGAGGTCTTCTTTGATTTTATTTCTCTAACAGGAAAGTTGTTTTAGTTTCCACATATATAAGGAAGCTCTTTCATTTTCTTTTTAATCTATCTATATACACTGCAACAATTTAATAAACCCTGCTTTTGTAAATGAAATAAAACATTAAAAACTCTCTCACTTTACATGGTGACATAGCTGTTTACCTAAGTTCATTGACTCCACCTTTTCATCAAGATATAATTGAATAAACTGTGCGACTAAGGCCTTACTGGAAAAGCCATACTCATGAATGATGTTCATTGTGTGAAAGAGGACTAATTGCCTTTTAGGAACTGAGGCCGGTTTTACTTATGAATACAATGCCTGCAAAGTACACCCAGGAAGCCCAGCCTGGTGCCTGAAAGACAAAGTGCCGTCTCACAGGTCATAAGGGCCACTTCCTGACAGGTTGGGAATATTAACAAATGTTGGTGATCCTGAGAGGAGAGGGATGCACTGAAAGGTACAGGTTGTATGGGTGAAATCTGGTGTATGGTTTATTGGGTCTGGCTTCCTAATCTCAAGTTAGCAAACAGTAGAGGCTTTTAAAAGTCCAAGCTGAGATTTTTTTTTTTTTTTGCGATACGCGGGCCTCTCACTGTTGTGGCCTCTCCCGTTGCGGAGCACAGGCTCCGGATGCGCAGGCTCAGCAGCCATGGCTCACGGACCCAGCCGCTCCAAGGCATGTGGGATCTCCCCGGACCGGGAAGATCCGGGAAGATCTGCATCGGCAGGCGGACTCTCAACCACTGCGCCATCAGGGAAGTCCCAATCTGAGATTTTTTAATAAAAATTTCCAGATAGAAATGAACTAATCTGAAGCTCTACAGCTTTTATTGTAGAAAAATGTCAGTCTCCCATATGCATTTTCCAATCTTTCTAGCTCTCTCTAACCTAAAAACTGGTGAAATGTCCTAAAAATCAAATGGTCATGGTTGACGAAATAGAACTGAAAATGGTATTAGTTGATTTTTATGTTTTATCATTCAAGATCCTTCAGACAACAATGACCTTTGAATATTCATATTTTCCTATTTTTTAAAATAAATACATTTTTTTTCCATCACAGTATCTTGGGCGTTGGCTTCCACATTTATAATACAAGTATACTGGTATACAATTACCTCAAAGAAGACCAATAATATTAGCTCAATATGCTATGACATGACAATTATATCCTTCTTATGTTCAATGTATTACAAACACTATTTAATAAACTCAATGATTAAATTCAGAATAATAATTCTGTTTAAAAAAGTTCACTCCACTTATTGACAACAATATTAAATAAAATATCAGCCATTAGATTACTTTTGCATCATGTATTAGTATAACAATAATCTTAAAGCAATTTAATTTTCACAGTTTACGCTGTAAAAATAAATGACAGTGCTTTAAAGAAATAAAGTTATAATTTTCTATTTTAAACCTGAACAACCAAACCAAAATATTCTGCATAACTTATGTCATATATAATATTAGTTAACATTTTAAACACAGATTGGATATATGTTCAGCTCATACTTACCCATGAAATTGAGATAGCCTTCTCCGCCGAGTGCATGAGTAATGAGTCGAATCATTTTATGAAGCTGTATTCCACGATCAATAACTGGAGTAAACGGGGTTAGAACACTCATGTTGGTATACATTTCAGCATCCATCAACCAAAATGCCAGCGTCTTATCCCCAACGAGTGCCTATAAAAATAAAAGTCACTGAGATAAATGCAAATAATAGGTACTAAGCAGCTGTGATTTATACTAGAATGACATGCAATTATACAGAATGGAAACAATGCAGAAGAGGTGTGTGAATTAGTATTAATTTCATGTATTTTCCAACAGTCACTATGCTGAAGGTGAGCTGGTGAAATACATGAGAGATCTCATGTACCTATGTTTCTTTCATTTTTAAAATAGCTTGGTGAAAAACTCATGATAAGCTACCTGAATATTTGTTATAATAAGCTGATGCTTCACATTTTTTGAAGTTAGAATAAACATGTATTTTAATGTTGAGAATACTAACAGATATTTTTTCTTTTTCTTAGGATTTGAACAATGAATTTTTTAATTGAATGAATTCTTTAAATTCTATAGTGCTTTACAATTTTCAAAAGTTTCACATACATGATTTCATATAATCCCATAATCTTACATTAAACTATTAGAATACTAATAGATTTTTAAAAATATCTTGCATATCATGATTTTATTGTTTTGAAAGAATGGAAGAGTTTCCTAAAAGTAATTTATATGTATATGCATTTATATTTATATAGATGTATTTATATATATATAATATGTATATAAATACATTACAATGGACCCTCTCCCCTTCAGCAGCAAATTGACAACTTTTTCTTAAAATGTAAAATTTGCTTTCTCATTATATTTGCCATCTAATCTAAAATTAGTTTGTTTTATATGAAAATATAATAGTTGACAAATGGGGCAGGTTAACTCAGAAACACCCTGAGCAGCAGAAGAGGCCTCTTAACGATCTGAATTATTTATGGTTAAAAACAGCTAACTCTCGCCCCGTCAGTGCTCACCCTTCCCCCTCCCCATAACCTCAAGTACGTTCTCTAGGAGGTCTGCGTCTTTATTCCTGCCTTACCCCTAGGTTCTTCATGACATTTTTTTTTTTTCTTAAATTCCATATATATGTGTTAGCATACGAGAGAGTCATGGACATATACACACTAACAAACGTAGTAAGATAGATAGCTAGTGGGAAGCAGCCGCATGGCACAGGGATATTGGCTCAGTGCTTTGTGACAGCCTGGAGGGGTGGGATAGGGAGGGTGGGAGGGAGGGAGACGCAAGAGGGAAGAGATATGGGAACATATGTATATGTATAACTGATTCACTTTGTTATAAAGCAGAAACTAACACACCATTGTAAAGCAATTATACCCCAATAAAGATGTTAAAAAAAATTAAAAAAAATAAAAAAAATAAATAAACAGTTCAATGTTGAGGTTAAATTTTCCTATTAAAAAAAAAAAAACAGCTAACTAATGCCAAGTGTTATTTATTGACAAAAAATTATATATAGTGAAACACAGAGACTAAACCATAATCTCCTCACCCTATTACTGTATGATTATTTTCATTTTTAAAAAAATATTTTTACTTATAAACCTATTTTAATCTCTAAGCTATTTTCACATATATATTCATATTTATAATTTTTTATCAGGTTTAAAATTCAGTATACATTTGCTTTTATAGAAAGAACTAGGCAATCTGCATCTTTTTGTACATTCCCAACAATTTATAATACAAGGCAGAATTATGTGGATCTTTAAAGCATGAAATAATTCTTGGTAAATCCATACTGTTTCTGTACATTTGGGGAGAAAAATTATGAAATTAACCTACCAGTTTCATCTTCAATTTGTTTATTCCACTCATTTATTTATTCTTGTGTTCATTCATATAAAATACACATATATTGGGAGCTCAAAACATGCTATAACTGCTAGGAGTTTGTAATGGAAAGATATCATTTATGCATGCATTTTAATTTTCATATTGTTATGTATTTGGCAAGGGATTCCCCCAATCTTAAATTAATACTACTCATTTCTTATTTTGTTATGTTTTGGTTCTGGTTTCTTCATAGGTATTTATTTGATCTTGCTCCACAGCCAATTTAAGTTGAAAAGAAAGTACTGCTCCAACTAGGAAGATGCAAAACTTAATATATGTCTACTTTATGAGTGAGCAAACATTCTGTACAGGCCAAACAGTACATAGTGTAGGCATTGTGGGCTCCTTCCTCAGTCTCAACTACTTAAATATACCATTATGGCTCAAAAGCAGCCATAGACAATAGGTGAGTGAATGAACATGGCTGTGTTCCAATTACCTTTACAAAAACAAGCAGCAGACAGAATCTGGCCCATGGGCCTTGGTAGCTGACCTCTGGTCTACTTATACTTTCTTAATAGTTCAAAGGAGACACCTGAAAAACTACTGTCTACCTTAAATTGTCAATTTCTGCTGAAATACCGAGGAGCTAATTGTTTTAACTTTAATTTTCTGAATACATATACTGCAAATAATTTCAGACAGTTTTACTGTCTTTTTAATGTATAAGGAGTTCATTTTATGTTGTTTATGCTGGTTCATAGGCTTTATATAACTGAATGGCCTTTTCCTGCATTTATTTATGTTTATTGAGTGACTACGAGGAATAGCACAGTGCTAAGGCTGGAAATACAAAGGTATCAGAAGCAAATTTTCTGCTTAAAATGTGATGAGAAAGTGAAGAATGGGGAAACTATTTTTTCCCTATACACCTGGATGAAGGCTTCAAGGAGAGTATGTCTGAGCCAGGGCATTAGGTATTCACACGAGCTTCCCAGGTGACGTAGGCATTTGCAGGTGTGTGGGGAAAAGTACAAGATTGGAGCAAGGTTGACCTACTCAGGAATGGGTGGAAATTTAACAGTATTGAAGAATAGAACTCTTGGAGGGTTGAGCAGAGAATAAACTTTGGCATGAGCCAGGATATGACAGGCTGTGAATGAGAAGCTTTAACCAAAAGATCTGGGTTGACAAAATTAGCTTTGCCCTTTGGAAAATACCTCAGACTACATTACAGAGGATGGACTAAAATCAAGAGGGACAGAGGTCAGGGCGATCAATCAGCAAAAGATTTCAGTGACTGAGGGAAAAAATGATGAAAGCTTGTGAAAAGGCATAAAAGAAAACCTTTAGAAGGAAACCTAAAATGGAAATTAAAATTAACCTGGATTAGCACCAACATGCCTCTTGTGACAACAAAGGAAAACATGTAAGATAACACTTGAAACTGTCATTCACAATCATTTAATTACAGTTTGGCAGGGTAAACGTGGTACTGCATTTTGAAGCTGGAATTTATGGATCTACAAAATAATTTTTAAATGTTTTTCAAGTATGAATAGTTGTCACATAAAATAGACAGATAACACATTACATTAACTGTATTAAACTATAGAAATTTGTACTGTGATATGTTTATAATTAGGTATGTTAATAAATACAGACAGAGACAGAATGGTTTATACACATATTAATTTACCTGATCATGGCTCTCTGCATAAGCAATGCACTTTTCAAGGTAGCGTCTGTTTGTGAGTGTATACACTATATTGCCCATATTCCAATCTTCATCTTTATATTCTTTAAGTAACTAAATAAAAGACAAAAAATAATTCCAATACACCATTATCATCCTTACTTTAAATCCCAGTCTGAGGGTATACAGCATATCAATCCAAATTATTTGAGATGCAGATATAAGCACAGCCACAGAGCAAAAATATCTTTGTCAAAACTTTTACTGAAATCACAGCTTTTATACAGACTATCCAAATGACAGTGGTGTTGCATGTGTGTGTGCATGTGTTTTTCTGCAGATGATTTGATCACTGCATTTTAGGATTTTTGTAAACTTTTTCCTCTGTAATAGCTGCTACCTCTTGATTAATGACCACAGTGAAGTGTTGTGCAGTATGTCTTTCCGGAACTTCCACAAGGTAGAGATATACTTGCTACATTTTTAGGTTTGAATGAAAAAAAAAATTAGCAAGAATAATGTCTTGTTCCATTCTTAAAAAAAAAAATTAAAACAACTGTTATTTCAAAGTATAAAGCCTAATTATCATGAATAATTATCATCTTAACAGACCACACATTTTTGTTTCCACTTCAGCTGCTACTCAGTCTCCAGTGTGGCTTCTATGCCACTAACACCTCTTCAGTGCAAATGACCTTGCCAAAATCTCAGACTATGATTGTCTCCTAGGTCAGTAATTGCTCTTTCTTAGGCAAATGCTTGCAGTACATGATGATAATGCTGACCCTACCCCTTCCATGAAATGCTTTCCTTCTTAGTCTACCATTGCAAAACTCTTGACTGTTTTGTTTTGTTTTGCAACCACTCTAGACATCCTGTAAAATCCCTTCCTCTGCCTATCCTATAAAAGCTGGTGCTTCTCAGAGTTAATAGCGTAAAAATAGCCTGTCCTTTTACTCAACGCATTCTTTCTAAGTGGGTACATTTCTCTTGTCCAAAAGTGTCAAAGGCACGCTGATAGAAGCAGAATTCTAAAATGGCCCCTATGATTCCGGCTCCCTCAGATTCACATCTTTGTATAATCCTTAACCTGGAGTGTGGGAGGGTCCTTTGAATACAATGGGTGTCCTTAGAAGAAACTGTGAGATAATAACAGTAATGTTTTAAGTTGCTAAATTTGTGGTAGTTTGTTACACAACAATAGAAAATTAATGAAGATTTTGGTACAAGAAATGGGGTTCCAGCCTGCCTGTATCTTCCTTTGCAAGTTTTTTTTTTTTTTTTTTGGCTCAGTGGAATTCAGAGGTGCTTAGCCATCCTGCATAATTGCACTGTGAATCACTGAGAACCAGAGGACAGGCTGTATTAGGCAGATTAATGGCCACCCACAGGTGTTTACATCCTAATATCCAGAGTCTGTGAATATGTCACCTTACATGGCAAAAAGGACTTTAGAGATATGTCGAAGTTAAGGACATTGAAATGGGTAGATTATCCTGGATTATCTGGATGGACTGAATGTAGTTGCAGGCATCTTTCTTAAAAGATGCCTGAATTGTCAGAGTAAGAGAGAGATTTGAAGATGCTACCCTGCTGGCTTTGAGGATGGGGGAAGGGACCATGGACCAAGGAATACAGGAATACAGGTCCATGCTTTTACAGGCTTTTAGAAGCTAGAAGAGTCAAGGAAACAGAGCCTCCAGAAGGAATGCATCCTTACTAATGCCTTGATTTTAGCTTAGTAAGACCCATTTCAGATTTGTGACTATATGACAGTAAATTTGTGTTATTTTAAGACACTAAGTTTGTGGTACTTAGATACAGCAACAATTTGAAACTAATGTATAGACCTATACAAATATGCTCAATTAAGTTCAACTACTGTGTAAAAACAATTCAATGGAAGTAGGTTCAATGGACTTTTCAACAAATCATGATGAATGAGTTAGACATCTATAGGCAAAAGAAAAACAGAAAAAAACCCTTACATGTTGACTGAACAAAAACTAACTCAAATGGACTATGGGTTTAAATATAAAAGTAAAACTATAAAATGTTTAATAGAAAACATAGGCGAGTCAAAGAATTCTTAGGCTTGTCACCAAAAGAGATCTCTAAAAGGAAAAAAAAAATAAATTGGCCTTCATCAAATTTAAAGGAAACAAAGAACTTTTTGTTCTGTGCAAGTCCACATGAAGAGGATGAAAAGACAAGCAAAGACTGGGATAAAATATTTGTCAACCACATACCCCCCCACAAAAGAGTTGAATCTAGACTATATAAAGAACTCTCAAAACTCCACAGTAAATAAATGATCCAATTAGAAAATGGTCAAAAGACATGAACAGACATTTCACCAAAGAGGATATACAGAAGGCAAATTAGCACAGGAAAAGATGTTCATCATCATCAGTCATTAAGGAAAGACAAAGTAAACCCATAGTGAGGTACTTCTGCACATCTGTTAGAATGATTCAAATAAAAAACAGTACAATAGCAAATGTTATTGTTCAATGATGTACAGAAATTGGATCTCACCAAAGTGGCTGGTGGGAATCTAAAATAGTACAGCTACTCAGAAAAATACTTTGGCAGTTTTTTAACAAATTAACATCCAACCACTATAAGACCCAGTAATTGTACTTTGGGGCATTTATCCTAGAATAATGAAAATTTATGGTCATACAAAAATATGTACACAAATGTTTATAGCAGCTTTCTTTACAAGAGCCAAAACCTAGAAACAATCTAGATGTCTTTTAATGGACAAATAATTAAACTGTGATACATCCATGCCATGGAATACCATTTAACAATGAAAAGGAATACACTGAAGTAGAGTCACAGATATAGAAAACAAACTTCAAGTTACCAGGGGATAAGCGAGGGAGGGAGGGATAAATTGGGAAATTGGGACTGACATATATACACTACTATATATAAAATAGATAACTAATGAGAACCTACTGTATAGCACATGGTACTCTACTCGGTACTCTGTAATGGCCTATATGGGAAACGAATCTAAGAAAAGAGCGGATATATGTATAACTGATTCACTTTGCTGTACACCTGAAACTAACACAACATTGTAAATCAACTATACTCCAATAAAAATTGTTTTTTTAAAGTTGAAAAGGAATAGACTACTGATACATGCAAGAACCTGGATGAAATCCCCAGAGAATTCGATTGAGTGAAAAATGGCAATTCCAAAAGGTTACATACTGTATAATTCCATTTATATAACATTCTTGAAATGAAAAAATTATAGAAATGGAGATCAGATTAGTGGTGGTCAAAAGTTAAGGAGTGACTATGGGAAGAGGGAAGTGCGTGTGGTTATAAAGGCAACATTTGGGAAACTTGTGGTAGTGGAAGTGTTCTATATCTTGACTATTCCATATCACTATCCTGGTTGTGATATTGTACTATAGCTTTGCAAGATGTTACCATTGGGGAATACTGTTTAAGAATTCACACCAGATCTTACTGTATTATTTCTTACAACTGCATGGAAATCTACAACTATCTTAATATAAAAAGTGTAATTAAAAAAACTATATATAATGAAAAATACCAGATGCTCAATAAATATTTGGTGGAATTAATAAATGAATGAATTCAATTAAATACCTATATTACCTTTACATGAACACATCAGTTATTAGATAATAAAAATGATCAAATAAAATGAAAGAAGATACAGCAAATTTGGCATATTTTAGATAGGCAAATATTTGTTCAGTAAATGACTAAACTAATATGATATCCCAAACTACTGATTTTGAGCTCTACAAGTAGCAAATGGTAAATAATTTGTTTCTGAACAACAGAAACATGAATGAAATCTAGCATTCTAATCTAACGCATACTCTATGTGTAGATAAAATGCGTGACACATACATTCTGAGTAGTTGTCATTTCTATCAATACTCGTGTGTTTTATTGACATTTGAAGGGATGATAATCATTTATGGAATTTTTTTTAAATGCACAAATTATAAAAGGACTGGAAAGTCACTGAGTTTTTAAAAAAATATTATTTTAACTATCTCGTCTTATTAACTAAGGCTCCCACTTTGGTGATGAAAAAAGATGTTAAGTAATTACATAAAACAGAAGATGATATCTGTCTTCAGAGGCTTTACAAACTACAAAGACAAGATGGCCATATCCTAAACAGAGGACAATACATTTTTTTCTAATTATATGACGTACTGCATAGTATAGTATCTTGAGCATACAAGGTACTGAAATGTTTAGTAAGTTAAATTTTTTTAAAAACCTGACATGATTGCTCAGAGAAGGAAATATCCTACTGTGAGCCATGACTGACTGGAAAATAATTCTAGGTTGATGTACACCTTGAAATATCCTGGAATTTGCCCAAAGACTGATGAAGGCTTTTCAGTAAAAAAAAAAGTAAGATTTGGCACTTGTGAGGGGAAAAAAGTCTGTGTGGAAGATTAGAAATAATAAAAGATGGTGGGTGGATAAAGAACCTTCAACTAAGGTAAGAAACTTGAAGACCACAGCATTCTTTTAAGGTAACAAATACAAAGCAACTTTCCCAGGTATTAAAGTTGGAACACACATTTGTTTGTTCCTTTGATTTTTAAGTCTAATCGCCTCTGTAAAACCCTTGCTTTTCGACCTGACAATGTTTACAAAATCATTATAGATGGAGAAGCGGAAGTTGTGCTGGTAGAGTTTTAATGTCACAGCTGTGCACTGCCCAAATTGCCTAGGGATACAGAAAAGGCAATTAAGAGATGATTACAATAACTATTTCCTTCAGAGTAGGCTTTATGTTTTTTCTGTGCAAAGTTAAGCTCTTCTACCGTTGTGATCTCATGGCACCTGTTCATGTCTGTACTAAAGGGCTTAACAGAAAGCAATGATTATTTGATACGTATCTGACTCCTTATACATATTCAGCCTATGATTAAAGACTTGGACACTCAGAAATGTTCTACATCAAATCTATGTAACAACTTTAGTCTTTTAGACAAACATAAAATGAAACAAAATATAATCCAAACTACTTGAACTGTCATTAAATTTAATAAAATTGTATTAGAAATCATATGCAAGGTGTCATGTACAATTATTCATTCCTAGTGCCTAACACATGGTAAGGGCTTTTAAATGCTAAATGAAGGAATGGATAAATCCAAATCTGTTGAGAAAAAAACCATACTATGAAGCAAGTACTGGGAATTAAGGAGTGACTTCTACATTAATTGATGATTTGCAGGCAGAAATGGATGCGTTGATGAAGTTTAATGTGTTTTAAATATAGAACACCAAACTTTCATATAATTGCATTGATAAGGCAAAATTCCATTTACACAGATAACATTATAACAATCATATTTTCTCTGTGCCTGTATAATGCAAGTGTGAATACTTTACATTAGAACTTTTAGAAGTTTGAGAGGCACCTTATTAAAAAGCACAAGAAGCAACACCCTAATGAGAGAATACTTCAATTATATCTGTAACTACTGATCACAACCAAGAAATAAATCAAAGAAATAATAAATAAACCAACATAGTATCCGCAGGAAAAATTTTTTTTACATGAAACCTTACCTGGATCCATTTATCTGGAACTGCCATGGCTAATCGATAATCAAAGCCAGCCCCTCCCAGGGAAATTGGAAAACACAGAGCGGGCATTCCTGATACATCCTAAAATAAAGAGCATCAGAATTATCAGTTCATATTGCTTAAACTTTTACTATATATTCTTCTGACAGTAAAATCCAGGCCAAGAAATACAAACAATAAATAGGGGCGAATACTCTTGGAGTACTTTGGTAGCATAACTGTAAAAGTAGATAAAATTGTGATAATGTATCTCATTTCCCAATAAGATTTTGTGTAATGCTTTTCATTTCAGGACAAATTTGATCTCTTTTCCTTAGTAGCACATAGAGAACACAAAATAGTAAAAGTGTTATTGTTGAAACATAGCTTCTTATACTAATTTTTGAGTACTATATTTATTAACTACTTCTTTCATCAAACATAAAAATACATGTGCCATATATCTGTTATTCTTGTTCTCTTTGTATACAGCATGGACATATAGTGTATTTTGTGAGAACTTAGCTTCTGATGAAATGGAAAGTAGAGTTAGCACACTAAGAGCGAAGAAGCAAGATGGCTTTCACTATAGTCAGTTACACTTGGAAATGGTCTTTGAGGTTATCTAGTGGATTCTCTTCATTTAGAAGATACAGAAATCGAGGCTTATTGAAGTGAAGGGATCACTAAAGACATGTTTCTCCATGGTAGAGCCAGGACTCAGACATCTGGCCTTTTGACAGGGTCTTCCTACTGTCATGACACCACTAGATTATCAGTAATCAAATAAATATACAATCAAACAGATAAGTAAAAAAATAATGGTACAAGGACCCAAATGCAACAAAATACATTATTATAACAACTGTGGTAAAATATGGGACAAGTACTAGTAATTCTAACTCCACAATATCTTTCCAATAAATTCTTTTCCTTTGCTCCATTTCTACAGACACTATCTTATTTAACCTACATTACTGTTTGCTTCAACCACTATGTTTCCAAACAAAGTTCCCCATCTCCAGTTTCTCTTTACCCTAATTGCTGCTGAAGAGTCTGCTCCTATCACTGCTTGCCGATAGCTTTCAATAGCCAACAATAAAAAACTCAAATTCTTCAATTTAAGATATAATTCAACAATTATACTTTAAGTGTTGACAATATAGTTCACTATTTGACTATCGGCTTCCTCATTCACTGTTAAAATTTAAGATCCATGGAGCAGGACTTTTGTTGCTGTTGCTGTTGCCATTGTCCACTGACATATGCCAGGAATCTAGAATAGTAGAAGAGTCGCTGGCATAAGGCAGGAACTCAGTAACTCCCTGCTGAGTGAATGCATGAAGGTGCTGCCAAGGATTTCAAGATACATAAGACATAATACTTGACTTGCTGGATTCATGAACTAGGACCTAAATGAACATGCACACACATACACTTATCACGAAATGACAACGTGCGTGGCTGTCATAATTGTTAGCTGAAGTACACAGAAAGTGCAAGGAAGAGACCTCTATCTTTCCATCGTTATTTTTACTATTTCATTTCAAATATTCAATACCTCATCCACTTTGAAACATTTACTCTTCCCTGTACTTGTCACAAGCTTTTCTGTGTGTGTCATCGCCCAAATTCTTTGGATCATTTTCCTTACTTCCTATGAAAGACTATACTCTGAGCTATACTCTGACTATACATACTCTGAGTTCTCTGAGACTTAACTGCCTCTTCTTCCACAACACCTCATCCTCAAACTTGTCCCACAGAAAAGCTGGAAAAAAAGAAACATATGACCTCTCTGGACTTCCAAAATATGTATTAACTGTTTTCTAATGGAAGAGAGCTACAGTTAAATATAGTACATGGTGGAATATATCCATAAGAAAGTATTCGTCAATAATATCTTATTTCTACATACTTCCTTATAGTTTATAAAAGTGAAAAAAGATGAATTAAAAAAAGTGAAAAAGGATGAATGTTTAACAGAAAAGAAACCATTTTAAAGAATTATATTTATCAAAATATGTCACATTTTCACAGATATGATAGGTATTCAGTTCAATTCCTTATAAACACTGGCTGAATATGTATTAATCTCAGGCACCTGTGTTAGGCACTGGAATTACGGACACAATGCCTTCCCAAAAGAATTTTCGTAAGACCCAGAGTTTTCCTAAGACTAGTGATAAGATGACATTAAAGATCAAAATAATTTTTCTCAAGAAAACATTAAGGTACAGTCTATATTCAGTCTACAGGTAGTTTTAGCAAATAGTTTGAAAGGAAATAGAATCTGCTAAGAAAAATATTTGGACACCAATTGGTCGTAACTCCTAAATCTGACTACTAGAAGGCTGCCCCATTAATGCATATGAGATATTTCTAGCTCTCTTCTGGAAGTACAGAGTTAATGACTATTCTTATAAAATCTTAAAAGAAAAAAAAAAAGTAAACATAATGGTCACTAAAATAAATATGCTTTAAATATAAAGGAGTTGATGCTTACTGACATAGGATATTAAAATGATCATGTATGTTTCAAATGAAGTTAAAATAGTTTTAATTCTTTAATATCTAAAGATGACTCATGACTATTCCAGAGGGGTAAAAAGCCTCAGTTATGAAAAAAATATTTTTAATTAATACAGCAATTATAACCATGTATAATAGTTGATATACAGAAAAAAGTCTTCAATTTTAATAACTATTATTATAAATAAATTCAAATTTCTACTACAGGACTTTATTATAACATTGCATTATTTATTCATTACACCACATTCCTTTCTTAAAAAAAAAAGTTCATGAGGATCAATTCCACATTTTGAAGAGACTCCCACTAGACAGAAAAGTGATGTATTGAAATTGAAGTAGTTTTCAATTTAAGTAGAATAAATTGAAGATACATCTTGTTTTAAAAATATCTAAAACCAAGTAATATAAAGTAGGCTAAAGTCCCCAAGTTTCCTTGGTAGAAACACTGATAATCAGACAAGAGCTCCCTAGATGATGAAACTATTTTACTTGAAATGAATGGAAAGATCAATGTAACAATTTTAAGTTTCATGTATTAAATAATTACTTCTTTTTCTTCAGTACCCACTTCTGATTTGTGCTGTCATTAATTGTTTGTAGTAATTTGTTATATATAATGTCTCGGCTTCAAATTGCCATAAATATAATTGACAAAACTAATTATTTTTTTTGATGTTTAACAGATAATATTAAAATATATAAAGACAAAATAAAAGTTTAAAAGTACTAATTTACATTAAAAAATATTCAGCACAGAAAGTGTTAGCATAAGTACTAAAAAGACTTATAATTTATGACCAAATATAGGTAGGTAGAGATTGTGAAACAATACAGAGTATCAAAATGGCATTGTAATTTTGGGGTTTTTAAATTTTATATGAAAATTTACTCCAGGAATTTAGGATCTATTGCTCTATTCCTAGAAGATATTTAGGAGGCAAAAGGTCTCTGTTCTCGATCCAGAGATAAACCAGGAAATCATATCACCTAGTTTGAGATTTGGAGTTTTGAGAAATGATGTATAGAAAAAAGGCTATACAAATAATAAACACTACAGGAAGGAGACTGTCACTACTGCATATCATTCCAATGAACAAAATGCCAAAAATGTGAAAATACACCTTAACTCTGACTCTTTCAATAGCCTTACTACTTTTATATGCCAACCACTACACTTTGTATAGAACAGTTTTAACACACTGAGTTCAATTTTAATAATAATTCCTAGTTAGAGGACTCACAAAACCAGAGGGACTTTACTACTAAATATAAATTAGCATAAGCATTTAACAAACTTCTTAATTTATCAAATTTATCACCAAGAGGGGAATTGTCAATTATGCATATATCGAATTATATCATTACAGTGCAGCTTTGGGACAGTTAATCATGAACCTTCAGTAATCATGAATAACTAGTGAACATTTGGCAATTTCAGAGCAATAACGTAAACAAGAAAGGTAATAGCATCAGAACAAGAGAGGTTTCAGAGAAGCTCGCAGGCAGTGATCCATGCCATCTCTAATGATTAAACCAGAAAGGAAAAAAAAATTAAACAGCCAGACACATATTAATATTCAATTCTTTTCTGTGCTGAAGGTCACATGGCAAAAGGACCTGTCCACTGATTAGGGTATTTTACTTTCTAACCACTGGCAGTTTCTTTTTTAACAATGGAATAATGACAAGTAATTAGGGTACATTATCTGATAATAGGAAAACAGTGAATTCTGAATAATGTGCCATCCACACAAGGTAGCTGCACTATAGTCAGGGTATAATTGCACTTATGCAATTACTGACAACATAGAGATCATTCAAATATTGTATGCTGATAAAATGTTCTATTTTAAAGGGGGTCAGAGGGTAGACATCATTATAGCTTTACCTCAGCTATTGTTATAGAATCTGGATACAGCGTGTGAACCAAATGATTTGCCAACATGATATAAGTCAAAGCGTCTTCATCTACTTCTAGTCCAAAATACTCATGGTAGTCACCGGAAAAATTCTGACCTAGAGAACAGAAAACCAATATGGATGCATCATCTTAGCATGCAAGTCTTAACTCTGCACAAATGCCTCCACCAATTAGATGGTTGATATCAGTTTTGTTATCATAGCAAAATGTCATGAGCCAGCAATTATATGATTTAACTTACAAAAGTACTCCATATCTACATTCAAAGTTCAGACAATCTTGAAATTCAATTTTTGTTTTACAAACACAAACAAAACCCCTGTGATTTAAAATTTTAATTTAATTTGAACTGAATTTTACAGGAGAAAAATGAAGTAAAATGATACCAAAGAGGGCTTCCCTGGTGGCGCAGTGGTTGGGAATATGCCTGCCAATGCAGGGGACACGGGTTCAATCCCTGGTCCGGGAAGATCCCACATGCTGTGGAGCAACTAAGCCCGTGTGCCACAACTACTGAGCCTGCGCTCTGGAGCCCGCAAGCCACAACTACTGAGCCTGAGTGCCACAACTACTAAACCCTGCGTGCCTAGAACTCGTGCTCTGCAATGGGAGAGGCCACGCAATGAGAAGCCCATGCACCGCAACTAAGAGCAGCCCCTGCTCGTCACAACTAGAGAGGGCCCGAATGCAGCAACGAAGACCCAACACAGCCAAAAAATAAATAAATAAAAGAAATAAATTAAAAATTAAAAAATGAGACCAAAGAGATTCATAAATTTTGTTTTAGATACATTTTTTGTCACACTAAGAGATCTTAATGTTAGCTAGCTCCTATTCAATCCCTCTGAAGAAAAGGGAGGATTTTGTCTGTCGGTGGGCATTTAGGTTGCTTCCACGACCTGGCTATTGTAAACGGCGTTGCAATGAACATTGGGGTGCATGTATCATTTTGAATTATGGTTTTCTCTGGGTATATGCTCAGTAGTGGGATTGCTGGGTCATATGGTAATTCTATTTTTAGTTTTTTAAGGAACCTCCATACTGTTCTCCATAGTGGCTGTATCAATTTACATTCCCACCAGCAGTGAAAGAGGGTTCCCTTTTCTCCACACCCTCTCCAGCATTTGCTGTTTGTAGATTTTCTGATAATGCCCATTCTAACTGGTGTGAGGTGATACCTCATTGTAGTTTTGATTTGCATTTCTCTAATAATTAGTGATGATGAACAGCTTTTCATGTGCATCTTGGCCATTTGTATACTTTCTTTGGAGAAATGTCTGTTTAGGTCTTCTTACCATTTTTGAATTGGGTTGTTTTTTTAATGTTGAGCTGAATGAGCTGTTTATATATTTTGGAGATTACTCCTTTGTCCATTGATTCATTTGCAAATATTTTTTCCCATTCTGAGGGTTGTCTTTTTGTCTTGTTTATAGTTTCCTTTCTTGTGCAAAAGCTTTGAAGTTTCATTAGGTCCCATTTGTTTATTTTTGTTTTTATTTTCATTACTCTAGGAGGTGGATCAAAAAAGATCTTGCTGTGATTTACGTCAAATAGTGTTCTTCCTATGTTTTCCTCTAAGAGTTTCATAGTGCCCAGTCTTATGTTTAGGTCTCTAATCCATTTTGAGTTTATTGTTGTATATGGTGTTGGGGAGTGCTCTAATTTCATTCTTTTACATGTAGCTGTCCACTTTCCCCAGCACCACTTATTGAAGAGACTGCCTTTTCTCCACTGTATATCCTTGCCTCCTTTGCCATAGATTAGTTGACCATAGGTGCGTGGGTTTATCTCTGGGCTTTCCATCCCATTCCACTGATCTATATTTCTGGTTCTGTGCCAGTATCATATTGTCTTGATTACTGTAGCTTTGTAGTATAGTCTGAAGTCAGGGAGCCTGATTGCTCCAGCTCCATTTTTTTCCCTAAAGACTGCTTTGGCTATCTGGGGTCTTTTGTGTCTCCATACAAATTTTAAGATTTTTTTGTTCTAGTTCTGTAAAAAATGCCATTGGTAATTTGAAAGGGATTGCATTGAATCTGTAGATTGCTTTGGTAGTATAGTCATTTTCACAATATTGATTCTTCCAAACCAAGAACATGGTATATCTCTCTATCTGTTTGTATCATCTTTAATTTCTTTCATCAGTGTCTTATAATTTTCTGCATACAGGTCTTTTGTCTCCTTAGGTAGGTTTATTCCTAGGTATTTTATTCTTTTTGTTGCAATGGCAAATGGCAGTGTTTCCTTAATTTCTCTTTCACATTTTTCATCATTAGTGTATAGGAATTCAACGGATTTCTGTGCATTGATTTTGTATCCTGCAACTTTTCCAAATTCATTGATTAGGTCTAGTAGTTTTCTGGTGGCATCTTTAGGATTCTCTATGTAGAGTATCATGTCATCTGCAAACAGTGACAGTTTTACTTCTTCTTTTCCATTCTGTATTTCTTTTTCTTCACTGATTACCGTGGCTAGGACTTCCAAAACTATGTTGAATAAGAGTGGTGAGAGTGGACATCCTTGTCTAGTTCCTGATCTTAGAGGAAATGCTTTCAGTTTTTCACCATTGAGAATGATGTGTGCTGTGGGTTTGTCATATATGGCCTTTACTATGTTGAGGTAGGTTCCTTGTATGCCCACTTGCTGGAGATTTTTTATCATAAATGGGTGTTGAATATTTTCAAAAGCTTTTTCTGCATCTATTGAGATGATCATATGGTTTTTCTTCTTCAATTTGTTAATATGGTGTACTCCTTTGATTGATTTTCATGCACTGAGGAATCCTTGCATCCCTGGGATAAATCCCACTTGATCATGGTGTATGATCATTTTAATGTGCTGTTGGATTCTGTCTGCTAGTATTTTATTGAGGGTTTTTGCATCTATATTCATCAGTGATATTGGTCTGTAATTTTCTTTTTTTGTAGTATCTTTGTCTGGTTTTGGTATCAGCGTGATGGTGGCCTCATAGAATGAGTTTGGGAGTGTTCCTTCCTCTGCAATTTTTTGGAAGAGTTTGAGAAGGATGGGTGTTAGCTCTTCTCTACATGTTTAGTAGAATTCACCTATGAAGCCATCTGGTCCTGGACTTTTGTTTCTTGCAAGATATTTAATCACAGTTTCAATTTCATTACTTGTGATTGGTCTGTTCATATTTTCTATTTCTTCCTGGTTCAGTCTTGGAAGGTTATACCTTTCTAAGAATTTGTCCATTTCTTCGGGGTTGTCCATTTTATTGGCATAGAGTTGCTTGTAATAGTCTCATAGGATGCTTTGTATTTCTCTGGTGTCTGTTGTAACTTGTCCTTTTTCATTTCAAATTTTAATGATTTGAGTCTTCTCCCTCTTTTTCTTGATGAGTCTGGCGAATGGTTTATCAATTTTGTTTATCTTCTCAAAGAACAAGCTTTTAGTTTTATTGATCTTTCCTATTGTTTTCCTTCTTTCTATTTCATTTATTTCTGCTCTGATCTTTATGATTTCTTTCCTTCTGCTAACTTTAGGTTTTGTTTGTTCTTCTTTCTCTAGTTCCTTTAGGTGTAAGGTTACATTGTTTATTTGAGATTTTTCTTGTTTCTTGAGGTAGACTTGTATAGCTATAAACTTCCCTCTTAGAACTGCTTTTGCTTCATCCGATACATTTTGGATCGTTGTGTTTTCATTGTCGTTTGTCTCTAGGTATTTTTTGATTTCCTGTTTGATTTCTTCAGTGATCTCTTGGCTATTTAGTAACGTATTGTTTAGCCTCCACGTGTTTGTGTTTTTTATGTTTTTTTCTCTTTAGTTCATTTCTAATCTCATAGCGTTGTGGTCAGAAAAGATGCTTAAAATGATTTCAATATTCTTAAATTTACTGAGGCTTGATTTGTGACCCAATATGTGATCTATCCTGGAGAATGTTCTGCGTGCACTTTAGAAGCAAGTGTAATCTGTTGTTTTTGGATGGAATGTCCTATAAATATCAATTAAATCTCTCTGGTCTATTGTGTCATTTAAAGCTTGTGTTTCCTTAATTTTCTGTTTGTGTGATCTGTCCATTGGTGTTGAGGTGTTAAAGTCCCCCACTATTATTGTGTTACTGTCAAATTCCTCTTTTATAGCTGTTAGCAGTTGCCTTATGTATTGAGGTGCTCCTATGTTGGGTTCATATACATTTATAATTGTTATATCTTCTTCTTGGATTGATCCCTTGATCATTATGTAGTGTCCTTCCTTGTCTCTTGTAACATTCTTTATTTTAAAGTCTATTTTATCTGATATGAGTATTGCTACTCCAGGTTTCTTCTGATTTCCATTTGCATGGAATATCTTTTTCCATCCCCTCACTTTCGGTCTGTATGTGTCCCTAGGTCTGAAGTGGGTCTCTTGTAGACAGCTTATATGGGTCTTGTTTTTGTATCCATTCAGCAATCCTGTGTCTTTCGGTTGGAGCTTTTAATCCATTCACATTTAAGGTAATTATTGATATGTATGTTCCTATTACCATTTACTTAATGGTTTTGGGTTTGTTTTTTGTAGGTCCTTTTCTTTTCTTGCTCTTCCTACTTACAGAAGTTTTATACCATTTGTTCTAGAGCTGGTTTGGTGGTGCTGAATACTCTTAGCTTTTGCTTGTCTGTAAAGCTTTTGATTTCTCCATCGAATCTGAATGAGATCCTTGTCGGGTAGAATAATCTTGGTTGTAGGTTCTTCCCTTTCATCACTTTAAATATGTCATGGCACTCCCTTCTGACTTGTAGAGTTTCTGCTGAGAAATCAGCTGTTCACCTTATAGGAGTTCCCTTGTATGTTATTTGTCGTTTTTCCCTTGCTGCTTTCAATAATTTTTCTTTGTCTTCAATTTTTGCCAATTTGATTACTATGTGTCTCAGTGTGTTTCTCCTTGGGTTTATCCTGTATGGGATTCTCTGTGCCTCCTGGACTTGGGTGGCTATTTCCTTTCTCATGTTAGCTATGTTTTCGACTATAATCACTTCAAATATTTTGTTGGGTCCATTCTCTCTGTCTTCTCCTTCTGGGACCCCTATAATGCCAATGTTGCTGCGTTTAATGTTGTCCCAGAGGTCTCTTAGACTGTCATCATGTCTTTTCATTGTTTTCTCTTTATTCTCTTCTGCAGCAGTGAATACCAGTATTCTGTCTTCCAGGTCACTTATCCGATCTTCTGCCTCAGTGATTCTGCTATTGACTCCTTCTAGTGTATTTTTCATTTCAGTTATTACATTGTTCATCTCTGTTTGTTTGTTCTTTAATTCTTCTAGGTCTTTTTTTTTTTTTTTTTTTTTTTTTTGGGGTATGCGGGCCTCTCACTGTTGTGGCCTCTCCCGTTGTGGAGCACAGGCTCCGGACGCACAGGCTCAGTGGCCATGGCTCATGGGCCTAGCCGCTCCGCAGCACGTGGGATCTTCCCGCACCGGGGCATGAACGGGCGTCTCCTGCGTCAACCACTGTGCCACCAGGGAAGACCCCTCTTCTAGGTTTTTGTTAAACATTTCTTGCTTCTCAATCTCTGCCTCCATTATTTTTCCTAGTTCCTGGATTATCTTCACTATCACTATTCTGAATTCTTTTTCTGGAAGGTTGCCTATCTCCTCTTCATTTAGTTGGTTTCTGGGGTTTTATCTTGTTCCTTCAACTGGTACATAGCCCTCTGCCTTTTCATCCTGTCTATCTTTCTGTGAATGTGGTTTTTGTTCCACAGGCTGCAGGATTGTAGTTCTTCTTGCTTCTGCTCTCTGCCCTCTGTTGGATTAGGCTATCTAAGAGGCTTGTGCATGTTTCCTGATGGGAGGGACTGGCGGTGGGTAGAGATGGCTGTTGTTCTGGTGGGCAGAATTCAATAAAACTTGAATCCCCTTGTCTGCTAATGGGTGGGGCTGGGTTCCTTCCCTGTTGTTTGTTTGGCCTCAGGCGACCCAACTCTGAGGCCTTCCCGGGCTTTTTGTTGGTACTAATGGTGGACTCTGGGAGGGCTCACACCAAGGAGTACTTCCCAGAACTTCTGTTACCAGTGTCCTTATCCTTGTGGTGAGCCACAGCCACACCCCGCCTCTGCAGGAGTCCCTCCAAGGCTAGCAGGTAGGTCTGGTTCAGTCTCCTATGGAGTCACTGCTCCTTCCCTTGGGTTCCGATGCGCACACTACTTTGTGTGTGCCCTCCAAGAGTGGAGTCTCTGTTTTCCCCAGTCCTGTCGAAGTTCTCTAATCAAATCTTGCTATCCTTCAAAGTCTGATTCTCTACAAATTTCTCCTCCCGTTCCCAGACCCCCAGGTTGGAAAGCCTGACGTGGGGCTCAAAACCTTCACTCCAGTTGGTAGACTTCTGTGGTATAAGTGTTCTCCAGTTTGTGATTCACCCACCCAGCAGTTATGGGATTTGATTTTATTGTGATTGCACCCCTCCCATCATCTCATTGTGGCTTCTCCTTTGTCTTTGGATGTGGGGTATCTTTTTTCATGAGTTCCAGTGTTTTCCTGTCGATGATTGTTCAGCAGTTAGTTGTGATTCCAGTGTTCTAGCAAGACGGAGTGAGAGCACGTCCTTCTACTCCGCCATCTTGAAGAATGTCTACTGTCTCAGTATTTGTTATTATCCTCATCTCAAAGTGGGAAAGCATGCTAAGTAACTCAGAATGTTTTTCTTTACCATTTCTTGGGCCCTGTACCCATAAAAAGCATATCCCATATCCATGGATTTCAGTTCATTTCACCAATTCCACAATTCCTTGGATAATACCTAGCCCTCAGCACAGCGAGGTTCTGCTGGGGCATGTAGGTGTTTTAATCTAGGAGAGGATATTTTTGAATTTTGTATTGCTTGCCTTTTTCATCCCCTAAGTCAGCTTCTCTCCAAAGTGGAAGATATCAATGAAATCTGTCATGTCTTATAGATTCAACTTCTTCCCTAGGAATGTTTCATGTGGCCAGCATCTTGACTGAGAGCAGTTAACAGCACACTTTGAATATAGCATCTTTTCTTGGCACCCACTTTTTGATTTATACTCTAAAGTCAATTTTTTGGATTGGTTGTTGCCAGTAAATATTTGGTCATTAAAAAAATAATAATTATTCTCCATGTTATCAATTGAAGGATTAGGATTCTGTGATCCCACTTCTCTGTACAACTTTTTAACTGAAGATCTTTGATCCATATTTTTAATTACAGATTAATTTACAATTTAATTTTAACTGAGCACATCTATATTTAAAATATACATATTTTCTTCAATTTTTAATATGCAAAGGAACCCATACATTAACAAATGTTCTCATTTATTATTTTTGTTATTTATTTTTCATTACAAATGCTGTCATGTTCACAGCCTGAGGGTGCTGTAATAAATGGTATCCTTAAAAAGCATTTTTAAAAGAATGCTACATATTAAAGAGAGCATATTATTAAATAGATATATTTCAAAGAAAATCATTATATTTTATTTACTTATAAAATGTATTTGACCCAATCTCTTGCCAAAAAGGGATCAGAGAAAAGACATACACAATGGAACTAATAAAAAATCAATCCAATAATAATGGCTACTGCAGTGACATAACTGAACCCCAAGCCTGGTTGTAATCTTCCAGTAAAAAATAAAATAAAATCATTAGTTACATCTGTAATGTATCAGGTTACCTACCTATTCCATGGTGATGATACAGCATGGATGTAACACCATCAAAACGAAATCCATCAAATCCGTATTCTTCCAACCACCATCTTATGTTTGACAGAAGAAATCTTAAAACTTCCCAGCTAAAATATTAGATAAATATATATTTAAGCATAATGTATATAGTATTTTCCTTAATTCTTATACATCCTTTGCTAAGAGTAATAATTAAAATCAAAATCTCTCTCTTAGGAATCATGATGTTCAAAGAAATATATCACATAAACAACAGAAAACTACTAAGATTTACCTCATTTGTTTGATGAAATTCATTCTAATAGGAAAATGTGCTAAATTTCTTTAGCTGCAAAAGCACTCAATATCTGAGAAAAACCTAAGGAAAAAATGTGTCAGTCTGGTCCAAAGTGCAGGGACTCTGTCTTGTTCAATGAAAACATACAGTGATTACTACACAGTATTAGTTACTAAAAAAAGGAAAAAAAAAAGAAAAAAAAACAAAAACACAAAGTCTGTCACTTATCTCTGAATTTTCATCACGATTTTTCATGTAATATAACCACAGTTACGTAGTTTCTCCTTTCAGAAAATATAATTTCATTATCAATAGAAAACTGCTTTCAGCCTTCAGTGTTTGCTTAAAATATTTCCTTATTCTACAGTTTAAAACAGATATAGTTCAGAATAAAAAGTAAAATAAAAAAGAGAGTTTTAAAATCAACCATATGATAAGCAGTATTATACTTACTGGACTTGTTTTGTGAGGGTAAAAGAAGGAGACCTAATTACTAGAATATACATGTTTAATAAAGTAAAAAGTTCTACAAGTTAAAGAGTCTTATATCCATAAAAACAGAAAGAAAACAAAGAACTGTTATAACTCAATTAAAAACACCACATGAAACAAGGCTATTTTGGACAATTGAAAAGAAGGCATCATCAATTAGTATTTTTTTTTTAGTCATACAGTTATGGTTGAGTTCTCTATCTCATTATAACTACGGTCTTAAGACTCTAATACCTCATTTAGTTTAATGACAAAGCAGTAATAGTGTACATAATTCCTTAACCCATTTGAAATTTATGTACTTTTTTTAACCTTCAATATATTAAAGAGCCATCTGACATAAGTGGAGATTAAGTCATCACAATCAACTCCAGAATTGTAAATCAAAACTTTGGGGCAAGATGAGTATCGTTGGTAATTAACTGCTTTAAATAAGTTACTTTGAGTTTTGAAAACTTACTCAAAGTTAAGAAATGAAAAAAAAAAACAGAAATCCAAGCAATCCAGTTGATATGAAAGGGAGCCCAGAGGTTCTAGATTGTTAGGTCCAAGCCATGATGAAGGCAGAATATACCAATGTTTCTATTAATGCATATTCATTTAGGGTTTAAAGAGAAAAAATTCTGTTTAACAAAAAGAAATGAATAGATCAAAATTGCTCTATTTTTTTGAAGTTTCTTTAAAATTAATAAACTTTATTTTTTAGAGCAGTTTTGGGTTCACTGAAAAATTTAAAGGAAGCATGCCTATACTTTTTTTTTAACAAGGTTGCTATATGAATATTTCAGAAAGAATAAATTTGCATATCAATAATCCTTTCTAAACAATATTTTGAAAAGGTCATACTTTTCTCATTTGATTGGTAATGTATATTTTACTTCTGAAAGGCAAACTGAAAGTTATTTTTAGCCCAAAATACCTCAGAGTAGGACCAAAACCTGTTTAAAAACTAAATATCTTGGGTAGATGTATGAAGATATGAATATGTAAACCAGAGTTCACAGACTGTCCCTGGGCCTGATCTGACATGTATTACTGTTTTGTTTACCTTGCAGAAGGCAGTAGACCCTTGAACAACACAGGTTCGAACTACACAGGTCCACTTATATTTTTTTTCAATAAATATACAGTCATCCCTCCATATTCTTGGATTAGCATCCTTGGATACAAAGCGACCACAGTATTCATTATACTATGCCACTTTATATAAGGGACTTGAGCATCTGTGGATTTTGGTATATGGTGGGGTTCCTGGAACCAATCTTCTGGAGATGTTGAGGGACAACTGTACTTTCAATTTTCAGTTTGAATTTCTGAAGATGGAACATGTACTTTCTGGTTCCTCCCAGTACCTGCAATGCCACATTTTCATACCAACCCTATTGACTCATTTACATCACCATCTTGGGCTGGTGGACATTTACTGTCAATTTCTAACATAAATATTAGACATTTATGTTAGGCAGGTAAACACATTCAAATGTGAAAACTGCATCCTAATATCTACAGAGATAAAATAAGAGAAAAGAAGAAAAAAAGCCAATGATATTGCAATTCAATAAAAAGCAGAAAAGAAGGTGATGTGAATCTAATTATTAAAAAGAAAATACTGTGCAATATCACATACTTGATTAAGGGCGGAGTTACTAAATGTCCTACTGATTCCTGTTATTACAATATTTAAACTATCTTCTTCTTGACCAAAAGGAGTTATAAAACTATATTTAACATACTTGGCTGTAACTATGTGAGTAGACAGATTCTTGGTATGAGTAAATAGAAAAAGAATTTCCTGTGATAATCAGAAAAGAAACAATAATGAAAATGGAGCATATAATTAAAAAGTTCAAATGGGTTAAAAAAATACTAAATTCTATCCTATGGACCTCTAAAATTCTCTTAACCTGAAACAAAGTCTAAACAACATAAAAATTCTTTAAAAAAATCACCACAAGATTAAACAGATAGGAACAAATCAAATTTGTAGTGCTTTCAAAATAATCCATTTTATTATATTTTATGAATATGTAAATCATTAATAAAACAAAAAATAGATGTGTAGTCTGTGGAGATAGAAAAGAGATTCAATTGACCCTTGAACAATATGGGTGTGGGTCCACTAATATGTGGATATTTTTCGATAAATACAGTATCTGTATTTTCATTTTTCAGGTCTTTAAATTAGCGAACTGTGGGGAAAAGTTTGTGTTCAATTAGAGATCACAATATGTGGAATCAAAAGAACTATAGTTTGAGTCCTGATTCTAATGCAAACTGTTTCAGCTTGAGTGAGTCATTTATCAATTACTTTGTTTTTGAGGCAGAGATAGCAGATGTGTATTTCAACTGAGCAGGGGTAGGTGCATCTAAACCCCAAGTTGTTCAACGGTCAACTGGACACAAAATTTTACAGGGGAGTAAACTATCTAGAATGAAAATAGTAAAGAAACAAACTCTAGAACATTTTGTTTTTTTAACAAAATTTTGGGAAATACATTCAGGAAAAAAATCACATCTAAAATTTTCAAGTTAGTAGCAGTAAATAGAAAGCAAAAGTTAAAAGTATTAATTATCTGGTTATACATATTTTTTAAAACTAGATTATTTTAAAAAGTTAGTAAAAAAATTGATCTTATAAAGGTAACATTTTATAAATAAATAGCCTTTGTTGTTCAAGAAAAAATAAACTACCAGTGCAGGAAATAAGGGGAAAGACAGACTCATAATTATGTTCCCAATATTTCTGTAGTCCAAATTTTCTCTTATCATTTTAGCATGATAAATCCAGACAGATAAATTCACTCTATAAACTCAGTGTCCTAATAAAACTAATTTAAAACACAGGTTGCTTGCACTCAGATCACAAAAATTGGGGCTTTCAAGACCTAACAAGACAGAGAACCAGGAAGACTGAGGTCTGAGTCCCTAAATAACCAGACCGTACATGTGAGTAATTGCATGGACACAATCCAGAACTCAAAGTTGAAAAACAGCAGGTTTTAGAGGGTTTACAGTATCACTGGAATAAAGATGTAGCTTTCTTTTTTTTTTCTTACACTACGTAAACATCTAACTTAATGTTAACAATGTATTTAATTATGATATAAATATATTTATCCCAGGTCACTGAAGTTAAATTACAAGAGGAAAGCTGTGCCGGGAGCCCTCCAGACAACATCCAGATTTAGTGATTCATTAGGGGACCTACAGGAGTAAGCATATAGTCATGCTCATGGCTATGATTTATTACATACAGTAAAAGGATAGAAAGCAAAATCGGTAAAGAAAAAGGTGCATGGGGCAAAGTTCAAAGGAGTCTAGGTGTAAACTTCCAAGAGTCGCCCTCTCCTGATAGAGTCACACTTAATTCCTCTGACAACAAACTCACAACACTTGTGAAATGTCATCTACCAGGGAAGCTCGTGAGAGACTCAGTTCTCAGGAGTTTTACTGGGGGCTGGTGAAATCTTAAATATATGTTAAAAATCTAAATCTAAGGGACCTCCAGTTGAGGTACTCTGTTTTGCACCCTACTTTTCAGCAGTCACATGTACGATGCAATTATTAAGCTTATACATGAATGAAATCGTTCACTGAATCTAAGCTTTGCCTTATAAATAGAACACCAGAACAAACTTAAGGAATATATACCAGTGAAAATATAGATTTCTGGAAGACGTCTATTACTAATCCTACTATCATAAATTTCAAATTCAGCACCCATAAATTGCATTTTTCCTTCTTTGAGGGGCTGAGAAGAAGAGTTAGGATATATTCCAAATTATGACTGAATTACAAATATTACTCAATGTGCTCTGTAGTAATAAATGAACTGAATCATCTCAATTGAATGGTTTGCCTTGAGTCAAAGTAGGAAAACGTCTGGCAAAGGGTACGATAGAAAAGGCAATTTACTTTTTCTACTTCAAAATGTCATCAGACAGCCCATGACACAGTTAATATATCCAGTTGATTAGAGTCCCATAAAAATATAAAGCAGAATTTAAGAGTACAGTTTTACTTTGGTTTGTTACAGCAGACAAGGTGGGGCTTTGATTTTAAGATTATTCCACTGACACAAGGCTTTTAAAGTCTGTCCTTAAAAACCACAAAGTAGCCTAGTTTCCAAACAACTGGAAGAATTTGATGCTAACAAATATATACTTAGGGACCAGCTTGAATGTATTTGAGAAGTAACCTTTTTTAGTTATTAGCTTTCTATCTTAAACCAATTAACACATAAATTAGAAACAAATACTATGTCATATATACTGCCTAAGATCGATTGATTAGCTTACTCATATATTTTATGAAGCAAAAACAAAATCCCTAAAATCCAGAAAAAGATAATGAAATGCACTGACTTTCCTGTGAATCATAAACCACTAAAAATGTTGAAATCACAGGTGTCTGATATAGAAACTGAATATGTCAATGAAACATATATAAATTTAAGGATTTCTGGCAATCAAAATAATCAGTCTAATTGGTTTGGATGTCTGAAATATTCAACCTGTAATCAAGGAATGATGATTTATTAAGATAATTTTGTCACACACATAATTCTAATATTAAGGTTTTTAGGAAATATCCCTAAAATCAAAAACTGTTGATTTGTCTCACATTCTGCCAATGAACTTTATAATGAAATAAAACATAGTCAAATTTTCTTGGCAAGCAAGTATAATCAGATGTAACCACACTTATTAGATGAAGTTACATTTTGTAATTCAAAACTATTTGCCTAATGTATTTATTTGTGGCCCTGAATAACTTCTAGAATTTTCAAAATCAGCCACTTAGACCACTGGATGTTACTAACCCCACTAATATTGCATACAAATAAATAGGAGACATTTTTAAGCAGTGGTCAAATATCAAAATATGAAGAAAAATTATATATTCCTCTTAGCTATTACAAAGTCTTTGAAGCTGAATGGCTATTAAAACATACATCATAAAACCATAAAGCAAAAGTTACATGTTTTGATCTGGGTATTTCAACTGAGGCAGCAGATTAACCTTAAACAAAGAAAGTACTTTGAGACTTTTTCTTTTATAGAAAAATATGGCATGTCAAATAGAAGGATAGAGTCTTGAATCACAATAACATTTTTTTAAAAGGAAGATACTCTTTTTAAAGGAAACTAACATTTTTTTAAAGGAAGATACTAAAAAGCAGGTAACGTCTTACTACGTACTCTATTTTTAAAAATAAAAAAACCTCATCTATCAGTATAATTTTACTATAACTAGTCAATAAAGGGAAAATGCTATAGTTTTGCTTTTTACTTTGTCAACAGAAATTATACTGTCAGTCAATTGGAATTGATTGAGAAAAATTTTAAACATCAAAAAGTGCAAAAAGTGCTTACTCATATCTCGTACAACATAATAGTGTCATCTATAACAAAATGTATCTAGGTCTTTAGACAGTATATTGAGGCGACTGTATATATTAATTTCAAACAAAATTAGATAGCAATAAGCACACAACTTAATGAGACAAAGTATTAATTCAACTACTAAAAATCTGTAATAATATAAATTTCAGAAATGGGTTTTTATTATAAAATATGATTTTGAAGTTTTCTTTTCAATATCACGTTGTTTTTTTTATTTCAACCTGTACAACTTTATTTTATTTAAATTAATATACTGTTTAATCATATTATATCCACTGAGCCCTGGTTATCTACATTCATTATTACAATAAAACATTTTCTTCCCCTTAAGGCCTAAATTGTACTTAGCTTATTAAATATTGAATTAAAATTACCTCCATTTATATTATCTGTAAGTTTAATCAGGTATTCTCCAGGAAATAAGTAGGAAAGGATGGCATATTACACTTTCATATGCTAAATGTTTCCAATTATACTTTTCCTAAAAAAAAAAAAATACTCGAGAAATGTTCAAGTCTCTCTTTTCTCTAAATTTATATTCTTAACAAGCTTGGTTACCTTCTCAAGTAAGATGAGAAAAATGCAAACTTCGAGGGGAGTGTGTTTGTCCCTGTGTATGTGTGTGCATAGGGGTGGGGAGCAGAGTGGTAAGGGACCAGCAGTGAAAGCAAAAGTGAAAGATTTTCAGTCTGATACAAAAAAAGAGATAAATCTAAAATAACTAATAACCCACTCTGATAATGATTAATTACTCTGAATGATTAAGAAATTAATAAGTTTTCATACTATTTATTTTTATTTATTTATTTATTTTGCGGTACGCGGGCCTCTCACTGTTGTGGCCTCTCCCGTTGCGGAGCACAGGCTCCGGATGCGCAGGCTCAGCGGCCACGGCTCACAGGCCCAGCCGCTCCACGGCATGTGGGATCTTCACGGACCGGGGCACGAACCTGTGTCCCCTGCATCGGCAGGCGGACTCTCAACCACTGCGCCACCAGGGAAGCCCCATACTATTTATTTTTAAATCAGTTTATATTTCTTTGCTTTCTCATAAAGATTGTTACCAAAGGTGATTTTTCAAAGCATTAGAGCTTATCAAATATACTATTAAAATTTGGACAAAACTTAGATCTTTTTCAAAGTAGAGGGTGCAAAAAAGCTGAGCATCTCAAGGTCCAGAAAGCAGAAAGCCAAGCTAAATCATCCTCTATAATGAAACATAGGGGAGGTATTGTATGAAATTATTACATATCTCATCTGAACAAGGCGTTGCTCTTCTACAGAACAAATCACTATAGGTTAGCTAATTACATATACATACATACAGGTACACAGATACACATCCATCTTTTCCAAACAAGGTTAAAAATTCAACCTTACCTATAGAATGAAAATAATTATTGCTCCAGATCAAAACTCACAGTGACTTAAACATATAGAGATATACATTATTGGCAAATATTAAACTATAATTGGTAATCAGATTTTAAAAGCTTATTTTAATGGTAAAAGTTTGGAAACATTAACTATTTACATATTTCTCATTTTTCAATTTTTCTCTTCTGATTGATTTATTTCTAATAGATTAACTTGATATTTAAGTGAACTATTATAATATTTCTATTGTAGAAAAATAACTCATAAACTTGATAATTTTCCATCACTGTATTAAAATTTGTAACTAGATATATAATGTTTATTTACTTATATTTAACCAGCTTCATTTCAAAAGACTGACTTGAGGTTAACTTAAAGATAAATACATCTAGGCAGCATCAAAAATAAATGAGAAAAATACAAGTGAAGGAGAACAAAGATCTGTAGATAAACAAGTATAAAGCATCTGGGAATTAATTTTCTTTTCTAGTCCAAAATAATTATGATTTTATAGACTATATTGACTACAAGAGGATTTTCCTTGACTACCAATCGTAAATAATTAATATTTTAAGACAACATTCAAGAAAAATACTATTATAGTTTATATAAAGTTACAGATATTTAGAATACTAAGGAAGTTGCAATGCAACAATGTACTCTGAGACCAGAAATGGATAAGCACTCTGGGGAGGAGATGAGTTGGGGAATACCAGTTGTATAGGGATAGAGATAAGGCAAGGGAAAAAAGCAGCACCTAGTTCTTCAGAAAATGTTATGTGCATGCCTGTGTGTGCTTTGTGTGTGTGTGTGTGTGTGTGTGTATGTGTGTGTGTGTGTTCTGGGGGTGGGAAATTGAGGAAAACTGTATGGGAAGCTGCTATTAATCATATTTAAATTTCAACTATCACTCCTTCAGCAGTTTTCAAATTTGCACTAACCTTGTTAAATAAGATATAGTTCTTTAATGTCTATTTGTACACATTCCTACAAACAAAGGGAATTAGCATTTAGCAGGCTGGCTAGAATAGAACAGAATGGAGAATATAGTTGTTATATAGAAAAGAAAAAGAAATTCAAATTCATTGAATGTCTACTGGCTTCTAGAATTCACACATTACATAGTCTTGCTTAACAAGGCTGTAATGTCAAGTGTGTTTCATGGTTGGAGAATCTGAGAGTTTAAAAAGTTCAGGGTCACCCAGCTAATAAGTACAGGTGGAACTCAACCTTTTGAGTCCAAAACCTCAACCCTTAAGTATAACTGGATAGTGCTACATTCAGCATGACCATGTGTAAGTTAATTTTTGTTTTTGGCAATTTCCTTGGTACAATAATTTTTTAAAACCACATACTCATAGCTCCAACATGTGGTCATGTCAGTTGTATGAACTTGGGCAAGGTACTTAACTTCTCTAAGCCTCAGTTTTCTCAACTGTAAAATGGAAGATAATTTCAGCACACTCCTGAAAGAGGATTAAATAGGATAATGTGTATGATGTGGTTAGCAGTGTTTGATATATAGTAAGGATTGATTAAGGGGGGCATCTATTGGATAATAAACAGATTTTAAATGTATTTGTTTACATGTAAATTAAATTGGAATAGACCAATGTGTTATAATACTTATAATTCTTTTATATTGAAAATAAATATTCTTAAAGATAAGCACGTTTTGGCTAATATCAAAACAAAATGAGCCTGTTTTTTTTTCTAGTTGATTCAGCAGTTGAGTTGTTACACATTCCTTAGAGGATTCCGACTTCCATGGCCACCATCTTGAGCCTTATTTTTTAATTCTGCGTTTATTTTTTCTGGAGTAGTGTGGTGTTTACTTATTGGTGCATTCAACAAATATTTCTTGAGTACCTGCTTTGTGCCAGGCTCAATGCTAGGTGCTGGGGTTATAGTCATGAATAGAAAACATACAACACCCATTTTCATGGAGCTTAGAGACTAACGGGAGAGAGAGACATTTTACAAATAATAACACAAATGCATTTAATTACAATAGTGATTAATAACACAAAGAAAAGTATGGTAGTATGACACTATAATGAGAAAGGATCTGTTAATCTAGTGTGGAAAATATGAAGCTAGGCTACTCAAAAAAGTGATATTAAAGGTGGAGGTCTACAGGATAAATTGGACAATATATCATTCAAACTTACTGGAAATCACCATAAATTTAATTCAGGAAAGCTGTCAATCCATTTCTGACAGGCATAGCAAGAATACCTTTGTATTACATACTATCAGTTCTATAATGTAATCTTTAACATGTGACCTCCTTTAAAAATCAATTCTAATACAGTCAACACAATCAGATTTTGTGGAAAGCTATTTATTAAATTAGCCATCAAATAAACAGGTGAGAGCATGAAAAAATAAGAGATGAACATTTTTTATGTGATAATTTTGTGTGGTTGAACCTCTCATATAATACTCAGCTATTCACTTCTGAAATGTTTGAATTGCATTTCTCCAGAATTTTTCTATTTTATTTATTTGTTTGTTTATTTATTTAGCTTGGTCAATAAGTTTATTATTGTCTTTATCTGAAAAACCTTCATAGAAAATTGTGGTTTGGTTTATCAGCTCCCAGCGGCTCACTCCTGAGCTCTGAGCACGCTTGCCTTCTTCTGAGCTACTCCATCTTTCTTCTGGGCATTTGACATTCTGAGATGGTTCTACTTCTTCTTTTAACCTTCTTTCTTGGGCTTCTTCTCATAGACTGGATTCTCTCCTACAGCAGCATGAGCTTTCTTATAATCTCCTCCATCGTGTCTAGAGTCACATTGTTCTTTATGTATTGAGAGAATTATTTCCTGGAAGCATCTTCACCTTCTTCAATCAGGTAACACAGACAATCCGCAATGTTCTGACTCATGATGTGCTTCCAGTGTACTTCTGCAATGGATTCCTTGCTTTCTGAATCATAACCAGAGTCTTTTGGTACTGTGAGGGACAGAGAAGCCTCCATTCACAGCTCCCTTCAGGGTCCCCAAACCTTTATTTCAAGTAGTAGTTCCGGCAAGCCCTGCATCCAAACAGCAGGTGAAGGCACCAGGTTGACCATCAGTGCTTTCTGCAATGTATCCATGAGAGTTCATGAACATAAGCTGCACAAACTATCATATCTCCTTCTATATGGAATAAGCAATCTGACAAATGATATCTCTCTCGGTTATACGAACTATCATCCTACATTTGGGTTTCTTGTACTTATTTTTACCCTGGATTACCATGCATTTCTGAGCACAGTCATCAGCTTTAACCTCTCGTCTTCTTCCAAATTTCACTTGGTATCTCTTGAAGTAGGCCTTATTCTTGATAACTTTAATAAACCCCATCCTGCAGAACAGAGACCTGTGCCCACTGCTAGCCACAGACCTGCAGATCCAGCACCTCTGAGGGTGGCAGTGGGGTGGGAGTGGAGAAGTGGCCGCAGCCCGAACTCAGGCACAGTAATTAGCCAGAATTTTTCTCTTTAAGGAGAATACCTTTGGGATAATTTTCTTTCTAGCAAGATACGTCTCTGGAAAATTCCCACTTCATGCTATAGTCTCTTTCCCAATTAAGGCTCACGCTTTTCTTGAATCCTGTCCCAACTATTGCCCCCTTCAGCTGAGACTTTGCTCTTTCTATCAGTCTTAAGAAGCCATTCCCTTTTTCCCTTGCTCTCTGTGGCTCCTTAATTCCTAAACTAGCTCTCCATATGATCTCTTCTTCTCTTTCCCTTCCTTTTTCTTTTCTAACCTCTTTTTCTCTCTTCCTTTTCTCTCTTGTCAGCCTCTCTTCCTTTTAAATTGTCATTGATAAGGCAAAAGTGAAAGCCTATCAAAAAACTATCTGTTGCTTGAAATCATTAACTAAATAAATATATTTACTAATTTTGAAAAAATAAAGAAAGCAAGTGCCTTGGTTTGATGCAATTTACGAGAAAATTGTCAGACTTCACTTAATGAACATCAAGGAAGCATTTGTAACACACACACACAAAAATAGCACTGAGTTAGGAGTCAAGAAAACTATTCCATCTGATGTTGTAAAAATCAGTATAAGCACATAACCTCTCTGAACCTCAGAGTGATAAGCTTTGACAAGAAGTTATTAGATTATTTGTTCTCCTTCTAACTTAGGATTTAATAAACCTTTTATTAAAGTGAAAGATTAATTCAAGATCAAAAATTTTCTGAGCTTAAGGATACAGAGTAAATAATTTGAATCACTCCACTATATGCTAACATAATCCAGACCTAAAGGTTTATTACATCAAATAATGTGTTTTAGGCAATAATAGAATTCTAGATGATAGGGGAAAATAAACACACATACTCAAAAACACAACCATTCAGCCTCCCTCCCGAAAAAAAAAACAAATATAAGAACTATTACCCATTCTTCTCCTATCCAAACTCTACCTATTACTCAAGTCTCAGCATAAGCTTTGCAGAATCTTCCTGACAATTCCTTAATTAGTGTAAAAGAAAATAAGAGATAAACTGGTTCATGTAACCAGTCTTCCCAACACAACAATAAATGTCTATGTGGTAGTAATCATGTCCTATACCTTTTTAAAATTAATTTTAAACAAATTGACCTGAACTGAATTAATAAGGTACATAGAAAGCCAAGAAACTCAAATAAAATCCAACATTAACTCTGAAGTAGTTAAAAAAACCCAAAAAACCTAGTATACATTACTTAGGAAACTATGTTTTCAGAGTCATTGAAATAGGAAATGGAAATTAAGAACAAAACTCTTGACTACACTGGCATAAATGTAACTTAAATATACTTTTGTAGGTACTTCAGATACCTACAAAAGTGGCTATGTAATTAGTATGATGTAGGCATTTAGGAAGATATTTTCACGAAGAAAACTAAATAAGAAATTATTTACTTGGGATGCTCAAATAAGATTATCCTCTTCCTTTTTCCCCACAGTTTACAATCTTTGTTTAGGGGCCTTTTACATGTTTACCACTATGAAAAGTAAAATCATTAAACTCCTCACTAATCATATTTCCTTATTAATGCATGAATTTGTTTAAGTTTTAACACACATGGGCATTCATCTGAACATATACCCCAATTAAAAATATATATATATATCCAGCCTCTAGTTAGAACAAATTCAGATTGGCCTCCACGTATAGCCTACATTGGAATAAAAATGCTTATGATTAAATATTGAAAATTTCCCCAAATGTTAGATAAATCTCTGGTGACGACAATAAAAGAAAGAAACCACAAAAACATCAGTATCCTTAAGGAATCATCAGCTTCTTTTTGTTTGCTCCAGTTATAAATTTTGCATTTGCACATTGCTGCCTAGATTTTCAAAGTGTTCTGCAATGATTAATTTAACAATCTACCCATATTGCTGTAATATAGCCAAGAACTTTTACATATGTATAATTTATAATATTCATATCAAGGACAGATTAGTGGGCAAAATAGAACCTCCAATAACCAGGACTGTTATTAACGCAGAAATGGGCAAGCATCACCAAAATATGACTACTCAAAAAACAGACTTCTCAAACTTAGGCAATTTTATCCCCAAGGATATACAGAAATACACATAAACAGTGGTGCATCTTCATGAGAGTCAATTTGACCTGATTACTGTGAAGTAAACAAAATGAATTTCTAAAAATTCTAGTAATTATAAATATATATTGAATGCTTATTAAATGCTGGACCTTGTACAAAGAGCTTTGTGTGAATTATTCCATGGAATTCCCACAATAACCCTCAGAAGTGTGCACTACGACAGGGATTGGCAAACTTTTTTTGTAAAGGGCCAAGTATAAACATTTTACACTCTGTGGGCCACGCACAGTCTATGTCACAATGATTCAGCTCTGCGGTTGTAGGTTGTAAGAGATCACAGACAATATGTAAAGGAGTAAGCATGACTGTAGTTCAATAAAACTTTATTAACAAAAACAGATAGCAGCCAGATTTGGCTCGCAGGCCATAGTTTGCTAATCCCTGCAATTAAAACTCACATTTTGGGCTTCCCTGGTGGAGCAGTGGTTGAAAGTCCGCCTGTCAATGCAAGGGACACGGGTTCGTACCCCGGTCCAGGAGGATCCCACATGCCACGGAGCGGCTGGGCCCGTGAGCCATGGCTGCTGAGCCTGCACGTCCGGAGCCTGTGCTCCACAATGGGAGAGGCCACAACAGTGAGAGGCCTGTGTACCACAAAAAAACCCCTCACATTTTACCAGTGTCCATATGTAACTTTCACGGGGCCACACAGCTGGCCAGTGCTGAAGTCAGAATTTGAACTCAGGTTTCTTACTGCAGGATCAAAGTAGCTTGCTACTATGCACATCTGCCTCTTGACAGCAACTTAAAGAGCTAACTGTAGTAAAATAAACACAAATATATTCTGAAGTAAAAGGCAAACTGACAAATTTGTAAAAGATAAAACAATAGATTAGAAGAAACTTCACATCTGTGATGGATGCAGGTCCTGGGGAATAAAAGCTTAGGCTCCTCAGAATATCAGATATCTGGTGAAAATTTTGAGAATTTAGCCTATGCTTACAAAATTAACTTTTTCTTTTTTTAAACACATGGGCCTAGAGATTTATTTGGGGGAGGTTATTTTTTTAAAGAAGATGTTGGGGGTAGGAGTTTATTAATTAATTTATTGATTTTTGCTGCGTTGGGTCTTTGTTTCTGTGTGAGGGCTTTCTCTAGTTGTGGCAAGCGGGGGTCACTCTTCATCGCAGTGCGTGGGCCTCTCACTATCGCGGCCTCTCTTGTTGCGGAGCACAGGCTCCAGACGCGCAGGCTCAGTAGTTGTGGCTCACGGGCCTAGTTGCTCCGCGGCATGTGGGATCCTCACAGACCAGGGCTCGAACCCGTGTCCACTGCATTGGCAGGCAGATTCTCAACTACTGCGCCACCAGGGAAGCCCCAAAATTAACTTTTTTAAAAGGTCCCCAAATTATCTTAAATTTCCATGGTTTCAGGATTCTTTTTCATATATAAAGACATAGGATGAATTGTCAAAGTCATCCGCCCAGAGTTTTATATATATAGTTATCAATGCCCAGGCACTTTGCAAACGTACAGCGTGCCGTCAGGTTGAGATTAATGACCCACTTTCAGGTCAAAATCCTGCCCAGTCAGAGTGACCTGGCCCTATTAAATAAGTCCCATCTCACCTGGGATAAAATCCACTCTATAGTCCTGGCTACAAGGTCTGATACAATCAAGCACCAGTCTAATACTGTGATTTCCTCCCTTCCACTAAGTGCCAGCTACAGTGGCCTTCTTTCTGTTCCTCAAGCACAATCAAGCTCATCTTAACCATATGGACTTCGCATCTCTGCCTGGAATTCTCTGCCCGAGTTGAACCCAAGCTCAGATGTCAAGCAGATTTTAATCAAATATGACCTCTGAGAGGCTTTCTCTGGACACCCAGGGATCATATATAAGAAACTATGTCTTAAGCAAGGAATGTTATAGTCATGTTCATCTATGATTAGTTTTATATTAGCCCCTCAAGTCCCTTGGAACTAAGTCTACTACTTTTTCCAAAATCAGTTTTTGTTGCTGAAAATCACTAATTCGGATACCAGCTGAATATCAGCAGGTCACTACTTATACAACCACCAATGGTTTTCTGGATCAGTGGTAAACTCTCCCATGCCAAACTATTTTTTTACAGTAAGAGGGAATCTGCAACCTAAACACTATGGTCTATTCCTCTATTATACAAAGATTATGGGATATATCACATTAAAAACAAACAAAACAAAACAAACCCAAAAACAAAACAAAAAAAACGTTTGCACAGTATGAAAGGAAAGTAAGGAGAGACACTATCTAGTTAAATCCACTGTGCTTCTGCTGAAAATTGTTCTTGAGAGAGATTTTTATTTAAGAAATATAAATTCTACATGTTACTGTTTGATTAAATCAGGCATTTAGGAAAAAGCTGCTTATTTGGGCTATACCATCTTCTCCCTTTCATAAAATCCCTCCCAAACTACATTTTCAATACCTTTTTCAACCTGCACTGAAGGCCACTGAATAGGTTTGAGACATTTGCTTTTTCATTGGCATGTAGAACTGTCATTGTGAACAGTTCCAACTACAATACTCAATGACGCCCAAACAATGAGCAACACGCGATAACTGTCAGAGTCATGATGTATCTGCTAACTCCTGAGGATGATTCCCTCTCCCCTTTGGCTGCTGGCAGTTTGCATTCTGGGGAGATAAAGAAAGAACAGGAAACTATCCTTTACTGAGAATAGATAATGGGTCAAATGCTTTATCCATATAGTCATGTTTAATTTTTTCTTTACACTTACACTAAGGGTTATCACCCTCTAATTACAGATGAAGAAACTGAAACAAGAGATTTTACATGATTCTTCCAAAATCACCTGAACAGATAAGTGAAGGATTGGGACACTGGTACAGATCTGCCTGACTTTCCCCCATCCAAAACATCTCTCAAAGCCAAAAAAAACTTTAAAGTCAGATTTTATCCACAGACACAGCAAATGTACAGATGATTATAGCCCTTATGTTTCCCTGCCTCCCAAATTATTTTCTAATTTTTGTTCCCTCCTCTTTTGTTTTGTTTTTGTTTTTTGCTTTCTCTTGTTATCATCCGTATTATTGGTATATTAGCGAAGTTTATAAAATTTCGGATGTATCACAGGAAGTTCATGGAGTTTGCAGCAATGCGGCACTTCCCTAGACATCTTAACTGGCCTTTTTCTAGAGCCCTCTTGCACACAGGTGGTTTGTTTTAATTTATCAATTACCATCACAATGTATTTCATTGTCGCTATTGTTGATTGCTAATGGTCAAACCGACTTTGGAAAGAATTATAATATTAGAATATTTTAAAGCAGATGTTGGAGACTGTAAATATGTAAATTGCTCACAACAGAGCCACAAATAGCTCATATTTGGCATTCTGACTTGTCACTAACATAAATATGTGATTCAGATTCATTCACAGCCAGTTACATGAGGAGTAAATGAAGAAAAAAAGAGAAAAAAGGGTATAAAAATTTAATATAGATGTAAATGTGCGCAGAGAATGAAAGAGGCACATAAACAAGTAGAAAGGTCCAGAAAAATAATGGCTATACACAAAAATGAGTATTGCTCTGAAGTATATATCCTTCTTATCATAATTTGCTGAGTTTTTTCCAACTATTATGACACCCCATGTTATATGTCTGACCCACTGGTTCAAAATGGCCTTCTCTTCACTACAGCAACAGCAGTACTAAGCCAGCAAGAGCAAGCCTGTTCATGATCCTTCCGCAGCTCTCCACCACCACTCAAGGATGCAATTCCTTGACCTTTGATAGAGCAAGCTAATCAAAGAATAATTTCACATCTCCTTAGTTTCACAGATACTTGTTAGTCTTTGGCAATAGTTGATTTTATGAAAAGTGTGTCTCTTAAAGACGAAAGGGGAATATCTAGTTGAAGACAATTGCATTTTTGTGAATATTTGTCACATTTACAGATAAAAGGCCTACACTTGTTTCTCGTAACTCATAAACACTTCATAAAGAAAGGCCCCTTTGAAGGTTTATGATCATATTACAGCAAGAGAGAAAATATAATTTCAATTAATCGGGGTGGCCTATATATTTCTACTGTGGTTTTTAAGATACAAAAGTTTAAAAGTGGCCCAGTAACCTCTGAAGCGCTGTCATCACAATGGCTGGCTGAAGGAAAATACAATAGCTCTTTGAAGCTCCAAGGCTTGTTGATAACACCTGTGATTGCAGGTGGCTCTTCTCGAAAAGAAAAGCACCACCTTCCTCTTCAATTGTGACCACTGTGTTCCACAGTGGGTCAGAGGTGACCAGGGTGCTTTCAAATTCAGTTTTAGACTTCTGAAGAACTGGATTGTGAGCACTGACAAGTACCCAATTTAGCCTGTTAGAAACATAAAAATGGTCTGCTTTCCCTCCTTTAACATATATTTTCATTCACTAAGTATAGCAGGACATTTAATCTAGTGACTTTCGGAATCCAATTTAAATTTAAACGATAGATTGTAAGATTTTTGACTAGACATATATTGAGGCTTAAAAAAATAGTAATCTTCACAATACACTCGAGGGAGAGTAAATGAGGTAAAACAAACAAAAAAAGGAAAAAAATATATCACTGAGTGATTTTTTTCCCCATTACCTTATATACACATTATTTACAAGTCTAAAAGACAGAATAGAACCAAACCTTAGTACGCTAGAAGTCTTTTGACACAATTGTACTTTTGAGGTATAAAATAAATAGAAAATAACAAAGATACAATGCATGTCTATACTGGGCAATGGCTAAGAAATTTCTGACTAAAATATAATATGATATAGTCAGAACCCATCGTTATATTACATTCAGAATTCCAAATATAAGAGGGATATAGACAAATTCATGTTTGCTAATAAATAAGACTTCAAAACCACGTAATGCAATAGGAAAAATAATCGGGGAGAAAATGTAAATACACACTCTGGAAATAGAAAGAGCTCCAGGTTATAATACTCAAAGGCACACTATGTAGAAAAGTGATTGGATCTGTCTTCTGAGTGTCCATGGGTTACAAATTGATAGATTTTTAACTTAATGTAACAAAGAATTTTCTAATGGGGAAACCTGTCCAAATATGGAACGGGCTACCTCATGAGATGGGTTTCACACTACTGAAGATATCTAAGGGCAAGCAGAATCAGGGATGTTGAAGCAAAGATTAAAGATTAAACTATGTTACTGAGGTAACTTCAAACACTTGAGTCTATGAATTTTCTAGTAAGAGAATTGTCTACAATGAGAGAGAGCCCAGATTGATAAAAAGAGAAAAATAAATACCAACATACAAGTAACATTAGCTAATAGCAGAAATAAATGTAACTAACACATAGTTTCTAAATGCTTCTTTGATGACGAGTTAGGGAGTACAATCAAGGTGACAAGTTTGAATTGTCAAAACCAGGATGTACTGAAGAAATCTGAGAAAAATCTCAAGAAAAAAACATTGATCTGCATTGGGCTTAGTAAAAAACAAACATTATTACAAAGCTTAATAAAATGCATTCATCAGTACTAATCCAGCACTAATGGGAAGAAAGAAACACTAGTTGGTAAACCCAAGCTTTCCACTTATTACAGGGGTAGTAACACCAGTCAGGCAGGAATGGTCCATAAGACATTTACTTTACCAAGATTACATATTGTCTAAGACCATGTAATGTTTATAGTGTTAACTCTATGCTCATTTAAAAATCCTTAAAATTACTTATTTGAACTAAAAAACTATTTGGAACAAAACAAAGGTGACTTCTTTACTGAACACAAGGATTCCAACTAACTTTTAAGGCATATACTCCATCTAACATTATTAGATCAGTTTTTTTTGTTGTTGTTAATATGAGTTTATCGTGAGTGCGGCCTCTATAGCTCAGTCTAAACTGGGGCGGGGGGGTGGAATTCTGAACTCTAAAGTTGAGTATCAGCTCTGAGTCACAGTGATTTTAATTGGCATTGATGTTCTAAGACTGCATGAGCAGCAGATATCCTGATTTGACTAAATCTAGACTTAAAAAAATCTATTTGAAAAGTTATTACCTATGTCAATATGCTTCTGAAAATGAAGCTTACTTTCAAATGCCCATGAGCGGTAATAGTTAAATGACTATTAACATTTTCATATGATTTCTTCAAGCCACTTTGTTTCTGATATAAAGAGGATTTTAAAAAATCTTAATTAAAACTTCTGATTTTGAGATAAATGTAGATTACCACACAGTTACATGAAATAATACAGGCAGATCCTGTGTAGACTTTATCTGTTTACTCAAATGGTAACATTTGAAAAGCTATGGAACAATATCCCAGCCAAGGTACTGGCACTGATACAGTTAAGATACACAATGACATCACAGGCGGCTCTCCTGATTCCCTTTTATAATCACATCCACTTGCCTCCTGCCTTCCCACCACTATCCTTAACCCCTGGTTACCACTAATTTTTCTGTTTCTTTATTTTGTCACTACAAGAATAATACATAAAAGTAGTTGAATCATATGTATGTCCTCTTTTGAGACAGGGTTTTTCCTGTCAGCATAATCATCTGAAAATTAATCCAAGTTGTTTTGTGGATCAATATTGTTACTTTTTATTGCTAAGTAGTATTCCATGGTATGGGTGTACCACAATTTGTTTAACCATTCATCTATTGAAACATACCTGGCTTGCTTCAAGGTACTAGTTATGAATAAAGCTGCTACGAACATTCATGCAGATGTCTTTGTGTGTGGGGAGAAAAAGTTTTAATTTGGGGGGATAAATACCCAGAGTGTGACTGTTGGGTTGTATGGTAGGTTTACAAATACCTCATTGTTTCACAGAGTGAAACACTTTACATTCACAGACTGTAAAATTTTACATTCCCACCAGGAATGATCCAGTCTCCCTGAATCCTCACCAGCATTCAGTATAGTCACTGCATTTTATTAAAATAAATGAAATGGCTAAAGCCATTTCAACAGATGGGTGGTGATAATTCCTTGTAGTTTTAGTTTGCATTTCCTTAACTAACAATGTTGAATATATTTTCTTTCATCTGTTTATTAGGCATCTATATACACTGTTCATGTCTTCTGACCATTTTCTAACCGGGTTTTTGTTTTGTGTTTCTCTTTTTCCTTTTTTTTAATGTGGAGTTTTGAGACATCTTTATATACAGTTGAATTTGAACACAGGTATTTTTCAATAATAAATACCACAGTACTACACGTTCTGTGTTTGGTTGAATCTGCAGATATCAAGGAACCTTAAAATACAGAGGGCAAACTATAAGTCAAATGCAGATTAACACCAGCGTTGTTCAAGGATCAACTGTATTCTAAACTTGAGACCTTTGTTGGATATGTGGTTTGCAAACATCTTCCTCCAGTCGGTAGCTTTTCTTTTCATCATCTTAACAGAGGCTTTATATCATAATTTTAATAAAGTTCAATTTGTAAATTTTTCCTTGTATTGATTGTGCTTTTGAGTTTAAGAACTCTTTGACTACTCCTACATTCTGAAATTTTTTCTAAAAGTTTTCCAGTTTTACATTTTATATGTTAGTTCATGATCTATTTTAAATTTTATATAACGTATAAAATTTAGTTTGAGGTTAATTTTTAGCCCATGGATGTCCAACTGCTCCAACATCATGAATTGAAAAGGAAATCCTTCCTCCTTTGAAATGTTTTTCTACTTTTGTCAAAAATTAGTTGGGCATATTTGTGTAGGCCTATTTCTAGGTTCTCTATTCTGTTACATCAATTTGTATCTATCCCTCCACTGATACAACATAGTCTTGATTAATGCAGCTATATAATGTCTTAAACTCAGGAAATCTGATTCCTACCACTTTCTCTTTTACAAGATTGTTTTAGCTATTTAAAACAATTGCTTTGCCTTTCCATATAATTTTAGAACAATCTTCTCTATGTCTTAAAAAAAAACTTGCTGGAATTTTAATAGGAATTGTCTTAAACTGCTTTTTATTTGGGAGAAATGACATCTTCACTATGTTGAGTCTTCTAATCTGTGAGCACAGTATGCATCTTCATTTATTTAGATATTCTCACCTCTTTCACTGGTGTTTTATAGTTTTCAGCATACAGTCCTGTTTAAATTTTATTATATTTATAAATAAATATTTATTTTGAGAGAGAAAAAAGGGAGGGAAGAAGGGAGAGAGGAAGAGAAGAAGGGAGGAAGGGAGGGAGGGAAGAAGGGGGCACAATTAAAAATGACATATTTTTAAAAAAAATTTTATGGTCCCATGTTCATTGCTAGTACATAGAAATATAATTGATTTTTGTACATGTTTCTTGCATCTTGCAATCTTGCTAAACTTACTTCCTAGATCTTGTTTTTTGATTGTTTGAATTCCTTGGAATTTTCTACATAGATCATCATATTATCCATAAATAGGGACAATTTTATTTCTTCTATTCCAGTCTTAACGTCTTTTCTTTCCCTTCTTTTGCTTTATTTCATTAGCTAGAACTTTCAACACTATGTTAAATAGGAATGGTGAGAGCACACACATTTGCCTTGTTCTCAAACTTAGGGGGAAAGTATTTAGTTTCTGGCCATTAAGTACATTATTAGATGTAGGGTTTTTTTTTTTTGTTTTGTTTTGCGGTACGCGGGCCTCTCACTGTTGTGGCCTCTCCCGTTGCGGAGCACAGGCTCTGGATGCGCAGGCTCAGCGGCCATGGCTCACGGGCCCAGCCGCACCGTGGCATGTGGGATCTTCCCGGACCAGGGCACGAACCCATGTCCCCTGCATCGGCAGGCGGACTCTCAACCACTCGCCACCAGGGAAGCCCTTCCTTAGCTATTCTTTGAGGATAGGTCTGCTGGCCACAAATTCTCTTCGTTATCTTTCATTTGAGAATGTCTTAATTTACCTGTCATTCCTGAAGGATATTTTTGCTGGTTTCTAGTTAATAACTTGCAATAAATATCTTTAAGCACATAGTATTTTCTTTTTAATACACAGTAGGCCTATAGTCTTAGAATAAAGTACCTTAAGTGAAATAACTCAATGATCATGCTATAGCATTTTTTAACATAAGTGCTGACAAACTGTTTTCCAAAAGGACTGCAGAAAATTATACACCAAGAAAAATAGTGCATAGAAGTGATCCCTACTCGTAGAGAGAGGATGGACTACTAAGACCCTTCCAACTTCATGATTCCAACTGATACCATTGACGAGGCTCATTTATCATGGTAATTTTTAGACATGACTGTATTAGTCAGGGTTCTCCAACGAAACAGAGCAAACAGGATGTATACATATATGAGGCGACTTCTTATAGAGATCAGTTCAAACAGTTATAGAGGCAGAGAAGTACCACAATCTAGCTTTCTGCCTGCTGGAGAATCAGGAAAGCCGGGGATATAATTCAGTTCAAGGTTAGCCGATGATGTAACTCCCAGTAGGAGGCCTAAGGCCTAAGAACCAGGGTGCCACTGGTATAAGCCTCAGAGTTGGAAGGGCCAAGAACCAGAAGCTCCAATGTTCAAAGACAGAAAAAGATGAACTTCCCAGCTCAAGAAGGGAGAGAGAGAAAGAGGAAATTCACCAGTCCTTCAACTTTTTGTTCCATCGGGGTCAACAAACTGGATGGGGCCTGGCCACATTGGTGAGGGTGGTCTCTTTATTCAGTCACTGAATCAAATGCTAAATCTGTTCCAGAAACACATCCACAGACATACCCAGAAATAAATGTTTACCAGCTATTTGGCATCCCTTAGCCCAGTCAAGCTGACACAAAAAATTAACCATCACAATAACAAGGAAGAATCAACTTTGAAGGGCAGTGAGAAGTTTCTTTTGCCTTTGACATTCTCAATCAATACTTGTTTATTCCCACACCAGTTCACCTGGGCATTTTTGCTTCACTTCTCTTCCCCAGGTCAGAAACTTCATTGATGATGCATATCCTACACTGAACTTTCTTTTCTATAAAGAGCTTAGGGATGAGTTTAGGCAACACTACACTTTACAACTGTCCTTGAGAAAGTAGAACTACTGACTTCTATAGTTAGTTGAAAAGCTATGACTAGACCCAGAGATACTGGTGTTCTATTAATGATTTTTACCTTTAAATAAATGGACTCATCAGGCACTTTGGGGGACTGAAAAACTTCTACATGCCTAGAAACACCTTAACTAGTGTACTCTTGGAAATCTCTGAACTTGTTGTATATGAGATACTTTTTAAAGATTACCCTTTAAATTATGTCAAAATAATGAGAATATACAGAAAATAATTTTATTTATCATTTTGTCATAAATTGCAAGGAAAATATAATTTTCATCCATTTAGTTTTCAAAAGAGATCACAAGTAGTAAGATCATTAATAATCATAATTTACACATTGGTCTCTGCCCTATAAAAAGAAGCAGAAATAACCATATTATGCAGATGTTCAGCAGCATGGCTGAACTAGACCTGTAAAATTGATTCTATAGAAAATATATCCTTCACATTATCCATAACTATATGAATTTGACTCAAGTTTATTGTGCAAATATATCTATACATACATTCATATTTTAAAAGTCTATCATTTTTCCATATAAATTTACAAAGACCACAGTGGTTTTATGGTCTTCTATATTTGCCCATACTGAAATCAGAATAAAGAGAAACCTATATCTGACATACATTAAATGTATGTTATTATGCTAATTAAATAAAATTGACAGATTGCTTATTTCTGTACTTAAGTGCATATTTCTGTATTTTTATATTTATATAAAATTATTTATAAATCAAAATAATCATAGCAGTTAATTATATGCCATGATAGATATATGATAGATAATGGGATGGCAGATTGGAACTTATAAGTTATTTAACACAATACATTTCATGTGGGGTGGGTAAGATAAGTATTTGATAAAATTGTGACTGTGAGGAATGGAGAAAAATTATAAAGCTAATAATTATATATATAACTGTTTGAAAATTATCCTCTAGGTTAGAGACATCCACATTTAAAAATTCTTTAGGGAGTTAATTAAAATAGAAAAAGTCATCACTTCTCAAAAATATGACCAAGAGATTTAATTTTGGCTTTGCATGCTTATTTTGACATTTTTAAATGCATTTTAATATGAGGAAACAAAACATCATTTTCTACTTAAAGTTTTTCTTTTTGCTTTATTTCAGAGGTCTCAGAGTAAAACCTTTTCATAATAAGTAAAACAGCATAATATTAAAATGTCCTCACCATTAAGATATATGCAAATTTATAAAATGAAGTATCTCCATACTTAGGAAGAACTGGATTTTGTGTCAGTTGGTATATCAGAAAATAGATCATGATTTCCTACTAAAAATACTGCTTTAACAAATTACTTAGGGCACAAATAAAATTAAAACTGAATGATATAAAACATATCAATTAAAAAGGCTTTACTATGTGGCAACATGGGAAGTTAAAAATATTTTTGAAATAGAAATAATTTTTAACATCAAAAGCCAAAGGAAGTGGCAGAACATTCTGCATGAAAATATCTCATGAAATGTAGAGAATACTCTCTCAGGATAAACATTTTTGTTTTAGGTACAATTCTAATAGATAATAAGCATTAATTAGAGAGCCAACACATGCTGTTGAAGTAAAATCAAAAGGCAGGTCACTGAAATGACATGTTGTCTAGTAGGAAAGACTAACATGGGGGATTTTTTCCATGTAATATATATATATATATATATATATATATATACATACACACACATATATACACATACATACATTATTAGACCTATTTAAATGCAGTATTTAAGTAAGAAGGGGAAGTCCAGCTTAAGTCTATTGGAATGAGACAGGCAAGAAGACATTTAAAGCAGCAGGGACAAGGATGGAGATGGTAGAGTTTTTATGAAGGTTTCCTACAAGAGGAGATAGATATTTGGTCTTGAAATATAAGATAGTGTATAAAGCAAAGTAGAGGAGGGAAGGCATTCCAAAGGAGAAAGAATGGCATGGGTAAAGACACAAAGACTTGGTATGTGTGAGAAACTCTACATTGTAGAATTTAGAGAAGTAGAAAGTGATCAGATACTTGAGCTCCTAGTTTGCCAAGAACTTGGAAGTTATCCTTAAGACCAATTACTTTGAAAATATGATTCTTGTTCCCATAGAGCTTCAGTGAAGATGCCTCAGTGCTGAGTGGACAGCACACATGGGATTGCTAGAGGCAGCTGGGAAACCCCTACCCTGGTGCCTCAAGGCAGAGAAAGGATTAACCCACCGTGACTATTGCCTATTGTTCTTTAAGTCTGTGTGCTTTCTCCCAGAAATTGGCTAAGGGTATACAATGAAGAAGTGCAGCCACATCCCTGTTTCAAGTACTTTTTAAAAATAATGCCATCTCTTTTAATATGTATGTTTCTTAAAATTTAGAATTGGATCCTTTTGTATATCAAAAAGTTATAACTAAATGTATTCATGGACCCATAGTTTCAGCCCTGGGGAAAACATACAAGGAGTTAGGCTTGTATGTTGTGACTGTTGTGACTACCCCACCCACCATCCCCAAAGCAAGTGCACATGCACATATTTTTACAACCACTAGACATTCCCTGAGATAGCTGAAAACTGGATAGTACCCTTGTGCTGCCTACTGCCAATTGCAATTCTAACTAGCTAGTGCACAATGTCATTTTTTGTGCTCAAGGCCTTTCAGGCAATCAGGGAACCCACCTTCAGTCAGTGGACTAGGAACAGTAAGGATAATCTCTGAGAAATATTTGGGACCATATTTGAGATGGCATAACTGACTTGTGAAACCCTGTTTTATGTCCTTGGTTCTCATATTTCTATCTCACATGATCAAGAAAGTATCAATCTATGACATAGTCTATAAGGAGGAGGCAGCCTTAAGTGTGAGTAACTCTACAATAGACATTGGATCTCCATTGTCACCAGAGCCATTAGCATTCATCTGTTTAGAAAACAACTGTCATAGGCTATAGTTTACCACCGAATGATTTACACTTGTCAGTCACACACAAAATTTACATTTGAGAAAGCTTACTCCAGCAATACTATGAAGAATATATTTGGTGATGAGTTGAGTATATTTGAATCAATTGTCACGCAAGCTTACTTAGCTTATAATTAATTATACCTCCTGCTGTGACTAGTTACTATTTAACAGATTTGACCTGGAAAACTGTGATTCTTTAAACTGACTATTTTTGTTGTTGTCAACCTTCTGGAAATGTTAACTATATGAAAATTCAAGGAAAATGGAGGTAGAAAAATTGCCATTCAAGCATTTATTGATTGCCCTTCTCCAGTCTTGAAAACAGCTTCCAGTGGAATTTCAGGGAAGTCTCGTAGTCCTAGCAGAACTTAGTCAAATCCAGCTTTCTGCTTGGTCCACAGGCAGGTGGGCCCACAAAATCACTCAGGAATCCCATCATATTTCCTTACCGATGAAACAACTCTCCCACTCTCTCAGATGACAATTCTACACCTCCTCTCATCTGAAATTTCCAACACCTCTCTCTTAACTTTTCACCTTCAGTTGACTGCCTTGACTTTAAAAATAAATGAAAAAATAGAAGCAATTACAGAACATCATCAACACCCAATCAAATCTACCACCCTCTCTACTTAAAACTCATATATCTGTCTCCTTATTATATCAGATAAATTGTCCCTGAACTTTTCCAAGAAATTTCCAAGAAAATTTCCAAGAAATTTTGTTTAGTTAATTAATTAATTAATTTAATTAATTAGCTAATTCAGCACCTGTGTGTGCCAGACTTTTTTTTTTTTTGCAGTACGCGGGCCTCTCACTGTTGTGGCCTCTCCCGTTGCGGAGCACAGGCTCTGGACGCGCAGGCTCAGCGGCCATGGCTCACGGGCCCAGCCGCTCCATGGCATGTGGGATCTTCCCGGACTGGGGCACGAACCCGCGTCCCCTGCATCGGCAGGCGGATTCTCAACCACTGCGCCACCAGGGAAGCCCCCGGACTTATTTTTAATACATGATTCTAAGCAGCAGATTACTTTATCATTAACATGTGTCCATAAAGCCCCCTGTCCCTATCATTCATTTTAAAAAGCAGAGACACTCAGAAGTTCATTGTATATACATATGCAGTATATATACACACATATACATAGTACATGTATATATTTCCTAAAGACGTTTTACAGACATTTCTAGTATAGAAAAAGTACTTCATTTCTATTTTTAAAGCAAAACTTCCTTTGCTTTAAAACTAATTTACCTGCACAGCATAGAAATCTATATTCTTGCCCCATTTTCTATCAATTTTAGTTGTGTTGAGATTATAAACTATAGTTAACAGCAAGAAACAAAAACATTAAATAATCTATGATTAATCTGTATAAAACTTTGAACTTTAGATGTGTCTGTACACATACGTATATAAACATGTATATAAATAAGAAAACTCAAATCTAGTGCATATTGATATAAACTAGTTAATATCTACACAGTAATATAATTTATAAACACGCACAACACAAGAATCAGAATTCTACTTTCTGCAGGATGTTAATAAATCCTGCAGAAAGAGTGTATAAAAGGACCAAGCTTCCCTCTGGCTTGTTCCCAGCTTCTATGAATTGCCTGGGTTTACGCTCAAATGGTCTCAAAGGTTTACATTTCTTAAGACAAATTTTTAGTTGCAGCCAGTTTTTTCTACATGCTGAAATTATCAGTAGAGCAGGGAAATAAGCCATAATGAGAGAAAACCAAAGCTGTGCCCTCACCTGATACAGACCCGAATCCTCCCCAGCCTCAGAACCTTGCTCTCCCTTGTATTAAAAAAAAAAGTGGGTGGAGGGAGGAGAAGGGAAGAGGAGGGGAGGGGAGGGGAGGAAGAAAGATCACAAAGAAAAACCGGAATGCTTCACTCCTGCCTTGATGGGAGAAATTCTTAGGTCTTCATCAATTCACAGATGACTATCTAATCTAGACACCGAGGATAGCATCTCCTCAGAGTATTTGGTTCTGAGTGAAGTTCTTACTTTTGCACTGCCTCTATTTTAATATTTTACACCTTGTCTGCTTGTGGCAAGTGGAGTCTATATATTAAGACTTCTAAAAAGAACATAGAGACAATTTTCCCTTAGCTCTTTGCAGAATTGATAAGCATGAATAAAAAAGTAAAATCCATGATTTTTTTATTGTTGGGTATCTCCTTTTAAATATCACAAAATTTAAATTGCCAAATGTACAGCTGAGATCTATGAGACAGACAGAGAAAGAGAAAGAGAAAGGGAGAGAGAGACAGGGAAAGAGAAGAGAGAGAGACAGAGAGAGGACAAAGAGAAAAAGTAGGAGAATAACAAAGGCAGCCAGATGAATCTTTGATGGACTGATGGGGGAAGACTGATAATAGTATTTTGTTTAAGTTAGTGTAAATCCTGAAGTAGGTTGTGCTATTACTTACTGCTTGAGAAAATGGTAAAAAAAGCTTCATTTCTCTAAAATGTAAACTACAAGTAAATGGTACTATATGTTGATGGGAGCTTGAGAGTGATCAAGAAGAGATGAAAATGAAAGATTTCAATAAAATAATTAAAATGGTGACAAGCACTACTCTGTAAGGAACAGCCCATAGCTTGGATGCCAAAGCAAACCCACCCTAGTTCCATCCACTAACTACCACAAGTTAATGTCACTATACCTTTAGTATTTAAGGGTTTAGTGAAAATTTTTAGCTTCTTACAAGGACACAAATTTCAAATAAGATATTCTTTACAAAAATGTAAAACCACCATTAACAGTGTTTATAATATGGAATTTACATACGCACACTCAACAAAATATCTCCTAAAGATGAGATCAAAAGAAAAATAAACCTCGATGTTAGGATTTCTTAAAAAATCTCTTCTAAGTGCATTGAAGTGCCTCAAGGTCAAAGACATTTGAGAAATGAAGTATTATTGTGCAGCACTTACTTGGAGATTCAAAATACACAATAGCTAATTAAAGATTCCAAGAATTTCAACTATAAAGAAATGTGTTGAACTTGATTTAATTCAGGGTTTTCCAAATTTATTTGAGCACTGAACACTCTTCATGTGACACACATGGATATCCTCCTGAACTTTCCTCCCTGGTGGATCATTTTCTATAGTAGTTACATGGAACAAACTGCTGTGACAGATCTGGATGCCACTGTTACTTCATGAATTAACTGAAATACCATTTGCTATATCTGGGAATAAAAGGACCTGAACTATTCAGTAAGTAAGACTCTGTAGAGATAACGAGTTTCATTTTTTACTCAGTTGAACAAATATTTGACAGTCTACTCTCTGGTAGGCTCTGAAATACTGTGCTAAACAATAGGGTTACAAGATGTATAAGACCTATATTCTAAATTTGGGAGCCTTAGAAAACATAAATGTATTCATTCATTTCTTTATCCATTCAACAAATTTGTGTTTAAGTAAGTCAAGCACTGTTCTAGCCTTGAGGGATAAAGGCAGAAACAAGACAACACTGCCTTTGCTTTGCTGAAGCTTGTATTTTTGCCTGGTGTAGAGGAGAAAAGTAAACTAAATAATAATGCAATCCAAAAAACGGTATAGTAAAATACACATTAACATGTAAGAGAGCAGACAGTGGAGGTAGATAATCAAATAGAGCGTTTAACGCAGGGCAGAGGTAGGAAAGAGGATCTGGATTTGAGAAATAATTTGGTAGTAATATAAAGAGGAACTGTAATGGTTAGATGGATGTAAGTTCAGAGTTTGTATAATACATAAATTTGAGATTAACAAAGAAGTTGTGGAACAAACCATGGAAGTTATAAGAAATAATAACTAATTCTTATTATGTGCCAGGAACTGTTCTAAGAACTGCACGTATTTTTTGTGTGTGTGTGGTACGCGGGCCTCTCACTGTTGTGGCCTCTCCCGTTGCGGAGCACAGGCTCCGAACACGCAGGCTCAGCGGCCATGGCTCACGGGCCCAGCCGCTCCGCGGCATATGGGATCTTCCCAGACCGGGGCACGAACCCGTGTCCCCTGCATCGGCAGGCGGACTCTCAACCACTTCGCCACCAGGGAAGCCCAGTAAGCTCCATTTTAATCATCGTTTTAGAAATGGATATGAGTACTAGAATATTTTAAATTATGTATGTGGCTTGCATTATATTTCTTTTGGACAGTGTTGTTCTATATGTTTCTCAGCAGGACTATTAGGTTCCTAGTTTACACACTTATTTTGTGCACACCTCACATATAATTTCCCGTTTTTCCTTCTGACCCCACCAGCCAGCAGCCTGGCAGCGCAGCAGTCTCCTGTACCAGGTGGTCAGCAGGGACAGCAGTACTGAGTGCCTCTCTCGCCACCTCTATGACCTGACAGTGTTCATCCCTTCATTTTATCACTAAACTCCCCGAATTCTCTTCTTTTACAGGAGATCTTAGATACCTCACTTCCGGAAAGTGCTGGGAAAAGATAAAGAGATGGGCAATTTCTAATAGCCTTTCAGATATAACCACACAAGCTGGTCGATGAGCCCATGGCAGAAACAAGGAGGAAAAACCGAAAGTCGAGCAAAGCCCGTGCCAGATTATTATAAGGCAATGCTTAATAATAACACTTTGTCAGAAGGAAGATATCAGGAGGACATGCTAGTCCAGCCTGGGCTCCAAACAACAAACATAAAGGTGTGATCTCCTTACTCACAATCATTGTCACAACATCAATGGCCATGTGAAATAGAAAGAAGAGACAGGAGATGGTAAGAACTAAGTGGGCCCTTCCTGCCTGAGCTAATCTAGGTACTGTTATAGCAAACAGCTTAGCCATTATACTGAAAAATTTGTCCCCTAACTCCATTATTGGGAAAGACTGAACAATCTGATTTAGAACCTACGTCCTGAGACTAAAATTCTGTTTCCCTCTCACAACAAAGTACCATAAGATATTATCCTAAGAAATAGATCAGAAGGCCCTGGATTTAAAAGGCAAAAGAATCAGGGTAGTTAATCCAATAACTGTTTAATAAAATGCCTTCCGCACCTGAAAATTTTAAAAATAATAACAAGTAGAGGGATGCTTTGCTTATTCTGCATTGGAGGGGAACAAAGTACTCCACATAAATAAAATCTTCGCAGTAACGCTATTAAAAAATAGTTGACAGATAACTTTAACTTAATTGTTAAAATAGCCTTTAAAAATCTAACATTTTTAACGAAAATACTTTGAAATAACATTTTACTTTTTCCTAGTGCCTAAAAAGACATTTTTGAACATGACTTAAAGTTTTTTTCATGACTCACATTCATTATGATCAATTATTATACTATAGTGCAGTCTAATGATGCCCAGAGCGACAGAGTGTGGAACTGTTTGCTGCTGCACCTGAGGGGCCTCACATCGCTGTGCTTTCAGTTCTGGTTTCTGGCCTTGATGGGCTTTCTCCCTCTACCATTTCTCTTGGCTGTGATTTCTCAATACTGTTAGATGTTGATCACGCTAGGTCATTTCCACAAACGTTCCTAATTTGGGGCTTCTACCAAGAAAACAGTTGAATGTGCTTTTAAAAAAGAGTGTGAGACCACAACAAGTAAAGATTCACAGCGATTATGGCACATATTTGGCTCACGAAAAGTATTGTTATTGCTTGTCTTCAAGCCTCTAAGTATGTTTCAGAGGAATAGGTCGGCTGGTTAATCTACCCACAAGAAGACTGTGACAATGATATGGCAATGTTGGTAACAATGGCGATTATCATGACTACAAGCCAGGCACCAGGATAAGTGTGTCACTAAATCTTCACAATCACAGGAGGGAGATACAATTAGAATCTTATTTTACAGATGGGGAAACTAAACTTAGAAAGATTAACTAATCTGGTTGTGGTTACACTCTAAGCGGTGGAACTAGTATTTGAGCCCAGGCTGCTACCTAAAGCCCAGGCCTCTACCCATTCTCTATTATGCCCCCAAAAGTCAGTAACTACATTTATAGAAATTACTTACAACTTAGATGCAAGGCATTACAATAAATAAAGGTTACTGAATTTTAACTCTGTAGATTTCTTCACTAAATGTGAATTTTGATTTATTGAGCCTGATCTTAAAAGGCATTTATTTTGTTGATTCATCTGCTACTTAAAATAAAGTAGATGTCAACATAATTCTGCTGAGAGACAGTGTCATACTACCAGTTTAGGTTTATAAAATTCCCATTTATAATACAAAGAAAGTTGAATTACAATGTTGTGTTTAAACTATAAAAGTATCATTGTCCTATTATCCTATCTGACTCAGTACCTAATTTACTACCTAATTTTGGAAGTTTCATAGAATCTGATACTCTCTTAACCCAAGGTACATCTCAGTGTCCAGAGATAGCCCTAGAGGCCCAGAGATTATATCAATCCCAAATGTGTGTTCCTTTGGTCTGAACAATAATTTCAAAATTTTAAATTAATTGCAGACATTTAAAAATGGGGATATTTCATATAAAATGTGGACTTCTGACTTCTCTCAAAGAACTGGAAGATGTGGCTTCACATGGTAACAACCAGCAGGAACTTGTGAGTGGGAGCCCCTTCTAACAAGACCTGTTTGCTCTGGGTTGCCAAGACCACCACCTGGCCTGCTTCCCTCAGTTACCTGCCTGGTTTGTGAGTTAAGCCCTGCTTTCATCTTTAGTAAAAATCTGAAAGTACAACTCCAAACTCTTCATAATATTCTATATTTAGCTTGTCATGCATTTTCAATGATGTTATTTTATATAGTTTTAATAACTGCCCTGTGGTACATTATGAGCTCTTCATCCATGAAACCAAGATTTAAGTGTTAAACAGCTTGGTAAGATCAGAGAGGTAAAGGTCATGTAATTCTAAAACCACTTATTTTATATTATGTCAGATCTTTTATATCTTAACTATATGTAGTATTTATTATTATCATCATCATTTTGGCTGGAAGTATCTTTGATAGCTTTCTTCACTGAATTCAGTTCTAAAGAACAGGTAACCACACCAAGTCAACACTTTGCAGTGTCACTTTCATGGCAAACAAATTTGATGGTGAAAAGTTTATGAGACAGAGAGAAAGAGAAACACAGACTGCTTTACTTAAAATATTTTCTATAAGAAACAATAAATATTAACTTTACTTCCACATTTAATACATAAACAACAAATATATGACTAAAATTTAAAAAATAAGTATCTTTTTCAAATGTAACATGGTGATAATTGCAATAGAAAAAAAATAGGTAGGGACAGGAGATAGGAAATGGCAGAAGACTGAAGGAGATATTTTATTTCAGGTTGTCAGAGAAGCAAGTTCAATAAGGTAGGTAGGCACCTAATACCTCCAAATTGAATGATCCTTAATAAAGATTATCACTATAGTCATCATGACCATCATCCCTCACAAAGATCAGATGAACCCACCGAACAGCTAGTTGGCCTCATTTGCCATCCTTTACACAGTGCTGAGAATAGAGCTTAAGTCTTAGAAAAGTTGGCTATTATGCTGTTTTGTTTCCTAAAGCACTGGGAGAAAATGTTAACTATAACTGCCCCTGAGTTTTAGTGATGCTTTCAGCAGATAGAGAATTTTGAAAGGCTACACAGGCAAAGGTCTAATCTTGGGGAGATATTTTAAGCTGAAAAAAGACAATGAAATAAATCCTGAGGCTGATGGCTTGTCTTACTAACAGTGAAAGAAAAAGAAGCAGAATGAAGACCAAATAGAGATATCTCACCACCACAAGACGGGGATGGGAAATTCAGAAGTTTGAGAAAAATATGCCTGATCACTAGTCCAAATGAATTGGGGGGGGGGGAGGAGACCCTCAAAAATAAATAATTTTTATGTTACTTATAAATTATGTGCCCTTCCAAAATTTTAAGATACCTATATTTTCTGAAAATAATTGGCTCACTATAACATAGGTTATTTATCTGCAGCATAACACTAAGGAAATCATTCAGCTAGGGAACCATGAAATATCTCTTCATAACCTCAAAACTGCTAGTCCATAACCTAGAGAACAGACATGCTTAAACAAGTTGTTTTGTTACACACAGATAAAAAGAGAAAAATGGATTTTTTTTCACATTTTACCTGCTTGTTTAAAAAGGTCATAAGAAAAACCCAGATATTATTATTATAGACTCAACAAAATTCGCAGACTTAAATAAACAACCACTGAATAGGGACCTTTGGACCATTTTCACAAGCATGTACCATTGCCTGAAGTTAAAAATGCTGCTTTTGAAGCCATGCTCGACATTTTCAAATTTAAGGTAAATTACCAAGTAAGAAGAGTGCTACTTTAGAGTGAGTTTGCGTTTGAGAAGGTGAATGTTACAGGTGAGTAAGACCTAAATACTCAAGATATTTTCACGATATCCCTGTGCACTTAAAGTTTAGACTTGTGGGAATAAACGAGGTAGATAATACCAGGAACAAAGTTTACACAAAGACTGTAAATCCTTACTCCAGTGCTGTGCTGTGCAGCAATGGAAACCTTTCTGCCAGGCTGAATAATCTCATAAACCCTGTAAGAGAAGTAGTATTTCTACCACTCAAACTCAAATCCAGACAGATTAGATTGATATAGCAACTTCTTTAATCGCCTTTACAAAAGAAAATTAGCCTGTCTGAATTTTGAATCTAACTCTACCTTCTTTGAAATAGATTTAACCATTTGCCTCAATCAAGCTGAAATAAGGTTCTGGTTTAAACAAGGAAAAATTACTAAAAGGAAGAGAGAAAATTCTGTAAAAGAAGAAAACAGAAAGACTTTTTATGGGACATCCAGCATTATTAACAATCTTACTGTGAAATTTTAATATTCTTAATGAATAGGCTATGTAAGTTATTCTTAGTTTATTTTTAATTGTCCGACTCCCTTTGGAATAGTTAACTGTTTGCTAAATCTATGTCTGAAATTGTCTTTTAATCTTTCATCATTTGCTTTTTATTAAGCAAATAGGAAAGGTATTTGTCTAAAATGATACTGTATTACTTCAATTAAAAAAAAATTCAGTGTTCTGAAGTCTATCCAAAGAAATTAAAACATATACTTTCTCTTAGGGTTTTGTGCTAGTTTAAATATACAGAAAATATCGTCTCCCTAAAGATATGACATAGGGTAAATGCTCAATAAGTTTATTCAATAAATTTATGAATGAATTGATCACAAAAAAAGTTTCTTCTTTAAAAAAAAAACTTTGACGTTAACCTTAATTTACCTAAGCACTTATTTGTAAACTTTTTTGACTGTTTGCCTTATCAGCACACTCCTCCATATGTGTATTTATTTTTTAATTGTATATATACCACTTTAGTAATATATTAATAGATCCACAAAAAGAAACTAAAAATAAAGATAAAATAATCAAGGTCTGGTTAAACTTAAAATTGCTTTGATAGGTGATTTTAATGCTCGTCCTGGCTATAATAGTTCACTAAAATACATAGATATAAATGAAAGAAGAGAATCAATGGCTATCTTTATTAAGTTATAAAACTTTTTTTTTCCCAACTCCTTCCACTATCTACCATCTTTCATGAAATATGGATTGTATATTTCATTTTCCCTGAAGTTAGTTAGGTGATCTTGCCAATTAACCACAAGGTGATTAATTTATATTTATAATTATATTTATAAGCATAACCAATGGGCTTAAGACAAACTATAATTGGAACAATTTTAGAAACTTGGCAAAAAATGCTCCAAGATTCATGTGTATGCAAATAAAAGAATTTTTATGACTGAAATCATTTGTGGCAATAAAATCACGAAGATGGAAACTTTTTCTTGATATTTTCCCCAAATGGTTTCCCCATAGCTAAACTTTCTTTGAAAGCAGTTACTTCAAGTTAACTGTTAAAATGTCACCTATACCCTGAAGGGAGTGAGTTTTTTGTATTTGTTTTATCCCAAATTTCTGATAAGCATATGCACAGAAATTTCAAGCATATATATCTAGCAATGTGTCCTAGATGAATCTAAAACTTTTCCAGATAATACCTGTTTTCAACAGAAGTTGAACACATTTACCCTTTTTATGCTATTTTTCTGTGTTATTGTGGCCATTTCTACTATAGCAAAAAAGAGTGATTATTTCACCCAATGGCCTGTTGCTTTTTGTTTTTTGCTTTTAAGAAATCATAAAGCAGCATATGACTTTAAAGCTCTCTTAAAAATAATATTTTAGAGGTTTCTATTCATGTCCTGGATGCTTAGTTTTTAAATATCCTGCTAATCATAATGGTGTCATATATTCATTAATTAATATATCAATGAACAATAATTCTTAAATTAAGGTTCATCATTAATAATTGATTGTTGTGATGTAATATCATATAAATATATGCCAAAATTTTCTTTAGAATTTTAGTACCTATGTTTATGAAGGCTTATCCAAGGAATGTAAGATTGGCTTGACAGGGCTTCCCTGGTGGCGCAGTGGTTGAGAGTCCACCTGCCGATGCAGGGGACACGGGTTCGTGCCCCGGTCCGGGAAGGTCCTACATGCCGCGGAGCGGCTGGGCCCGTGAGCCATGGTCGCTGAGCCTGCGCGCCCGGAGCCTCTGCTCCGCAACGGGAGATGCCACAACAGTGAGAGGCCCGAATACCGCAAAAAAAAAAAAAAAAAAAAAATATTGGCTTGAAATTCAAAATCAATAAATGCAACTCACTATATTGACAAACTAAAAAAGAAACATCACATAAGATATCACAGAATATTTAAGATTCAAATATCCACTCTCAGAAGGGAAGGCCCCATGAATTTCCTTCCACATTCTAACTTGTGGAAAAGACCTAGCAAGAGTAAGAAGATCCACATATTATAGTGTATGTACTAAAGGATATTTTATTCCATGTGGTTATGACCTTAAAAAATCAAACTGGATTCATTTTTTGTTTCTGAAAGGAACTCTAATAACTCAAGATAAGAGTATCTTCCTGCCTAATAGTTGTCACACTACAAACTCATGCTGACAGAATATGATTACACTACTTTTGTACCCAAATGTAAGGTTCGGGGGGTCGGGGAAATGAGCATGAGCTCTACTATGCTATCTCCTTTGAGATTCATATCTTATCCTTGAAGGAAATACTCAACAAAGAAACTGTTCTCATTCGAAGCTTTAGTAAAGGTTACGGTATAATAATTGTGAGGCTCCACAAATTGTGCAGTTGTCTTGTTATTTTATCAAGTGCATTTACATAGTGCCAGACACATATGCAAAATACAATTTAAAACTGAGACCATTAAATTATATCCATTATTTCTCACTCTAGAAACTTCTGAAACTTATGGGTGACAGATTTGTCAAGAAGTTCTCTTTACCAACTAAAGAAAGAACAACCCGACCTCTGTTATGAACTGTCATTAGTAATTTAGCAGAGCTAGAAGGCAGTTCAGCCGAGTAGACAGAAAATTAAAACATGGGCAGCTCCTGATTGGAAATTTATTCATAACAGGTAATGAAATAGCACAGTCAGGATCTCTGGTATTACTCAGAGTGAGAGATTTAATTCTGATAACTCTGATGATGACACTTGAATCAGAGATTATAAATGGTGACAGGTTGTGACATACAGATAGAATGAAATGAGCATCAGCAACATATCTCTACAGAAGCTGATTCTATATAAGATCAACATTTTCTTAATTTCAAAAATTATTACAAGTTTTCAAAAAAGAGGTTTATTAGGGCCTTAGGCAAACCCTGTACCATTTTTATATCTACTTTTCAATGGAGTATAATATTAATCAACATATCAAAGGCAAGGGGTGAAGTATAAATTGTTGTTTATATCTTAAAACATGAAGTATAGATTGTTGTTTCTGATTTCATCTGGATAAGGAACAAGCCCAAAATTATAGACGAATAGCTATCCTAGGTATAGAGTAATAGTAAAGGTTTGGGTTTTCCTGTGTTTATATGCATGAAAAGAATACACATTAAGTGCAGCCACATAAAAATAATGTTATTTGTAAAGAATAATAATTTTTATTTTGCATTTTCTATGCCTTTTTATATTTTCTAATTAACAAAAATGGCATTATTAGTTTTATAATGATTAGTATATTTTTTGAAAGTTGCCTATTTCAGACAAACTCTCTACCACAGAAATACAGCTGAGAAAAATAACAATATTTCCACATAGGTATTTCAATACATCTCTTTTGAATTTGTGAATTGGCATATTTACTGTGTATGGTTAAAACTTGTTAGATGTGGGGATTTTAAAACTTAGCCCTAAAATTCTTTAATACTCCTGTCAGTGAAATAAAAGGGTCTATGCCCCTTGAATCTGTAACTGGACAATAGCTTATAGCAGAAATGATGCCATGTCAGTTTCCAGACCCAGACCGTAACATGGAAGAGAAGAAATGTCACACTGACCTATGCCCCAATTGCAGATCTGGAAGTAAAATAAACAACTGCTGTTGTCCGAAGTCACTAAATTTTGAGCTGGTTTGTTAAGCAGCAATAAATAACCAAAACAGCATCGGACTTTCATCATGAACGCTGATTATAAAAATGGTTTTCGCATTACACCAAAACAATGTTATATTACATATGCTATAACTAGTCAGAATAGAAGGAAGAAAATGTAAAAAAAAAGAAAAATGCAGTACACTTTCATCAGGCTAACATAAATTTTATCAATAAAGTTTTTAATAAATTACAACACAGTATTGAGAAAATAATTCAAAGAATTTTAGAATCTTTAGTATGTTATAAGTTGAAAAACCTAAATATTACAGAATTATTTGCTTAAATTTGGTGATTTAACTTTTTAAATTTGGTTTTGTAGGATTTATCTATATTGTTTAATGATATTGTAACTAAAAGTATAAACCTATATAGAAATACTAATTCTATAAAAATTAGAGAATTTAAATATTGTCAAATAGAACCACATATTGAATAGTAGAAATACATTTTAAATGGAACTATATTTACGGAGGTCTAAGCCTACATGACATAATGCAGCCCCGAAAAGTCATGATAAAAAAATAACAAGCTAAAATCATACTACATGTTATTTACCAAAAGTAAGCACCTTAGAAAGATTAATAGTTAATTCAATAAAAAAGAAACTAAGTATTGGGTTGGCCAAAAAGTTCATTCGGGTTTTTCGGTAACATGGAAAAACCCAAACAAACTTTTTGGCCAACGCAATATTAAATATGCCTTAATTTCGGTAATATAAACAATAGAATTGTTTTAAGACAATTATGTATAATTCCCTTTCCTTAGAAAACTGAATAACTTTAAATGGACTTTGAGAGCTCAGGATACAGAAAAATACCCTATAATAAATATTTTAATAAAATAAAGAATCATTTTATAACATAAAAATCCACCTACTTCATGCATTTCTTTTCAAGACACAGTTCCACAGCAGAATAGTTTCAAAACATAAAAATTTAACAATTTTGTGTATTTCTTTCATAAAACACAGTTCTACAGGATAGAGTCAACATTATTCATCCAGATATGAACCAGAAGGTTCAATTAATTGTATTTCTTGTCCACAAGCTACTTTGACAAGATTTACTCAATAATGAAATTGTTAAGAATCATATCATAGAATTAGCACAGGTTCAGTCCCTTTTACTCGTTATAAATCTACAGTATAAAAAGCAATATTCAAAAGGTGACACAAATACAAAATACCTTTACAGAGGGAATTGTATTAATCCCCAAACTCTGCCTCCTCTTATAATGAAAACCTGAGAACCAGAATGATTAATCGATTTGTACCAGAGTGAAACTAGGCCTGGAACCCTGCCACCTGCTTCTAACTCTTGTGTCTTTTCTCATATATTATGCTGCTTCATCTGGCACGAGTGATTCCTATACAGCTATGAAATATAAAATAATGCATGATAATAAGAAAAGAGTGAAGCAAAACAACTTCCTCCATATAAAAGTCATCTAAAAAAAAAAGTCATCTAATTTATGCTGAAACATTAGAATTTTTCATTTTATCAAATTCCTTGCTGAAGCATTTTTCTACACTGTTTTCCAGATATGTGCATATTTATTTATGGTACAACATCCAACAGAAAATTCATTAAACTCTTTCAGAAATAATATAAAAATTAGTTATACATTACTTGACACTCTGCTACTTTTAATATGCCTGAAATCATATTTTCATTATATTTTCACTTATGATAAAAAATGGATACAAGCTGATAGTATTTTTTATTTTACAACATTTTTGCCATATTTTGGAATTTAGATTTAATCACCTAAAACACCCTTCTAATTAGATGGGAAGTCAGAGATGTATTTAATCTTAAGGAATTGTTTTAGCACTAAGCCTTAGTTTATTATCTGTGAGATGGTCATAACAATAGTACTTACCACATGTAAGTAGAATGGTTGTGCAGAATAAATAAAATATGTAGCTAATATATCTAAATCCTTGGCACCATACCTGACATATTACATACTAATAAATGTTAGTTGTTATTATAGCTTAGCTGCAACCAAAAACATGGTAATATTAAGATTTAGCTGCGATCAAAAACATGGTAATATTAAGATAGCAAAACATAAAGTATGATTTTTAAAAAATGGCCTACTTAAAACAATGTGTATTCTTCTATTAAAAGGTGATTTGCTATGTTTAATTCAAACTGATAAAGTACTTTTTAGATATCAAAAAATTATTCACATTAACCTTTTAAGGGGCAATATAACCAATATATGTTAAATAGCGTATGATTTGTAAAACCGAAATTTAGTGCAACTTACCATTAATACATGTGCTAATCAAAACAAGGTAAATTCTATTAGTATGTTAAACAGTTCTCATAAATTTTTTTAAAAAATTAAGAAATTAAATACCAGTGAGAGAGTATACATACAATGAATTTAGTAAAATTCCTTGAATTATTATTATTTTTTATTTTTTTGCAGTACACGGGCCTCTCACTGTTGTGGTCTCTCCCGTTGCGGAGCACAGGCTCCAGATGCGCAGGCTCAGCAGCCATGGCTCACGGGCCTAGGCACTCCGCGGCATGTGGGATCCTCCCAGACCGGGGCACGAACCCATGTACCCTGCATCGGCAGGCAGACTCTCAACCACTGTGCCACCAGGGAAGCCCCCTTGAATTATTTTTTAAACAAATAAGACATTTCCATATTCTATGTACGTACCTGGAGTAGGCAAACAATCGACTATCCCAAAGATTATGATTCCCTCTAGGTCCGTAATGAAAGTAACAGGACTCTGTCCCATCAAACATATTCAATCCATCTTCTGAATTTTTTGAGGCATGGCTGTGTACCACATCTAAGAGGACTGTAATACCCATTGAGTGAGCTGTGTCAACCAGTTCTTTCAGCTCTTCAGGCGTTCCAAAACGGCTTAAGGTAAAGGAGACAGCAAAAACAAGATCACATCATATTTAAACCAAACAGCCAATCATTTACTGAGAATCAATTGTTTTACCAGCACAATACTAGATACTTCAAACGTACAAATGTAGTATGATATAATACTTAGATATAAATCAAAGTTGCTTAATAGTTGTTATTAGGCATTTTTAAAAGCATTCAATAAAAAAATAAATCTGGCTGTTAATTGTAGATTTATAGCACAATGAAAATTCACATTTTGAGTAGGTAGATAGTAAAATTCCGCTTCTCTATACTCAGAGCTTCTGATTTCCATCGCCAAGCCTAGCTAGTTTGAGGGGTATGGTCATTCCTGTCCACATACCTGGCCATCCCTTTAAGCATGCATGGTTGGGATTGTGAGGGCTCTTAGAATACTTCTTTGAATATCCTTGGTGCCTTAATTGAGGCCATTTCTCCTGTACTACTTATTCCCAGATTGGAATGCCTCAAGTACCAGCGGGTCCTGTCATCACCCAAGCCGGAAAGATGGGCAGCTCACATGCACGTGGGTTTGTGTTAAAAACAGTTTTCTAGTCAGCGTGAAATAGGAAACAAAAATCACTCCCAAGAGGAAGGCCTTTCTTAACCTATATAAAAATCTCAATACTGCAGTCTTCCATAGCATCAACTTTTGCTTTTAAATAAAAAATCACCCTGGTGATGAATTGTTTACTATCTCTCTTCCTCACTAGACTATATGTCCCTTGAGGGCAGGGGCTCTGACCATCTGGTTTCCCACGCTACAGTACAGTGCTTAGTATGCAGTGGAGCTCCTGATAGCAGATTCCATGGAGCAGCGAGCAAATACTCTAGTGTGGCTGGAGTGGAATAATCAAGAAAGAGATGAGCTCAGAGAGTTGGCCAAGAACCAGATCACATGTGGCCTCATGGATCAATGTAAGGCATTTGGCTTTTATTCCGAAAGGGACAGGGAATCATCAGAGTTCTGAGCAAGAGAGTGACATGATCTGACTTTCATTTTAAAAAGATGACTTTACATACTGTGCAGAAAGTGGTCCACATGTGTGGCGGAGAGAAAGCTAGGGAAGGAGGACAAGAGGATAGAGTGACCAGTTACAGACCTAATGAAATAATGCAGGTGAGAAACAGCAACTTGGACCATGGTGGTAGCAGTTGAAGCAGCCAGACTGGGGATATATTTTGAAGTTGCCAGTGGCTAGGTTTTCTGATAGCTAGAGTATAGGGGTGGGGACATAAAGGGAAAAGTCAAGTATAAGGCAGATGGCTTAAACAATTGGAAGATGGAGATGTCATTTATTATGTTAGTGAAGATAGCAAGAGAAGAAGGTTAGAAGATAAGATCAGATATTTAATCTGGAACAGGTTAAGAATGAGATATGTATTACATACCCAAACCTCAAATAGGCACTGTTTGGAGTTCACAACAGAGGTGAGGACTGGAGAACTAAATTTGGCAGTTGGCATATAAAGTATATTTGAGGAGACTGGTTCAAGATGGTGGAGTACAAGGACGTGCTCTCACTCCCTCTTGCAAGAGCACCAGAATCACAACTAACTGCTGAACAATTATTGACAGGAAGATACTGGAACACACCAAAAAAGATACGCCACATTCAAAGACAAAGGAGAAGCCACAATGAGATGGTAGGAGGGGCGCAATCCAAATAAAATCAAATCCCATAACTGCTGGGTGGGTGACTCACAAACTGGATGACACGTATACCACAGAAGTCCACCCACTGGGGTAAAGGTTCTGAGCCCCATGTCAGGCTTCCCAACCTGGGGGTGCAGCAATGGGAGGAGCAATTCCTAGAGGATCAGACTTTGAAGGCTAGTAGGATTGGACTGCAGGACTTCAACAGGAATGGGGAAAACAGAGACTCCACTCCTGGAGGGCACACACAAAGTAGTTTGCACGTTGGGACCCAGGGGAAGGAACAGTGACCCCACAGGACACTAAACCAGACCTACCTGCTAGTGTTGGAGGGTCTCCTGCAAGAGGCAGAGGGTAGCTGTGGCTCACCATGAGGACAAGGACACAGGCAACAGAAATTCTGGGAAGTACTCCTTGGTGTGAGCCCTCCCAGAGTCCACCATTAGCCCCACCAAAGAGCCCAGGTAGTCTCCAGTGTTGGGTTGCCTCAGGCCAAACAACGAACAGGGAGGGAACCAGCTCCACCCAACAGCAGACAAGCCAATTAAAGTTTTACTGAGCTCTGACCACCAGAACAACAGCCAGCTCTACCCACCACCAGTCCTTCCCATCAGGAAACATGCACAAGCCCGTTAGATAGCCTAATCCAACAGAGGGCAGAGAGCAGAAGCAAGAAGAACTACAATCCCGCAGCCTGTGGAACAAAAACCACATTCACAGAAAGAGAGACAAGATGAAAAGTCAGAGGGCTATGTACCAGATGAAGGAACAAGATAAAAACCCAGAAAAGCAACTAACTGCAGTGGAGATAGGTAACCTTCTAGAAAGACAATTCAAACTAATGATAGCGAAGATTATCCAGGACCTCGGAAAAAGAATGGAGGCAAAGATTGAGAAGATGCAAGAAATGTTTAACAAAGACCTAGAAGAATTAAAGAACAAACCAACAGGGATGAACAATACAATAACTGAAATGAAAAAATACACTGGAAGGAATCAGTAGCACAATAACTGAGGCAGAAGAAAAGATAAGTGACCTGGAAGACAGAAAGGTGGAATTCACTGCTGCAGAACAGAATAAAGAAAAAAGAATGAAAAGAAATGAAGACAGCTTAAGAGACCTCTGGGACAAAATTAAACACAACAATATTCGCATTATAGGGGTCCAGAGGGAGAAGAGAGAGAGAAGGGACCCGAGAAAATATTTGAAGAGATTATAGTTGAAAACTTCCCTAACATGGGAAAGGAAAGAGCCACTCAACTCCAGGAAGTGCAGACAGTCCCATACAGGATAAACCAAGGAGAAACACACTGAGAAACATAGTAGTCAAATTGGCAAAAATTAAAGACAAAGAAAAATTATTGAAAGCAGCAAGGGAAAAAAGACAAATAACACACAAGGGAACTCCCATAAAGTTATTAACAGCTGATTTCTCAGCAGAAACTCTACAAGTCAGAAGAGAGTGGCATGACATATTGAAAGTGATGCAAGGGAAGAACCTACAACCAAGATTACTCTACCCAGCAAGAATCTCATTCAGATTCAATCGAGAAATCAAAACCTTTACAGCGAAGCAAAAGCTAAGAGAATTCAGCACCACCAAACCAGCTCTACAGCAAATGCAAAAGGAACTTCTCTAAGTGGTAAACACAAGAGAAGAAAAGGACCTACAAAAACAAACCCAAAACAATTAAGAAAATGGTCATAGGAACATACATATCAATGATTACCTTAAATGTGAATGGATTAAATGCTCCAACCAAAGGCCACAGGCTCGCTGAATGGATCCAAAAACAAGACCCATATATATGCTGTCTACAAGAGACCCACTTCAAACGTAGGGATACATACAGACTGAAAGTGAGGGGATGGAAAAACATATTCCATGCAAATGGAAATCAAAAGAAAGCCAGAGTAGCAATACTCATATCAAATAAAATAGACTTTAAAATAAAGAATGTTACAAGAGACAAGGAAGGACACTACATAATGATCAAGGGATCAATCCAATTAGAAGATATAACAATTATAAATATACATGCACCCAAAATAGGAGCACCTCAATACATAAGGCAACTGCTAACAGCTATAAAAGAGGAAATCGACAGTAACACAATAGTGGGGGACTTTAACACCTCTCTTACACCAATGAACAGATCATCCAGACAGAAAATTAATAAGGAAACACAAGCTTTAAATGATACAATAGACCAGATAGATTTAATTGATATTTGTAGGACATTCCATCCAAAAACAGCAGATTACACTTTCTATTCAAGTGCACACGGAACATTCTCCAGGACAGATCACATCTTGGGTCACAAATCAAGCCTCAGTAAATTTAAGAAAATTGAAATCAGATCAAGAATTTTTTCTGACCACAATGCTATGAGATTAGAAATAAATTACAGAGAAAAAAACGTAAAAAACACAAACACATAGAGACTAAACAATAGGTTACTACATAACCAAGAGATCACTGAAGAAATCAAAGAGGTAATCAAAAAATACCAAGAGACAAATGACAACAAAACATGATGACCCAAAAGCTATGGGATGCAGCAATAGCAGTTCTAAGATGGCAGTTTACAGCAATACAAGCCTACCTCAAGAAACAAGAAAAATCTCAAATAAACAATCTAACCTTACACCTAAAGGAACCAGACAAAGAAGAACAAACAAAACCCAAAGTTAGCAGAAGGAAAGAAATCATAAAGATCAGAGCAGAAATAAACGAAACAGAAACAATGAAAACAATAGCAAATATCAATAAAACTAAAAGCTGGCTCTTTGAGAAGATAAAAAAAAAAAAAGATAAACCATTTGCCAGACTCATCAAGAAAAAGAGGGAGAGGGCTCAAATCAATGAAATTAGAAATGAAAAAGGAGAAGTTACAACAGACACCACAGAAATACAAAAGAATCATAAGAGACTACTACAAGCAACTCTATGCCAATAAAATGGACAACCTGGAAGAAATGGACAAATTCTTAGAAAGGTATAACGTTCCCAGACCGAACCAGCAAGAAACAGAAAATATGAACAGACCAATCACAAGTAATGAAATTGAAACTGTGATTAAAAATCTTCAAACAAACACAAGTCCAGGACCAGATGGCTTCACAGGTGAATTCTACCAAACACAGAGAAGAGCTAACACCTATCCTTCTCAAACTCTTCCAAAAAATTGCAGAGGAAGGAACACTCCCAAACTCATTCTATGAGGCCACTATCACCCTGATACCAAAACCAGACAAAGATACCACAAAAATAGAAAATTACAGAATATCACTGATGAATATAGATGCAAAAATCCTCAAGAAAATACTAGCAAACTGAATCCAACAATACATTAAAAGGATCATACACCATGATCAAGTGGGATTTATCCCAGGGATGCAAGGATTCTTCAATATACACAATCAATCAATGTGATACACCATATTAACAAGTTGAAAAATAAAAACCATATGATCATTTCAATCGATGCAGGAAAAGCTCTTGACAAAATTCAACACTCATTTATGATAAAAACTCTCCAGAAAGTGGGCACAGAGGGAACCTCAACATAATAAAGGCCATATATGACAAACCCACAGCAAACATCATTCTCAATGGTGAACAACTGAAAGCATTTCTTCTAAGATCAGGAGCAAACAAGGATGTCCACTCTCACCACTATTTTTCAACATAGTTTTGGAAGTCCTAGCCATGGTAATCAGAGAAGACAAAGAAATAAAAGGAATACAAATTGGAAAAGAAGAAGTAAAACTGTCACTGTTTGCCCATGACATGATACTATACATGAAGAATCCTAAAGATACCACCAGGAAACTACTAGAGCTAATCAATAAATTTGGTAAAGCTGCAGGATACAAAATTAATGCACAGAAATATCTTCCATTCCTATACACTAATGATGAAAAATCTGAAATAGAAATTAAGGAAACACTCCCATTTGCCATTGCAAGAAAAAGAATAAAATACCTAGGAATAAACCTACCTAGGGAGGCAAAAGATCTGTATGCAGAAAAGTATAAAACACTAATGAAAGAAATTAAAGATGATACAAACAGATGGAGAGATATACCATGTTCTTGGATTTGAAGAATCAATATTGTGAAAATCACTATACTACCCAAAGCAATCTACAGATTCAATGCAATCCCTATCAAATTACCACTGGCATTTTTTATAGAACTAGAACAAAAACTATTAAAATTTGTATGGAGACACAAAAGACCCCAAATAGCCAAAGCAGTCTTGGAGGAATCAGACTCCCTGACTTCAGACTACACTACAAATTTACAGTAATCAAGACAATATGGTACTGGCACAAAAAAAGAAATATAGCTCAATGGAATGGGATAGAAAGCCCAGAGATGAACCCAGGCAACTATGGTCAACTAATCTATGACAAAGGAGGCAAGGATATACAATGGAGAAAAGACAGTCCCTTCAATAAGTCATGCTGGGAAACTGGATAGCTACATGTAAAAGAATGAAATTAGAACACTCCCTAACACCATACATAAAAATAAACTCAAAATGAATTAGAGGGCTTCCCTGGTGGCGCAGTGGTTGAGAGTCTGCCTGCCGATGCAGGGGACATGGGTTCGTGTCCTGGTCCGGGAGGATCCCGCATGCCGTGGAGCGGCTGGGCCCGTGAGCCATGACCGCTGGGCCTGCGCGTCTGGAGCCTGTGCTCCGCAACGGGAGAGGCCAAAACAGTGAGAGGCCCACATACCACAAAAAAAATAAATAAATAAAATAAAATAAAAAATGGATTAGAGACCTAAATGTAAAACCAGACACTATAAAACTCTTAGAGGAAAACATAGGAAGAACACTCTTTGACATAAATCACAGCAAGATCTTTTTTGATCCACCTCCTAGAGTAATGGAAATAAAAACAAAAATAAACAAATGGGACATAATGAAAGTTAAAAGCTTTTGCACAGCAAAGGAAACTATAAACAAGATGAAAAGACAACCCTCAGAATGGGAGAAAATATTTGCAAACGAATCAACAGAGAAACATTTAATCTCCAAAATATATAAACAGCTCATGCAGCTAAGTATTAAAAAAACAAACAACCCAATCCAAAAATGGGCAGAAGACCTAAATAGATATTTCTTCAAAGAAGACATACAGATGGCCAAGAAGCAAATGAAAAGCTGCTCAACATCATGAATCATTAGAGACATGCAAATCAAAACTACAATGAGGTATCACCTCACACCAGTTAGAATGGGCATTATCAGAAAATCTACAAACAACAAATGCTGGAGAGGGTGTGGAGAAAAGGGAACCCTCTTACACTGTTGGTGGGAATGTAACTTGATACAACCACTATGGAGAACAGTATGGAGGTTCCTTAAAAAACAAAAAATAGCATTACCATATGACCCAGCAATCCCACTACTGGGCATATATCCAGAGAAAACCATAATTCAAAAAGACATATGCACCCCAATGTTCACTGCAGCACTCTTTACAATAGCCAGGTCATGGAAGCAACCTAAATGCCCATCGACAGACGAATGGATAAAGAAGATGTGGTACATATATACAATGGAATATTACTCAGCCATAAAAAGGAACGAAATTGGGTCATTTGCAGAGACGTGGGTGCATCTAGAGACTGTCATACATAGTGAAGTAAGTCAGAAAGAGAAAAACAAATATAGTATATTAACGCACACATGTGGAACTTAAAAAATGGTACAGATGAACTGGTTTGCAGGGCAGATATTGAGACACAGATGTAGAGAACAAACGTATGGACACCAAGGGGGGAAAGCAGCCAGCGGGGTGGTGTGATTAATTGGGCAATTGTGATTGACATATATACACTAATATGTATAAAATGGATAACTAATAAGAACCTGCTGTATAAAAAAATAAATAAAATAAAATTCAAAATAAAATAAAGTGTATTTGAGTCATCAGAATGGATGAGACCTTAAAGGTCCTTCATATAGATACAGGAAGGAATGAAGCCAAGGGCTGAACACTGGAATGGCCCATCTTTATTGGTGAGAAAGAGCAAATGAAGTAAAGAAGAAGCAACAAAACATTTGAGAAAAACAATAGGAAAGTTTAATATTCTGAAAGCCAAGAGAAGAAAAAAGTTGCAAGAAGGTAGGAGTAATCAATTGTGCCAAATGCTGCTGACAAGTAAGCTAAGAACTGATGATTGACTTTACAATGCAGAGGGCAACAGTATCCTAGACAGGAGCAGTTTCAGCAAAGTGGTGGAGAGTGTACTTGGAATGAGTTCAAGAAAGAAGAGGAGTGGAGGAATTAGAGACAGCAAGGACAGATGACTCGTTCAAGGAGAAGTCCTATGAAGAGAAACAGGTGAAGGGACCAGTATCTTTTCTGTATGTCTGGAATGCTATCTACCTACTCCCACTTCACTCCTCCCCCCAGGTAACTCTTTTTTTTAGATTTGAAAACTGTTTATCTCTTAATCATGTTTTAGATCTCAGTTGTAACATCAGTTCAGATCTAATCTAAACTGATTAGACCCCTGATTCTATGTTATTGGAGAAATCTGCCATCTTCTTCTTATCTTTTATTACATGTGGAAATCGTAATATGTATGATTATTGGATTTATGTCTGTATGCCACCACCCTGTAAGCTCCATGTGGCAGAGACAATGTTGGACTTGTTCAACTTATGGTTATTCGGGTCAGTACCTCTCTGCATAGGACCCCTTGATGTCTTTCTGCCCAGAGAGCAATATTCCTTGGATTTCACCCTGGGAAGAAGGACAGTCCTTCCGTGGGTATATATCCCACCAAGGGCCTCCTCAGTTACCTTCCTATATAAGTCAATCTCTTTCCAGAAAAGGATATGAGCTCTAGCAATAATGGCTTCCATAAGTCAGGATTTTCTGACTGAAGCTTAGGCCTCCGAACATATCACAATTTCAGCAGGCTAACTGGATATTCTGTACCAGAAATCATTTTGTGAAAAGCAATGTTAAATCAGGCCAGACTCTAAGGCTTGATGAGATGAGAGTCTATGATCTTAATAAAAGAAAATGCTCAGCTTCTATTAGCTCTGTTAACCCTAAAATAGGTTATAAGACATCACACAAAATATAGAAATTCATTTCATTTTTTAAATGTTTTGTTCAAACAAGAATGGATATAATTTCTTTCATTTTACCTTGAAGCTGCAAAGAAGCTTGTGATTTGGTAACCAAAACTGGCATAGTAAGCATGTTCCATGATCGCCATCATCTGAATGCAATTGTATCCTGTATAAGCAAAGGTCAAATAGAGATTAAGAGCCACATTTTTAAAAAGTAATGAAAACAATATATAAACACAGCACCCTGTTCAAAAGGCATTACATTTTACATATAATCTAGAAGATTTGGTCATTTTGAAAAGTTCTACTACTTTAACATCTTTGCTTGTCTGACCTTCTAACATAAAATCAGACAGTTAGTTCTTGAGGGTTATAGTCTAGCTATTTGAAATGTCTTCATTTTAATAAGTAATAAGTGATATGCAAATATACTTAATTTGGCTTTAGAATATTAAGATGGCAATCTGCATATGCTAAACTTCAGTTGCACTTGTAATATTCATATCGAAGATTGTGAAAGCCAAATAAAAGTAACTGATTGGAGGCCATGTACTTTTAATTTCATCTTTTTCTTTATATTTCTCTTTTTTCTAACATGAGATATGCCATACCACTGAATCCATTTTTCTACAAGGTAGCTTTTATAAAGCCAGCATTAATGCTTCCATTTTCCACTGTTTCTAGGACCTATAAAATTACTCCACAGTCATTCATGGGCACACATGTGTGCGTGCGTGCACACACACACACGTATACACACACACACGTACACCCACATACATCCTTCCTTTCTCTATCTGAAAATGTTTTGCTTTAACACTAAATAAATTGACTCAAATGAACTGACTCAAAAAGATAGGTATGTATTTTTAAAAATCCTTAACACAAATATATTTATTAATGTGTTTTTAATGAAAGCAAATAATCAGAGTAGAAGAAACTTTGGTCTTTTAAAAAACTAAAAAAATCATTTTCTTCAAAGTAAAATACAGTAAAATTTTCAAATATGATTTAATTGCCTTCTGCAACATGAAAAGAAAATATTCCTATTCTGTTCTCAAAGTCTAATTCATGTCAATATAATTTCTTGTGCACATATTTTAGTACATAATTAATATTGGAACAATTACGATTCACGTTCAGAACTGAGGATTTGTAAGTTTAAAGGATAACATAAACTCCATGATTCAGAATCTGTTGAAAAGTTATTACTGTTGGCTTTACTATTAAAAAAAGAAACAAATTAACTCTATCAGGCCTGGTAGAAATATGTATATAAACTACTGCTCAATAATATAAACCAAGTATAATACTTAGTCACAAAATACAGAGTTTGTAGTTTATTTCTCTATTATGTAATCAATATTATTCTTCTGACCAAGTAACAATTTATAGCTTTTATTATACATTTTATGTCATTAACCATTCCTAAACTTACTTATGGTCAGAGTACTGGGCTAGGTAATTCAAACACAAAGATGAATAAGAAAATCCTTGTTCTGCTGAAACTTCTGCAAGATCCAGGTCATAAACAATTTATTACAGTATGAAATGAGAGACCATCTCAAGTATAACAATATTAATATAATATTTATTAAATATAATTTATATTAAATTATCCAAACATTTAATTAATTTTGGTTTCTGGAAACTGACCTCACCATCTCAGGTAATCAAGATCCCTATATAACTAAAAATTTCAACCATGAGAAACTTTTCCTCTAGCCAAAATGTGGACTGCCTACCAGAAGCAGACTAATTAAATGTAGTTTATCTTCCTGCCTAGCCACTGTAGCAGGTGCTAATATGCTGAGAAATGATAAAAAGCATTACCTATAAAAAGAAAATAACAGATCTAAAGCATTCTGAATCAATAATTCAACAGTACACTACTCACTCTCCTGCTTGTTCCCATGAAGACAGGGTTTGTGTCATTAGAGTCCAATACAAACACCTAGACCAATGTGACTCACACAGAAAGATGCACCACAAATATCTGTCTAATAAGTCATCCAGACAGGAGCTATATATACAATGACTCTGAAACAAAATGAGTTCTAGTCACCTTACAAATGTAAGATTTTTTTCCCTAACAGACTAAAATGAACAGGCTATAACCAATGACCACTTAAATTGATAAGAAATCTCTCCTGTAGGGCTTCCCTGGTGGTGCAGTGGTTGAGAGTCCGCCTGCCGATGCAGGGGACATGCGTTCGTGCCCCGGTCTGGGAAGATCCCACATGCCGCGGAGCGGCTGGGCCCGTGAGCCATGGCCCCTGAGCCTGCATGTCCGGAGCCTGTGCTCCACAACTGGAGAGGCCACAACAGTGAGAGGCCCGCGTACCGCAAAAAAAAAACAAAAACAAAACTCTCCTGTAGAAAAGTAATTATGCTTACATATTTATCTATAATTTTGGAAGCCATCATTTCACATTAAAATTGAAATTGGAATAATATCTTGAATTCTTATGTTCTATCTTATTCCATTTCTCTTTTCTATGCTATCACTATTACAGGGCAATTTGAGAAGCCTAAAATAACATGCATTTCTATTACATATTTAATCTCTTAACACAATAAAAGAGACACTTGTAATTAGCTTCTCTAGTAAGAGAACAGACTCATTAAAATTTTATCTGAATAAAAATCAGAGTTATTACTTACCAAGGTCTTTGATTCTTGGTAGTATATTGCATGTAAAATGTTTATAAGAAGCTATTTTTCCTTCATAGGAAGAAATTCCCACATGAGATTCATAAATTCGTAGACCTCTTGGCTTCTTTGGTTTGGAATGCTTAAACTACAGAATATTAAAATTACATATAGAATTAAGCCAAAACTGCAGGTATGACACTAACAGATTAAGCATGTTAAATGAAATGATGAATTAACTCAGTCAAACACTTTGAAACTACTTTCACGTATAAAAGGCACTGGCTGCCTCCATTAAACTTTCTTTTGAAAAAAAAAATCCTTTTTAGGATCATGGTAATAGACCTATTTGAAAAGAGTAGTCATGCGATGGCTCATGCCTTATCACTGAGTGAAGATGTATTTTGAGCCTAAGCCTTAGAGAAAACATAAGAACTGTGAAATGCATACATAATTATTAAATGCAAAGCATTTATCAACAAGCTTCGATAACTTAAAGGACAGAAAAGTGAGCTCCACGATACCTATAACTCTTATCAATAAGACAGGCTTAAAAAATTACCCTGATTAATACATTCATGAGATGTCTTGACTATTCGTTGTTCCTAAGGACACTGATCCTGCTTCAAGTCCATGACAGTGAGAAATATTACACCACTGGAGAGTCTTTGATTAATCAGAAATTGTAGTTAAAATTTTTAAAAATCAGTATCCCTTATAGGTCAGTACATAGAGATTTAGTGTTCTTCCCCCGCCCACAACTTCAGAAACACACGATAAAACAAAAACTCACTTTTATATTTTATTGGCTACACATGATGGAGATATATATATATATATATATATATATATATATATATATATAGCAAATGAGTACATTATGATGTAAAATATTAAACCGGTGGTGAAGAGAGAAGTTGAACATTACAATAAAAGTTATAAAAGTAAAAATTAATTTTCCTAGAAATATTGGAACATGCATTTATTTAAAGAGTTGTTGTTCTCACTTTATATGGGTGTTCTGGATTCCAGTGTATCCAATCATAATTCACATTATCACTGTCACGAGTCACGTACTTCGCCCACGGTGAAATACGATACAAGATCTCTCCACTTTTACTTCTAATAACAACCTAAAAAGAGAACAAGATATTATTGCCTTAAAATACTTTCAAAACTCTAAGATAACACATGATACTCTATGAGCACTGTGACAAGTAAGAAAAGGAGGAATGATCTTAAGAACCGAAACTGCCTTCCAGATGTGTGACCTTAAGGATGTTTAAATTCTATGGACCTTGCTCTCCTCATCTGCCATGGTATATGATCCCTAAAGTCATTTCCAGCTTGAATATTTTATGATTCTCTGGCAATTTTCATCATTGCCAACCAACCATTATAGTAGTTAATTAAAGTAAGCATACAGTAGATAGGAAAAAGACATGAATATTATTGGAAGCTACCGTCAATAAATCAATCAACAGAAGGAACTGATCCTAGTATATTTTTTAAAAAGTCATGAGTTATATCACCATCTCTTCCTTTTCCTTTTCATAGCAATTAATGATAACATGGGTTTTGAGTAATAACTGTATTATAATACACACAAACACACACACTACCCTACAAACATTTTCCACTTCTCAATTTCTTCTACACCTTATTCCAAGTATGCTTTACCATATGAAACCAAACATTTTCCTTTTTAACCATTTGTTCCTATATTTACCAATAGTATCACTATTGCTATCAGTATAAAAAATAACAATAAAAATGCAAGGCTTCCCTGGTGGCGCAGTGGTTGACAGTCCGCCTGCCGATGCAGGGGACATGGGTTCGTGCCCCGGTCCGGGAAGATCCCACATGCCGTAGAGCGGCTGGGCCCGTGAACCATGGCCGCTGAGCCTGCACATCCGGAGCCTGTGCTCCGCAGCGGGAGAGAGGCCACAACAGTGAGAGGCCCGCGTACCGCAAAAAAAAAAAAAAAAAAAAAAAAAATGCAGAGGCAACTTTTATGGAATCCACAAGTTTAGACTTAGCACTGAATAGAGGGCTTTGAATTTATCAGCATGGTTAAATGGTGAACAGAGCTTCCAGGTATAGCTTTTTAAAGTTTTTTTTTTTTAATTAATTAAACCTTCTAAGAGTAGGTAGAGTGTGACAAAAAATGTTCAGATCAGTAGCTGATCTGAATGCTGAATGATCAATATGCTCTCAGCATTGAGAAAGAATATATTCTTTGGTCTCCTTTAATAGAGAAAAGCTCAAGTATGCATAATTCTTGGTCATTAAATATTTGTAGAATGTTTTATAGTTTAGAAAGGGCTTTCATAGTCATATCTCACTTGATTCCAGAGAATCTTTTTTTTTTTTTTTGCTGTACGCGGGCCTCTCACTGCTGTGGCCTCTCGCGCTGCAGAGCACAGGCTCCGGACGCGCGGGCTCAGCGGCCATGGCTCATGGGCCCAGCCGCTCCGCGGCATGTGGGATCTTCCCGGACCGGGACACAAACGCGTGTCCCCTGCATCGGCAGGCGGACTCTCAACCACTGAGCCACCAGGGAAGCCCCCAGAGAATCTTTATAACCCAAATATTAAGTGAGTAGCCAGAAGTCCCAAAGTCACCAACTGGCAGAACCAAAAGCTAAGCAGAGCTTCTGATACTCACTTCCTTTTTCTTAACAGGCTTTAATGGCACTTCCTTCATATACAGAAAAAGAATAAATCATGATTTAAGGAGGAGGGGACAGGTCAGTGGTGAAAAGGAACATCTAACTTACATGAGTTCAATTCTATCTCCTTAGTTGTGCCTCCCACTTATTAAAGCCCATCACAACTAAGTGTTTCTATTATTCAAATAGTAATCCCAAAACATGAATGAATAGGATCAACCCAGTCCCGGAGTATTTTATCCCCCAAAATATGTCCCTTAAGTCACATAACTTTCTAGTATAATACACACAGTGATATATTCGAGAAAAGGCTTTTTATTCACTCATCAACCCAGGACAGGTAATGGGGAAATAAAATACCAGAAATCAGTTTTCAATGGATAGCACCCTGCCTAATCCATCCACCTATCTTCTCTCTTTTTTGCAAATGGCTCTACAACCCCTCCAAAGGATGATCATGAACCAATAAGTATTTTTCAAGGTGTCTGCTGGCAGAGAGAATATTTGAAACTTTAAGCAAAGAACATGAAGAATTTCCTTATGCTGAATATAATTTCCACATTCTTTGGAACATTAACTTATTTATCTTGCTGTACACATGAATGTCTTCAGAGGGTACTGAGTGATGGAAGTTGGAAGGAACAGTCCTTCTATGGGTCTTTCTCACTCCTTCATGTTTTGCTGGGTACAGCAAGAATATAAGGTCCTACTGATGACAGAGGCCATTTCTCAGAGTTGTGATTGTAGCAAGCAACCCTGAGGAATGAGATAATGTCTCCCTTGAAGACAATGGACAGCTTTCCTTACTGCTTGCTATAAAAGAAATCATTCCCCAAGGTAAATAGTCCTCACCTATGAGGCAAACTAGCTGTGTGCATAGCATCTATCTAGACCCTATAGTGTCACCCCTATAAGACTTAGAAAGCAAGGGGAACTAATGCAAGTATGATGCACATCCTGTGCCATGAGTAATAAAGTCATTTATCTCGGACTCAGGAGTCCTGTGTTTTCAGCCAGAATCCACGAAACAGTAACAGGTTAACTTATGAGCTTGAAGGTACGGCAAAATCAAATCCTACACCTGACAATGGATGACTTACTCATTTCGAATGACTTCAATATTTTTGTTACCAAAAGTTCTATTTCTTCGTTTCTATTAGTGTTTTATATTAGACATTTTTGTTCATCATTTTTATTAATTTTGCTTCTTGGGGTGGAAACTTTTAATTATCTAATTCCTTCCTTTTTTCTTAGCAATAAAATCAGAGCCTGGATCCTTGAATGATACGTAAAACAAAGCTTCCCACCACATCTAGAACACTTCACTGTAATCATTACATAAATGGTAAATTCACTTCTCTATTCTTTAGGCTCCTGAATTTTGAATGTATTTTTGCTATAGCAGTTTAGCTTTTACTAATAAACACACTTGCCAACAGTACCCACCTTACCTCACCTTTGATTTACTGTTCCTAAGTTGCTGTGATAACAAATAAGAGTATTATAGTAAATCTAAATAACCCAAAATTGAGAGACCTTCCAATGAGTAAAAAATATAACCTTCTGGACTAAATTTTGCTCCTGAAACGTTTTAGGGGGGAGAAAGGGGAGAGATGAGTGTACTTACTGAATTTGTGCTCTCTTGAGTTCAGATTCAGATTTTTTAGATAAAACTTTATATCATTTAATTTACAACCTCAAAATAGAACATGTTATATAGCAAATTGAAAAGAAAGCTCTAGCTTGATTGATCTTTCAATGATAGTAAGTCTAATAGCTGATGGGTAGAAGAATTCACTTGGTACTAGCAAACTGAAAGTCTCATACACTACTAGTATGAGTATAAAATAGTATGAACATTCTAAATAGCAATTTGGCAATACGATCAAAAATTCAAAAAAAAGTAATTCTCAATGACTCAGCAATTCTAATTATAGATGTTTGCCCTGTAGAAATAATCAGAGAAGTGCCCAAAGAACTATATTCTTATCTATTAATCTTAGTGTTACTTTTATTAGCAAAAAGTGAATGACTGAATAGTGTATGCTTGTTAAAAATTATACCACTGAATTATATTGAAGGTTGCAAGAAAATTCTTTCAAGTTATAAAAAAGAATGTATTGCATCTTCCTAATGTACATATATACAAATGGTTGCCTATGGATAGAGAAATTATTAATAGCTTTTATTTTCCAGTTGTATCTTTCTATATTGTTATCAATTCATTTCACTTGTAGAGCTTCTATAAATCAGAAAAAAAAAAAGTATTCTGATAAGGATTGCAAATAGATGAATTATACAATTGTGTACATATTTGTGGACCTGTGCTACCAAGTTCCATATATATGTGTGTATATACATACACTTTAAATATATCGACACAGTGTTAAACATAAAACTTTAAAAAGTATATTAGGGAATTCCCTGGTGGTCCAGTGGTTAGGACTCCATGCTTTCACTGCTGAAGGCTCAGGTTCAATACCTGGCAAGGGAACTCAGATCCCACAAGTCGTGCGGCCAAAAAAACTAAAAAGTATATTAATATCACCACATATCACTCCAATAAAAAATATATATAAAATCACTTTAAAGAAATATACTAATGAAAATAATATCATGATGAACTTTTGTAGGGCAAATTGATAATTTGTATAATTATAACATTTTATAACATGGTAAAAATGTCATTAGGCTCCTTTTCTAATGAGCCAAATTATCTCTTTGACTTATGGGAGGTTAACATCAAAAGACATTATTAAATTAAATAAAGAAGTGAATAAAATAAACCTCTACCTGTGCAAAAGTCAAATTGACTTAGTGAACTGTATGAAGTCAAATTTTATTTAGAAAATTACATTTAAAACTCAAATATACAATATAAGAAACAGTTTGGTAAAATAGTGAAGACCTAAAAAATTGTGTTTGTGTGTGTATATTCATTCAATCTAGAAATATCTTTTGAAATGGTTCTTGTCAAAGACTATTGTTCCTTTGGACCAAAAAATCACTGAGATAAGACGCTCCTCAGGTGGCCAACAATTTTATATGAAAACAGTGGATGTGTTCAGCTGGTTAGAAGTGGTAGGATACTCTGGAAAATGGTATTGCATGTAACTCTGGGTTTCAAGACTGAACGTGTAGAAGACGAAGAGAAAAGGCACAGATATTGAAAAATATAATTTGATTTGCCCAGATTATACTACCAAAATCACAACAACATGCTATGAAGGAAAAAAATTATTAATAAAGATAACTATTTAGTAGGGTACAGGTCAAAATAAATAAGCAATAAAAGTGATTTCTAATTTATGAAGCAATGTTATATCCTCCTCTTTTAAATTACCTCTAATTTATATAATAATATCTAACGTAATTGATACTATATGTAATATGTATATAAGTATATAATATGTAAAATATATAATTGATATTATATACATATTTTTTAAACAATGGGTACAGTCATACCAACATGCAACGCTAAATATCATTATTCTGTTGTGTGTGTTTAAAATGTGACAAAAAATACGTGTGTGTATATAGAGAAAGAAATACATACGTATAGAACGTATAATACTTTTAAGTAATTTTTAGAAGTGAGTGGGACAAAAATAAAACAGAGCATTAGAAAAAGTAATCACAAGTTTATAATTAAGTAGAAAAATAAGTGATATTCCAGAGGAGAATCTGATGGTTCTACCAATGACCAGAATCCTGAAGAAATAAATATGTGCTTTTAATATTTACAATTAACATAGCATAAACATTATTTTTAATGCATAGATATAAATATTAAAACTTTAAAATACCTTAATATAATTTAAAAAGAAGTTCTTAAATCTCATTTTAATTCAACTAAAATTTTATGACTAACCTTTGTTAAAAACTAGGACATAGGGCTTCCCTGGTGGCGCAGTGGTTGAGAGTCCGCCTGCCGATGCGGGGGACACGGGTTCGTGCCCCGGTCCGGGAAGATCCCACATGCCACGGAGCGGCTGGGCCCATGAGCCATGGCCACTGAGACTGCGCGTCCAGAGCCTGTGCTCCACAACGGGAGAGGTCACAGCAGTGAGAGGCCCACGTACCGCAAAAAACAAAACAAAACAAAACAAAAGGACATAGGGAATTCGCTGGTGGTCCAGTGGTTAGGACTCCATGCTTCCACTGCAGGGGGAACTAAGATCTCGCATGACACAGCACAGCCCAAAAAATTTAAAAATTAAAAAAAAAAAATAGGACGTACGAGTATAAATTTTTTTCAGTTTTGTTTGTTTGTTATCCTTGCTTGGGCCAATTTTAAGATTCAGTAAGGTTACTTAAGAAAGAATCTCTTTATCATCTTGAGAGGCTGAAAAATGGCCTCTCATTTCATATGTTCATATCCTACTTCTCTAGAATCTGTGAATGATAATTTATATAGCAAAAGATGGGTCTTTGCAGATGTAATTAAAGTAAAGATCTTAAAATGGAAAGATTGTTCAGATTTTCCAGGAGGGCAATCACATATATCCTTATAAGAAGGAGGCTGAGGGATATTCTACACATAGACAGGACAGAAAAAAGCAATGTAACCAAAGAGGCAAAGACTGGAGTGATGCAGACACTAGCCAAGGAATGTCAGCAGCCACCAGAAGCTGGAAATAGAAAGGAACAGATTCTCCCCAGATGGAGTATGTTTCTGCCAACACCTTGATTTCAGCCCAGTGATACCAATTTTTAACTTCTGGCTTCCAAAACTGCGACAGAAAAAATTTCTGTTGTTTAAAAGACACCAAATCTGTGCAACCACCATAGGAAACGATATAGAAATAAAGAAAAAAAATGGAGGCAATCACTCTACTAAGAATAAAATGTAATGTACTTAAATTTAGTTAAATCTTGTCAGTGTCAGAAAGAGTTGAAAAAGTTATCTTAATGAGTAGTCTAAATAACACATTTTATCTCTTATTAACTTCCTACTCCCAAAAAGTAGACCAACATATACCAATGCATTTCAGTGACCTTCATTAAACAAAGTAAGTCCTTGACAATTCTCAGGAAAAGCAAACTCATTCAGAATAAACGTTGCTGAGCTTCAGAACTGATAGGAGGGCCTTCAAAAAAGTGAATTTGTAATAGGCAGTTTTTACTGCTAGCCTACTCTCATGTAATTATTTTCAGGGGTTGAACAAAAAAGAGTCAGTCTTTACATGATGCAAATAAAAGTTCTAAATTTTCCATAAGGAGAAGCTAAGGAGCTATTTTTTCTACCTAATACCTGATGTCCATCAGCAGAAGAATGGATAAAGAAGATGTGGTACGTATATACAACGGAATATTACTCAGCCATAAAAAGGAACAAACTTGCGCAATTTGCAGAGACATGAACAGACCTGGAGACTGTCATACAGAGTGAAGTAAGTCAGAAAGAGAAAAACAAACATCGTATAATATCACTTATATGTAGAATCTAGAAAAACGATACAGATGAACTTATTTGCAAAGCAGAAATAGACACAGATGTAGAGAATGGATGTATGGCTACCAGCGGGGAAAGGGAGGTGGGATGAACTGGGAGAATGGGATTGACATATATACACTACTATGTATAAAATTGATAACTAATGAGAACCCACTGTATTGCACAGGAAACTATATGCAGTGCTCTGTGGTGACGTAAATGGGAAGGAAATCCAAAAAAGAGGGGATATATGTATACATATAGCTGACTCACTTTGCTTCACAGCAGAAACTAACACAACATTGCAAAACAACTAAACTCCAATAAAAATTAATTTTAAAAAACAGAGATGGGGTTATTTAAATAAATAGATGATCAGTTGTCAATAATAATACTAATTTTTCATTCTGCATTTTCTAATTAGGAATATCAGAAACACTATCTGATATTAAAAGGCTATTTATTTCATTGTGAACTTGAGTTTATATTTCAATTAATGAGAAAAGAAAACCAAGAAACCAATAAAAGTATCATGGCAGTTTTCTAATAATAATAAGGTCCTGATATACGAATGACCACTTTGTGGATATACTTTCTTAAAACTACATATAATTGATCGGTAAAATTATATAAACTGGGGTTATATATGAGCTATAATTGACATTACCATTATTTAGATATTGAACCTGCTATAGTAACCAAATAAAATTACTCTGTCTCTTGAAAATTTTAAAATTTCATTTAATTTTTTCTAGATATTAAAGTTCATACATTTTGGAGGTCTCCATCTTTGTTTCATAATCTACTTCATAATTTTCAATTAAACAAACAACCTGACACAAGCCATGTGCATATAAAGTTATCATAAAAAGTTGTCACATCCTGGTGATGTCCTTTACATCTACAACGTTCAGGGATTGAGGGAAGTGAAAAAGAGATTAAGTGATTAGATTAAGCCCCCTAAGCTCTTTGGATACTGGACACTATCCAAAAGAAGAGAAAGAAAAGGCAATATCCTTGCTAGTAGCTTGATGAAGAAAAGAAACAAATCAGTTGAACTTCAAAAGCAATAACCTATTGATGAAAAAAAAAAATAACCTATTGATGAATTTTCACTGGCTCCCATTATTTTTGCTTTGTATAAAATTTCTTATTTTAAAACATGCCATCACAATTCAGGTTTTTTTTTTTCTTTAATAAGAAATTTTCCAAGGTTAAATCCTAAAACAACAGCTTGATTAGGAAGAGTTAAAGGATTTCACTAACAAAAACGAAGCCACTAATTAAAGAAAAAAAACTTTCCTTACAAGAAAAGATTAAGTATACTAGCTATGAAAAATAAATTTGTAACATGACAAAAAGTATCATACCAAATTATATCAAACTTTTGCATAAAGGACACCAATGTATGGAATAAAAAGAGATTAATTTTGAGGTATAGTACTCATGGCTACTTTACTCCTGATTTAACAACAATAAGAATTACAGAGATATAAACATTCACTTCTGTAATACTTACACAAGGGAGAGAAAAAACTGCAGAATATTGCCAAAAAGAAATAAATGAAGATCAGTAGCTGCTTCTTCTAAAAGCAGGTCCTTATTTAGAATGATTTAGAGAGACAGATGCTCCTGTACCTATAAAAAGCAGTATTACTCCCATAGGGTTCCATCCCAGTTCCCCAACCTTCTAGTCTAGTTAAGAAGTATTAAAACTATAATATTTTTTCTGTTTCTGTCTTTTGACTGAGGAAAATCTTTAACGAAATAAAGAAACAACTAAGTAGAACTGATAAAGTGTTTGCTTCATTTCAAGTACATTACCTGAACAAAAATCTTATAAAGTGAGGTCACTACAAAAAGACAAAATCCAAAGGGATTATGTGAGATTTAGGATGCAGGCATTGAAAATGATATCCCTGAGCAAGTGAGAATAACTACTCCTAAGTGAAAAGAATAGGAACAATGCTGAAATTTTGTAATCAGGTAAAGATTGATTAGGTGTCTTAGATGAGAAAACAGATGAATTACACATGATATAAAAATATAGGATTTAAACTTCCAAGATATTGGAAGATCAATATAGTAATAAAAGAAAAAAGCTATGAAAAGGGGGAAAAATCAGTGAGTTTTCATTACTGAAGAAGTGTGCTTCAAAGAGACTCATCCATGTGCAGTGAAGGCTAGAATTCTATTAAGTAAATAGAGTTATGATCTGGTATAACACCAACAAAAAAAATCTTAAAAAGTATTTTTAGAAGCGCTAGATGGGAGAGGTACTATCATAAGATGAGTTAAAACTCTCTTTAAAATATTTCATTAGGTATAATTATAAAAGTCTATATGGTGATAAATTGAATCATTTGAAAAAAAGAATATGATTCTTAAGCAATCACTCTAAGTGCCATTGCAATGAAGTAAAATATAAAATGTGAGGGCTGGGGAGAAATAATTTACCTCTTAAGGGAAATGTAGAGAAATTCCAGGAACTAGATACAGAATATGTAATTCTAAAAAATCATAAGATCTTTTGCGAAAACATGTAATTATATATTTAATATACATTGAGATTATCTCTAAGAATATAATTGACAACTATTAAATAAAGAAAACAGTTAATAATGAAAAGAATTCAGAGTTACACTTAAATATTCTTTATAAATTAATGTTTCATAATACAGAGTGCAACACTATCACTCTTTTCTTCCACAAACGTCACATATTTCTCCAGGTGCAGGTGGTATTAGGGGAAGAACTACAAATAGGTATGTATGAATTAGGAAACACATAGTACACACATCGTATGAGAAATTGATTAGGCAGACAGTATAATGGGAAATAGAACATGACTACATGTGAGATATGAAACTCAACATATGCATTTGGATAATTTCTTGTTAACTGATAGACAGTGACAATGGGAAGAAGTAGTGGTAAATAATAGGAGTCTTCACAATAGAGCTATTTACTTTAAACCTTCGTAGCTGAAGTGTATTTAAATTATTAAACATAGATATTTCCATCTTACGTAGATAGCGAAGGCACAGAACAGCAAATGAACTTGGTGATCTCCAAGTGTGACAAGCTCTCTGGAGAAGCAGGGAAATTTCTCTGACAGTGCAGTCAATAAAGCACACAGGTCAGGGAATTACCCACCTGACTTCTGCATAAGGCTCAGAGAATAACCATGTGCTGAGGTGCAGTGACCTATGGTTCACTGTTTTCAAATATGTACATATATATTTCATAAAATAAATATTATATATAATATATATGTGTATGTATATATGTTACACACACACACACACACACACACACACACACACACACACACACACATATATATATATCCATGAGACTTTTTTTTTCCCAATCGGGGGCATACTGAGTCACTTGGGGAAATTTATAGCTTATTGGCATATTTGAAAGATGTTAAGATGAACAGACTGAAGAGTGAAAAAACAGAAAACAAACCTTAAATTGAAGAGGGTTAAAATTCATATTGACATTTAACACACACTTAACTGTGCTACTCAATAAAAGAATTCAGCTTAAATGTAAATACTTAAATCATAAAAGATTATATAGTATGTACTTTATCACAAGAAAAAGGTCCTGTAGGCATACCATTATTCATTATTATTTGAATTCATTATTATTACTTGGCCAAAGTGCAAATACTTCTATTAAATATAGCCAAAAATAATACCCATCTAACAGTCACAAAATGTAATTTTCTTCCTTTTTCTGGCACAGCATTAAAAGATCAAATACTAAACAAAAGCTCTCTTCTAAAAAAAATTAATGCCTACATAATTTAGAAGAAAAAAGCATGAAATACTTTTGTTAAAAAAAATACTCCTAAAGAAAAATGAAAGTGTTCAGTTCTCCAGATTTTATAATCATATTTAAAATCTACTATGCCCACACTGAAGGACAAAGGAAGACTGTAAAATAAATGCAAGATATTTCACAGTACATGGATATAAGAAAGAGAGTCTGCCAATACATTTAAAGTATTTCTAGAATCAATGTTCACATAAAGAGTGCAATATTTATGGACAGTCTAATCTTCTAGATACCTGTGATTCACTTCAATAAGCACTAAAACAGAAAGAGAAAAAGAATATGTTTTATAGTTATCTTTCTAAAATGTATTATACATTCCCTTGTGACCTTAACAGAGGGAACTAAACACTTGTAGAAACTGATTTGTATACGCTGAACTGTGACATGGTTGGAATATGAACATTTCCCCCTGAATTCAGTAAAGAGAATATTAGACTTTTATATGTGTCTTTGACAGCAGTTTTCAACTCTGGATGTGCAATGAGAACCACCTGAGGAATATTTTAAAATAAAGATGCCCGAGTCCTATTTCTATCCACTATCACCACCCTACCTGTCACCCTTGATTCTGATTCTGTGAGCTGCAGTCTAGTAGCTTAGGAGATAAAAGCTAGACCTGAGAAAGCAAAAGACAAAGTAGCTACAGGGACCAGTGCTCCAATAATAAAGAATAGATTTTTATTTTTAAAAAGTTATCATGCAGGAAAGGAAACTAACATTAAAGTTACAGGGACTGTATTTTCTAAACCTTGATAATAATAAAAACCTTTGCAAAAGACAAGGCATATTTTGCAATAAAATTTATCTCAATCTCTACTTTGAATTTTTAATTTATTTCTTATACAGTAATAATTTATAATTTGCTTTCATTCTTCCTAGTCTAATCTCTCTAATTATTCTCAAACAATCATTCTGTAAACTTTCAATCATGAAAGGCAACCAAGCTAGCTCAAAATTTATTCATTTGTGGTCCTGAGTACACCCGTGAATGTCCTTACTGATTTACTTATCAAAAATTTTCCCCTGCACTTAAGAAGGCCTCATAAAAGAGTATGGTGAATCTATTCAAGTTTCTGATCTTACCCTATAGTTTAACCCATCATTTAAAATATTTCACAATTTCTATGCTATATATCACATAAATCATTTTGCAAAACAATATTTATCATGGCTACTTTAAATGCCATTACTAAAATTGGATGATTGTCTTTTCAATACTATGTTCTTAGGAATTCCATTTATAACCTTTATTGCAAAGTTGTAGATGATATTGGCTCTTCAGTCAGTCAAACCACTTTCTGGCATTTCTTCCTATTATAGAAAGGATGGAAAGTTTAAAGTCACATTTTTCACATTCCCTTGCAGCTAGGTTTCTGCATCTAGTAGAGGCACCCATGCAAGATCTGGAAGGAAGAAACTAGTACTTCAGTTAAATCATATGGAGATCAATCTTTTTTGCCTAAGAACCCTGAATGATGCTTAATCTAACAAAATGGCATTATCTCCATAGGCATGAGCAGTAGAAAACTCAAAAGATGATTGACATGCCACAATTAATCAGCTCACATGCTCAATTTCCATTTGTACTTCCCTATATATAATTACATATACATTCAGAATCAGCTTTTTCATGAGAAATAATCACAAAAAAGTGTTTACCTGGGGAAAATTCTTTTCATTCTACATTTGGTTTCAAACTAAAATTTTAAATTTTATAAGCAGAGTTGATATGATTATCATGCAAAAAGAAACAGATGTTGGCAATACATAGGAATCCTCAGAGGAAATAAAGAAAATGTTGGGGGTGGGTGGAGGATAATTTGAAACTAAACTGGCATTTGAAGCAGTACTCATCATAAAAAATACGAGAAAGATGCTTTGCCCTAAAGTAGGACATCATTTGAAAAGAACACACCAAATTTGGATTATGAGATATTGCAGAGGCAAAGTAAGTTTGAAAAATGAAATGGAAAAGCAGGCTCATATAAGGAAAAGTTGGAGGTAGAACCTGGAAAGTGGAGGCCTAAAGAACTGGAGGAGAATGGACCAGATTTCAAGATTAGATGGGTGAAAATAGAAAACTCCTAAGAGGTTTCTAAAAAGTACCAGCACTGTGAAAACAAATAGTTATAGGTATGCCAAAACCTGGGCCTAAAATGACCAAAAAAAAAAAAAAAAAAAAAGCTTTGAAAAGAAAAAGAAAGCACCTACAGGATTAATTCTTCAGATGTTAGAATTACTTTTGATAGAATTATTAATTTAAAAATGAGTTCATGTCTCAGGAACAAATGGAAAGGATTGATGCTCAGCTGAGAAACAACTGTTTATGACACAGCTTATCGTTGCTCTAAGAAAAGACCATGCCTACAGAATAGCTTATAACTGCTTTAATCATCAACCAAATACTTATTAAAGTTTGGGATTGACATGTACACACTTCTATATTTAAAACAGATAACCAACAAGGACCTACTGTAGAGCACAAGGAACTTTGCTCAGTACTCTGTAATAACCTAAATGGGAAAAGAATTTGAAAAAGAATAGATACAGGCATACATAATACTGAATCACTTTGCTGCACAACTGAAACTAGCACAACGTTGTTAATCAACTACACTCCAATATAAAATGAGAAATTTTTTTAGAAGTACCCACAGTAAAATTACCTATTTGTTTCAAGATTTACAAGTGAGTAAGGTGTACTTTCATGTTTAACTTACAGATTCATTTGTAAGAATGATGAAAATATTTGCATGAACAGAGGTTTGCAAAAATCACCCACTAATTAGCAGTGCAAGACATCATGGATTATTATTTCATTATTATCATCTCTTCAAACCTCTCAACATAACTGTTGAGAGTCACATAAATGTGACTTCTTAAATTAATGAAATAGAATTAATTTGTCATAATAAACTAACAATATTTAGCATAATGATAGAGAAAATCCAGTTTAATACAAATATGCATATGTCAATGACATTGTTACTTCCAAAGGCAACAAAAGCCATTACCTGTATATTCTTCAATTCATACTATTTCATTAAATTCTGATTTGTATATGAAATAAAGCCTATTCTGAGAGTTAAATTCAGAGGCAGTTCACAACCATGTTTCATAATAGTAATATATATATTTATATATACACACATATATGAACATGTATTGTTGTATGAGCTCCATTTAGATTCCATAGGCTGAAGTAGTATTTTCAACCTCTTAGAAAAGCTGATTAAATAATTAAGTTCTAAAAGTAATTTATGAAAATTAAACAAACAAATGAAAACTATCAAATTGATGTTAGACATGAGACTTTTTAAAGTAAAAGAACCTATTTTGACTCTTGCAAACCTTTTTTTAAATAACATTTATATAGTCATCTTGGGATATGGTAATGATTAACTGAAAATCTTTAAATCCAAAGTACTTCTTCAGAGTCTGTAGACAAAGTTACAAAGGATTACACAATGAAATCTAAGACCATGTCCAGCAAGATACTGAACACCACTGAACAATTTACAGGTAAATTTAGAGCATTTTTAAGGCTCAGCTGCAAACAGCAAGAGGGTAGAAAACAAAAATGCTATTCTAAACAATGGTAGTAAAGGCAGAACCCTGATCTTAATATCTCAAGAAAGCACAAAATTATTATAAAATTACTTTCATTATAAAAAGAAACAGATTTGTGTGATATCCATTAAGTACATTAATATGATTTTACTTCTTTTTATAATAGTTATGCCAAGGTAGAATGCTTAGTCAGGGTAAATATCAATTTCTAGCTTATGTATATATCAGTCTATATGAGTATGGAGTTTATTTAAGTAAGTCAAACAATAATGTACTTTTTGAGATTTGCATGATATATTGAGTGGGGGAAAAAAAGGAAATTGAGGACCAGCAGGCATAGAATAATCACACTTTTATTATTTTTTCTTAAATAGCATATAAATACAGAGAGGCAGAGAGATAAGGAGAAAGACAGTCTATCAATGCCTAGAAACAGATCAGGAAGAATACTCACAAAAACTAAAACAGTGGATGGTAGGAGGGAGAGCTAGGCTGTTATTTTGAGAAATGTTACTTTGCTGTTTTCTTTCCATATTTCTTAATTGTTTTAACTCCTGTTTTTTTTAAAATACATTATAAATCATGTTTAATAATTACAAAGAAAAGTAAAAATAACTCTTCTTTAAATAAAAATGAAAGCATTTCAAATATCAAAATAAAGTTTTCCTGGGTTGCAACTCATATCATACGACCTGTACTGAGTTCTTAAGCCTCAACAAATATATATGTGCATATGTATATGGAAGTTTAATGTTTTTATTAATGTTCTAAAATTCCAAAGGAAAACCACTCCAAAGAAAAATGTTCTTTTTACATTTATATGCTCAAGAAATTATGTAAACTGAAAATCTGTAAAGAATAATTTCTTAATCAAAATGCCATGCCTCGGCTTTCCAAAAGAGGGAGCTATAACTCCACTGCCACAAATGTATCAGTTGGATACATAAGTCATATATTCAAACACAATTTATTGAGTTACTGACATAAAATAATTTTAAGAAAAATAACTTAAATTACGTGTTTATTTTAGCCTTATGATTTTAATTGCCTAAAGAGTACAGTAAAATCTATGAAAAATATCATGATCCACAATAATAAAATGGAAGCTGCTCCAACTCTTTTATGGATCTCTCAACTGGAGAATAAAAATATGACAGAAGTCTCACGATGTTTAGATTTTGAAAAAAAACAGATTCAGAGACCACAGATGTTATGGTTACTAAAAACTGTGGTTCTGATTATTATATGAAAATAAGATTTAGTATTGTTCAAAAAAAAAACCTAGAGACAGAATGCTACCCATTTCCTGCAGTGATTATTAAAAATATGAATATTAAATACTGTACCTGGGAGCTTCCTATTGAAAACAATGTTTACAAAACTGACTTTATAAATTAAATCAAATCTTTAAAAATGCATTGCATCTTTTGGAAAAAAATAAGAATATAATCTAGTTTCTAAATTAAGAAAGAGAAAATTAATCAATGGATTAAAAAGCTCAAAGCAAAAGAAATATTTGTGCTGTATTATGACCAAAGAAAATACACGAATGACAAAAGGGGAGACATCAGCATCGAATCCAAGAAATGAATTCAACTTGATAAAGCAATGGTATCACTCTCTGGACAAGTATATTGTAAAAAGAATGCAAAACTGCTCTAGGTTAAATACATACACATATACATTTAAATATAAAATGCAAGCAAGCAAAAACAGTTGAAAACATGGCACCTATTTATTCAGGATTCTATTTACCATGTTTATTTTATCTACTCTCTATGTAATTACATTTAAAAATAGATGGTTTGTTTCTATTAATCAGCATGTGGCCAAATCACCAAGTTTCCACACATTTAAAATAAAGTTTGATTGAGCTGATTAACTACAGTTCTCCCAACTTCAACATAAGTCAATATATCGCAGAGGATAAAATAGAAGGTAAACTTCACAGTTTGATTATTGTTTCAGTCATTTATGACATCGAACAAGATACTTAATCTAGCCAACATCCACTTTCTTCAGCTAAAACTGGGAATAATGATAGTATCTATACCTCACAGGACTGTTAAGCAAGGGTTAAAATAGAACAAGCTGTTAAGCAAATAAAATGCTTAAAATAGTACCTTTAATATACTGAACACTCAAAATAATAATTTTTTAATTCAAACTGAAATGCTCTAAAAATTTAAACTCAAAAAGAACAATAGTATCCCTGGAAGACTATTCATAGTCAATGAAAATACTGCAAATAAAAACATCTCTCTTGATAATGTTTTCTTATTTATACCTTAAGCAAGTAACAGATCATTTATTTTGCGACAAGCATTAAGGAGCTGGTATTTTGTAGGCTCAGATCTTACTAACATGAAAAGATGCATAATCTTGGGCAAGCTATAACTTCCTTAAAATTTAATTTTCTGAACTAAAACAAGAATATTGGACAAGGATGATCTAGAAGTTTCCTTCTCGCTTGCAAACTCAAGGATGCTCATTATGAAAACAACATTGTGTGTATGGGTACATACATTTACACATATGTACAAATAGAGACACAGAGAGAAACAGGATAACAGAGAATAATAAAAAAAAACAGCATACGTTAAGTTCTGAGGCTATGTGAAAACTGATGTTCAATCATAATGTTATTTCAACAAGGAAGGAACTTCTAAGCCATTTTGAAGAAGGAAATGGATTTGGAAAGGCAGAATACAGAAAATGGGACATTCTAGGAAGTGAATGGAATAAAGTAGATATCCAGAGATGGAAAAAACAAATTCAAGGAGAGTAACAAAACCCGATTCTAGAGGATTACATGAATCTCCAAATAAAAAACAGGCACACTGAAGAGAAGAAAGTTTAAAACAACAACAATTATTCGATTAATAAAGAAAATAGAAATGCCACACTGAGGAGTTTAGGATTAACAGCTAAAAACGTGCCAAGTACAAGATAAAAATAATAATGATTTACATCATTAGATCATTTTCATCCTTTAAATGTATCTTCATGAAGTCATTAGTTGTGACATATAAAATATATATGTGTATATATTGAACAAGTAAACTGAGGAACCAAGAAAGAAAATCAGTGAACTAATTACTAATGGTTAAACTATAACCCAAAACACCTGACCCCTGGCCCAATGCTATTTCTATGAGGCCAGTGAATTCCAAATTCACCCACCAAATCAGGAGCTGTTTAAAAGCACAGAGCCCTATTTCTGTGATGGCAATACAAAGCTATCTTTGAAAACTACTGTCTTGTGTGGTGGAAATGCCACAGCAGTAATTTAGACAAAAGGCAACACAGGTCTGAGCTACCAATGAAAATAATAATATTCAAGAAATCCTACAGAGGTAGACTCAGCTAAATTTCTCAACTGAATGTGAAGGTAATAGAGACAAAAGTAAAAGAACTATAAATTTACAGGAGACCAGAGGATGGCAGATGCTTTGAGAGTGGTAAATAAGCTGGAAGTTTACACTGGTTTGCAAATGAGAAAATGAGCTTCGATTCTTCATATTAAATGTCAGTTGTACACTCGGATCTTGTCAGATTTTGAGATTCACACATATAACTGAAAGATATATGTATTTTTTTGCAATATGTTCAGAGATTTTTTTCTGTTAAAATTAAACAACTTAAAAACTACATATGATATCTGAGTGTATATATATGAATATATTTTATGTTTATATGAAGGTCTACCTTCCCTCATGCCCCAAGCCCAAGCCCACAAGAACACAGGCACTGTTGAAACGCAGAGCTAAAAGTTAAACTATATTGATTTCATCATTTATTTTTCTAGGAAAATAAAAATCTTATTTTAAACTAATTAGGCCAGTAAAACTACCAATGTCCTTAATTTCAAATATTTGTTACCTTCAAAGTTTAGTGTAATTTAAATTATCCTTCAAGTAAGTCTAGTAGAAGCTCTCTCTTCATAAATAAGGAAGGATCATTTATAAACAATATAAAACACTTAGTCTAAGAAAAGCAAATATTTGCTTGGTAGTATACAATTTATGAATGTGAATTACCCTGTAATAAGGCTAAAACATATTAAAGGTATGGATCCTTTTGCAAAGGAATCTCTCTTTCAGAATACATTCCCATTACCCATTAGCCTAAGAAATTTGTTTTATCTGTATATTACTTATAAATTATGATAAATTAAAATATATTTTAGGAAAATTTCAGTGTAGTGTGTTTGAGCAATTACATGAAACACAAAATAAGTGTACTAAGTGGTAAGTCTATATATGGTTGACAAACTTCAAGAGTTATAAGCAGAAACAGCCAAATTTGTTCCTGTGACTTGTTGGAGTTCACTGAAAAGACTATGGGAATTGTGTTCACCAAAATATGGAAGACTCACTTGGTTAACAGATGGACAAAAGCATGTGTAAAGTATGAGAACAGTATCTAAGTTCATTCCGGTGCTCACAGTTTAATACGTTTCCTATGATATGTGTTTTTAACATTGATTAGATCTTATTGATTATTCACAGATAGTCCATGTATTTGATTAGTCTCAAAACAACTAACTTTTCTTATTTCCAACATTTCCTTTCTTCATTAAGGATTCTCTATCCATCTTCACTGTGGTAGTTTTATTTTGGCTGACAATCTCCTTGATCTCTCTCATAACATTTCATTAAGATTTCTTTTAATGTTGTACAGAGATTTTATACATAGTTCCAAGATTCTTAAAATGTAAACTTTGAGTTAAGAAAATGAATGTTCAAAAGCACATAAAATTCTTTACATAAATAAGTGCTGGGCAAAGCACACACTTTCTATAAACACTCTAGTGAATTTTCAGACATTGGTGGAGTAATCCCATGAACACACCAGCTGAATCTCAGGAAACAGAGCATTTTGTAGGGAGGGAGATAATGCTGATTTACAGACTCATCAGATACTGGCTTATTATGCAAATTTTTAAAATATTTGGCCTGTGCTCACGAAGTCTACAAAGATGTGAGAATTAAAGGCTAAATAAACATGGCCTCTGCACATATGCATGGAAAAGAAAATAGTTGAGATTACAGAGCATTAACTAAGTACCAGACATTGTTGTGAGTGCTTTTACCCTCCCATCAATTCTAGGGGGTAAGTATGATTATTATTCCCAGTTTAGAAGAAGCTACTGAGGTAAGAGAATGATTAGCCAAAGTTCACGCCATTAGCAGGTGTTGGAAACAGCAAGTGAACACAGGTAGTCTGGTTGGAGTCCATGCTTGTATTTATTATGCTATTATCACCAGTCAAGGGAACATGGAGATACATATCCTCTGAAATATAAGTAGTATCGGCACCAACATAATGTCAAAGCCATCTAATAGGCAGAGTGCACAGGAGTAATGTTACGTGGTATCAAGTACATATTAGATATTCAAGTGAGACATGGTACTGCACTGAATAGTGTTATTGGGTAGTACACTCAAAGGAGGTTTGTTCTATCAGATGTATTATGAGAGAACAAAAATTTAAATAATGAAATATGTACTGTGAGAGAATAAAAACAATCATTATATTTCTTATTTATTGTAAATATGAAAAATCAGAAAGATGAAATCTATTTGAGTACTCTTTCTTTGAAATTTTTTGAAATGTATTAGATTTTTTTTTTTTTTAATACAGACTGGGGGATAGTCAAAAGGCTCAGCTATGTAACTTACTCAAAGCCATAAACGGCATATAATGAACTTATATATTCCAAAGTCTTTTTTATCCAACTCACTATACAAAATAATTTTTCATGACACCCAGCTAACAAGTTAGTAGATGGACTCTAAATAGCCAAGACATGGAAGCATCCTAAATGTCCATCGACAGAGGAGTACGTAAAGAAGATGTGGTACATATATACAATAGAATATTACTTAGCCATAAAAAAGAATGAAATAATGCCATCTGCAGCAACATGGATGGACCTAGAGATTGTCATACTGAGTGAAGTAAGTCAGACAAAGAGAGATATCGCATGATAACACTTATACGCAGATCTAAAAAGAAATGATACAAATGAACGTATTTACAAAACAGAAACAGACTCACAGACTTAGAGAATGAACTTATGGTTACCAGTGGTGGGGGCTGTGGGGAAGGGTGGAGGGAAGGGATAGTTAGGGAGTGGGGATCGACATGTACTCACTGCTATATTTAAAAAGTATAACAAACAAGAACCTACTGTATAGCACAGGGAACTCTGCTCAATGTTATGTGGCAGCCTGGATGGGAGGGGAGTCTGGGGGAGAATGGATACATGTATATGTATGGTTGAGTCGCTTTGCTGTGCACCTGAAACTATCACAACATTGTTAATTGGCTATACTCCAATATAAAATAAAAAGTTAAAAAAATTAAAAATAAAATTAGTAAACATTGACATGGTTATTCCAACTTCATCTCCAATGCTTTGCATCTAAGAAAATTGCTGTACCAGGACTCCTAGAACTGACTTAATATAAAGTGACTACATGAATTCATATATCCTAATCTTGTATTGGGGTAGAAGGGCTGAGAAAGGTCTCCATGACTTATTTCTCTGCTCAGCAAAGTAAAATATAAAGTCTTGTTCAAGTACCCCTTTATTGCACCTGGCCCATATTCTTCCTTGTTAGAATTAAAACAGCTGTATACAACTAGTCAAAATAAAACAAACATGTTCTTGCAAGGGACCTCCTCAAGATCTACAAATTAAAACAAAACAAAACAAACAAAACAAGGAAAGAAAAGAAAAAGAAACAAGATTTGAGGACACAGTTTTGTTTTTTAAAGCATTATCAACTAATGGATGTACTAAGAAATAACAGAGTCCTCTGAACTGTTCTCAAATTATAGTCCCTGAACCAGCAACACTGGCATCATCTGGGAACTTGTGAAAATTCAAAATTTCAAACTCATCCCAGACCTACTGGATCAGACACTCTGGGGTGTGTCTTTTAACAAGGCTGGCAGGTGTTTCTGATACGAGCTAAAGTTTGAGAACCAGTGCTTCGGGATACTGCTACACAGAGTTTTTTGGACATGCGAGTCCAAAAACATGGGGAATGAAGGGTTTATGAATAAAGCCAAAATCTACAGTATGATCGCCACAGCGGATGGCTGTGGATCACGCAACTTAGTGAAACTGAGTTGGGAGAAGGGTAAGATCCCTAGAGCAGAGGAGGTAAAGGAACAGAGAGGCCAAAACCAGCATGCTGACGGGTCTCCTACGAGGATATGAAAATTACCAAAAGTATTTTTGTTTAAAATATTCTCTCAAGGATATAACTGAAACATTTTAAGGTGCTTCTGTCCTCCCCATATTTAATAATTTTATCCTAAAATATCTTTTAGAAAAGATAGATTTTGAGAATATAATTATTTTAATAAGATTCCATTTACTAATGGTTGCACTTAAAATGTTTAACCAACTTACTAGTTTTAAAAAGCAGTCTTCTTTCTAAAGCTCTTCTAATACTGTGTAAAATATCTTGAAAATCACTTTCATTAATTATTACAACTTTACACATAAATGCTGGCTCACACCCTTTCCTTCTTATCTGATGTTCCTACAGAACATTTTTTTAAAAAGAGTGAAGATTTAAGTATGCGTATTCAAAAATGCTCGCCACCAACACAAAAAATAAATGATTAGAGCCAATACCAATTTAGCATTTTTAAGAAGAGAAGGGAAATCATTCTTCTTGAACCCTAATTTAAATTTAGGTATCTCAACAGTACCCATCCAGCTGTCCTATGAATTCTCCGTCACAGAGGTGGTTGGTTTACATTCTCAATTGTGCTATTCAAGAAAACCAGGTTAGAGCCTAGTTGCTGTCAGTTGCTGATTCTGCTCAGTATGCTTTTACATCTCACACTGCTATATTTACATGCAGTGCTTTCATTAAAATCCTGCTCTTATTTTGTGCAGAAATTGTTGTCAAACTAAAAATAGCATTAAAAGTGAGACTGGCACTTCATGATAATTTGGTCATCCTTCCAAAAATGGCAAAATTTTAAGCCTCACATAATATCTAATAAATTCCAGATTGCTTTAGGATTTTACTTTCATTTTATTTGTTTAATGTTGGTGTTTGCAATGATCTAAAAGCATACCATTATGATTGCACTCTATGAATAATACTAGTTACATCCTTGAGTGTATATTATTAATATTATCAGCTATATCCTCCAAATTTTCTTTCCTTTATTATTAAGAACACCACACTTTTTCTGTTATAATGAATTAAATCATAAAAGTTTTAAAACAATGTGTTTCTATAGCATAACAAATTAAAAAAAAGGATACATTACTTACAGTTGTTCTGAGAAGTATAAAAAAAGTGAGTTTCTAGCACAAGGTTAATTCTTCCTTAAAAAGTTCCTTTTAAATGGCTATAGCAGTAAATGCTAATTGTATTCCAAAATCAACCCTCTATTTTCCTTTAAATAAGACAGAACCTGCTGAATTTTAGCTGGACAAATGGCCCCAAAGCTAAAGCCACATTTCTCAACATTCCTTGCAGCTAGGATAGCCAATGTAACAAAGATCTGGCCAAAAGGATGTATATATAAATGATGTGTTCACATCCTTAAAAGAGAATGCCTTGACCTTGTTTTCCTCTTTCTGCAAGAAACACAGAGAGATGGTGAGTGTTGTTTATCATACAGATAACATACTTGGAGATAGAAGACCAATGGGATGTAAGGAACCTGGTCTGAACATACACATGTAGCAGAAGCAGCCTGTCCACAAAGCACTTACTGATTTAGACTTTTACTTCAAAGAGAAACAATCATCTATCTTTATTCAAACACTGTTATTTTGGTCCTTGACAAAATAAAATATATATACGTGTATAAAATAAAATATACACGTGTGCATGTGTGTACAAATGTGTTTGTGTATACTTAAATATATATATTACATATAGCATATGTTCTATTGAATATTCCTAAAAATTAAACAATGTCAAATTTGGTTCTGTGTGCTCCCAAATGCATTACTGTCTTTGCTACTTGCTCATAGGAAAACATGTATTCTAAAAAAACATATTAGGATTTGCAAAGGTTTATCATTTTAGCCAAAGGCTATGCTTGGTGGTGTTTTTAAACAGTTATCAAGAAATCACAGGAGCTGTAATTAAACTAATATATTATAGCAACATAACATAATGTTAAGAACACAACCTCTATAGCCAGATTTCCTGGGTTTGAATCCCAGCTCTGCCAGATATCAGCTAGCTATGTGACTTTGAGCAAATTATGTCATCTCTCTGTGCCTCAGTTCCTCATCTGAAAAAATGGGGAAGATTGATAATAGGACTTTCCCAATAGGGCTGTTATGAGGGCTAAATAAATTAATATTTGTAATATTTAAAATAGTAACTGGCACATAGTAAGGGCTATCCGATAAAGGAAAGAAAGAAAGGAAGCCTTTTACAAGGAACAAACCGGATTATATTTATAGCCTAGTTTAGGCTATAACTTCTGGATAGTCAATCACTGCATATTTTAAATTATGAAATTATTTTACGTACTGCATTTTTAAAAGAAGGTAAACAGAGAAAAAACATAGGAGAAAAGAAAGAAATCAACAGGTTTGCGGGGTTTTTTTCCCTTGTACTTGTCTCTGAAGGTGACCTCTTTGGGAAACGTATGTTATTTGTTCTCTGAGCTGTGTATGATTAGTTTCTTCATCATACACAGACAAATTAGGAAGGCTGCTGTGGTGCCCAGAAATCATCTGTTAAACAAAGTCAAAATTAATGATAAAATTGAGTTCCCTTTGTGTTTGATTTTCATCTATCTGTACTCAATTATAAACGAGCTATCAAAGAAAGCTACCCATTAGCTCTTAATTCATAATGACTCCAGAAAGCAATCCCTACACTGCCATTGATATCTCACCAACAATCTCCTATTCTCTGCAGGGCTTTAGATGAAAATGAAAAGGGAAAACAAAACTACATAATCCAAGCAGCTCCTAATCGTGAGCCCTACCATGGAAAACTAGGAAATCAGGCTTAATATATGCAAGGTGTAATAAGTTTTCATCTACATATGTGAAAGAGACATTTGAACTATTTTTTCTTTCACCATAATCTATTGTGCCTTAAATAAAACAGTCATAACAGCAACAGTGCATCCCAGATTTCTATTTCATTGTGTCAAAAGCAAATATTCTTCAAAGTTAGAGAAAGCTTTCCATGAGGAAAAAGTCTAAAACAGAGATGATATGTGCTTTATGCAGAGAGAAGTAACATCTAGTTATTTATTTGGGGTAAGAGTGACATCATCCCATAAGTGGACTTTTCTCTCTTCATAGTACTCATCTAAATGCCTAAACACTCTGACCTCTGGCACATCCCATAGTAAATCCATTCTGTAGCCTCCTAACTAACTGGTTCTGAACTATATAAGGAAAAAGAATTAGGCATTGTCCATTTATTCATAGGTGATTTAAAGAAATATTAAAACAGATTTGAATCCTGATTTGAAATAATTCCCTGCCCTTATTCACAGATTTATGTACATTTAATTTATATTCTTCTTACTTCCAAAAAAAGAAAAAAAGACTACTCACAATTTTAAAATATAATATACTTAAAAATAAAATGAGAAGAAAAAATCAGCAGTTACAATGAAAGTGGTCAGAAGGAGAGAAGGGCTGGAGGGCAAGGAGATAAGATCATGGTCTAGGACTGGAGCTGGATGGTTATTGCAAGTGTACAATTCACTTAAGTTTTAAGTCTTCTGACAGACAACAGAAAGAGGTGGGGGGGAACCATAAGATGAAAATAAGCATTTCAAATCTTCAGGAGAAAGGCAAACTTTTTTTCTAATATTAAGTTCTCTAGACAGTGACTCACAAGAATCTTTGTTTTAAAAGTAACATAGAAAATGCTAAAGACTCATTAAAACAAACTGTGATTTCCAGACCAATATTTGCTTACTTCAGTTATTTTGTTTGCTTGTCTTTAACCCTGGTATCAACAGCATTCCTCATATAAACAGCAATTCTACAGGCTGAAGATGCCTAAACTTATAGAAAATTTAAAATTACTGAAACACACTTTATAAATTTCTTTCACTTTCTGTATAATGTGCATATGCAAAAATATTTCCAACTGTAGCAAGTGTACTTACCTAATGATTCCTAACCCTTTCATCCATGCAGTCAATAAACATTTATTGAATAGCTTCTATGAATCAGATATTACTAGGTTCCAGAGACACAAAGATGACCAAGACACTGACCCTGTCCTCAAAAAGGTCACACTCTAAAAGTACATATCATCACAGTGAGTATAGTGGAAACAGGCTCTAGAGAGGCTTATGGCAGAAGGGATATTTGGTAAGTAGAAAGTGGTGTTCGGGATTATGAAAAACTTCACCAAAAATAAATGGCATATAAACTCTATATCAAAGACTAGGAGTTTGTCAGATTACTAAAATAGGGGAAAGCCATTCCACATAAAAGAGATGCTGTCTTTGCATTTGCTGAGATATGACCAGAACAGCATTTAAGCAACAGCAAGTAATTTAGTATGGACAGTATACCTTATTGTTATGGACTGAATGTTTGTGCCCCCTGCAAAATTTATATGTTGAAACCCACCCCCCCCCCCAGTGTAATAGTACTAGGAGGTAGGGCCTTTGGGAGGTAATTAGCATTAGAATGAGATCAAGAGGGTGGAGCTCACAGGAATGGAATTAGTGCCCTTATTAAAGTCACTAGAGAGTTTGCTTCCTCTCTCTGCTCTCCACCATGTGAAGAGACATTACCAATGAGAAGCTGGCAGTCAGAAAAGAGCCCTCACTAGAATTCTACCAGGCTGGCACTCTGACCTCATACTTCCAGCCTCCAGAACTGGGAGAAATACATTTCTGTTGTTCATAAGGTGCCTAGGCTATGATACTTTATTATAGCAGCCCAAACAGACTAAGACAAGGATAAAGACAAAGCCGGAGAGGAACCCAATGGCCAGGGCATGGAGGGCTTTGTATGGTAAGCTAAGGAGTATGGAATTCAGCCTAGAGGTCATTGTTCTTCAATTCTTTTAAAACAAAGAAATCATTATTTAGACATAAACATACATGGGAGCCCAACTATAAAACAGAAAAGGAATCTCCTTATTTCAGATGAGTGCTGGAGAATCTGAAAACTGACCTGGTCAGCTTCTTATCGCACAGTTTGAAAACCCTGTCTATAACCAAATCAGGTGTGGGGAGAGTTTATCACAAAGGTTTATAGTCAGAAGGATAACATGAGAAGATTTCAAATTTTACAATGATGACTATGGCTCTAATATGAAAATGGATGGGGGGAAAATGAGAACCAAGGAGAAGATGATTTATGAGGGTAAGACCATTTCAAGAAAAGAGTAATGAATGAAATCCTGTATTAGGACAGCGAATAGTGAAATTTTTAGAACATGAAGGATAAAGAGGAAATCCAAGTGACTACCAGGAGAAAGGGCTGATTACATACAAAGGAATAAAAATCAAATTATCAGGATTTTATCAGCAACACTGGATATAAGACAAAACCAGAAATATAAAATCCTAGACAAATACATAAGATCTCAAGTCATCACTAAAAGAATTTCTACAGGATGTGCCTTAAGAAAAGAAAGTGCTAACAAGTAAGCTGCAAATGCAATGATTTATGACAAGTTTGAGTTGGCAGGTGGTACACAGCAAAAGAATGTATTTTACCCATGACATAACTAGAAATGATCACTCAGGAACTGCAGAAGATTCAGATCCTATCACAGGCCATGACACAGTAGAAATCATCTATAAATTTATATGAAATACTAATGTGAATATGTGGTTCAAATGATTCATAATGGTAAATGAGATTTATATTGCTACATTCATAGGTCTTAAATTTAAATTATCATCACCAGCTACTTGGACCATTTTACTTTATTTTTTATTAAATCAGAGTAGGAGAGGATAGAAAACAATGAATTGGAAGTGAGGGTATAGACAGAGAAGATGTACATGATAGTAAAGTTCTTCTTTCTAGGAATCTTTATGACATAAAAGAAAAAGAAAGAACATTCAGGATCCATTAACAGTGACTATTTTTTGTTCATTGATAATAAGATTACTTCAGCATTTTTATATGCTCTGGAAGAGAGAGAATGAACATTTCTGAGGGAAAAAAAAATAAGATCATTAAGGGTCAAAAAACACCACAGGTTAAAGAATAAATTGTTCATTTTTTTTAATTATTGAGGTTTTTCTTAAAGTAAGAAATGTAGGATTTAAGAAAAAGCAAAAAATAATCTCTGTCAAAATTTAGCAATTGTAGGACCCTGCACGCTTTTAGAGTAAAATTTCCTAAAATAGATTCATTATTCCATTTAGTCTCCTTACACATGTGACATCTTCATAAGTCAATACAAGTCAAACTGACCACTGTCTCTCATATAGAATTGGCTAATTCCTGTATAATCTTGCTTAACTTTATTTTCTTTTATTCTCTAATAGACCCCTGACAACCTATTCATTAATCTAATCCATTAACTCCTTCAAGACCAAGCTTAAAATGCATCTCTTTCCATAATCATTCCCTAACTAACTATTCAACCTGTGACCTTTATTCTTTTCCATCTTTCCGGTTTCCTAAGAATCTATCTCTAATCCTTGTCCTCTCTCCCTGTCATCTTCGTTCTTGGGTCCCCTCTTAGCCCTATTAATATTTAACCAAAAATGAAAGGAACTAACAAATATAAAAAAGAAACAACCACATATTCTATTTACTTATTCTTACTTTCCTGTTATAAACCTCTCAAAAATAAATAAGCTTCTTCCTCTACTCCCTTACCAGCCACAGAATGCTCAAGTGACTCATTTGTTTATGGTGAGTTTGGTGAGTGGGTGAGTATTGCCCACTTTCTCCAAGTGGGCAATAAATTCAAAGTGCAGGCATTTTATTTTTTATTTCTTCACATACATCCAGGGAAAACAGTGCAATACGTCGAGTGCAGAAAATATAAAACTAAATATGTGCTAACTAAGATATTAAGAAAGAAAAAGAGTAAAATCTGATAAATTAATGTGGAGCACTCTCAAAATAGAAGGAAACACTCACACTTTCTACCTCACCCACCCTCTAGGCAAACAGAGTTATGCTAAATATTGGTAAAAAGACTGCTTTGGAAATTTACAGATTTATTTTGTGTTTCCTGCCAACATTCTAGAGAGCTTCAGAAAAAAACAAAAGAAAAATGAATCAATTAAAAAGTCTTTATTCTCATCTACAGAGGAAGACCATTTCTTAGTACGTTATTTAGGTTCATTAACATTCATGGTGTATTTTGCAAACACAGAATTATAAGCTCTGTGGTAAAGGAAAGTGCATCTAATTTGACCTACACATTCTCCCACAATTAGATGTTTCAGGGTCTTAAAGGTTGATTAAGTTGAACCAGGTAACAAGTGAAGTGAGTAAAGGATTTTCTGTGGGTCATAGAGAAGAAAATCTTTATCACATATAATAATATGTAAAGACACCACAAGCGAGAAATAATCAGTCTGACCAAAATTTTATAATCATGGCATGCGATAAGAATGTAATACTCAAATGAGGCCCCAGAATTATAAAATATTCTTCTATCTGGAAGATGTATTTTTTTTCTGCTTTCTTTTAAATACGGGGGTTTAAGAAGTGTAATCAAAATAACAAACCTACCAAACTTCTGTTAAAATAAACAACAGCAAAGGAATACAAAAATTATTAACAGAGAAAGACAGAAAAGGAGGCAACAAGAGAACAGAAATTTCAACAAGTTTTTGGAACTTAGAAAGTAGTTGGAGTGGTAAGGAAGTAAGTAGACAGGAAAAAATTAAAATCTGCTATTGCAGAGGAAGAAACTGAAGAGAGCTGGTCAGTTTGCTTCACAGAAGCCCTAGGAAACTCAGCATCTGGAGGCTTCTAGTACTATGGCAGAAGGTAAGATGCAGTGTTAAACAAGGGCACTGTAGGCTCTTCAGCAGAGCCTTCCCCTAACCCATACAGATAAACGTGTATTCCTCCAAAATGCTACCTCTCACCCCTCAAATGGGAGATCAGAGGTTCACTCTCTGAAAAACACTGAACTAGGAAGGCTCCAAGTTCAGAGACAATGAGCATAGCAAATGGCAGGTGTGAATCATATGGTTAAAAATAGAGGGATTCAGTCTTACTGAAAGTTGGGACCCTTATGTACTTTCCCTGTCCTTATGCAAGGATGCCAGTAGCCACATAAAACTTCCTCCACTCCATACCCTTTAAACCCATCCCTTGTAAGAGACTGGAAGATTCACCTCTGCAAAAACTAAATGACCTCAGAGAAAAACTTTCACTTCCTTCCATCAATATAAAGGCTATCTCACTTTCTGACTACCCAACAGTGAAGATCACCAGGAACAAAGCACACCAAAAACAGAATTTTCAATTGTCTTTTCCTAACTCATTCTAAAATGATATTATCATGGATCACCAGCCATTTCAAGAGAGCCTGCAACACAAAAGACAAGGGACTAAAAAAAAACCAAAAACACACAGGAAAAGAAAATCTGAAAGAAACAGTGAGGGGGTGGGGGAACAAGAAGAAAACTTGGGAGAAAAAATAAAACATCTATAATACTTTCAAAAAGATAAAACTATCTTTGAATATTTAACAATGACAGAATCTACACAAAAGGTAGACAACACAGGCATTTTATTAGAAATGTTTTTAATGTGATTACTAAAATAATACAGTTGGAAGATAACTTCTCAAAATGGAACAGAAAGTCAGAATGATGGGGAACTTGACAAAAAGATAAGAAAATCTAGGAGATTCAATATCGAAATACTAGAATATCCTAAAACAGTTAACAGAAAATGTGGAGAGAAGGAAATAGATGAAGAAATGACACAAGAAAATAGTCCAGAAATATAGGATGAAGTGCTTATGAGATTAACCTTCTTAAGCAAATATGCAGATACTAATTTTTCAACATGCCACATCCCTGCCCAGTGGCATCCTTCTGCCTAGCAATCTCATTCTAGCCCTCAATAACTAGTTTCACTTTATGTAATCAATCTGATCTCTTATTCTCTAAAACGCAAACTCTTTCCACAAACTTTCTATCTCCTTTCTATTCTCAGGGAAGGTCACTTCAATATTCAGCACACTGAAAAATGGAGACAGTAGTCCCCACACAAAAAAGCAAAAGCAATTATGGTATAAAATAATTAGTTAGACCTGAGACAAGGCTCAAGTTCTACTTCCTCTGTATCACTTGTTTTTTCCTTTTTCTCTCTATGAACCCTTAGCTTGACCAGCAGTGTAGCACAATGGTTAGGACCATGGACTTTGCTATTAGACAAGCCTGAATTCAAGTCCAGGCAATACCATCTACTTAACCTCTCTAAATGTCAGTTTACTCATCTATGAAATGAATATATAATAACAGTATTTTATCTCACAGTGTTACCGTGAGGATTAAATTAAATATGAATGTAAAATAATCTCTAATTTCTTTCATGTGTCTCATCTGAGAAAACTGCAAATGTAGGTATTAAGTTCCATGACCCTTTTCTACCAATCAATTGTATAACATCTAAATATAATTCAGAAAGCAATATGATCTGCTCTGAACCAAACTGTGCCCCCCACCAAGTTCATATGTTGAAGCCCTAACCCCACTGTGATGGTAGTTGGAGACAGGACATTTGGGAGATAATTAGGTTTAAATGAGGTCATGAGCATGGGGCCTGTTGATAAGATTAGTGCCATGTGAGTGCCATCTGTAAGCGAGGAAAAGAACTCACTGGAACTCAACCATGCTGGCTGATCTCAGACTTCCAGCCTCCAGAACTGTGAGAAATTTAATTTCTGTTGTTTAAGCCACCCACAGTACAGTATTTTGTTATTGTAGCTCTAGATGATTAATACATGATCCTTCAAAAAGGTTAAAAGTCTGGTATCAAAAAACCTTTATCCTAGTCCATTTTGTTACTGATTTGGCAAGGAAAAGTTAAAGTGCATAAACATCCTAAACACTTAAAAGAAGACAATTTTAATTGCCATTGCTAGTCATATGGATATTAATAGGAATGATTTTTTTTAAAAGAGAAGAAAATGGAAATCAGAAGAAAAGAAAGGAATTCTTCAGTTTGCCCCCAACCCACCTTTCAAGTTCACTTTCCCCGACCTCTCACTTTTCCTGACGTGGGGTCTTTCACTGACCTCCTCACCTTATTACTTTTCTTTTTAAATATTTTGTTTAGTAAACTCACTTAAAAACATGGAAAGGAGACATTTACGTGACCATATAAGCAATGGGCTATCTTCTTCCAAAGTGTTCAGTTGAAAAGACCAGGTATTTGGAAAGAAAATAAAGCTATTATTTCAATGGTAGGTAATATTCTTTTTTGAGAATGGTTACCAGATAATTCGTAAGAGAAACATCCACAAGTGAGTTATAAAGGTCAATCCCTTGTGGGATGAAATAAGTTTTCAAGTTCAATTTAAGACAAGATTTTTAATTACCAAGGTAGACTACCTAGAGACAATTTCAGATTGAAAGGCCAAAAACCTTAAGTTAGTTGATTTTTAATAGAGAATTTAACCCCAGCCCCCCCCCCAAAGAAAATCTGATAAATCATTTCCCATAAGTGAAAAACTAATTATATCACCATATTGACATTATAATAGCATCTAAATGTTTCCTCAAAATTTGAAACATCTAAACACTATGAGTGATACTTTGGGCCTAAATTTCCAGTAAATTTACCCTCACTGAAATCTTTAGAGAATAATAATGAAGAAAGATTACACAACAGTTGATTGATATTTTTTGAATGTTTACTGTTAGATATAGATTTTTTTTAAGTAAAAAGGTAAAAGATGCTTTAAAAAAATTTTTTTTTATTATTTCATTTCATCCAGGTCAAATGAATTTATGAAGAAAAGCATAGTATAGTACATAGCATAGTGTTGAAAGCACCTTAGTCCATTTGGGCTGCTATAACAAAATATCAGGGACTGAGTGGCTTACAAACAACAGAAATTGATTTCTCACAGTTCTGGAAGCTGGAAGTTCAAGATCAGCTGCCAGCATGGTCTGGTGTTGGCTCTTCTCCAGGTTGCAGAGTTCTTGTTGTATCTTCATGTGGTGAAAGGGGCTAGGGATCTCTCTGGAGTTTCTTTTTTAAGGCCACTAATCCTATTTGAAGGTCTATACGCTCATGATTTATGCACCTCTCAAAGTCCTATGTACTAGTACCATCACATCAGGAATTAGTATCTCAACATATGATTTGGGGGGAGGACACAAACACTCAGACCATAGGAGAAAATATAAAAGTTTTAGAGTTGGATGGGAGAGGCAAATGCCTATAATTATTAACTGTATATGTTAATAAGCATTCATTCCTAGTAATCATTTTTTCCCAATGTATAAAAACAACACATGAAAATTAACTCATTCACTGTATATAACAAAACAGAAAGAGACTGATGGATATAGAGAACAAACTAGTGGTTACCAGTAGGGAGAGGATAGGAGAGAGGGGGAAAATAGAAGTATGGGATTAAGAGATACAAAATACTACTTATAAAATAGATAAGCAACAAGGATATATTGCATAGCACAAGGAAATATAGCCATTGTTTTGTAATAAACTTAAATGGAATATAATCTATAAAAATACTGAATCACTATGTTGTATACCTGAAACTAATATAATATTGGAAATCAACTATACTTCAATTTTAAAAACTGTAAAAAATTAATTAATTCACCTGCCATTTAATGCAAAGAGTAGGTAATTGGAGCCCATAAAATTTTCTAATTTAAGAAGACAAAAAAATTTCTGCAGCACTTTAAAAAACTGGAAATTTCAATTCTTAAAAACAAAATATAACAAAACAAATGTCCAAAAGACCTAAAGCAACAATGAAATCAGTACTATAATAGTAGCCTTGCTTCACAGTTTCCTAAAATCAGGACTTACAGACCATAGAAAAATCAAGCTCTATGGTTTACTCCTTCAAAGATTGGGCCTAAAAATGGCTTTAACATTCAATAAACATTTTTTGAGTGCCTACTCTGTGCCAGGCACTCTTCTAAGAATTGAAAACATACAGTATTAGCAAACAGAACAGCAAAGGCCCCTGCTCTCGTGAAGCTTATACTGACTTGGAAAAGGGATTATATATATTAAATTTAAATCCCTCTTATTGTATACTGTAGCTACTTTTTCTCCTTTTCACTTCAGATTTAGGAGAACCTTGGCGGCTATCCCATATAAAAATGTCTCTTTATTCCAGACAATATGCTCTTCTGGTAACTCTATTATGTGTGGCAATATTTCAGTATTGTCAGGTACACTTATAATTTCATTATTTGTAAAAAACTGCAAAACAAACATACAACACATTTTTTATTTTAAATATACTTTAAGTAGCGCTGGTTAATATTGTTAAATAACAAATGCCAATAAAAATATAATTCAGTTACAGAATCTATCATGAAAAATGCTATGAATGCTATCACACGTTCAAGGAAGGGAAAGAGATACAAGGGACATGGAAATATTATATAATTATATGAGCATGGGCTAAAATCAAGTAAATGTTAAAGGATTTAGATCGCTTCTCATGTAATCAAATCTGTGACAGGTAATCCAGACTTTGGGACCCATCCTTCAAGCCTCCCTTGAGGAGACAGAAGAGGGCAGCTGTGCTGGCTCTGCACACCCTAAATGCAGAGCTGCATGGTCAGCCAAAGCAGAGGGGAAGTAGAGGACAGGCAGGCCCCTAGGCTAATCCAAGGAGAACAGGAGAAGCAACAGCCCTGATATCAAAGAGCAGAAAGAGGTCAAGAAAATCGTATCCCCAAAAGGCATGCGTCTCCAACACAGCCTCCCACATTTATGTGGCTCATCACAAAGTCAATTGCATCAAGTCTGTCTCTACAGGTAAAAATTCTCTGCCCGGCTGACTTGAAGACAGGTTTCTTTTTTTTTTTTTTTTTTTTAATCAAACTTTCTGTTTTCCAGACTAAACTTTTGCAGTTATTCAGTGATCCTTCTATAAGGTTTCCAAAGTTGATAATAATACAACTAGTAAGTTCAGTACCTTACCAACCAAACAATTCCAGTCTAACACATTTCAATTTGTGATGACTTCTCTTAAATTTTCCTCTGTTTAAAAATTTACACTGTTTCTCCCATAATTATCATGCATCACTTTACATTTTAATAGTTTAAATCAAACCTTTCAAACAGGGCAAAAAGAAAATAGTAAGTTCAAATGAAAACAGGAGGGAGGAAAGTACCTTTAATTTGGATCCATGAGGTACTAGGACCGATCTATTCTGCTTTGGTGGGATATACAGCTCCCATTTTCCAAAATCCAGTTTTTTATATGGGTATGCAAATGGATTCCAATCATCTGAAAAAATAAAGATGATCAATTAACAATAGCATTATAGGACTAATACTCAATAAATTTCAATCAAAGTATAATATACTGCCTACTTATACAGAATCAAATTGCCTAAAAAACATTGTTTTCTAAGGTACTAAACAAAATACTCTACTAGTCATTTAGAAAAAGCAGGTTATGCTTAACTTATTTTTTAAAAGCATATTTGAAAGTTTGCCTTTTGCAAACTTTAAAGATTAAAGATTACAAACACATTTTCCATTGTACTTTCAACTCTATTACTTCTATCAATAAATAGAATGATGGGTGCTTTTTTAAGAAACACCATCAACAAAGGGAGATAATATGAAAAAAATAGAAATGCATTCTAGGCAACTAGATAAAATACATGTTATGGTAGAAAAAAAATGGTGAAAAATTATTAAAATCATATTACCCAAATCCACAAGTATGTGATAGAGCTGAGTTAAAATCTAAAGAAACGCCTCAAGCAAGAAAGGTAGAAGGTTATAAACTACAAGAGGCAAAGGAGAGGTGGACTACAGATGCTGAAGAAAAGCCAAAATGGACACATAGAAATCTAACATGTAATAGAGGTGGCATTCAAAATCAGTGAGTAGGGCTTCCCTGGTGGCACAGTGGTTGAGAGTCCTCCTGCCGATGCAGGGGACACGGGTTCGTGCCCCAGTCCGGGAAGATCCCATATGCTGTGGAGCAACTGGGCCCGTGAGCCATGGCTGCTGAGCCTGCGCGTCCGGAGCCTGTGCTCCGCAATGGGAGAGGCCACAACAGTGAGAGGCCCGTGTACCGCAAAAAACAAAAACAAAAACAAAACAAACAAACAAAAATCAGTGAGTAAAGGACACACTGTATAATAAGTGGTGCTGGGACAATTGGTGATCCTTATGAAAAAAAAATGAAGTGGATCTCTACCAATAATATTACTGAAGAATCATTTGAACATAGATTAATGTTTAAATATGATAGACAAAATGATAAAATGCTTAGAAGAAAATACAGGAAAAGATGTTTATAATCTTGGGTTTAAAAGTGTTTTTTAGACAAAATACATACATATACACACACATACACGTACATACAAAACCTTAAGGAAAAGCCTGATAAATTTGACTACAAAAATTATAGACTTATCTTCCTTCATACATAGATAGATAGATAGACAGAATGACAAGACAAGCTACCAACTGGGAGAATACATTTGTAATGAACATACCAAGAAAGAGCATCCAAAATATATCAATATCTATAAATCAATGAGAAAAAAAATACAGACCAATAGAAAAATCAACAAAGATATTCAGGGGAGGACATATGAATGGTCAATAAACATACATAATGATGCTCAAGCTCACTCATAATTAAGGAAACAGATTAAAACAACAGTGAGATGTCATTTCTCATCCACTGGATTAGCAAAAACTAAAAGTTTGAAAATATCAAGTAGTCAGCAAGGATACAAAATAACACTGCAGCTGAGGGTACAAACTGGTAAAACAATTTGGCATTACATAGCAAAGTTGAAGCTATGTTAACTCTGGGGTCTAACAATCCTACTCCTAGGTAATACCCTAGGGAAATTCTCACAAATGGTCACAAGAAAATATTCAAAGATGTTCACTGAAGAATTGCTTGCAATAGCAAAAAATGGAAGCCACTGAAAGTTAAATCAGCCACAAAATGGGTAAATATATCATGTTATAATTAAACAGGATGTTATATAACACTATAAACTGATTGGATTAAATATTCAATATATAGGAATAGGTAAAACATTGAAGTTCATTTTAAAGGTGTATAGAAATACCATTAATGTAAAGTTCAAAAAATATGCAAAACAGTATTATATAACATTGATACATACATATGTAGTAAAAATATCAAAAGAAAAATAAGAATGACAAACATCAAATTCTATTGTGATTTCCACTGGGTAGAGGAAAGGGAACACAGGAAGTTTTAATAATATCTGTAATGTTTTATTTTTTAAGGTAGGTGGTGTACACAGAGATGCTTATTACGTTTTCCCCTATTTGTTTATGCCTAAAATATTTCACTGTTTAAAGAAAACTTAAGCCCCTGTGATGCTATGCACTATAGTGCTATGAAATTAGATTCTCAATTAAGGAGATAATAAAAACACCAAGAAGCTTGTTTTATGCTATGATTTCTTCTTTTAGATGCCAATACTTTCACCACATTAGGCTTAAGGTTTTTCACTCTCAGCCAGTCTGAATGTCATGGGTAGAGTGGGGGTAAGAAACAACATGTAAATAAAGGTCCTTTTAAACATTTTTCTACTCCCCATCAGAAGACAATCTGAAAATATCTAAAGGCGGTTTTATCTTCAGGAACAGCTCAACAAGCTCTGTGTTACTATATTCTCCTGCCCCTAAAACATCAAATACATCTCACCTGTTTATGATGTGACATTCCTTTACCAAAGGAAAGAATTTAGGGCATAATTAGAGAGAAGGAAAACAGCTTGAAATATGAGGATCTAGGTAGTGTAACACTTTATACATTTACTGAATTTCTTTTTAAGCTAATCATTTAAGACAATAAAATTAAGACCAGCAGCAGATCTTTTCCTGGTTAGATTTGAAAATAAAGGGTACAGTTCATTAGTTCATTCATTCATTCATTCATTAAATATGTACTGAGTGGTTAATGTAGGCCCTGCTCTATGCCAAACTGAAAATTAGGGTTCAGAATGACATTCAGATTTCATCCGGAAAAGGTTAAACTGAGTAACAGTACACCAAAACGAAGAGTAAAATATATAATATAGGATCCTCTAAACATTCAACTATAAATAAGACTGTTACTTTGAAAGTGAAACTTCAATTATATGGGAAATTTTCTTATGCAGATTTACTTAAAAGCTGTTTTCAATAATGTAAAAATAAATGTGGTTTTGAATATTAGTTTTTGAATATCAGTTGAAATAGTTCTTCAGCTTGCAGTCACTTGAGTTTTAAGATCTGTTTAAACAGGTAATGTTATAATATTTGTATAAAGAAAAAATATTTTTACTGAATCACATTTCTCCTTTCATAGTGTCTTAGAGACACTAACACAAATGCTGATTATTTCTAATCCTACACTGTAAAAAATGTTTTTTCTATCATTTTCAAGAGTTTCATTTCATTACCACACCTCCTCTTCATGGAAATCCTGGTGTTAACTTCTACTACACGTACATTTTTCTTGCTGAACTCCAATCTTCAAAGAAAAATTTGGAACATCTTCACATATGCTCCCAAAGAAAATCCATCTACCAACCATCATAAGCAATGTAGAATATACTAAAGGTTTCAAAGGGAGAGAGAGGGGAAGGTTTGCAAGGGGCGTACATACATCAAACAACTTGAGATTTTTGCATTGGACAGCTGTCTCCCACATAAATCCCTCTTCAGCCACACCCACTAGTCTTTTAGCTCCTTGATTCCTTCTCCAATCAGTGTTCAGCCCTAAATTTTCCTTACTCTTCCCCCTTTATTAAATACTATTGCTTCTTTCCATTTGAAAGATGGGCACCAACCAAACTAACCACCTCTACTGTACTGCAGGCATATGAAAGATTTTATTCTAATAAAACCAGTTTATCCCTAAAATTGTTTTCTAAAAATAGCTAATAAGATGAGCTTTATTCTACAGGATACAGATATCTAAGGTCCAGGTACAGAATAGTCAGAAAAGTCATTGGATTTGGATCTGTTCTCATAAACTTAAGTCCTTGGTTAAGAAAGAAGGAACTACCATTAAGGTATATTTAGGTATGACTGTGGGAACTAATTGTGGAAGTACCCAATTAAAAATAAGTAAATAAAAATTAAACATTCAATGATTGGTGTAAAAATATTAAACAAAAGTGAATGTTTTGTTTTTAAATGGAATTTTTTTTAGAAAAACACAGAAGGCAAAATAATAAGAGATGAAAGATACATTTTGAGAGATTTTTTTTTTTTTTTTTTGCAGTACGCGGGCCTCTCACTGTTGTGGCCTCTCCCGTTGCGGAGCACAGGCTCCGGATGCGCAGGCTCAGCGGCCCTGGCTCACGGGCCCAGCCGCTCTGTGGCATGTGGGATCTTCCCGGACCGGGGCACAAACCCGTGTCCCCTGCATCGGCAGGCGGACTCTCAACCACTGTGCCACTAGGGAAGCCCGGGAATTTAAGTCTTAAGTGTCATGAGACTTTATTCCTGAAAATAACTGAAAGTAAAGTAATATTAATAATGATAAATGGTTCTAAGGCATATTAGATATATCTAAAGTGCATACTTTTAGAGCCAGATTACTCATTTTTCATTTTAATCCTCCATGACTTTATATCCTGAATCTACAAGGTAGAACTAATTTTAATTAAGCACTTAATGCAAATAGTTTGTATCTCTATGTAGGCCTCAGGACAGGACCAAAAATATCCTATCATCACCTGTGACAATTATTTGTTTCTCTATCACACACAGAACTACATATTGGGAGTTCTGTAGTTCAGTGATTCTCAAGCTTTAGTTCACATCAGAATCACTTGTTAAAGCAGATTGGGCTGATTAAAACAGACTGTTGGGCTCCACCCTCAGAGTTCTTTGATTCAATATATCTGAAATATGGTCTAATAATGTTGTCTAACGTCTAACGAGTCCCTACGTGATGTTGCTGCTCGCTAAGGGACCACGTTGAGAATCAACTTCCTGGCTCGACGGCTGACTTCAGGTGTTCTCTGCTCATAGCTTTGTGAGTAATGTTCTAGATTAGATTAGATTTATAGATTACCAAATAATGTTCCAAGTCAGTAGCTCAAGGAAATTCTGAAATAGAAATTATCACTAATAATCCCTCAAGGTAAATCTTACTCACATGAAATTTAGGATTTAGAATTTGGGATTCACTAGGCTTGTAAAGCTCAGAAGGATGACCAGTGAGATGAAGATTACAGAACAGACCTGATATATTAAGGAATCTGAATGTGTCAGTGTGAGGAAACAAAAATTTGAACATTAAAAGAAAACATATATTAAGACCAATATTCAATATACTGCTATAAGTGTCTACAGAAAATGTTTCTTATAATATTCTCACTAATAGATTGCATGGTTAAAAAGTACAGGCCACTGTGATCAGAAAATGAATATAAATTTGAAGGCTTCTACCTAGAAAAGTAACATTAAAATTTTTAAGTGTTAACATTTTAACTCATCTTCTTTTCTGTGTGTCATTTCCTGCCATAACCTAGACATTGCTAGGCTCAAGGATGAGGTACCCCTAAAGCAATGTGTGCTTATTATTCTAGTCTTGGTGTTTTAAGAACATGTTTCCTGCTTGCATAAATTATTTTATTAAAACATTTTCTAAGACTTTCGATGATTATCAAGTTTGAATAACCTGACACAGTTTAAAAGCAAACATTTAAATAAGTATTTTATTACTAACAGACTGAAATTCATCATCATATTTTACAATGCAAAAGATTCTATTTTTCCATAGACTCAAAACCAGCAGACAAATTTAAATCGAGATATGGAAAAGAAACGATGTGTTATGCGCAGTTTAACATGAACTGCAAACACACATTCGGCACAGGCAATCAAACGCTAACTAAGGTCACTGCCATCAGGCACACAGACTCTGTATTATCTCAAGCCCAACAACCTTTCTTTTTCTAATGTAATAATCCTCACATAAAATTCTTAAATGTCAGCCTTCTTCAAATATTCCCAAACTCTTTAACTCACAGTAAAGTATTTCTCTTCATCAGGACTTAGCCACCTCATTTCTGTAGAGTTTCTCAGTTTAATATATATATTCCTTACGCATGGTTGAAATGGTCCCAACTTACTATGTAGAACCACACCTTTGATGAAGATGCCAATGTGCTGAACAATGTGGTCCGTACTTGGGTCAACCCCTGCCATAAGCAGGCTTCACTGAGCTAGTGAAGTAAGGTCCCTGTTGGATGTGGCAGATCTAATATCAGATCTAATACAAGCCCAGTACTGGCCTATATGGCAGATGTCAGTCACCTCCTATCTGAGTCGATATCCCTTACATCATAAATTATTAAATATTTGGAATATCACCTCCTTAAAACAAGTAAACACCCTACCTCATCAAACAATGTTGTTTAATTGTTTCAAGCTTCATATTATTCAGAGTTTACATAGCTTTATAATGCAAAGTTGGCTTGTCATGATGGAAGTTTGGGGACTTCTCTCATGTCAAGGAAGCATCCAGTCTGTTTCCAAGAAGTCATAAGATCCAGAACAGGAACCTCCTATGGCATTGCCCTTACCCAGAATTATGGAAGGACCACACAATTTTTGGAGGTGGAGAACAGCAGTCCTGACATATAACCCTGTGCTTTTTGATTACCTTCTCTTTTTCCCCTCCAGATAATTCTTCTCCTCATATGGTTACTTAAGAATCATCAAATTTCTGCTAGAAGATAGCACCCTGGAAATAAACTTAAGACCTCCAGCATTACTTCTTAGGGAAAACTGCTCTTAAAATACATTAGTTTAGGAGAGCTGTGGTTTTCAAGAACAAAATCTAGAGTATGTCAGAATGCCACTAACTTCAGAACCAATGGGATGCTAATATCGTTTTAAAGAACAATATGCTCAGTCCTATGATATGCAGCTTTCTGGAAATTAGGGAACAAATTAAATAACCTAGAGTTTCACTCACTAAACTGTTCTTAAAGGCATGCGTAGAAGAAACGTTCTCCGTGACCAAAAAAAAAAAGTGTGCCAAAAGTGACTTTAAATAGAATTAACTATGTGTCTTTATTATAGGAATAGTATCTATATTATGATACTTTTATGAAGGAAAGGGGGTGGTAAATGAATATACAGTTGGCCCTCCATATCAGAGAGTTCCATATCCACAGATTCAACCAAACGTGAATCAAAAATATTAGGGGAAAAATTCCAGAAAGTTCCAAAAAGCAAAACTTGACTTTACTATGTACTGCCAAATATTTACATAGCATTTACTTTGTATTTATAACTATTTACATAGCATTTATGTGGTATTAAGTATTATAAGTAATCTAGAGATGATTTAAAGAATACAGGAGGATGTGCATAAGTTAAACGCAATACTACATCATTTTATATAAGGGATTTGAGCATCCTCAGATTTTGGTATTTGCAGGTGTGGGAGGTCCCAGAACCAATCCACCAAAGACTGAAGGATGACTGTATGTAGTCACCTATGATTTCAAAAAGCATGAAAATAGAACCCAAAAAGTGAAGAGAAATGATTATGTATATGAAGAGGGAAAACACAGATTAGTTTTGTAGGATTGTACCTTGCTTTATTTTGACTATAAGACCAGGTAAACAATTTATAAAATTAGAAAATTTAATAAGTCAAAAAGAGGGGAAAATAAGAAAAAAAAAAGTCTCTTAAAATGGAAATAAACTGAACCTGTGTGATGGAATTTGCAGATGGGGGTTTTGGGAGGTAGTTAGGTTATGAGGGTAGAATCCTCATGAATGGGGTTAGTGTCTTTACAAAAGAAATCCCAGAGAGATCACTCCTGCATTCCACCAGGTGAGGATTTCACAAAGAAAGGACTGCAGTCTATGAATGAGGAAGAGAGCTCTCATCAGATACTGAATCCGCTGGCACTTTGATCTTGGACTTCCCAGCCACCAGAACTGTGAGAAATCAATTTCTTTTGTTTATAAGCCACCCAGGCTGTAGTTTTTTGTTATAGCACCCTGAACAGACTAAGACAAAGCTCATCTCTACTTTTCTGTATAATAGGAAATTTCCATAACAAAATTGTAAAAACTATGTTATGAGGTCTCTGTGAACAAATACTTGTCCAAATCTCTTTCCTTGCTATCAGTTGTAAAAAGTGATCTTATCAGCCAAAGAGTGTAAGATTTTAATTTATTTACGGTTTTAAACAGATTAACAAACTGCTTTCTGGATAAGCAGTTGCAGTTCATACTCCCACCAGCAGCATATGAGAATTGTCAACTATCCGTATCCTCATCAACACCAGAGATTATCCGGTAGGCGGGTAGGCGGGCCTCTCACTGTTGTGGCCTCTCCCGTTGCGGAGCACAGGCTCCGGATGCGCAGGCTCAGCGGCCATGGCTCACGGGCCTATCCGCTCCGTGGCATGTGGGATCTTCCCAGACCGGGGCACGAACCCGCGTCCCCTGCATCGGCAGGAGGACTCTCAACCACTGCACCACCAGGGAAGCCCGGAGATTATCATTTTAATAACAAGGCATGCCTGCCTTGTTCAACCAGGGTTCGCTAAGAGAATTAAGTTCGAATGCCCTACGGATCCATTGTATGCAATAAATTAACTTCTCTTCAATGCATCTTAGAATAGTACCTGTATGTACTACACTTGGAAGAATTTAGAAAATAGGCATTCAAATAATTTTCTGTGTTCTGTGGATCAGATTCAGAACCAGCATGAGAAAAGTTGCCTCTCTTTATTGTCCTAGCTGGAAGAGATAGCTTTGATACACAGTGTTTTCATTTCTTTTCAAAGCACGTTATAACTATAACTTCTTATATTTTCTTTAATCCTATTTTTATTTGGGAGAAATTGAGTAGTGGGTATTTTATTTTAAACTTTTTCGTTTAGTTCTAGTTTTATTGAACGGAATATAATAATGTGGTGTCCTTTATGGTCTAATACAGTGGTAACCAATCCAGTTATTTATTTACCAATCTATTTATTTTTAGCAGTATAAACCATTCAATTATCTCAAAATAGATTTTATGAAGGACTCCAGCATAGAAACTATACAAAACATGTAAAAAAGCAAAGCTGCTTTGCTTGAAGTGCCCCTACCTACCTAAACCCCCATCCTCACCTCTTTCTCTCCCTCTCAGAGCCTACCACTCAGAACTCAGTTCTAAAAAGTGCTCCAGTGTATGATCTATCTTTGCAGATCTTCCATAGATCCTTAAAATGTGTCATTTCTTTTTTTTTAATTCTCCATTTAATTTTAGTTTACTTCATCCACGACAAGTTAAGAATATGCTAAATTATATCATGACGATTGGTTCTAAAAATTTACTCAATTTCTAACAATTCTTGCCATCTACACTTGACCAAAAGTAAATGTTATTTGGGACTTAAGGATAAAAGCATTTATCACTGCTGTGACTTATATTACTGATCTCTGTGCCATTTTATCTGGTTTGTTTTTGGTCTGGATTTGACTCCTTTTATTTTATAATCTTTCAGTGAAAGTAAAGCAGAGAGAAACTAATGGTTAAAGCCAAGAAGAGGTACATTATTTGCTTAGAAAGAATGCAGAACAGGACAAAATAGGAAGGGGAAAGAATGGGAGAGAGGTACTAATGCAATATGGTCAATCATCAGAGGAAGGCATCCCATGTGCCAAGAAGGGTTCTCAATTATGTTTTAACTGGCTAGTACATTGAACTGTATCCCTCCATGTCAGCAAACATCTGGAGCTTAGTTGGAGGACTCTTACAGCACGTACTCCAGTTCATCCATTATATCACTACCGACTGCAATTTAATCTATTTATGACTCCCCTGAAGTCATAAATTTGATTTGACTTTAGGACTCTTCTCTACACCCTAAAACACAATCTTTCATCTTAAGATGTTCCACTTGAACCAGTCCCTGCTGTGAGGGCATGGGAGGGGCCTATAGTAATCAGGAAAGCAATTATATAGATTTCCCTGCTAACCCTATAGCCACTTATGAAAATATTTCAATGAAAGTAAAATAATATTTTCTAACATGGCTAGCAATGTAACAGAAGTAAACCAATGTGTCAATGGTCAATTGATTTTCAACAAGGGTGACCAAGACCACTCAATGGGGGAAAAATAGTCTTTTCAACAAATAATGCTAGGACAACTAGATCTCCACACAGAAAAAGATATATCTGGACTCCTATCTTAAACCATATACAAAACTAACTCAAATGGATCAAGTACTTAAATGTAAGAGCTAAAACTATACAACTCAATGTAAAACAGTGCTGACACCTTGGAAAACAGTCTGGGTGTTCCCCAAAATGCCAGAGTTACCATTTTGACCCAGCAATCCCACTCCTAGTTATAAACCCTAAAGCAATGAAAACATATGTCCACACAAAAACTTGTATATGAATGTTCATAGCAGCATTACTTATGATAGTCAAAAGGTGAAAACCACACAAATACCCATCAACTAACAAATGAATATACAAAATGATGCATATCCGTACAATGCAATATTATTTGGCTATAACAATGAATGAAGTACTGATACATACTATAAGATGGAAGCTTGAAAACATTATGCTACGTGAAAACTCGCTTTTTTTTTTTCACTTTTTTTTTTCGCTTTTTTTCCACCACATATTATCTGATTCAAAAATCCAGGATAAGAAAATTTCTAGAGACACAGTAAGTGGTTTCCTAAGCCTAGGGGAGGGATGGGAAGATTGTGAGATGATAGCTAAAGGGTACAGGGTTCCTTTGAGATAATGAAAATATTCTGAAATTCATTGTGGTTATGGTTGTAGAACTCTGTTTTAATATACTAAAAACCATGAAATTGTACACTTTAAATAGGTTAGTTGTATGGTATGTGAATTGTATGTCAATAAAGCTGTTAAAAAATAAAAGTATTTTAAAGGTCAGGTAGTCGTTATCTGTTCATTTCTATTGAGCTTTTGCGCTAGACTAAAATCAGGTTCTATCAGAGATATTGTAAAGGGAAAGACCACAAAGGGAGACACATATAAAAATTTAATACTGAAAGATAGCTCGGTCAATAAGTAGACTAAAGAGTCTAGGTGGATAGTTGAAGACTTTCAAGAGAAAATAATTAATTGTTTCAAGGCTTTGAAAAAGTAGAACTTGACCATATTAGAAGCTGGGGCGGGGGGGAAATAGGCTTTTAAGCAAAGAAAAATGTATATCTTCTCCTTTTGGAGCCCAGATTTTTAGTAGTTTTGTGAGTGATTACCAACCGAACTGCTGCTGCTAATGTTAGAATTTACCTTGGACGCTGAAAGAGACCCATAAGGAACAGAAATCTAAAACTATCATACAATCCACTCCCTTACGAAGGAAAAAAAAAAAAAGGTTTGAGCAGAGGCTGTCTCAAGACTAATGACATAAGGGAGGGTTTTATTATGATAGAAGAACTAATGAAAGTCATTAAAATAACAAAAAATAGGATGATTTGGTGACACTGATGGCAGCAGCAGTAGTTATGGACCGTCCTGTGAGGAAAAGGTGTTTTGTTTTTTTCTTGTTCAAAGCTAATTTCTTGATTTTTGTTCTTTCTTTTTGTCTGTTTTCAAATATTTTCTCACACTCTGAGGTTTTCAAACATTCTCTCTCTTCAGGCTCTTTAATCTCAGCATCCAAATATGATGGAGTGATGTATCTGCTAATTCTGAAGTAACATCAATGACAATGAAGAAAACCTCTCCTTTGGTCCAAGTCATCCTTTGGTTCTCCTGCCACTGACAGCCCAATTTCTTGACTCCTATCTCCACTTCCTTATATCTCTTCATTCCCTAAAATATTTCTGAAATACTCTGGCAAAGGTCACCAGTGACCTCCAACTTTCCAATCCCAATTGTTCTTTTCAGACTTCAATTTATATGAGCTTTCAGTGACACTTGAAACTCTTGGTCACTCCACCTTCGGTGTCAGTTATACCCATCTCAGTTGGTTCTCTTAAACCACTCAGTGAAGATGGGGAGGAAAAAAAGGGAATGCACTTGAAAGCTATTTCAGAGTTAAAATTGATAAGAAGCAGTGTTTTAGTTATTAAGGGTGACAGACAGTGGTTACTTGGGTGGTTACTGAAAAAGGATAGGGAATACAGAACTAGGAGAAAAGAGAATTTACAGGAACTGTAAACGGTCAACACCATCTACTACTGCAGAAAAGTCAAGTAAGGAAAAGATACCTAAATTGAGAGGCTGGGATATTTAATGGGAAAACACATGTGACTGAGTGTACTATTATTTCTATTATTATTATTTCTATTACTTCTCTGCCATATTTTTTTCTTACCACAAAAGAAAAGTGTACTCTCTGAAGAATGAAAACCAAAAAACATGAATAAAAAAGACACTGAAGCACTCATAAACCGAACCTCCTCTACACTAACACCTTACTTTAAAATTTCTCATTTTTTTTACTATATACGTATTTATATGCACAGACATGTGCATTTCCATAATGTACATTATATACAAAAGTATGTATATACATATATAAATTTTTAAACTTACAGTTTTGTATCCTTTTCTACATACTATATGATCAGCATTACTCCTGTCAGTACATATTCATTTACGACGGTAGTTCCCCAACATGGCTGCTTTTAAAAGTTAGAAGTCAATAGACTCCACCCCAGGTCCTTGAATCAGATCCAGGAGTAGATCTGTACTTTTATAAAGCTTCCTAATTTTGTGCTATGCACACACAGGTTTAGTAAACAATAATCTACAATATCATTCTAGAAATCTGACAGCAAATTAAGGGAGGGATCTTCTTTAGTTTTCCAATTTATTTAAGGAAGGAAAGGAGGGAGCAACTTTATATACAGAGAAAAAGCAAGCAGCAAAGGGAGAGCCTGACAGGAGAAAGAAGAGGTAAATAGACAGATTTACCATGTTAAGGAAGAGAAGAGAAAATGATTCAATGCATATATTCGTGACATCAATTTCTTCTACTAACTTTTGAAAGCATGTGGCAAGGATAAATATAGATACAGAGATCTTTTTAGGGAAATGGTTTGGAAGTTGAAATATTCCTTTCTGCTGTCTTCTATTTTCTCTGAAAAGTAAGAGCAAGTATTATACTAATGGAAAATGAAGAGACAGTGAAATAAGGGATTATGCAGGGAGTGGTGAAACTGAAGTAGCTACTGTGGAAGATGTAAGAAAGAGATGACTAGGGATGTGCAAGTGATTTCTGTAAAGTGTTAATGGCCATGAACCCACAGAAGCAGCAGTTCATATGGCTGTGTGATTTTCCTCATGGTGGCCAGAAGCTGTGCATGAGCAGAGAAATTAAACAATTTGATGCGAGCAACACTGCAGATTTACAGGGCGAGTGTGGTAGAAGCGCTAATGTTCAAAGGAGATGGAACTTTCAGGAAGAGAGAGGTTGGAGAGCTGGAGAGCTTAGAGCAAGGGATCTAGAATAGATATCAATGAGCCACAGACATGTCAGAGAGCATCATGGATCTAGACGTCACATTCAGTCTGGAATAACTGGTATCATGGAGTCGAGAATAGGGAAATGCTGCTACAGCAATCTTTGTACCTTTTACACAATAAGTTTTGCTAATGCTTTGCAACAATTCCCCTGTCCCTCATCAGTAGTCTCATTCCCCCCCCAACAAAAAAAAAATCTTGCTTGCTACCCTTCACCCTTCCTAAGCATATCAAGACCTCTAAAAAACAGAGCCACCTGAGCAGATTCATATATATATGACTGAGAAATAAATGCTTACTTTTGTAACACACTGAGTTGGGGATAGTGTGTTACACAGCACTACTGTTGCTATAGCTGACTTGTGCACCAAGTAAGAGTGAGCACTACCCCTCTGAACTTCCCACAAATAGTCTAAACCTGTATCTATTATTACCTGCATCTATTACTATAAACCTGTTACCATTTATTATATGTGTCAATACGGATTTCCTTGTTTTTGACTATAAGCTAGCTGAAGGTATAGATCAACCAAGTATTCCTCATCTTTGTATGCCAACAGCCAGTACATTACTCCCATAGAAGTACTCAGCAAGTTTTTACTGGAAGAATAAACTTATAACTTTTTATGCCAAATCAAGATCACAAGACAATTTGGAAACTGGAAATTTAGCAAAGAACAAAATTAACCAAAAAAACTCATTCCTTTTTAGTTTTGCAAGGGAACATAAATAGTATTCTCCAATAAGACTTCATTATACACTAAGATTATAAAAAATTAACTCTACATTTAGCAAATAATATAAACCATTAAAAAGCACACAAAAAAACCTAGGTAATTCCTTTTTATTATTCTTCCCAATTAATATGGGTCACTAACTAAATAGCTTAAAAGAAAAACTATAGTAATTAAAAGAAAAAAATGTATTTACTTCTACTTAAGGTAGATCTTGATTATTTTCCTTTATGTGCTAAATTCCAGAAGTATTATATATAGTTTGTATAATATATAAATACATTTCAAAAGGTCACTTTTTTTGAGTGGTGACACTTAATTATATGTTAGATTAATTATATATTATATATAAAGTAAAAAAGGTTACAAAATTATAAGTTTTAAAAAGTGTTGGAGTTCCCTGGTGGTCCGGTGGCAAGTACTTGGCACTTTTACAGCTGGGGCCTGGGTTCAATCCCAGTTGGGGAACTAAGATCCTGCAAGCCACATGGTTCAGCCAAAGAAAAAGTATGCATATATATTATATATAATATATAAATTATATGTAATTAATCTAATATATATATAATTAAATATCACCACTCAAAAACAGTGATCCACTAAAATGCTCCGTATGCTATTAACCTAAAGATTCACAAAATACCTAATTATCCACATATAAACACATGTAGTATCTAAAAAAGACCTCTACATGTTATTTCTACATTTATAACACACATAAGAAATAATTCATTAAGGCTGTGCTCCTTCTTTTCTGAAACCCAAAATACAAGAAAATTGAATCACTTTGAAATGAACCAATCTGTTTATTAGCTCTGTGGGGTGTAAGAAAACTTCAATTGCTACTCTATGTCATACTGATATAGGCATAAACTCTCAGGTTAAACTTCTCTCAGTAGTACAAGTTTCAATTTGGATTTTAAAATGCTTGAGGGCATCAATTTTCACATCTTTCCCCACTCCCATTTCAGAAATCTGAGACCCAATTTCAGAAAAATACGGACAAGTTATATGGAGGTTTAACATGTTCAAGAATAAACATAACTGCCATTAAGGAAATGCCACATTAAAATAAAGAACATTTAAATCATTTATTATTATCAGGCTTTCTGGCTTCTAATATAATAGCCATTTATCTAAATTCAAAAGAATAATCATGTTTTTCTTAACAACTGCACTTAGATTCAAAAATTCTACAATTTAGAGAGGACCTTCAAGATGGTGGGGGAGTAAGACATGGAGATTACCTTCCTCCCCACAAATACAACAAAAATACATCTACATATGGAACAACTCCTACAGAACACCTACTGAATGCTGGCAGAAGACCTCAGACTTTCCAAAAGCAGTGTGGCTGGCAGGGTCTTGGTGCTCTGGCCAGGTGTCAGGCCTGAGCATCTGAGGTGGGAGAGCTGAGTTTAGGACATCAGACCAGCAGAAACCTCCTGTCCCCACAAAATTTCAAACAGCGAACCCTCTCCCAGAGAACTCCACCTCAACACTAAGAACCACTTCCACTCAATGACCAGCAAGCTACAGAGCTAGAAACCGAAAACCAAACAACTAGCAAGACAGGAACACAACCCTACCCATTAGCAGAGAGGCTGCCTAAAACCATAATCAGTTCACAGACAACCCAAAACACACCACCAGACTGGTCCTGCCCACCAGAAAGACAAGATGCAGCCTCATCTACCAGAAAACAGGCACCAGTCCCCTCCACAAGGAAGCCTACACAACCCACTGAACCAAACTTACCGCCTAAGGGCAGACACCTGCAGCCTGCAAAAAGGAGACCCCAAACACAGTAAGTTAAGCAAAATGAGAAGACAGAGAAATACATATAAGATGAAGGAGCAAGGTAAAAACCAACCAGACCAAACAAATGAAGTTGAAATCGGCAGTTTATCTGAAAAAGAATTCAGAGTAATGATAGTAAAGATGTCCAATATCTTGGAAATAGAATGGAGAAAATATAAGAAATGTTTAACAATGACCTAGAACAACTAAACAGAAAACAAACAATGATGAACAACACAATAAATGAAACTAAAAATTACCTGGAAGGAATCAATAGCAGAATAACTGAGCAAGAAGAATGGATAAGAAACCTGAAAGCTAAAATAGTGGAAATAACTACCACAAAGAGGAATAAAGAAAAAGGAATGAAAAGAATTGAGGACAGTCTCAGAGACATCTGGGACAACATTAAACGCACCAACTTTTGAATTATAGGGGTCCCAGAAGAAGAAGAGAAAAAGAAAGGGACTGAGAAAATATTTGAAGACATTATAGTTGAAAAAAATCCCTAATATGGAAAAGGAAATAGTCAATCAAGTCCAGGAAACGCAGAGTCCCACAGAAGATAAATCTAAGGAGAAACACACCAAGACACATATTAATCAAACTATCAAAAATTAAATACAAAGTAAAAATATTAAAAGCAGCAAGAGAAAAGCAACAAATAACATACAAGGGAATCACCATTGGTTAACATCTAATCTTTCAGCAGAAACTCTGCAAGCCATAAGGGAGTGGCAGGACATATTTAAAGTGATGAAAGGGAAAAACCTACAACCAAGATTACTCTACCCAGCAAGGATCTCACTCAGATTCAACAGAGAAATTAAAACCGTTACAGACAAGCAAAGGCTAAGAGAATTCAGCACCACCAAACCAGCTTTAGAACAAATGCTAAAGGAACTTCTCTAGGCAGGGAACACAAGAGAAGGGAAAGACCTACAATAACAAACCCAAAACAATTAAGAAAATGGGAATAGGAACATACATATCAATAATTACCATAATGTAAATGGATTAAATGCTCCAACCAAAAGACAAAGACTGGCTGAATGTATACAAAAGCAAGACCCGTATATATGCTGTATACAAGAGACCCACCTCAGACCTAGGGACACATACAGACTGAAAGTGAGGGGATGGAAAAAGATATTCCATGCAAATGGAAATCAAAAGAAAGCTGGAGTGCAATTCTCATATCAGACAAAATAGACTTTAAAATAAAGACTATTACAAGAGACAAAGAAGGACACTACACAATGATCAAGGGATCAATCCAAGAAGAAGATATAACAATTGTAAATATTTAGGCACCCAACATAGAAACACCTCAATACATAAGGCAAATGCTAAGAGCCATAAAAGGGGAAATCGACAGTAACACAATCATAGAAGGGGACTTTAACACCCCACTTTCACCAATGGACAGACCATCCAAAATGAAAATTAGTAAGTAAACATAAGCTTTAAATGATACATTAAACAAGATGGACTTAAATTTACAGGACATTCCATCCAAAAATAACAGAATACACTTTCTTCTCAAATGCTCATGGAATATTTCCCAGTATAGATCATATCTTGGGTCACAAATCAAGCCTTGGTAAATTTAAGAACACTGAAATCATATCAAGTATCTTTTCTGACCACAACGCTATGACACTAGATATCAGTTACAGGAAAAAATCTGTAAAAAATACAAACACATGGTGTAATGTAGTAGTAGTAGTGTAGTGCAGTGTAAACAATACACTACTAAATAACCAAGAGATCAATGAAGAAATCAAAGAGGAAGTAAAAAAATAACTAGAAGCAAATGACAATGAAAACATGACGACCCAAAACCTAGGGGATGCAGCAAAAGCAGTTCTAAGAGGGAAGTTTATAGCAATACAATCCCACCTCAAGAAACAAGAAATATCTCAAATAAACAACCTAACCTTACACCTAAAGCAATTAGAGAAAGAAGAACAAAAAAAACCCAAAGTTACCAGAAGAAAAGAAATCATAAAGATCAGATCAGAAATAAATGAAAAAGAAATGAAGGAAACAATAGCAAAGATCAATAAAACTAAAAGCTGGTTCTTGAGAAGATAAACAAAATTGATAAACCATTAGCCACATTCATCAAGAAAAAAAGGGAGACGACTCAAATCAATACAATTAGAAATGAAAAAGAAGTAACAACTGACACTGCAGAAATACAAAGGATCATGAGAGATTACTAGAAGCGACCATAGGCCAATAAAATGGACAAAATGGAAGACATGGACAAATTCTTAGAAAAGCACAACCTTCCAAGACTGAACCAGGAAGAAATAGAAAATGTAAAAAAAACAATCAAAAGCACTGATATTGAAACTCTGATTAAAAATCTTCCAACAAAAGCCCAGGACTATGTGGCCTCACAGGCAAATTCTATCAAACATTTAAAGAAGAGCTAACACCTATCCTTCTCAAACCCTTCCAAAATACAGCAGAGGGAAGAACACTCCCAAATGCATTCTATGAGGCGACCATCACCCTGATACCAAAACAAGACAAAGACATCACAAGAAAAGAAAACTGCAGGCCAATATCACTGATGAACATAGACCCAAAAATCTTCAACAAAACACTAGCAAACAGAATTCAACAGCACATTAAAAGGAAAATACACCATGATTAAGTGGGGTTTATCCCAGGAATGCAAGGATTCTTCAATATACACAAATCAATCAATGTGATAAACCATATTAACATATTGAACAAGAAAAATCATATGATCATCTCCATAGATACAGAAAAAGCTTTTGAGAAGATTCAACACTGATTTATCATAAAAAAACCTCCAGAAAGTAGGCATAGAGGGAATTTTCCTCAACATAATAAAGGCCATATATGACAAACCCACAGCAAACATCATTCTCAATGTTGAAAAACTGAGTATTTCCTCTAAGATCAGGAGCAAACAAGGATGTCCACTCTCACCACTATTATTCAACATAGTTTTGGAAGTCCTAGGCACAGCAATCAGAGAAGACAAAGAAATAAAAGGAATACAAATTGGAAAAGAAGAAGTAAAACTGTCACTGTTTGCAGATGACATAATACTATACATAGAGAATCCTAAAGATGCCACCAGAAAACTGCTAGAGCTAATCAATGAATTTGGTAAAGTTGCAGGATACAAAATTAAAGCACAGAAATCTCTTGCATTTCTATACACTAATGATGAAAAATCTGAAAGAGAAATTAAGGAAACACTGCCATTTACCATTGCAACAAAAAGAATAAAACACCTAGCAATAAACCTACCTAGGGAGACAAAAGACCTGTATTCAGTAAACTCTAAGACATTGATGAAAGAAATTAAAGATGATACCAACAGATGGAGAGAGATACCATGTTCTTGGATTGGAAGAATCAACATTGTGAAAATGACTATACTACCCAAAGCAATCTACAGATTGACTGCAATCTCTATCAAACTACCAATGGCATTTTGCACAGAACTAGAACAAAAAATTTCACAATTTGTATGGAAACACAAAAGACCCCGAATAGCCCAAGCAATCTTGAGAAAGAAAAATGGAACTGGAGGAATCAGACTCCCTGGCTTCAGACTATACTACAAAGCTACAGTAATCAAGACAGTATGGTACTGGCACAAAAACAGAAATTAATATTAATGGAAGGGGATAGAAAGCCCAGAGATAAGCCCACGCACATATGGGCACCTTATATTTGATAAAGAAGGCAAGAATATACAATGGAGAAAAGACAGCCTCTTCAATAAGTGGTGCTGGGAAAACTGAACAGCTACATGTAAAAGAATGAAATTAGAACACTCCCTAACATCATACACAAAAATAAACTCAAAATGGATTAAAGACCTAAATGTAAGGCCAGAGACTATAAAATTCTTATAGGAAAACATAGGCAGAACACTCTATGACATAAATCACAGCAAGATCCTTTTTGACCCACCTCCTAGAGAAATGGAAATAAAAATAAACAAATGGGACCTAATGAAACTTAAAAGCTTTTGCACAGCAAAGGAAACCATAAACAAGACAAAAAGACAACCCTCAGAATGGGAGAAGATATTTGCAAATGAAGCAACTGACAAAGGATTAATTTCCAAAATTTACGAGCAGCTCATGCAGCTCCATATCAAAAAAACAACCCAATCTAAAAATGGGCAGAAGACCTAAATAGACATTTCTCCAAAGAAAATATACAGATTGCTAACAAACACATGAAAAGGATTCTCAACATCACTAATCATTAGAGAAGTGCAAATCAAAACTACAATGAGGTATCACCCCACACCAGTCAGAATGGCCATCATCAAAAAATCTACATGTCTACCTAGAGGGGTGGGATAGGGAGGGTGGGAGGGAGATGCAAGTGGGAAGAGAAATGGGAATATATGTATATGTATAGCTGATTCATGTTATACAGCAGAAAGTAACACACCATTGTAAAGTAATAATACTTCAATAAAGATGTTAAAAAAAAAGAGTATTTGTTAAGTGAATGAATACATACAATAGTGAAAGAAAAAAATAAACTTATACCTAAAGGAAAATACAAAAAAAAAATCTACAAACAATGAATGCTGGAGAGGGTGTGGAGAAAAGGGAACCCTCTTGCACTGTTGGTGGGAATGTAAATTGATACAACCACTATGGAGAACAGTGTGGATGTTCTTTAAAAAACTAAAGATAGAATTCCATATGATCCAGCAATCCCACTACTGGGCATATACCCTGAGAAAACCATAATTCAAAAAGAGTCATGTACCACAATGTACACTGCAGCTCTATTTACAATAGCCAGGACATGGAAGCAACCTAAATGTCCATCAGCAGAGGAACGGATAACGGAGATGTGGCACTTATATACAATGGAATTATTCAGCCATAAAAAGAAATGAAATTGAGTTATTTGTAGTGAGGTGGATGGACCTAGAGTCTGTCATACAGAGTGAAGTAAGTCAGAAAGAGAAAAACAAATACCGTATGCTAACATATATATATGGAATCTATAAAAAAAAATGGTTCTGATGAACCTAGGGGCAGGACAGGAATAAAAACACAGACTTAGAGAATGGACTTGAGGACACGGGGAGGTGGAAGGGTAAACTGGGACGAAGTGAGAGAGTAGCATTGACATATACACACTACAAAATGTAAAATAGATAGCTAGTGGGAAGCAGCCGCATAGCACAGGGAGATCAGCTCGGTGCTTTGGGACCACCTAGAGGGGTGGGATAGGGAGGATGGGAGGGAGGGAGACGCAAGAGGGAAGAGATATGGGGTATATGTATATGTATAGCTGATTCACTTTGTTATACAGCAGAAACTAACACACCATTGTAAAGCAATTATACTACAAAAAAGATGTTAAAAAAAAAAAAACTCTACAATTTAAAACCAACTCATTAAAATGTTTGTCACTTTAAACACCTCCAAATAGAGCCAGCAAGGAGCCCTCTCATCCTTAAACACTCTCTCCCATCACTGAGGGACTAGGCCACTCACTGTACCAGTTTTTGAACACACTAAGCTCCTTCCATTCTCTCTTGACAATTAGCTATCTGTCCACTACACAAACCCTTTAAATGTATACTCTGGAGACAGAGAACTATCTGCTTTTTCTGTGGCTGCCTCTGTCTCCCCTATGCACTGGGAGAAGATCTCCACTACTATGGGGACTGCCGGCCTACTTGAGACTATGTGGGGTCAAGCTCTTTGTTACCAGGCAGACGCTCAATACCAGTCAAGGTCATATCTACATCCCTTCAGTGCATACTTTCTCTCCAAATTTCTCTTATTAAGATTCCCAGAGAAACGAATGAACTAGATCTCAGATGAAGCACTATCAATCAAATAAGACAATAAGAGCTAATACAGAAATAGCAACCAAAAAGTCATAAGGTGGATATACCTCCAGCTTTAATGCTGGATCAGGCATATAGCAGAAAATCAATAGTGTGCATTAAACAAACAGTTACCAGAACTACTCCTTATTTTATACTTATATGTAATATGCATTTTAAACTATAATCATGATATGGTTCACCATAAAGTATGTATTAACCATTTGCTAATAATTCATTGTCTTTGTTATCATTACTACTCATCCTAACAGAATGAATATCTCATAAGAGTAGCATAATCATGAATCACATTTTTAAATGATGACAACCATAGAGTGTTCTGCCTATTTTCAAAAAAAGGTTAAACCACCTGTGATTCTCTTTATTGTCTTTCTTTCCTATACTAGACATTACAATCATAGTTTGTAAGCATGATGAAGTCCTACTAAATAACTCAGTTGATCACCTAAGATCGTACACTCAAAAGTCTGGCGGTTTTCCTTCAGTATCTATTTCAATATATTATATACATGAGTTATCTTTGAAGTCAGTCCATTTCTTTTAATTTTCCTGTCTCACAACTCGAAGGTAAACAATGTACATCATTTTATTACGTATATATCTATTGTATCACACACATACATATATGTGTGAATATATGTACATATACACAAACTCAACACTGATGTCTTATAGTTTAGATATAAAATTATCTCAAAAGTATAAATCAGCTTCCATTTTGGAACAATACACCACCAATGAGCCTAGCAAGAGAGTCCACACGTTCAAAATGTAATCCAGCAAAGACATGTTTTGACAAATTAGACAAAAACGTTCATATTTTCCATTTAACCTTTTTAAAAATGCTGGACAAAAGCTAAAAAGGAGTTAGTGAAGAAGTGTTTATTGTAAATGTACTAGGTGTCAGGCACCGTGCTAAGAGCTCTCACATATACACGATTTCATCCACTCTTACTTGCTTTACAGCACCATACATAGCAGGCTCTTCCTATATGGCTGATGTTGAAGGCTTAAATCAAAATAAAGTCCAGATGAGGATAATTCATTTGCTTGCAACAATGAATTCCCATTTTCTGTATGCCTAACATGACCATGATTTCTTACTAAGCCTCTGAGAATGAATGAATCTCAATCATTGAGAAAAGATTAACAACTCTGTAATGTTGCAATTACCTTCTGGGTAATGATGGCATATTTACAGGAGGTTTCAGTTTGTGATTACCTCACCCTGTGGAGAGGAGGAAAAAAGAACAAATATGGACCATTTTCTATAGCAACTTTTCCTTTAAAAAGGAAATGAAAGTTATAGTCAATAGACTTACCTTTTGACAGAGTTTATTTTGATTTAATATGTACAATTAATCTGAGATACTTTTGTGCTAGTCAGCATGACCTAGCCATTAAAAAAAAAAAAAAAAAGTTGTAACTGCCAAGAAGGATAAAGCTATAAAGCAATTAAGGTTATACTACTACTCATCTGAGTAGGTCTTAGGAGAAAGTAAGCCAGTAAAAGATAAAATGCCTCTTCTGACTTAGTAACCCTTAGAAAAAAAGGATCAGCTATGTTGATTGATTGACAGGAGCCACAGGCTGATCACAGACTAGAGCTGCAGCAACTGGTATCAACTCTCTCCCCCAACTCTACTCCTCTGACTTTTCTCAAGAAGGAGAAACTTCATGACCCAAAACACAGCCCAAACCTCAGCATCTGCTCAGAACAAGGGACCCCCATGTCCTGAAACTACAAAATGCAGTTCCAGGGCTAGAATGGTCAAGATTAGTAGCCAACTACACATTCTTCTTATTCAACTTACTTTTTCTTAATGCCTTGGGCTGAGAGTGCACAGTTAGATAGGACACAGAATAATCTTGGAGCACCCTCATTTCCTCTAATGAACCTAAAACCAATTCTGTAGTAGTAGAGTTTACAAATCTAGCCAACACATGCACCCAATATATATTCTTATTTATGTTTGCTTTTCTACTTTGACAACTTCATTCTTCATATGCTTTAACTTCCAGAAGAGTACTACCCATTGGACAGAATTATAAATGAGATAACAATCCATCAGGTGATAACATTAAAACATTAGGAAATACAATTTATAAGGATTGAGGAGTTGTGCTGTTGAGGTGTTCAGAGAATTCAGAAGGCAGACCCCACTTTTGTTCTCAGGTTTTAGTTTGGTTTGATAAGTTTGGTTACTTTTTCCATCAGGAGAAGAGTAAACCATACTTGGATCCAATATACTAAGTTATTAAATTCTTTCAGAGACTTTCTTTATACGTTCACTGTAATAGTTCAATTAAAATGTACCTTTTTGGGGCTAAACTTTATAAAGAATCCCTATTAAAGGCAAGTCCTGAATACAAGTTAAATACAAGCTAACCATAAATTTAATTTAAGGTTTTAAACCTATTTCTAACTTAAAGAAAGGTTAAAGCAATCTACTTTTAATTAAATATATCTATGGCCAACCTAATTCCAAATCTTAAGGTTCTGCAACCCAATTTCTCATGATAAGAATATTACTAAAACTCATCTGCATTGAATGACAATCTTCCATTCCTCTCTGCTCTCTGAATCCATTATCTCTCTCATGGGAATGAATGCTTTGCTATGACTGATGATGAATAAGATATATAGGACAAATGATGCACTTTTTCATTTAAAAGACTAAAAAGGAAATTCACTTTAGTCTCCTTTCTGCCTAGTTTCATTAAAATCTAAATACAGCTATTCTAAGAGATTTTTTCTAACTCAGTTCAGTTTGACAAAAAACGCCTCATGTATCATTTAAATCAATTACAGATTATCTGGAAATACACCTCAGAAGTTTCATTTTGACACTTTTTGGTTTAAAAATAAACACACAAAATGTCACCAAGATAAATAAGCAATCAGAAAATCCTTAAAAAAAAATAGTATCGAGAAAGAGTATATTGTTTATAATTATTACTAAATTATATTTTAAGAGTTGTTTCAACTTTAGATGGTATTAAAGAAAATATCTTTATATAATTCTTTATTTTTAAAATATCTTTATATTTTATAAATATATCTTTATTTTTTTTTACCTGAAAAATTATACAGCAATGGCCACAATGCTTAGAATAACATTGAAATCTCTATTTAATTTTATTACTAGATGAGCTTAGGCAACCACTGCCATTAAAGAGAAGACCATCCATTTCGCCTGCTGGATGAAAATTATTGTCCCTCTTTATCATTGCTGAATTTCCATGACCTTAGCACAGTTTCTGGCACATAGAAGATGCTCAATAAATACTGCTACCTAAGGTAAGGGAAGCCTGAGGGATGAAGGAGAAGTTGTTGAATGTAAACTATAGATTTTCACATGCTGTTCTAACTTCAAGGATTTGAAACAAATCTACTTTCTAAAAAATCACCATATGCCCATGCACAACTGTATATTTAATGAATTAGTACATTATTTTGGAAATACTACAACTTTAACAGAGTAAGCACCTTATTTTAAAATTATATTCTATTACTCCAGGGGGAAATAAAAGAAAGAAACACTTTGATTTTACTTGCCCAGAGTTTAGATGTACTGGTAATCATATACACATTATTTTATGATACTTTAGAAGTCTCTGATAAATTGCTACAAAGTTAACTGTTTGCTTTAAGTGGATTAAGAAATGAAGTTCCATCTTCTTTTCCTTAAGAACCCAGACCCTTTTATAAACCTGAAACTCTTACACTTCTTAATATTAGTTACTAGCCTTGCTCAGGATTAATAAGATCAAAGATATATCCAAGGAAAAGGAGGAAGGGAGGGAAGCAAGAAAAAGGGCAGGAAGGAGGGAGGGAAAGGGAACAAGTAAGAAAGGAAAGGAGAGGGCCTCCCTGGTGGCGCAGTGGTTGAGAGTCCGCCTGCCGACGCAGGGGACACAGGTTCGCGCACCGATCCGGGAAGATGCCACATGACGCGGAGCGGCTGGGCCCATGAGCCATGGCTGCTGAGCCTGTGTGTCCGGAGCCTGTGCTCTGCAACGGGAGAGGCCACAACAGTGAGAGGCCCGCGTACCGCAAAAAAAAAAAGAAAGAAGGGAAAAAGAAACCAGTGCAAAAATATTTTCTTCCTTGAATAGAAATGTACATAATACACTGATGTAGTTATTTATGATGTATTTATTTAAAGAAGTTTGGGTTCACTTATAAGAAAATAGGGTAAAAAATGCCTCTAGTGATTTGTGTACCCTCTAAATCATGTGAAGAGAAACCCGGGAAGTTGTTCTGATTATTCCCCATTTCTCCATGCTAGGAACTGCCTTAAGATCCCTCTGAGTTTCTCAAATCTGCTTTTTGAGACCCTGGAGGCTGACATCAACGGACAGTAACCCAGGACTCCCCTGCCCTCCAGCTTCAGGCTGGGTCTGACCAATGGGAGACGCTGGCATAAGAGAAACAGTGAGATATTTAGCATCTCCTTCCATCCCTGCTTCTTTCAGGCCTTTCTTTCTGGCCACAGATTCTGTAACTGGGCTCCTCTTTGAGGGCTCCAGCTCTAACTATGCTCCAGTAACCATTCCCTTCTTTCCCAGACCTATGCCCGAAGGTAGAAACAACAGCTTCTGATTCTGGTTGTTCCCTTAACCCTCACCAGCCTTCTCTGAAGAGTCCTTCATGAAACTATCTCCAGTGAAACCCCTGAGTGTGCCATCTGTGCCCTGCTGCTCCCTAATACAGAGGCAAAAATCCTGTGACTCTAAAGAAAAATTCTTCAACAGAATCAAGTCTTCAGATCACTAAAGATGACACTCACATTCACTGGAGCTAAGCACACTTAGCAGTGGGCCAAGACATCAGAAATAAAGAAAGCAAGTTAGAACTGCTGGGGTTAAAAACAAATAAGCACACAAACAAATAAACAAATTCCTATAAAGTGCCCAGAACTGTCAATCTGCACATGGTTCATTCACTTTCAGTCCTGATGGAGTTCTGTTCTCTCCCACTTCCCCCTTATTGGGATGAACACGTTTGAACAAACACAACTTCACGTTTCCATACATAAAGCGATGTCTAGATTAAGCATACATCAGCCTGGCCTATCTGTTTCATCAATTGGCAAGTATATCATACACATTTATCACAACAGAGATACAATTCACTTACATTTTAATGAGTAATTTTTAATTAAAATGGTCATGGTTACTCACATAATGATAGCCTTTTAAGAAAATCTTCCAAAATTTTCCTTATTATTTTTACAGAAACATTGTAAGCACCAAGTATGTAATGATGCTTCTATAGGTTAATTCAAAAAGTTAAAAACTAATGAATGGTTCTTACATTACAGTAAATATTGTTTGTTGCAGAGTCAACTAGAAAACTAGGACTACAGATATTGTTCACAGTCTAATACCATGACCCTGGGCCACTACATTTAGTCTGCCCAGGCTGCTATGACAAAATGCCACAGACTCGATGGTCCAAACTACAGATATTTATTTCTCACAGTTCTGGAGACTGGGAAGTCCAGGATCAAGGTGCCAGAAGATTTGATTCCTGGTGAGGACCCTCTTCCTGGCTTGCAGACTGTCACCTTCTCATTGTGTCCTCACATGACAGAGAGATAGAGAGCAAACTCTGATCTCTCTTCCTATTCTATTAAGGATATTAATCCCATCATAGGGTCCCCATGACCTCCTCTAAGCCTAATTACCTCCCAAAGACCTCATCTCCAAATACCATCGCATTGGGTGTTAGAACATATCGACTGTGGGGTAGGGGGGGCCATAAACATTCAGTCTTTAACAGCCACCTAAAGGAGACTCTTTCCAGCATTATGTTTAAATTCAGCCTTACTTTTTTCTTCTACTGAAAACTTTTACTCATGCCCTAAAATTTTCTAAGCTCACAAACGTTCTCTCCATTCTGCCATTTTCCTCCCAGGAAACTCCTCCCAGGGAATTTCTTCATGGGACGTCTCTTTTCACTCTCTTCCTAATTGTTCTCTAGGGCTGTTGCACAACCCGACTACTACTCTTCCACTTTACTCTCTCCTGAGCTCAGGTGACGGATTCCTGCATCCCAGGTCTTCCTCTGTCTTGGTGTATTCCTTCCTTTTGCTGGCATCCATACATAACCTCCTTAGGAAGAATTTTTTGAAGATAATGCTTCCTGAATTCCTAAATATCTGAAAATATCTGCCTAGACTCCTGAGTGATAAATTGGACAGGGAGTAGGAATCAAATATCCTCCACCCAAGAAATCTGAAGTAATTATTTCACTGTTCTCTACTTTCCCCTGTAAGTGATGAGCCTGTCTGATACTTTCCCAGAAGACATGTGTTTTTTTTTCCTTCCAGAAGATTCTCTTAAAAAAAAAATGAGTTTCTGCTTTGCGTTGCACCCTGCCTACTATGTGCTAGGGTGCATAGGGTGCACATTAGTAGTGCTGTGACTTCCCCAACAAAGATAGAGGGGGGAAGATGAAAAGGAAGGATATATAAAACTACAGCGGCTGCTAGCTTATAAACAAAAAAAGAAAAAAAGAAGGCAATGCATCATCCACATTAAACTCTACCCCCAAGAAACTATGATTCAGAAAGTGTGTTATTCACCCTGGAATCTTTACTTTACCAACACCCAAGCTACTCTGCTTCTAGAGTTACATGGAACACACAGTGGGGGGCAGGGGAATCATGATGAAGACAAAACTGTTCTTCAGCAGAGGGAACATCAAAAAGGCTGTTTAAAGTAAAGCATAACTAATTTGCTACAATGTAGGAAAAGAATATAACAATATCTTTCACTGCTGAGTTTTCCAGAATTCTGAATAACTTAAATTCTATAGTACATATTTCTTTACCATAAAAAGACTTAAAAATTCACAAAGTTGGTAAAGCTAACTCTAAAAAAAGTATTGAAAATACTTTAACAGATGCAGAGCCACTGAGCTAAACTATTACAAGGATGTTTTAGAATACCTAAACTACAACGTGAAGGGTGTCTTGTAGACCTGCATAACTCAGCAGGCCTAATGGAAGGGAAATACTATTCCAGTGATGAGAATCCAGAATGGAACCCACCCTACTTATTTCACAGAGGGACTTAATACAGGGAATTGGTTACACAGGTAACAGATGAAATGAGAATTCAAATATAGGACAATTAAGTAACCCAGGGATTAGCAATAATAGGAATCTGGTAATCCCCCTAAGGAAGAGGCAGAATTGACTGGAACCCAGAAGCCAGGACCATCTAGCAGAAGCTGGAAATAAGGCAAGCCTTCCCTGCAAGAACTGAGCTCACAGAAAGAAAAGCAAAAAGAACGACAACACACCTGCTGCAGGAGACAAGGCTAGCCTCACTTTCGACAGAGGGCGGGCAAGGGAGTAAGGGAGAATTCCCTGGCTTCTCCCTCCTCCCATCCTCAAGTTTCCCCCACTAGCGCCTCCAACTAAACCAACTCTACAGAAACAGAGTTCACAGGAGTGTAGGAAATGTGATGCAGAGCAGAGCAGAAAAGGGTGTGTGAAAGGATATTAGGGCAAACAAACAAATGACCAGCACAGCCAAATAGCTGAATTTGGTAAGAGTATCAATAACCAAGGCAACCCAGACAATTAAAAGCACATGTTCACATAAAATCCGGTACACAAAATTTCATAAAAGCATTATTCACAATAATAGCTTTTATTCACAATAGCTAAAAAGCAGAAACAACCTAAATGTCCATCTGCTCAGGAATGGATAAACATAATGTGGTATATTTACACAATAGAATATTATCCAGCCATAAAAAGGAATGAAGGACTGACTGTTACATACTACAAAATGAATGACCCTTGCAAACAGTATAATAAGTGAAAGAAGCCATAAACAAAAGGCAACATACTGTATGATTCCATTTATAATGAAATGCCCAGAATAGGCAAATCCACAGAGACAGAAAATAGATTAGTGGTTGCCAAAAAATAGAGGAAAGAGAAGAATTGGGACTAAATGATAATACATATGAGGTTTCTGTCTGGAGTGATGGAAATGTTCTGAAATTAGCAACAATGGTTAAACACCATAGTGACTATACTAAACACCATTGAAGTATACAATTTGAAATGGTGAATGTTATGTTATGTGAATTACATCTCAACTTTTAAAATGTTAAAAAAGAAAGAAAGAAAACAAATAACTAAGAAGTGAGAGTATATCATAAGCCTTCAAGATTTAGGTCAAAAGACATTAGTCCTCTTGGTTGTTGGGCAGTGACACTGCACCACGGTAAAACTACTGAAGGTCACTGATACTTGCTGAGAAAATGAGGTATTATTTTCAGGTTCCTAATCTCTAAATAATACATCTGAAGTCCTTCTGCCACTGATTTACAAGCAAAACTAAGACAGCTAAGTCATTTTTTCAGGAACCCATCATAAGAGGTGGGTCTCTGACAGTCAAAATTAAAATGAATACTTTCACAGTTTCACATGAGGAATTGCAAAGCTACAAAGAAGCAAAAATTTCCTTTTTTTTTTTCAATATCTATTCAAGCTTAAAAACACATCCAACTTTTTTTAATATTGGATGATTAAATAGAGAGGGATTGAAAAAGTAAAGAATACAAGCTAGTAATAGTGAAAAGAGGGAAAGGATGTAAGGAGAGAGCTACAGATTCAAAGCCTGACAGTAAAACAGACAAAGCTTCAAGACTCATCAGTGAATTCCAGCTGACCTGCTTGGGACAACTGTCTGGATAAGTAAAACAAACAGTGCTATAAACCTTTTACAGATTTACTACATTTCTGTAAACCACCCCCCTACAGTGCAAAATGATATTCAGTTATGTTATCTGTGGCATAAGAAAGAAAATCACAACAAATTAAATTGGAGTTGCCTTAAATGCCTATCTCAAGTGACAGCTTCTTAGAGTAATACAATTTGAACTTAAAATAGTTTGGTTGTGATCAAGATACAAAGAATGTTGATATATGTTATAGTCAGTCACACTTAGGGCTAGATGTGACTCATAAAACAGAACAACACTTCTCTTATCACTAACTTGATAAGAGAATAATGTGAATAATGTTCCTTCTTTGTATAAGTAAATGCTGAGCTTAATAAAGTCACTTTAATGGATAAAATTATGAAAATGTCAAAAGACAAGTGCTGAAGAACAACCATAAACAAAATAATTTTATAGACACTAAGTACAAGTGAAACACCAAAACTGAAACCTAACAAAAAGTACTGTATTATCCAAACAGCATAAATTTTTAACAGGATACTTACAAAAAAAGCAACACGAGGCTAGAAAATTATTAGTTATGTCACACAGTTCAAAATCTACTTTCTAGCATTAAGGTTTCTAACAGCCTCCCTAAAGTCCCAGGAAGTAAAGATGCTTCCCTATAAAAATAATCCCATTAGGCATTATCGCAAAGCTCTCTGATCCAGCACAACTGGGGCCAGAAGTTGGTTCATATATTGAAAATATTGGTTAAAGCAGAGAATGATTATATGTATAGTAAAAATTATATATATATTAAAAATGTTGCTTTAACTTAAAACACAAATATAAATATTCACTCACCTTCTGATGTAAGATTACAGCCATTTTTTAAGTTTAGGTCCTTTGATTAGGATTTTGTATCATCTTTCTTATACAAACCTATACCTACAATGCAATATTTATAATTTCCAATTTCCTTTGGATTAAAACAGATTGAAAGCTAAAAGGTGTATGCAAAATAATTGGCATCTGAAATCGTTAGATTTATATCATTTTTTTGCAGTTCACTTGTGCATGCTTAACTCATAATAACTTTCCAACTTATCCTTACTGAGATTTTTCCGAATACTTAATAATTTTCTTTGCTGCCACACTCACAGTTCATCACTTTACATAATACTATATTACAGAATTCTAATGAAAAGAATGGGCATTCATAGGATTGGAGGCAGATGGGAAACTGGCTCATTACAAGCACACAAAGCAATTGGCAGGAGCAGAATTGCATACATGAAGTAGACCACAGTTTACTCCCCATGGCTGCTCAGTATCCTGTGGGAAGCAGGCAGTATCATTTACAGTGAGCCTGTCAAGCAGAAATAAATTCAGTAAGTCTAATAAGTAGACAATGGTTAAGTAAACCTCCACTGTACATCTATTCCACTGAAAGTGAATAATCCGTCAGTGAACACAGATAAAAGGGGTCAGAGAATCAATATCAGATTGGAAAGCTAGAGAAAGTTCTAACAACTTTCTATAGAAATGCCTATTGGCTGATTAGTTATTTTAAGCTCACATCCATCAAAAAGACTATTTCTCAGCACTGGTGCTGGTTTGGTTAACAACCCTAAAGCCTTCTACCTCTACCTTGTAGTTTGCCACCCCATCACCAAAATAAACAGTATCAGGGGTCCCCAGACACCCTGGAAATTCACTTTCTAGAAACATCACCATCTCCAATAAGCCAAACTGAAGGAAGCCACATAACAAAAATGCATTCACAGAGGACCCATGGGGAGTCGAAAATGTTTACATTGCAGAAGATTCCTTGAAGTTCCATTTGAATCCAAAGGTCAATAGACATTCCAAAGAAAACTTCTCAACAATCTACTGGAAGCATTACCCTACCTGGCACCAACTCCCCTCTGCTCCCACAGAAAAGTTTATAAGATATCAAAAACTCTGGAAAGTTTACACTTTATATTATGAAGATGTGTTATTTGCCATGGGGATAATTTATATTATTATTCCCAATTTTTCATAAGCCTCCATAAAATCAAATTCTGCTTCCAGTATCACCAACATAAGGCTTGATCAAATTATTTGGTTAATGAAATGGAAGTACAAATCACATCTGCCAATTCTGAGCTGAATCTTTCAGAGCCACGACAGGTTCCCTCCACTGCTCTTTCTCTCTGTCACGAGATCGGCACATCTCACACAGGGGCTGCTCCATCACCCTGGATCCTGGAAAGAATTTGACACTTGGGACAGAGCCACAGCTGACAACCACAACCAACATGAGCAAGAAGTACCCTTTGTTATTGTAAGCCATTAAAATGTTGGAGTTTTTTGTAACAAGCCATACCGCAGTGAAAGCTAACACAACAACCATCGATTTTGTTGAAGGAAGAGAATACAAAGGAGGTTGACATCAGTGCTATACCTTCCAACCATAAATGACTTCTAAACCAATAAATAATGATCACTAATTTTCAGATCAGTGTTTCTCAAACTATCTATGATGATGGACCAGTTACCTTTCCTTTTTAAATTTTCCAATCTATTATAGACCAGTACTTACAGAAAATATTAAAAAATGAATTATTAGAAAATCGAAAGAAAAGACTTTCAAAATATAAGCCCCAATATTTATATTATTATTATTAGATTCAACAGAAATAAAACTACTCTTTCAAACTGCTATTAAAGTTTCTAAATACTTACTCCTGGGCTTCCCTGGTGGTGCAGTGGTTGAGAATCTGCCTGCCAATGCAGGAGACACGGGTTCGAGCCCTGGTCTGGGAAGATCCCACATGCCGCGGAGCAACTAGGCCCGTGAGCCACAACTACTGAGCCTGCGCGTCTGGAGCCTGTGCTCCGCAGCGGGAGGGGCCGCGATAGTGAGAGGCCCACGCACCGCGATGAAAAGTGGCCCCCGCCTGCCACAACTAGAGAAAGCCCTCGCACAGAAACAAAGACCCAACACAGCCAAAAATAAATACTCACTTCCAATTTCTGACAATATATTATTATTGCAAACCAATTACAGTGCACAGAACCACACTGCTCCACAGAGCACACTTCGAGGAGCACTGTTTCAGAACATGTGAAATTAAGAAATATAAAGGCTTTTGTGATGATGTAAACTTCTTGGCAATTGTATAAATGGAAATTAAATTGTAGACAAATTTTGCCCAGAAAAGAGGTAAAATTTTTCCTTAGCATCTTTCCCACTCTGCAAAAATATCTGTGGTTCCATTTTTCTATAGGCATAAAAATCAGGGGTTTTTTTTCACCTTGTTTTTTCAGTCTATCAATGATAGACATTTAGATTATTTGAAAAGTGCCTAGCTCCCAGACTTAGTAATTTTAAATGAAATGTTTTCAGTTATAACGAATAGGAACCCAATTATTTTATATTGACATATGTAGTTTACTGCCTTTCTCTCTACTTATTATTATCTAGCTACTGAAAAGCAGCTAGTTTTCTCCAATTATTTAGCAACCTGCAATAAACATGATTTAGTTCTAAAACCCCAAGTATATTTTAAATCACATTTAATTTTCTAAAGAATGAATCTTTCCTTTATTAAAGATGATTCAAAGTTTCAGAAATTAATCTCAAGCCTTTAAAGTAGTTTCGGGCTGGCCCAGAAATACTTTTTGGGTGCTAAGATTCCAATCTTGATGAATGTCATTATATATCCACCGTCCTGGGTTGCTGCAGCAGCTGCTAGCTGCTTAAAGAGCGAGTTTTTTTAAAAACGACTGAAAGGAAAAGAAATGATTGTTTCATTTTCTCTCAGATGAAGAAAAATATGTGAAATATATTTAAAGTGAAAGTGCTTTCTAAGTTTTAAAAATATGGATGGCAAAAGCCAGAGCCACCTCAGTTTGGGCAAAACAGAGACTACATCATTTGACTTTTGCAAGGCTCAACTGCCTTTTGAAATTAATAGTATTTTTTTTAATAAGAAAAAGAAAGACTTTTGCAAATTAGAGTACTTTTTCAATCTTGTCAATTAAGATTTCTATAGCATTGAGTAATGTATAAAATTACAATTTGCAATCTAGTTAGTATCTAGAGCAACCCAGTTAGGCAGGTAAGAGGAATATCATCACCTTTAACCCCACTAAGCCAGATGAAGAGCCATGTTTAGAGAGCTCCACTGTGGGTTCAAACTCTAAACCCCATTCTTTTTTTTTTCTACACTCCAATACATGGTAATTTCCTTCTTAAAGATCATTTATATTTGACAACAATAAGCATTTGTACCTAAAATATTTTCAGGTCAGTTGGCAAAAAAATACGCTAGAACAGCATACATTTACCAGCAGTATTATATGTATAGGAAAGTATAGTGCAATTTCTAATGATTAGAAGAGAAGAGAGATATCACAATATGCTAACATATTTTGATTACTGGTATAATTTTCTATAATACAGAATTAAAGTCTAGACAGTCTTTAATTTTCATTTCTTCTGAAAAATTATCGAAATAGGTGGTTAATCATTTAGATAAAAATTGAATTAAGAACATTTCCTTTTACTGTTTTCCTGTTACTGTAAATATAAGTAACAATTTATTCCTTAGCAGAAATAAGATTTTTGTTGTTGGTTTTTGAAGATGTGTTTTATATTATCTTTGGAGGTGTAGGGAGGAGGTAGATACAAAAGCAATGTTTTAAATTATATATGTATACACTTCCATGATAAAAATATAAGTAAAATGATGTTACTTTTTACAACTCTGCCTATAGGTAAAGAAGCAATAGGGCTTTTTAGGTGATATTTCAAGTACATATATAGAAGTTAAGCTTACTGTTACATTAAATGACAAAGTAAGGAATTCTTAAAAATAACCCATGTTACAGTTAGAGATTATTTCCATAGAATCTTTTAAGTTTACTGCTGTTTCAACTTAGCTGATAAATATGAAGTTATATGAATACAGTTAAATGGTTTTAAAAACGTTTTAATATCATTAGCAAAACCACCTAGAATACTTTTTATTAATCCTCATTTGCACTTTCTAATTTTAAAAAATCAACTGTAATTTTTTAGCTAATTAACACAAACTGTATTTTCCCTTCAGTTTAGTACAAATCTATACATTGGAAGACTAACTATAAAATCTAACACATTTTTGATGCTGAGAAAAACCTCAACAAAGAAAAATAACTTTCTTCTTGCTCATCTCTTCATAGCCATAAGAAATAGATTTTTTTTAAATAAGGGAAAAAATATAGAATTCCTTAATTGTATTTTTTAAAAAAGACATGTTTAGTTCAGTAATTATGGGTATATTTTCAGCTATGCTGTCATTATCATCAAAATTCTATATTCTACAAAGTTACATTAAATTAACACTCAGGTATAACATTCTTTTCCAAAGAACTATTATTTTAAATGAATTTTTAACCCAGAATGTTGGCTCTACTCTCAATTCGAAAGTTGTTTTTCTTTCTTTATGTTTTTAAGCCAAAGCTGTTTAGTGAGAAAAGTTTGAGATCCCATATATAAGGAGATCCTGAGACCCTATAACAGGGCAAAAAAAAAAAAAAAAATCCCTTCATCTAGATAAGTAAATAAATTAAAATTTTCCCAACATACTGCCTGTTAATTATTTTAACAGTTAACTGTATTCTATCATACTTCCTATTTTCTATCACAATTTCATTTATCTTAGTCATTCCTATCTCTCCAGCAAAAATAAAGGCCCATTGATTAAATCTGATATTCTTTGTGCCCTTAGACACTAAATAAATATTGCTTGATTGAAAATAATTGACTGAATGTTGTTTCAAGGATATGGAGAGATTTTAAATTATGTGATATACCTTCACAAAGAATAGGATTTTCAAAAATCAAATTAAATTGAAAAAAAAAAGTTAACAGAGGATAATTTTACATAAAATAGGGACTAGATAATTTTGAGTTTTCTCTTTACAAAAGATTTTATAAATTGTTATACTTTTAATATTTAAACATTAAATCCTAAATCCTTAAAATTTTTAAATACAGTTTCCAAACACATATATGGTCCAACTGGATTTACAAGGAACAACTTTTAATAAATCAGCATTAGTCATTATGATAGCTACCAAATCTAGTTTCATACAGTCCCTTTCCCATATTTTTATATTTCTAAAACCTATTTAGTAGGTTCAATCATAAATATGGAGGAGAGGTAATCAAATGCAAGTACTAAATTTTAACTGAGGTTCTTATAGCAGTTTTGGTATCTGTATGTAAAACTTTAACTTGAACACTCTCAAGCAATACCTCTCAATAAATGGCAATAAAAAGAACTAATAAAATAGAATGCCAAAAAGTGCCTTGATTATAGGTTGATATCAAAGTGGTCTATTAATATAAAACTAGTGGTCAAGGCAGTCACTTAGAGAAGATGGGGAAATAGTCACGTTTATGTATGAGAAAAAATTATAACAATTTTAACAACAATTTAAGTGAAAAGACTCCTAGTCTCAAAATATATTTCATAATAATCACCAGGCCAAGCTATCTGAATCAGCAGACACACGATCTTTTTCAAAACTTTCCCTAAAGTTTTCAGTAACTCTAGAAACAGGCAGCTGGCATCATCTAATTTGGGGGACTACACAAAGAATAATTTTAAGTCCTTAGACCTGCTTTTTCCAATAAGGGAGCCACCAGACAAAGGTGGCTACTTGTGCTTAAGATTAGGTTAGTGCAACTGAGAAACTAAATTTAAAGTTTTATTTAATTTTAATTACTTTATTAAATGTAAATTTTAAAACTATTATTCATTTGAGTTGCTAGAACTTTTAACAATGGTTGGAAAAACTTGGGTATGTACTTTTAAACTGAAAATTTTATTAAATCTAAATATTGATCAAGTATTTCCAATGGAAAAATACCAGATTTAGAAAGTACAGTACAAAAGAATGAAAATATCTCACTAACAAATTTTATATTGATTACATGTTAAAATATGTTTTGATATATTGGGTTAAATAAAAATCTATCATTATTAAAATTCATTCAGCTGTTCTCCTTTATTTTTTTAATATAGCCACTAAATTTTTTGAATTATATAAATGGTGTCCATTATATTTCTATTGGACAGTGCTGCCTTAGACAATATAAATAAAATCAAAACTTTTTTTAAAGTCAGTTTCCTTAAGGTATAATTTACACGCAGTAAAATTCACTCTTTTACATGTACAGTTCTATAAATTCTGACAAATGTATACAGTCATGTAACCACCACAATCAAGACATAATACATTTTCATCACCCCAGAAAGTCCCCTTATGTTTCTCTGTAATCAGCTCAAAACTCCTACCCCTAAACCGTGACAACTCAGTTTTCTGTCCCTACAGTTTTGCTCTTTGCAGAACAGTACAGCATGTAGACTTCCTGAGTCCAGGAAAATCAAACTTTAAAGACCATGCTACCCTATGGTACTAAAGGATTATTATTGATATTTCCTTTCCTTGTATTACGAACATTTTACCAAGGCCTATTTTGCCAGTTATTCCATTTTCAAAACTGAAAATGAAAGCTTTCTTCCTTGTCACTATTACAGTAATTTATTTATACTTATAGAATAAAACTGAGCACACTGTATTTTAGTTATTTACATACAGGTTTCCCTCCACTAGACTGTATGATGGAACCCTGACTTCTAGAACCACTGTGCTTTCCATAGAGTTAACTGCCTAGTGAAATTAATGGTGCAGATGACAAGGCTGAGAAGGTATTCCCCATATTGTGTTATAAAAAAGGAAAAGGAAAAAACAAAGAACTGACTGATGAAGCAGTTTACCCTCTAGATTAACTGTCTACTTTTATTGTGGTCTCAAAAAAAGATATTAGAGGATCCAAGTACTACGATGCCAAATAACCAGGAGCAAGTGCTAGTGGAGATTGAACCTACACCAATATTTTTACCTAGATTGCTGTTAGTTTTGTCAGAGCTTGCTAACAAAGTTGAATAGATTTGGAGTACTCTGTCTAACACTATTTTTCTCATAAACTCTGTTATTTCTGGTACATGATTTTAAGAACATAAAGTTTTTAAGAAACACATGTATCTTATTACAGCAGAAACACCTTTACCGCATGAAGGTAAAGACTGAAGAAATTCTATGGAAAAGTATAATATTTGTAATCAATAATATTCATAAAAGTTAAATATATGAAATATAACATCTATGTTTTAAATAAATAAATAAAATATTACAACTGAGTTTAATCGTTCTAAAATACTTACTGAAGTCTCCAGTAAGAAAAACTCCCTCTGCTCCCGGGGCCCATTCTTTGCAGTATAAACCACCATCAGCACATCTGTGGACGCCAAATGATTCATAACCTCTGGAAAACTTATCAATACCACCTTCATTCTCTCCAATGTTGTTCAAAGTCTTGCTAAACAGCTTATACCTTTGAAAAAGTGCAAAAGAAAGGAAATTGAAAAATTAAATCATCTTCCAGAAAAGCTACTGTAATTAAGAAGTTGCTTTACTCTCATTCAGAAAAAGAAAAAAGAAGACATCATTAAAGAGGAATGATGTGAATAATTTCATTTATTGGTAGAAGTTACCTGGTAGGATAAAATCATTTTTATCTCAAATAAACTGAACTAATCCAACTAACATTTTTTTTTGTAATTTCAAGCATTTTGGTATAAGAGAGAAAATATGATGGCTATGTTATTCCATGAATATTTTAATATCAGCACTATAGCAACTTCTATGTCAAGACAGTATAATGAAGGAGCATTCCTACATCTCTCCTCAAACTCCTAAAAAAAAAAAAATGAAGGAAAAATAGCTAAAAACCAGTAAGAAAAATAAAATTACTCTATAGCAGGTTTGGCACACTTTTCCTGTTAAGGGGCAGATAGTAAATAGGCTTTGCCAGCCATATGGTCTCTATCACAACTACTCAACTATGTCTCTGAAGCATGAAATTGGCCACAGACAATATGCAAATGGATGGGTGTAGCTGTGTTTCTTTTTGTTTTTTTACATCTTTATTGGAGTATAATTGCTTTACAGTGGTGTGTTAGTTTCTGCTTTATAACAAAGTGAATCAGTTATACATATACATATGTTCCCATATCTCTTCCCTCTTGCGTCTCCCTCCCTCCCACCCTCCCAATCCCACCCCTCTAGGTGGTCCCAAAGCACCGAGCTGATCTCCCTGTGCTATGCGGCTGCTTCCCACTAGCTATCTATTTTACATTTGGTAGTGTATATATGTCCATGCCACTCTCTCGCTTTGTCACAGCTTACCCTTCCCCCTCCCCATATCCTCAAGTCCATTCTCTAGTAGGTCTGTGTCTTTATTCCTGTCTTATCCCTAGGTTCTTCATGACATTTTTTTTTTCTTAAATTCCATATATATGTGTTAGCATACAGTATTTGTCTTTCTCTTTCTGACTTACTTCACTCTGTATGACAGACTCTAGGTCCATCCACCTCATTACAAATAGCTCAATTTCATTTATTTTTATGGCTGAGTAATATTCCATTGTATATATGTGCCACATCTTCTTTATCCATTCATCCAATGATGGACACTTAGGTTGTTTCCATCTCCGGGCTATTGTAAATAGAGCTGCAATGAATATTTTGGTACATGACTCTTTTTGAATTATGGTTTTCTCAGGGTATATGCCCAGTAGTGGGATTGCTGAGTCATATGGTAGTTTTATTTGTAGTTTCTTAAGGAACCTCCATACTGTTCTCCATAGTGGCTGTACCAATTCACATTCCCACCAGCAGTGCAAGAGGGTTCCCTTTTCTCCACACCCTCTCCAGCATTTACTGTTTCTAGATTTTTTGATGATGGCCATTCTGACTGGTGTGAGATGATATCTCATTGTAGTTTTGATTTGCATTTCTCTAATGATTAATGATGTTGAGCATTCTTTCATGTGTTTCTTGGAAATCTGTATATCTTCTTTGGAGAAATGTCTATTTAGGTCTTCTGCCCATTTTTGGATTGGGTTGTTTGTTTTTTTGTTATTGAGCTGCATGAGCTGCTTATAAATTTTGGAGATTAATCCTTTGTCAGTTGCTTCATTTGCAAATATTTTCTCCCATTCTGAGGGTTGTCTTTTGGTCTTGTTTATGGTTTCCTTTGCTGTGCAAAAGCTTTGAAGTTTCATTAGGTCCCATTTGTTTATTTTTGTTTTTTTTTCCATTTCTCTAAGAGGTGGGTCAAAAAGGATCTTGCTGTGATTTATGTCATAGAGTGTTCTGCCTATGTTTTCCTCTAAGAGTTGGATAGTTTCTGGCCTTACATTTAGGTCTTTATTCCATTTTGAGCTTATTTTTGTGTATGGTGTTACGGAGACACTTTATTTACAAAAACAGATGGTGGGGCCAAATTTGGCCTCTGGGCTGTAGTTTGCCTAGCCATGTCCTATAAAGCATGGAAAGAACATACATTACATCAAACTACAGAAGCTAACAGCCACGAGAAGAAATCAAAGATTGCTTTCCAAGCAGGACCAGGAATAACACATGGCTGCTCCTGAACCTCTCCCAGATTCCCAGAGTCCATATTCAGGGCTGGTACACAAAAACATACTACTACTTGCACTTATTAGCCCCAGGTCTGGGGAGAAGCAAAGTAGGACAAAACTGGTAAAACTAGAGAAATGAAGCCTGTGGCAGGTGCTCTATGTCAGAAGTGAAAGTTCCAGAACTATGCAATGAATTGAGCAATGTCCATAAACTTCCCTGCGTACTCAATACCCTGAGGGGTAATCAATAAAAGTCCCAGAAAGATGGCATGAATCCAAGTAGGGAATATACAGGGAATATACAAAATGTAAGAAGCTAACTAATGAAGAACACCTCAACTGAGCTGAATGGAAAAAGACTCTTTCCACAAATGTTTCATGCTGTACTTCAACTTAAATAAAAATGAATTGAATTAAAATAAGAGCTGAGAGATTATATGACAGAACAACAGAATGAGAAGGAAAATGAAACTGCAGACCCAAAGAAATAAACAGAGTATCAAAACATAGCATTAGAAAATAATAATTAAATTAGAATTGGCAAGGAACAAAGTGTACATATAACCAAGGGCGGAAAGCGGGGCATGGGGGGTGGTGGTGGGATGAATTGGGAGATTGGGATTGACATATATACACTAATATGTATAAAATAGATAACTAATAAGAACCTGCTGTATAAATAAAATAATAAAATAAAATTCAAAAATTCAAAAAAATAATTTAAAAATCCCTATTTTTAAAGTTAAAAAAAAAATACTATACAATGGACATCCCCAATAATTGAGTATGAGAGTTACTGTTTCTCTACATTCTTGGCAATGTTAGTCTTATTAATCCATCTGATATTTTTTAACTCTCTGGTTGGTAAAAATATCTTATTGTGTTTTAGTGCTTGCATTTTCCTAAATTATTATTAAGGTTGAATGGCTTTTCTTAAATTTATTAGCTATTTGTGCTTCTTTTTCAGTGAGATGAGTGCAGGCTAGTATTTACTAATGGTATAACTCTGGATGAATTCCTAAATTTCTTTGTGCCTCATTTTCTTGCCTGCAAAATGGAGATGCTAAGTGTATTTGATCAAAAGGGTTATTACACAAATTAGCTGAGTTTGTACATGTAAAGTCCTTAGGCTATTGCCTGGCAAATAATATTCTCTCAATCAATATTACCTATATCTTTGTCCTTTATTTTTCCATCTTAGGTTGCTTTATTTTTTGATTTGCAAATGCTCTTTATATATTATAGAAGGTCATCTGTTTTCTGAAACACACTTATTGCAAATATTTTCTTCCAGTTGGTTTCCTTCTAGCTTTACTTATGGTATATTTCATCTTAAAGAATTTAAAAATTCTTTCTAATCTATCCATCTTTAAGGAGTTTTATATAGAATATATATAGCATTATATTTTGCTTAAAAGGTATTCCTAATCATAAGATTAAAATAATTCTCCCATATTTTCTTCCACTATACTTATATTTTTTGGTGTTTAGTGCTTAAATTGCCTTGGAATTTATTTTTGTATGTGGAATGATGTAGGAATTTGAGTTTTCTTCCAAAGTGCGAGAATAATTTTCCCAGTGCTCTTTATTTCATATATTCTGCCCTTTCTCCACTGATTGAGATGCCTGATTGACTTTATGTATTAAATTCACATATATAGAAGGCATTTTTATTTATTCCTCTTTCTTTGTTCTTTTCTGTATCTGGAGGAAGAATACCACACAATTTTAATTAACATAACTACATATAATAGTATATTTAATATTTGGTCATACAATTTCACATTTTAATTTTTCTGTACATTTTCTTGGATATTTTAAAAACTTTTTTCCTTTATATGAACTGTACAATCAGTATGTCAAGTTTATTCAGATTATTTTACTATACAGATTAATTTGGAGAGAACTGCTACATACAAAATATTGAGTCCTTTAGCACATTTATCATTAGGTTAATCTTAGCATTTTGCTGTTATCATGATAAGATGCTCCTTGTCTACTACATTTTCTAAGTGGCTATTGTTGACAAATAAAGATGCTAGCGGTTTATTATAAAAAAGAATTATTAGGTAAGTGAACTGAAAATTGATATAATTAGAGAAAAAAGACAAAGAAATTGAAAATATTAAAGAAAAGAGATATGCAAAACTAACAAAAATTATCAAAATAAGGATAGCTGGTGACTCTGAAGAACAAAACTAAATAAAATGAATATAAAAGACATAAAACTGGACAGTTTTTCTACAGAATTAAATCTGCATTTTAAAAAGAACACATTATGTTTTAAGAAAAAATTGGAAAACAAACGCACAAACACGCACGCACAGCATCTCCCAGTTTAAGCTACTGAAATTCAAAGGAGAAAGAAATAATTCTATGGACAACTGGTACAAAAAAATAAGGGGAGGCGGGCATTTTTTTTTTTGCAAAGGAGCATTACATTAAAGACCAAAACATAACAAATCCAAGCCCACACAATTCTGAGAGGGAAAAGTAGTAATCTAAGGATATTATATGAGGGCTTCCCTGGTGGCGCAGTGGTTGAGAGTCCACCTGCGGATGCAGGGGACGTGGGTTCGTGTCCCGGTCTGGGAAGATCCCACATGCCGCGGAGCGCCTGGGCCCGTGAGCCATGGCCGCTGAACCTGCGCGTCCGGAGCCTGTGCTCCGCAATGGGAGAGGCCACAACGTGAGAGGCCCGCATATCACAAAAAAAAAAAAAAAAAAAGTCAGTTTAAGGATATTATATGAGACACATGCCTACTCGAGCTTAAGGAATTCCTTAAATATTGCCAAATTAAAAAAATAATTTTAAGTCTATGACATTAATGAACCATTGTTGAAGAAAAGAAAAAAAAAACTTTCCATAAAAATTAGTCAATTAAAAGACTAAAAACACACACAGAGGAATGGACAGTCATTGCAGCAGTGTGGTTGAGCCCTAAGTCTTTAAATATAGAACAAAGTTTAATCAATTGTGCAATTATGTGAATGTGATAACAAGAAAAGAATCTCAATGGACAAGTGAAAACTTGACTTATAAAAAAAACAAGAGGTAAGTGAAAGGGAGATGGAATAAAGCATGAGTGGTCAGACCCCTATTTTTTTTTATAACAGAGTCACTCAACACTGACTAAAATTTAAGATTGTCATCATTATACTCTTTAATCTCTTCATTAATCTTAGATAGCCACTTTAAAGAAAGTCGTAATGTGAATTTCAGCCACTTCTTTCATTTTATTTCAGTCTATTTGTTTAAAATTAAAACACATCTATTTTCCTCATGTTTTATTATATTATTTCTATCAAGCTATTTCTCTATCCTTCTACCTATATATAAGCATATAAAAAATATCAAGAATGATGTTCCTTTAATATCAGTGATGATTTTTTTGGTGGGGTTTCTATTTACTTTCTCCCCTGCATTGTTCTAATTATTTATAACAAAGAAACACCATTTAAACAAAATAAATGTTTTTTTCTGAAACTACAAAATTTTTAGATCATTAAAATATCTACATAATCCTATAAAATATTCCACAAGAATTTTAATACGTATGTAAAACTATGTTTATAAAATTTGGGGAATTCAAATAGTTTGAAATAGATCAGTGGGACAAAACTGAGTTCTTGAAATAGACTTGAACATATAAAGAAATTAAATACATCATAAAAGGACATTTCAAATAAATAAGAAAAGAATGGCTTACCTATTAAAATATTGGAATCTAAGTTTAAAAATTGGACCTCTAAAACCAAAATAACTTTGAAAGATCAAAGTTATAAATATTTAATTTAAAAAAAACCCTACAGTTCACAGAAAAAGAAGTACAAATGGCCAGTAAACATATTGAAAAGATGCTCAAATTCATAGATAATTGAAGAAGTGCAAACCTAAATTTCAAAATTCCATTTTCCACCTAAAAGACCAGTAAACATGTGATAGTCTGTGCAGACAGAATGCAGGTCCAGGAAAAAGGCATTCCCAAATACTCTTTAATGAAATATAAATTAGATAACTATTTGGCATCAGCTATGAAAATTTCAAAATTACACTATTCAACTAAGTAATTCCATTTCTAGAAATTTACCCCTAGGATATATCACACAAAGAAGCAAAGACGTGTGTATAATGATAATCATTATGGCATTATTTAAAATACCAAACCATGGAAAATACCTACCTGTTCAACAAGGGAGGCTGGTCGAATTAACTGTGGAACATGCAAACAACAAATTACATGAGATCCATTACGAAGAATGAGATAGAACGAAATGTGGTGGTGTGGAAAAATGTCCCAAGAGCGATGGCTTAGGGAAAGAAGCTGCAAAGCAGTTTTCTACAAACCATCTATTTGTATAAAGAATATTCATATAGGTACAGATGGCATGTAGATGGTATTTTCACAGAGTCCCTTCCTCTGCACCAGCGGTTGAATTCCAGTGGCCTGAGGTGAACAGGAGCCTTAAGCCCCCCTAGCCTCACCACACTCACCACATTTGCTTCAAAGACAAGAAGAGGTACAGCACAGAATCTGATCGGTGTAGTGCAATGCCTACGGGAGTGGTAGGTGTGAGTGGAATATTTCATATATGACCCCCTTTTGTATAGTATATATATACCCAACACACACAAATACACATGTCCACCTGTGAGCACACATGCCCATGGTTTCATAAAAATTCAGATTACATTTAATCTATTATTTGAAACAAATTAGCTTTTATTGAAATGATACAACCCCAGTCTCACTGGCAGTCTTTACTCTAGTCTTTACACAAACTGAACCACCAACAGAAGCCAGGAAGGTATTATAAATATGAGGAGCTGCTCCCACATGAGGAACACAAAAGGGCAAGCCTGATGATAAAAGAATGACCAATGAGGTTAGCCTTTGAGTATGGAAAACAACGCAGAGAAGAACTCTAAGTGAGATGGAGAGCACAAAGCCCAGCGAAAAGTGACAGTGTCTATTTAAAAGCTAGAGCCTATTATTACCAAGCATTTGCCAAATCAAGTAAGAATGAAAAAATTCCAGATTTTTCTATGAACTGTCCCTAATTTAACACTGGCAACTGTTTCAAAAATACTTCAAATACTGATCTGGACCAAAAAAGAAAAAAAGGCAAAAAACCCCTCAATCTACAGATCTAATGAAAGACTAGTACTGCAAACTCTCTCATACTCTCCAACTTCTATGAGAAAATGATTGTTCCTCTTATAGATATTATTCAGCTATAACTCTTGGTGTATGGAAACTCTAATCCATATTAGACAATATAAGTAACAACATTCAATAAAATGATCAAACAGGAACAGTCAACAAAATAAATCTGGACTTAGGGTAAAAAAAATACATACACATACATTATCATAATATAAGAAAAATTACTGATTCTTTTTAAAAAGACATCAACTTTGGGAGGGCAAATAAATGTGGCAATAATTTTACTGTCAATGTGGTTATAATATCTTTAAAACACAATTTTAGATTTATTTAAAGTTTAAGTTTAAAAAATAATCATTCTTAAGACGTTTCATAAGACATGTACAAATGTCCCATTTACTAAAATTGAACAGAAACAGGATTATAGTATGATATAATTCTAACTAAATATCTTGACTTCCTCAAGGTCAGCCCTGTAGCTTCTGATACAGAAATACACATTCCACTTTGAAATCACTGTGGCTCAAAAAAGAAAATGCCTGAGGATATAGCAAGCTCATCGTCCCTTTGCCCTCTCCTACTACAGTCATCTCTCTCAATATTTTGCTATGAATTTATAGAATATTTAAAAACTGGGTCAAATTCTTGGTAACCAGAACATAAAACGAAGTTAGTATTGCAACTAGCATTTTGTACAGATATAAAAATATTATCACATTTGATTGATGTTTTTAATCCTCTTTTTACAAAGAAAGAAATAGAGGCACAGATAAATATGTAAGTTGCCCAAGGTCAAGAAGGTAAAAAGCAGTAGAGATGTAGTATTATTCATCACAAAAGGTATACTTTAAGGAAATCAAGAGACAAAGTCTCAAATTAAAAGTCACATCTTCCTTTTAAAGAAAGCCCTATAAGTTTTATTCATAAGGCTATTAATCTTATAATTAAGAGAAACAGCTAAGGCTCTAGAAACAAACAGTTCAGGTTCAAATCTTAACTCTATTACATACTATATGTGACCTTGAACAAGTCACTTAGCCTCTTGTTTAGATTTTTAATACTTGTTTAGATTTTAATGTGCACATTAATTATTAGCAAACATCAAGGACTGTTTCTCCTTAAATTCCAAAAGTGTGTGAGAACACATTTTTTCCTGCTATGAAAAATTACAAATATAGACATACTAACACATATCAGGTATTCCAGATTAACTTGAATGTATGGGTTATAAAAAGTGTTGAAGAAAATTAAGTAAATTGGATTGACTAGGGGAAAAAATAGTTACTTTAGGGAAGCAGGAAAGTATTAGTCTGGGAAAAAAATGAAACAGCCTACAGTCTTTGCTCTCCTGTAAGACAGTTCATCCTAGATCCGTACCGAAACTCTGATTTCAGGCAAGGTTGTGAACACAGGAGATATGTCAGGGGAGATGGAGCATACCTTATCTGGAAATATCTAGGATGTATAATTCTTTCTCAAGTGCTTCTGAGTGGGCCTGAAACACAAGGAACCCATGGGGGAAATTCCTTCCTTGCTAGCTTAATTCTTAAGATTTTATATTGTCATCTGCTTCCTAGAGGAGACTTGGAATAGAGGCAAGCAAAAGCACAGAAATAAAAGCTCAACAGGAATTTTTAATAACTAAAAAAGGGGAAAATAAAGGAGAGGGGAATGGAATTTTTTTTGAAACAAAAACTGCTTTTTAAATCGGCCTTTAAAAAGACCTCAAGGTGACTGGCAGAAACTTTCTTCTTGAAGCACAAAATATGTGTAATATACAAACTTATCTATATATTAAACCCGTCAAGTGAAGAGTAGGCATTTGAGACTTAAAAGTGAATAGTTTAGGGCTTCCCTGATGGTGCAGTGGTTGAGAGTCCACCTGCCGATGCAGGGAATGCGGGTTCGTGCCCCGGTCCGGGAAGATCCCACATGCTGCAGAGCGGCTGGGCCCGTGAGCCATGGCCGCTGAGCCTGGGCGTCTGGAGCCTGTGCTCCGCAACGGAAGAGGCCACAACAGTGAGAGGCCCGAGTACCGCCAAAAAAAAAAAAAAAAAAAGTGAATAGTTTATGTTCCTCAATCACGGATAAGTATTCAACAACAAAAAAAACCCACAACATATTTATTACAGGATAAAAATACTTACTGTGTGCCAATAATTCAAGGTCCTTCCCTCAATAAGTTCATCAGTCTAATAGAAGACTGTTCAACTCAGGACAATAGGGCTGAGATAAGCAAATGTTAACAGAAGAATTAGCAAGACAACAGAAAGAACTGATGGGAGAAGATTAGAAAAGGCTTTAAAAAGTGGCTGGCATTTGTGCTATATCTTGAAGGATGAGTAGTATATTCTGACAGTTGGAGACAAGAATAAGAAGAGCATTAAATGTGTAAAATTTAAGGTGGTTCTTGTGGGCTACATATTAGCTATATGTAGCTGGACAGGAGGATGGCTAGAAATGTAGTGGCAAATCAAGATGGAAAAGATGGTTTTCAGCTAGATAATAAATAAAAAATGAAAACCTTTAGGACTTTAAAGAGGAGATAACTGATACATAGAGAGTTTTTAAAGGGAGCAGTTTGAAGGATCAATTTTAGCAGGCAGAGTATAGATATTATTGAAGTCTTTACTAAATAGACTGAACATTAAAATACAGGGGTTTGTGGACTTGTTATGCAGGATTGATCAATGAAAATAATTTAAAAATTGACATTATAGTAGACATGGTTTCTCATTTTTGAATGCCGTTCCTTATATTTAAATGTTTAAATGTACTAGTCGACAAATAAATGTATAAAATTTCATTTAAAATTTTAGTGACATTTCCAATCTGTGTTCAATTTAACATACACTCTAAACTTCATCTATCAGGAAACAGTAAAATTGGGGTCATTTAAGTAAAAGTGACAAGCAAGTAGTGGTAAAATCCATCCATTTATTCCACAAATATTACTAAGCATCTACTATATGTCCAGTGCTATGCTAGTCACTGAGAACAGAGAAGAAAGAGTCCATGCCTTCAAGACATTCTTTGTTATGTGTGGGAGATAGAAGAGCAAAAAAAGAGTGAGAGGGCTTCCCTGGTGGCGCAGTGGTTGAGAGTCCGCCTGCCGATGCAGGGGACACGGATTCGGGAGGATCCCACATGCCGCGGAGCGGCTGGGCTCGTGAGCCATGGCCGCTGAGCCTGCGCGTCCGGAGCCTGTGCTCCGCAACGGGAGAGGCCACAACAGTGAGACGCCCGCGTACCGCAAAAAAAAAAAAAAAAAAAAAAAAAAGCGTGAAAAAGCACCGTGTAAGGCGTTGATAAAGGCTTATAACCAGAAAATAGAAGTAGCTAGAATGTATATTCCCCAAAGACAGGGAAAATTATCTGTTTAGCACATTCATATATATACCCAAGCACCTTAAATACTGGCACATATTAAGTACTTAACAAATAAATATTTAGTGATCACCTATTACTTGCCAGACAGTGGTGAGGCAATGGTGACAGGACGGTTAGATTTAGGTTTAATATTAAGATCATTACATCTGAATTTGAATTCCAATCCTACCTCTTACCAGCTGTAACTTAGACTCAATTTCCCTATCTAAGAATAACAGAATATATTTCATAAGATAATCAAATGAGATAATATACCTAAAATGCTTAGCATAACACCTTTCACATGAAATAAGCACACTATTAGGACAATAAATCTATTCAATATGATTGTTGGATTTGAGGACAACATAGAAAATCAATAGCCTCTTCAAATATAAGAAAGATACAATCTGCCCTAAATGTACGAAACTCACATATTCACTTAGTCCCACCACGGTCCTGGCTTTGTACCCTCATTTGACCGGCCCTATGAAGGCTGTGACTTGCAAGCAGCTCCTGAAAGAAGCCAGACACTACAACATTGATGTGTGGAGAAATAAAGGCTAAACTTTTAAAGGGATAAACTTTGACCAATAAGAGATAGAAAATGGGAAGCAGTCTGCAGATAAATCCCTCACTCTTGCTCCTGTAGGTCCTGTGTGACTAAACAACCAGCTTTATAAGAAAATGTATTATCTCACGTAAGACACTGATTCATTGACTTGAATGTTATCAAAAGTTCAAACGTATGGATCTACAAAAGTAAAAAGGAGGGCTTCCCTGGTGGCGCAGTGGTTGAGAGTCTGCCTGCCGATGCAGGGGACATGGGTTCGTGCCCCGGTCCGGGAAGATCCCACATGCCGCGGAGCGGCTGGGCCCGTGAGCCATGGCCGCTGACCCTGCGCGTCCGGAGCCTGTGCTCCGCAACCAGAGAAGCCACAACAGTGAGAGGCCCGCGTACCGCAAACAAACAAACAAAAAAAGAAGTGGAAAGGAAACCAGGGGATGTGATGAACCAATCAAGACACCAACTGCTGCCAAAATGAATGGAAGACAATTCACTCCCATCATCTCATTTCTACGCAAACTGATAGTAACATGCATGTCTGTGGTTTTGAACTCAAGCAGTTTTTCTTACTATTATAACCCTTACCAATGCCTATGTTCATAAGATTCGGGACTAGATGTTAATGAAATGAGTTCTTTCACATATAGAGTTAATCTAAGACTAATTTGTATGGGCCATGTTCTATGTTCCAGGCATGATGACATACTATAGAAAGGACAGATTTTAAAAATAAAAGGTTAGGTTCTATTGCTAGGCCCATTAGCAAAGTGACCTTAGATTTTCCCCTTAATGATCTCAGAGTTTCAGCCTCCTCATTTATAAAACAGAAAGAGAATACCATTGATGTCAGGACTATTGTGCTTATACATAACTAGCCCACCAAAAATAAATTATGTCATGTCTCATCTTTCCTTTTTTTAAACAAGAAATTAAGATATTTCTAAGTAGAAAAAAAAAAAACCTTGAATAAATTGGAATAGTTATGTTAATTATAATACAATAATAAAATCTAAATTCAATTACAAGCAAACATTAAGCCTGTTACTAATTTTAACCTTTTTTAAAAACCTTTTTCATTTTGTACCATCTCTAAAACACAATCAAATGCACTATGGACAATCTGATAACTACTATCCTCAGAGCATATTTAAGAGCAAACATTTGAATTCTTATTTTCTGATGTTTTAGAATAAAAACTATTTAAATAACAATTTTGTTCTTACTTGGCCTAAAGTTAAATGTAATTTGGCTACTTTGTATTTCAAATTAATAATATATATATATAGAAATTATGATTATGTAGAGATCATTAAATCTTTCCTTTTTGGGAGGAGGAGAATGAGGTCAATTTAAAACTGTTAAAAGTTAACTTTAAAAGTGAGAGTGGCTACTATTTAAAATTGTGTCCTGGAAGTAAATAATGGCTGTTATTTATTAAATGTTCTTTCCTAATTCTGGTACTGGGCCATAGAGGTGAAGGCGTGGAGGGAGGTCACTGCTGAGATCCTTCCAAATCTAAATCCTACGAAACCCAAACCATGAAATGTTCTCAATCAATTAATGGAAAATTACAAATACTTCACTTGGTGGTATTACTTAGAAAGCCTTATACAACTCCTTATTTATTTTAACAATAAAGTACTTATTTCTAGAGTTCAACACTTAGGATAATGGAAATGACATTTAATGACACAACATAAAGAACCTACTATATAGCCATTAATGTAAACATATTTTGACTTCTTAACATATTAATTAATTAGAATAAATTAACAAAATGTAGCTAGAAATTAATTTTAATCACTGCGTTTTGTCTCTTGGCTGCAAACAAATTAATAATATATTGCCCTTGCAGTTTACCAGGGTATGATTAATGGTCAATATTAAAATTTCTGGGGTCTTCTGGCAATGTGAAAACCTGACTGCCTAACTAGAAAAAGAAAGCCATCTGAATGTAATAAATCAGAATTACTGAAGGTAAGCCCTGTGAGATGGCCCATCTGGTCAGGCCTGAAGTGTCAAGTACTGTCCCAAGCACTTTAAGCAGCCAGCCTCTTTATCAGCCGCTCTCTTTCCAGTCACGCTCCTGTTCACGTCTTTGCTACATGCTCTGCTGATTACCTTGGAAAAGGGCAATGCTGTAACTGTTCAACTGACCTTTCAGTTTATTTTCTCTCGTGTAATATGAAACATGAGCTAACACAGTCTTAGTCTACTGATTTTTAGGAGAAATCTAACTTAATGTTTTAACAGTTCTTAGCTCAAATAACACTCTGCTCTGTGGTCAGCTTTCTCTTTGGGGAAAAATTACATGGCAAAGACCAGAGGTTTGGGCTAGAGGTCCTCCATGATGTAGACCACAATCTGCACAAGAGCTATACTCCTGAGTATGCGTGGTTAACTAAACTGCTGAGAAGCAATTCCAGTCTTTTAAATCACCAAGAGAATCTTGTTCTTAATATGATTCATTGTATCAATAGATTAAAAGCAATGATGGGGGCTTCCCTGGTGGCGCAGTGGTTGAGAGTCTGCCTGACGATGCAGGGGACACGGGTTCGTGCCCCGGTCTGGGAAGATACCACATGTCACGGAGCGGCTGGGCCTGTGAGCCATGGCTGCTGAGCCTGCACGTCCGGAGCCTGTGCTCTGCAATGGGAGAGGCCACAACAGTGAGAGGCCCGCGTACCGCCAAAAAAAAAAAAAAAAAGCAATGATGGTTATGTGAATGTCACTGTTACTCAAACATTGTCAAAAATTCTATACTCCGCAAAGTAGAGAGGGAGGTGAAGGAGTCAAAATATACAACTTCTAGACCATCTTTAAGGTACTAGCTATGTGAACTTAAGGAGGATAACCACCCAAAGCTTTAGCTTCCTCTTCTGTAAAATGAAGAAGCTAAATTGAAAGGTACCATCCAGGTCTAAGAACCTATAATCCGTACTCTAGCCTTCTTTGATTCAAAGTTGGGTCCTAATTCTTCCAACCAAGAAAGGAAAAAATTGCACCCCAAAACAAAGGTTATTTTGGATGTCTCACACACACACACCAAAGAGTGTATATTTTACTGTGCACAAGTAGCATACTTTTAAATACACCATTTTGCTTAAAATAAAATGCAGTGTATAAACCACTATGAAACATAAAATGCAAAGCAAATAAAAAAAGAAAATAGTCTGTCAGCCAACTGAAAAAATTATAATGAATTATAAATATCACAAATCATAAATGATAATGACTAATACCTCATGGAATACTTACTATGCTATAGGCACTGTTAAATATTAACTATTTAAGCCCTCACAATAACCCAATGTGGAGGGTACTGTTATCATTCTCATGGTACAGATGAAGAAACAGGAGGTTAAAAAATTTTGCCCAAGGCCACACAGTTATTAAGTGGGTGAAGCTGGAATACATATCCAAGAGTTTCCTTCCAGAGTATTTTTACTTAAGCATTACTCATAATAGCACCCAATACGTTTTGCAGTTTACAGTTTTTCAGTTGATTTGGACTTCTATACTAAATTTAATTTATTACTTAGTATTTGTTAAATAATTTTCATATGCTAAATTTTTGATGGAAAAAACCTTTTATTATAGGTTAGAGTGATACAAATGTTCAAAAATAAAGTCATCAGAAAACTCACTTGAAAAAAATTAAAACTTGTTATATTTACACTAACTAAACAAATCCACAAAGCATTTTTTTCTATTTTATTTTGTAAAATCTAACAAAAGGCAGAAATCACATTGGTACTGATTCTAATTACCCAGAGAATTTTACTTGGAGGGCAGGTGTACCTGTCACAATGAACCTGAAGTAACTGAGTTAAAGCAAAATATGCAAACATGTACTATTTATACCTCTTATACACAGTTTCAAACTGGATGGTTATTATATCAATTATAAGATAAAAACTAATGGACACTAATTTTTTTTCTCTGAAAATCACCAAAGATCAGAAACCTTATAATATGGTAATTAGCAAATCAAAAAACCCAATCACACATTTGAATTTATTAAATATAGCCAGATAGCTATGAACTTTATCCTTGTGAATGTTTTTATATTAGAGACAGGATAAATGAATCAATTTTCACTTTGACAATGGCATGGGACACAGTATACTAATATATATCAAAGAATCCAAGGAGATATATATATTTCCAACAAAAACTTCACATCCTTTGGACTAAATAGCCATGAAATATCAAAGGTTTATCAAACACTCTGACAAGATTTTTGCCTTTACTGAGGGAGATAAAGGTTTAAAAATTCTGTCAGCTACAAAACCAAAAGATTAAAGAGCTTTCATAGTGACTCCTAACATGTTGGCAAGACCTCTTTTAAGTTATAAAAATCCAAGTTTCATATCTATATCCATCTATCTATCCATCTATCTATCTATCTGTGTGTATACACACACACACACACACACACACACACACACACACACACATCTTTTTTACATCCACTGACCTAACACAGACCAGACATAATAGGTCTGAAAGCAAAGAACAGCTTGGCAAGTGGAGTAGTCTGCTATATTGTCTGCATGTCTCAGTTTATTATTTTTCCGAATTACACATTTTATTCTTTTAAATATTTACCCAAATTGAGATTGAGATAAAGTATTTAAATTTTACTAAGCAACAATACTCTGTAGGTTTTGTAATGAGGTATGGATGTAAAACAACATTTTTAAATTTCACTTACCATATTATCTAGAGTCTCTGTGCCAAATTAAACTACTATACAAGGACCATAATGCTATAAGCAGATTTGAAAGAAAACCCAAAGCTAAATTCCATTCAAGTATAGCTAAATCTGTTTGCTAATAAGGCCACCCTGATGCTTAATTTAATAGCCTATTCAACATCAGTAAAATGGATACTTTAAATTCATCTAGAACTCATATTGCTTATGGGCCACAATATTCTAGTTCAGTGCTCCCAAAATGCTCTGGTCAGATCACATAGTTGTACTGATAATTAAAGCCTATTCATAATCAAAATTGCTGGAATTGAGAACTCAAATAGATTCCTCATCACTCATAGACCACCCTTCCCTAAGGCTGGGTTCACAAAGAGTTTTGGCCAAACTGTCCCAATGATATATTCAAACAGTATTATACATTTCTTTGCTGACATCTTCTCCCACCAGATTAAAGATGACATAAAGCCAAGGATCATCTTTTGTTTAATTTTACATCCTCAACATCTATTACAGTGTCCATTAAGGAACAGGACTATTGGGCACCTTCAAGATGGTGGAAGAGTAAGACGTGGAGATCACTTTCCTCCCACAAATACATGACAAATACATCTACGTGTGTAACAACTCCTACAGAACACCTACTGAACGCTGGCAAAAGACCTCAGACTTCTCAAAAGGCAAGAAACTCCCCACAAACCTGGGTAGGGCAAAAGAAAAAAGGAAAAACAGAGACAAAAGAATAGGGACAGAACCTGCACCTCAGGGAGGGAGCTGTGAAGGATGAAAAGTTTCCACACACTAGAAGCCCCTTCACGGGCGGAGACTGCGGGTGGCGGACGGGGGAACCTTCGGAGCCACAGAGGAGAGCGCAGCAACAGGAGTGTGAAGGGCAAAGCAGAGAAATTCCCACACAGAGGATCGGTGCCAACCAGCACTCACCAGACTGAGAGGCTTGTCTGCTCACCCGCCGGGGCGGGCGGGGGCTGAGAGCTGAGAGGCTCGGGCTTCGGTCGGAGCGCAGGGAGAGGACTGGGGGTGGCGGCGTGAACGCAGCCTGAAGGGGGCTAGTATGCCACAGCTAACTGGGAGGGAGTCCAGGAAAAAGTCTGTAACGGCCTAAGAGGCAAGAGATCATCATTTTGGGGTGTGCGAGGAGAGGGGATTCAGAGAACCACCTAAACGAGCTCCAGAGACGGGCGCGAGCTGTATCAGTGTGGACACTAGAGACTGGCATGAAATGCTAAGGCTGCTGCTGCAGCAACCAAGAATACTATGTGCAAGCACAGGTCACTATCCACACCCCCCCCCAGGGATTCTGTGCAGCCGGCCACTGCCAGGGTCCTGTGATCCAGGGACGACTTCCCTGGGAGAACACACAGCATGGCTCAGGCTGTTGCAATGTCATGCCGGCCTCTGCCACCGCAGGCTTGCCCCACATTCCGTAGCCCTCCCTCCCCCCAGCCTGCGTGAGCCAAAGCTCCCTAATCAGCCGCTCATTTAACCCCATCCCGTCTGGGTGGGGAACAGACGCCCTCTGGCGACATACACACAGAGGCGGGGCCAAATCCAAAGCTGAACCCCAGGAACAGTGCTAACAAAAAAGAGAAAGGGAAATTTCTCCCAGCAGCCTCAGGAGCAGTGGATTAAATCTCTGCAATCAACTTGAAGTACCCTGCATCTCTGGAATAACTGAATAGAAACGAATCATCCCGAAATTGAGGCGGTGGATTTGGGAACAACAGTAGACTTGGGGTTTGCTTTCTGCACTTAATTGGTTTCTGATTTTATGTTTATCTAAGTTTAGTATTTAGAGTTTATTATCATTAGGTTGCACTCCTCCTTTTCAAATTTTTATATACATATATGCATTTTTTTTCCTTTTTCTCTTATTGTGAGTATGTATGTGATGCTTCTTTGTGTGATTTTGTCTGAATAGCTTTGCTGTTACCATTTGTCCTAGGGTTCTGACTGTCCATTTTTTCTTTTTTTTTCTTTTTTTTAGTATAGCTTTTAGCACTTGTTATCATTGGTGGATTTGTTTTTAGGTTTAGTTTCTTTCTTTCTCACTTTCTTTTTTTTATTACTTACTTATTTTTTTATTGTTAATAATTTTTTTCTATTTTAATAAATTTATTTTATTAATGCTCTTCTTTCTTTCTTTCTTTCTTTCTTTCTCTCTTTCCTTTCTTTCTTTCTTTCTTCCTTTCTTTCTTTTCTGTCTCCCTTTTCTTCTGAGCCGTGTGGGTGACAGGGACTTGGTGCTCTGGCTGGGTATCAGGCCTGAGCCTCTGAGGTGGGAGAGCTGAGTTCACGACATTGGCCCACCAGACACCTCCCGGCCCCACATAATATCAAACGGTGAAAGCTCTCCAAGAGATCTCTATCTCAACACTAAGACCCAGCTCCACTCAATGACCAGCAAGCTTCAGTGCTAGACACCATATGCCAAACAACTAGCAAGACAGGAACACAAACCCACCCAATAGCAGAAAGGATGCCTAAAATCATAAGTTCACAGATATCCCAAAACACAACACCAGACATGGTCCTGCCGACCAGAAACACAAGAGCCAGCCTCACCCACCAGAAAACAGGCACCAGTCTCCTCCACTAGGAAGCCTACACAACTCACTGAACCAACCTTACCCACTGGGAGCAGACACAACAACAATGGGAACTACGAACCTACAGCCTGAGAAACGTAGATCCCAAACAGAGTAAGCTAAGCAAAATGAGAAGACAGAGAAATACACAGCAGATGAAGGAGCAAGGTACAAACCCACCAGACCAAACAAATGAAGAGGAAATAGGCAGTCTACCTGAAAAAATAATTCAGAGTAACAATAGTAAAGACAATCCAAAACCTTGGAAATAGAATGGAGAAAATACAAGAAACGCTTAACAAGGACCTAGAAGAAATAAAGAGCAAACAAACAATGATGAACAACACAATAAATGAAATTAAAAATTCTCTAGAAGGAAACAATAGCAGAAAAATGGAGGCAGAAGAACGGATAAGTGACCTGGAAAATAAAAGAGTGGAAATAACTACCGCAAATCAGAATAAAGAAAAAAGAATGAAAAGAATTGAGGACAATCTCAGAGACCTCTGGGACAACATTAAAATTACTAACATTCGAATTATAGGGGTACCAGAAGCAGAAGAGAAAAAAAAAAAAAAAAGGGACTGAGAAAATATTTGCAGAGATTATAGTTGAAAACTTCCCTAATAGGGGAAAGGAAATAGTTAATCAACTCCAGGAAGTACAGAGAGTCCCATACAGGATAAATCCAAGGAGAAACACGCCAAGACACATATTAATCAAACTATCAAAAATTAAATACAAAGAAAAAATATTAAAACCAGCAAAGGAAAAGCAACAATTAACATACAAGGGAATCCCCATAAGGTTAACAACTGATCTTTCAGCAGAAACTCTACAAGCCAGAATGGACTGGCAGGACATATTTAAAGTGATGAAAAGGGAAAAACTACAACTGAGATTAATCTAGACAGCAAGGATCTCATTCAGATTTGATGGAGAAATTAAAACCTTTACAGACAAGCAAAAGCTAAGAGAATTCAGCACCACCAAACAAGCTCTACAACAAATACTAAAGGAACTTCTCTAGGCAGGAAACACAAGAGAAGGAAAAGACCTACAATAACAAATGCAAAACAAGAAAATGGGAATAGGAACATACATATAGATAATTACCTTAAATGTGAATGGATTAAATCCTCCAAACAAAAGACAAAGACTGGTTGAATGGATACAAAAACAAGACCAGTACATATGCTGTGTACAAGAGACCCACTTCAGACCTAGGGACACATACAGACAGAAAGTGAGGGGATGGAAAAAGATATTCCATGCAAATAGAAATCAAAAGAAAGCTGGAGTAGCAATTCTCGTATCAGACAAAATAGACTTTAAAATAATGACTATTAGAAGACACAAAGAAGGACACTACATAATGATCAAGGGACCAATCCAAGAAGATAGAACAATTGTAAATATTTATGCACCCAACATATAGGAGCACCTCAATACATAAGGCAAATGCTAACAGCCATAAAAGGGGAAATCACAGTAGGGGACTTTAACACCACACTTTCACCAATGGACAGATCATCCAAAACAAAAATAAATAAGGAAACACAAGCTTTAAATGATACATTAAACAAGATGGACTTAATTGATATCTATAGGACACTCCATCCAAAAACAACAGATTACACTTTCTTCTCAAGTGTTCATGGAACATTCTACAGGACAGATCATATCTTGGGTCACAAATCAAGCCTTCATAAATCTAGGAAACCTGAAATTGTACCAAGTATATTTTCCGACCACAACACTATGAGACTAGATATCAATTACTGGAAAAAAAAACCTGTAAAAAACACAAACACATGGAGGCTAAACAATACACTACTAAATAATGAAGAGATCACTGAAGAAATCAAAGAGGAAATCAAAAAATACCTAGAAACAAATGACAATGAAAACACGACAACCCAAAACCTATGGGATGCAGCAAAAGCAGTTCTAAGAAGGAAGTTTATAAAATCCTACCTCAAGAAACAAGAAACATCTCAGATAAACAACCTAACCTCACACAAAAGCAATTAGAAAAAGAACAAAAAAAACCCAAAGTTACCAGAAGAAAAGAAATCATAAAGATCAGATCAGAAATAAATGAAAAAGAAATGAAGGAAACAATAGCAAAGATCAATAAAACTAAAAGCTGGTTCTTTGAGAAGATAAAAAAGATTGATAAACCATTAGCCACACTCATCAAGAAAAAAAGGGAGAAGACTCAAATCAATAGAATTAGAAATGAAAAAGAAGTAACAACTGACACTGCAGAAATGCAAAAGATCATGAGAGATTACTACAAGCAACTATATGCCAATAAAATGGACAACCTGGAAGAAATGGACAAATTCTTAGAAAAGTACAACCTTCCGAGAGTGAACCAGGAAGAAATAGAATATATAAACAGACCAGTCACAAGCACTGAAATTGAAACTGTGATTAGAAATCTTCCAACAAACAAAAGCCCTGACCAGATGGCTTCACAGGCGAATTCTATCAAACATTTAGAGAAGAGCTAACACCTATCCTTCTCAAACTCTTCCAAAATATAGCAGAGGGAGGAACACTCCCAAACTCATTCTACGAAGACACCATAACCCTGATACCAAAACCAGACAAAGATGCCACAAAAAAAGAAAACTACAGGCCAATATCACTGACGAACATAGATGAAAAAATCCTCAACAAAATACTAGCAAACAGAATCCAACAGCACATTAAAAGGGTCACATACCATGATCAAGTGGGGTTAATCCCAGGAATGCAAGGATTCTTCAATATACACAAATCAATCAATGTGATACACCATATTAAAAAACTGAAGGAGAAAAACCATATGATCATCTCAATAGATGCAGAAAAAGCTTTTGACAAAATTCAACACCCACTTATGATAAGAACCCGCCAGAAAGTAGGCATAGAGGAAACTTACCTCAACATAATAAAGGTCATATATGACAAACCCACAGCCAACATCATTCTCAATGGTTAAAAACTGAAACCATTTCCACTAAGATCAGGAACAAGAGAAGGTTGCCAACTCTCACCACTATTATTCAACATAGTTTTGGAAGTTTTAGCCACAGCAATCAGAGAAGAAAAATAAAAGGAATCCAAATCAGAAAAGAACAGGTAAAACTGTCACTGTTTGCAGATGACATGATAGTATACGTAGAGAATACTAAAGATGTTACCACAAAACTACTAGAGCTAATCAATGAATTTGGTAAAGTAGCAGGATACAAAATTAATATACAAAAATCTCTTGCATTCCTATACACTAATGATGAAAAATCTGAAACAGATATTAAGGAAACACTCCCATTTTCCATTGCAACAAAAAGAATAAAATACCTAGCAATAAACCTACCTAAGGAGACAAAAGACCTGTATGCAGAAAACTATAAAACTCTGATGAAAGAAATTAAAGATGATACAAACAGATGGAGAGATATACCACGTTCTTGGATTGGAAGAATCAACATTGTGAAAATGAATCTACTACCCAAAGCAATCTACAGATTCAATGCAATACCTATGAAACTACCAATGGCATTTTTCATAGAACTAGAACAAAAAATTTCACAATTTGTGTGGAAACAGAAAAGACCCCGAATAGCCAAAGCAATCTTGAAAAAGAAACATGGAGCTGGAGGAATCAGTCTCCCGGATTTCAGATTACACTACAAAGCTAAAGTAATCAAGACAGTATGGTACAGGCACAAAAAAAGTAATATAAATCAGTGGAACAGGATAGAAAACCCAGAGATAAACCCACACACATATGGTCACCTTATTTTTGATAAAGGAGGCAAGAATATACAATGGAAAGAAGACAGCCTCTTCAATAAGTGGTGCTGGGAAAATTGGACAGCTACATGTAAAAGAATGAAATTAGAACACTCCCTAACACCATACACAAAAATAAACTCAAAATGGATTAAAGACCTACATATAATGCCAGACACTATAAAACTCTTAGAGGAAAACATAGGCAGAAACATAGGCAGAACACATATGACATAAATCACAGCAAGATCCTTTTTGACCTACCTCCTAGAGAAGTGGAAATAAAAACAAAAATAAACAAATGGGACCTAATGCAACTTAAAATCTTTTGCACAGCAAAGAAAACCATAAACAAGACAAAAAGACAACGCTCAGAATGGAAGAAAATATTTGCAAATTAAGCAAGTGACAAAGGATTAATCTCCAAAATTTACAAGCAGCTCATGTAGCTCAGTATCAAAAAAACACAAACAACCCAATCCAATAATGTGCAGAAGACCTAAATAGACATTTCTCCAAAGAAGATATACAGATTGCCAACACACACATGAAAAGATGCTCAACATCACTAATCATTAGAGAAATGCAAATCAAAACTAGGGTGAGGTATCACCTCACACCAGTCAGAATGGCTATCATCAAAAAGTCTACAAACAATAAATGCTGGAGAGGGTGTGGAGAAAAGGGAACCCTCTTGCACTGTTGGTGGGAATGTAAATTGATACAGCCACTATGGAGAACAGTATGGAAGTTCCTTAAAAAACTAAAAATAGAGCTACCATATGACCCAGCAATCCCACTACTGGGCATATACCCTGAGAAAACCATAATTCAAAAAGAGTTATGTACCACAATGTTCACTGCAACTCTATTTACAATAGCCAGGACATGGAAGCAACCTACGTGTCCATCGAGGGATGAATGGATAAAGATGTGGCACATATGTACAATGGAATATTACTCAGCAATAAAAAGAAACGAAATTGAGTTATTTGTAGCGAGGTGGATGGACCTAGAGTCTGTCATACAAAGTGAAGTAAGTCAGAAAGAGAAAAACAAATACCATATGCTAACACACATATATGGAATCTAAAAAAAAAAAAAAAAGTTCTGAAAAACCTAGGGTTAGGACAGGAATAAAGATGCAGACGTAAAGAATGGACTTGAGGACATGGGGAGTGGGAAGGGTAAGTGGGACAAAGTGAGAGAGTGACATGGACTTGTATATACTATCAAATGCAACACAGATAGCTAGTGGGAAGCAGCTGCATAGCACCGCAAGATCAGCTCCGTGCTGTGTGACCACCTAGAGGGGTGGGATATGGAGGGTGGGAGGGAGACAGAAGAGGGAGGAGATATGGGGATATATGTATATGTATAGCTGATTCACTCTGTTATACAGCAGGAACTAACACGCCATTGTAAAGCAATTATACTCCAATAAAGATGTTAAAAAAAAAAAAAGAAATAGGGACTGAACAAATGGTTCCCTATGTTTTACGATGGGACATCTCTAATAGTACAAAACGTCAACAACCTGGGGTGATTTTAATGGTATTTGCTACCTATTGCATAGCACTTACTATGTACCTAGTATTGTGTTACGTGCTGTACAAACAATATCTTATTTAATAATCACAATTCTATGTGTTGAAAATTCTATACTTATTACACAAATAAGGAACCCAAGGATCAGAGACCTTAAGTAACTTGATCAGGATGGCTCAGCAAGTTATTGGAAGAACCATAATTTTAAGAGATCGAATTCTACATTAAGGTATCTTAAAAATGGTTATAACATAATAATAACTTATAACAATGGTTAATATATTGCCTATACATTCAAATCAATTTCAAATCCCCTTTAAGAATTCCCAAAGTTCATGTGGAATACTTTAGCTATAAGTATTAATATTCATGCATAATACCTTTAAATTTTTGAGCACCCCCATGCATATCACAGATATGATTTTAATGAATATGTATGCTATACAGTCCATGAAATATTAAGAAATGTTAAATTATAATTAAGAAGTGTTAAGTCTATATTCATTCATAAAAATGCTCACTATACCTTGTTAAGTGAAAAGGAATCAAGTTTAAAATGTGTTTTTTTGTTTAATTATGAATGTACATTAATGTATAGAAAAGTACCTCAAAGATTATACAGCAAAACATTACCCATGATCTCCAAATAATGAGGTTATGAATGATTTTTCTGAATTTTTACCTTTATGTTTTTCAACTATAAACATGTAAAGGCAACAGAATATGAAGTAAATTATGAAAGAATCTATAATATAATTATTATTTTAAAGTTTATTGTTTAAAAGTTCTAAGATAGAGCATATGTAATCCAACTGTCTACTTTAACAAAAGTTTGAAAGAATATTGTTGGAAAGCAAATGAAAGAGGGACAGGGGGACAACCAAATAATGAAAACTTAAATCTCATTAGCTCTTCTACTATTCAAATCACTATAATAGAAGGTATAACTCCCCTGACTCAACAATACGATCTGCTACCACTAATAGCTCTGCTGAAATGAAGTGTCTGAAGCCCTTTAACGCCTTGAAGCTGACTCCACCTATACATATTTTTCCCACCCCCTCTAATCCATTTATTAATTCATTCAAAAAATGTTTAGGCTCCCTCTCTATATAATGATCTCATACATGAATATATATACTCTCCTACTTTAAATGTCCAACACCTAATCAGGTACCTAACAACAACAGGCACTCCTGAATAAAATATCTCTTGAACTAAATAGAAAAAGAATAAAGTTTGGTGCCTGTCTTCAAGAAAATCCCAGTTTGGTAGGGCTCCCTAGCATTATTTGCTTGCAGCATCATTTCTTCAAGGATATAACCTATCACAATCTTCCTGACACTTCCATACTCACTCTCAAAATGTCAACCCCACCCCATCCCAGAAACTAATACAAATCCTCAGTGTTAAATAAATGTAATTTTTAAAATGAAGACTGCAATATCAAAAGTGCCATATTTAAATAAAAACTACCACCTACAGGATAAAAAAAAAAATAAACCATTCAATTTTTCACCTTATTTTTTTCCTTAAAAAACAGTGCAATACATCTTAAATTACTTCACTGCCTGTTGCACAGAGAGTCCCAATGATAGATCTATTTTATTATTGTTTGCTTCAATACCTATTTCCCTCCTTTCTTCTGGCTTCCAGCAACATTCTCAAAACCATGCTTACAAACAATAAATACTAAAAGCAGTGGCACTGAAGCACGACATACTCATTCTCTTCGAAGACTGGTTACTACCAGAGCACAAAAGTCCAGATCTGCACCCTCATGAGTAACATTATTTCTATTTAAAACTCCCAGAGAAGACAGAGGCAGCCATGTAATTATGTATCTGCAGCTACTCAATCTGCCCAGCCTCCTGCTTATTAGACAGTGTGCAGGACTATGGAAAACATTAGTCAATCGGTCTCACAGGTCTCACAAATCAACTCCAAAATCAAAGCCGGAGCTTTGGTTGTGTGTTTGCTTGCTTTGCTTTCTTTGTTTTATTTCTCATCCCGGGAAAACACTACGTTTCAAATTCCCTCCCTTTAACTCGCTACTAGAATGAACACCTAAACAATAATTGTACCCCATCAAGAACTGGGCAGCTCAACAACTGCTGAGAAAAGTATGTTTGACATTTTTCTCCACAAGACTCCATTCTCAGTTCCTGTACCAGTTCAGTGAACATGGCTATAATTGAGAGAAGTCCAAATGCCAGGAAAGAGTCATCCTTCAGGAAATATATATGTATATATTTAACATATTTTATACAGCTCACTTTAAGTGAAACTAGATTTTTTTTTCCAAATTCATATCAAAAAAGTAGTATTTGGCAGCATTTTCTTATTAACATTCTAAATTTTAAAATGAGATGCTTCCAAGTATGATAATAAGTAAATTATGATATGGTTCACTAATTATTTCCTATAGTTCTGTGGTATCAAGATGTAACTTAAAATTCTAATTTTTAACCAAAATCTCCCACTCTCCAAGATTTTTTTAGTAAATAAAAAGAATCAAAGATTTTTCAGGACAGAAAAAAATATTTTCTCTTGTTCAAGGGGGAAAAAAAGCTAAAAATCCTCAACCAATTACAAAATAAGTATTCCAAAATAAAATTCTATGTCCAGTTTCCACAGCTCCTCTACATAGTTCCAAAACCCCTTTGTAGTCCCAACACCTCAGGTTAGCAAACAGTGATTTAATGATTTCATATGTATATGTGAAAATGAGGTATCTTCCACCGAAAGAAAAGCAGCTCATTCATTGGAAGCAAAAATTTATTTTTTTGAGGATAAAAAATACAAATCTAAAATTTGAAAAAAGTGAAAAATCCCTTCATATCCAAATACTCTAAAACCAATACTAATACTAACTTTAGGTACTTGAGTCACATAAATTCTCTAAAGCCTAGGAATGCATTTTAACTTTAATTTCCGAAAAGTATTTCTATAAGTGTTATTCCTCCTGCATCCAACTCAACTGGATTACAATCAAGATTTTTAAGATACTGGCTGAAATACCTGTTACTGGACCTAATTTACTGGCAATAAGGCCCAGAAATAGCCATAAAAATTTTTTTCACATCACTATTATGCACATCAAACTGTTTTAAATGTCTCCTGGTGGGTACGCTGCTTTTTAATTAAACATCAAGAAGATGGTTTTTTTTGCCTCTTTAAAGGAATAAGATGGACCATATCAAGAATTCAAATTTACCTGATGTTCCAGTTTTGGGAAAATCCAAATATATTTATTTTTCATAAGATCATATTTCTCCTATCAGGATATATGATATCTAGCGACACATCTCCCTTCAGAATATTTTTTGTACTAAAAGTGACCTCAGGATTCTCCTGAGACACATCAGGATTGAGAATACATATGAGAAATGCCCTTCTCCAAAGGAGGCAGCCTTCAGTTTCTTTTTAAGAACAATGAGATGTTCATCTCAGGACATGAAGAGGCAGAGATGGCTCAAAGAGTTATATATAGATGTTGCTAAGCAACCTTGGGGCTTTACATGAGTTATGTTTCAAGCTTGTATCAACTAGAGGGATTATTCCAAATGTCCCAGTGGTATTCCCCAGAGCTGATGATGCTCACTTAGTTTTCGGCACCAAAGTGATGTTGCACAGCTAGGATAGTTGGCTATGCCTTGGCGACTTCAGTGAGAAGTGGCAAGGGAGATGAAGGGGTATCGGTGGGGGATTTCTGGTCCCCTTTGTTCTCTTCCCTAAGGCAGAAATGGATGCCCATGGTGATATCCAAATCAACCATATTATTAAATTGAGGCACTTCAACGGGCAGGATACTTGGTATTCTTCAATAAAAATATGAAAACACAAACCATGCTGAATTCCCTGGGCAAAATGCTCAAATCAGAATTCTTCAAATGTCACACATCTTTTCCCTTGATGCAATATGTGTAACATCTCCCAAAAGGAAACCCACAGATCTTATCATTATTTGAGAACAAACAAAAGTCACAAATTAGAACTCTATTATGAGAAACAGGGGAAAAAATCATTAACTATGTGGTGAGTGTTAGAGAATCTTTAAGCCAATAGATGGGAATTTGACCAAGGCATCCCCAGAAAAATAAACTACTTTTTATGATGAGTTATCAGTCCAGACATGTTAATTTTCTATACGTAAATGTTTAGAGATGAGTAATTTTTGAATCACCTGCCATTGCATAATCATTGCATAACACAAAGCCAAATATCTCCAATTTAGTTCTTCATTTGATGAGACACTTTAACAATTTTTAAGCTAAAGTACAAAAGGGAATATGAATGTCAATATAAAATGAGACTCCTACCAAAAATAGGAAAAAAAGGAGGCAGTATATTTTTAAATATCTTTCGGAAGATAAATTCATGCTGAATAAATTGAAGTGACATTTGTTTTCTCATAAATTTCAGCCTGTCCTGATAGCCTCTGAAGTAACAGATTCTTAAATGTAGCCTTTTTTCACTAAAACTGACACCTAGCCAGAATTGTCCAGGGATAAGATTATTTTTAAAGATGCTCATAGGATAAATAGACTCATATTAACTAATTATATAGAATTATCAATTAACCTCCCAGTTAACACAGAGTTACCAATAAAAATTAGTTTCCTGGCAGTATCTGTTTTATTTGTGTATAGATTAGCTGTTAAATCACAAATATTATAAAACATTGCAAATGAGCCAAAAGATATAATAATACTAAGGGGAAAAAGGAATGATATCAAAACTTTCTGAATTTAAAATGTCTCACTGAGCAAGAATCTGCCTCATATAAAATATAGAAACAAAGACATCGGTCACCCTAAAGATAGTTAAATGTATTCAAAGTAATTTAAACTTTAGGAAAAAAATACAAAATTTAGTAATTTATGAAGTAGAAACTCTATAGGTGGGGGAGAGGAGGAACTATAACAATGCAATAGAAATCGATTTATCCCAATTACATTCATATGCTTTATGACTACCTTGGCCATAGACCTATCTCATCATAGATAGTTCATGGAAATAATATAAAATCACCTCACCCAATTTTTCCTCTAAAGAGAAGAAACAGGCAGGTATTAAAAGAAAAGAAACTGGAAATAGTAAATCTGGCTATCAGTGAATTACCAGTCTAGTCTCAAGCTAACACCTTTAGTTTAGCCATATACTGCAATAGAATCTACAATAGAAATACATCCTAATTAATACTTGGCCATCTAAAGAAAAAATAAAAAAGGAAGGAAGGACGGGAGGAAGAGAGGAAGGAAGGAAGGGAGGGAGGGAGGGAGGGAAGAAATAAATGTTCCAAAGAAAATGGCACAATATGAAAAACCACTATTATGAAATTAATTCTAAATCGAATCTTTACTGATTCCCTCTTAAACAAAAAGATATATAATAACAAAAGAAGTGATTAAATGTTTATCATTAAAAATGTGAGGAAATTCTTTAAAGTGTTCAAAATATGTAGAGTATCTTCCATTTTTCCCCTCCAAATTCACCATCCAACATTTTCCACCCTAACTTCAAGAAGCTGATGTATGTGGGCTACATTAAAGGGAACCCATGCCCTTCTCAGCGGACAACTGCTCTCCAATTGAAAAGCAGTTCCAGCTTACTGCTAAGTACCAGTAGAAATTAACCACCTGCCCATTAACATCAAGTGACTATGAGATTTGAACTGCCCATGTTGAATTGGATGTTATCTGTTCCACCAAACCTTTAAAACGGACATGCAGAAAGGAATTCCATTACAAAACAGAAGTGGTAATACACAAGACCAAACTCAAGCAGGTCCTGAAAGCAAAAGTAAACTAAACTACACAAACAAGTAACTCAGACTACCAAGGCACTTGCTGCTACTATGTTACTGCCTCTCTCTAATTCCACACGTTTGGCCTCAATGGGAGCTCCGAATGGCTAAGAAACAGAGGAAAATGCGTAAGCCTGCATAATGGATGCATCTGAACAGTATGCTTGCGTAGTTAGAAGTATACTACAAATCCACTCAGTGGTAACCTTCTAAGTGAGCGAACTGGGTTGTACATCTGGTTTTCCACTTGGAGTGGAACAAGAAGTAACAAGAAGTATAGTTCGACATTGACTTACAAGCTAGCAACTACTACATGGTCTGGCCAGCAACGTATAAACTTGGAAACACAGAAATTTAAAATTGGTGACAGAGAGGTATGTTGACTGACCTCTAGGAATAGGTACAAGAGTATGTTGATATCCTGTCCCATGTAAATACCCATCATAGAACGTGCATGAAGGGGTAGGCTCTTAAACATCAAGTGAACAAGTTGACCCATTCAGCGGATGTCAGTCAGCCATTTTCCCCAGTGAATACAGCCCTTGCTCATGTACAAAGTTGCTAGAGTGGCAGGAATGTATGCTATACATGGATTCAACAACATGGTCTTCCCCTCATCAAAGCTAATCTGGCTACCACCTATGCTGAGTATGCAGCCAGCCAAGAGCAAGCTGGCCCCATAAGCCCCTAGAATGTTACCATTCTCTGGGCTGATCAACTAACTACTTGGTAGCAGAGTTGATTTCACTGGACAAGGAGGTGCAGCACATTCTGTGTATAGATTTGTCTTTGATGTTTCCACTAGTATCACCATTCATGAACTTATACTTTATCAACTGCCATATTGGATGACACAATAGTGCCTCTGACCAGAGCGCATATTATACAGATAATGAGCTTACACTTAGGCGATTCACTTGTAGTACTACCAGATGTTTCATCACCCCAAACATCCTTTTCCACCCTTTATAAAATGGTACAGTGGCCTGCTGAAGGCTCAGTTATGATGACATTTGGTAGGCAATGGACTGAGAGCTTGAGGTACTGTGCTGTGAGATACAGTATATGCTTTAAATTAGCAGCCAAGATATAGTGTTATTTCCCCATAGGCAGAATACAGGTCCAGGAATCAAATAGAGGAGGTGAGGTGTAGCCCCTCTCAGTATCATATCTGACAAGGTACAGGAAGAATTTTGCTTCACACTGGGATTTTAGGCTCTGTGTTTAGAGGTACCAGTTCTCAAGGAGGAAATTCTTCCACTAAGAAATATGGTTATATTTTCAACTAATTGAAAGCTAAGACTACTCTCTAGCCATTCTGTGGTCTTCGTGCTACCGAGCCATGGGAAGAAGAGGAGGAAATTGAGATACAGTTTCACAATGAAGGTCAAGGAATATACTGGGAAGCCTCATAGTCCCAGTAAGGGACAACCCAATAAAAACAAAACCACCGAGGACTCAGATCCTACAAAAATGAACCTCATAAAGGTTCCCATAAAGGTTCTTCTTGCAAATAACCCCATCTAGCCAAGGTGGAGGGTGAGGGTTAGTAGAAGGAGGCATCTATGATTACAATGGGACCTGGAGCAGCTATGTTTTGTACCACTTAATCATATATTTTCTTTCTTCTTTCCTCTGTGCTATCTTATTTGAAGAATATTAGTGATAGTCAATGCTTTATATTTCAGTGAGGATACGACCAGTTTGACATCACCTGATGATAAAATATCTAACAGGACTTTGTGCATTGCCTGTGTTGGAATCACAAACTTGTTACCTTAAAAAAAAATAAGAGTGTAGGCCCAGAGGCAAAAAGGGCAGACTATGCCAGACTTCTTACATTTGTCCCTGCGGGCCCATTCTCCATCATTCTGCACACTGTTCTCTGCCCCAAAAATATGACCTGTATGGACTATATCAGCAGACTTCTGGTGTCCAGTGGGTCTGGCCATTGAAGAGATCCAGGAAGACATCACAAAGAGAAAGGTGAGTAAATCAGGATACTTGTTCTCCAGGTTTCCTCCTTGTAATTGAGTTGACTCTGTCCCTGGACCAAAGACCACTGAGCTTCTCAAAACAGATGACTCTACATGATATTCTCCTTTGTGATTATACTAACTGCCCCTTCCATTATTCCTTTAGGGCTACAGATGGTAACTCAGAAGCTAAGTCCCTGGTCACTGTATTATCCACTGTGGTTTCCCTACTACCGTATCTTTATAAATAAATCATCCTTAGATTATACTGTTTTGATTGCCATCTGTTTCCTGCGGCAGCCCCGACAGATATAAGTCTAAAAACTTACCTTTATCCCCAAATAAACTAATTTTTTTACGTTTATCCCCAAATAAACTAATTTTTATTTCTAATCACTCTACAGGAAATAATAGGAAGAACAAAAACAAAACAATAACATACAAAAAACTTTTTAGGTATTCTGCTCATAGCACCATGATGACAACTGTATGATTTATTTGTTTATTACTATAGCCCAGCACCTAACACAATGTCTGACATACAGTCAGCATTAAAACATTGCTTTTAAATCAATGACTATACATAAACACTATGAGAATTGCAGGGATCCAAGTCAATAAGTAAAATGAGATAGAAAGCCTGCTATTAATCAACATAATTATCACTCACAAACAGGACATTAGACTACAACACAGCACCTTTTATATTAGGCAAATGTACACAGCAAGCCCATTTCTATCCAAAATAATAACTAAAATCGCAGATTCCACTATATTAAAAAATATTCCAAATAAATGTGGTCATTGTTCCTACCATCTATGAGATTTAAACACATTTAAATCTGCAAGCTACAAATAGTGACACCCAAGTTCTAGTACTGTTCCTGTAACTAGATGACAGCCACAGCCCAGGTCACTTAAATTCTTCCCTATTGTTGATGCCAAAAAACCTCATAAACATCCTTAATTCCTCTCTTTATCTCATATCCAATCCATTAGGAGGTGCTTTTGACTCAATTTTTATAATAAATCTAAAATGCAATCACTTTTTACCACCTCCATTGCCACAATACAGGTCAAACCACCATCATCTCTCACCCGGATTATGCAAGAGCCAAAACTCATCTTCGTGCTTACATCTTTGCTTCCTACAATCTTTTACAATACAGCCACTCAGAGTAATTGTAATGATTAATTTGATAAGTCAACTTCAATGAACCATGGGGTACCCAAATATCTGCCTAACATTATTTCTAAGTGTCTGTGAGAATGTTTCCAGATGAGATTAACATTTGAACCAGTAGACTTAGTAAAACAGATTGCCCCCCACAATGTGAGTAGGCATCGAATGATCCTTTGAGAGAGTGAATAGAACAAAAACGCGGAGGAAGGGAGAATTCACTCTCTCTGCCTGACTGCAGAGCTAGGGCATCGGTCTTCTGCCTTAGGACTAAGACATAACATCCGCACTCCTGGTTCTCAGGCCTTTGGAGTTGGACTAGAACTTATCCCATCTGTTCTCCTGGTTCTTAGAACATTGTACTTGGACTGGAACTAAAACATCAGCTTTCCTGGGCCTCCAGCTTGCAGACAGCAGATCGGGGGACTTCTCAACCTATATAATCACATAAGCAATCTCCTCAAAATAAATCTTCATGTGTGTGTTTGTGTATGTTGATCTGTTTCTCTACAGAGCTCTGAGTAATACAGTAATCATTTTAAATCATAAGAAAGATCATGTAATTTCTCTGCTTAAAACTCTCCAGTGGCTCTCTATCTCACTCACACTAAAAGCCAACCAGTCTTTACAGTAATCCACAAGCAAGCACTTGTATATTCTGAGACTTAAGCAGTTTTCTTTCTTATGCCATTTCTTTCTGCTCTGTCCCTAACTCACTATTCCAAACAAACTCTTCTTTTTCCACTTTCCTGAATACTCCAGACAAATCCCTGCCTAAGGGCTTCTGCAATGGCCATTTCCTCTGTCTGGAAAGTTCTTCCACAGATATCTGCACAACTAATTCCCCTTCAGGTCTTTGCCCAAATGCCAGATTCTCCCAATAGTTCTGACCTTGAAAAAAATGCCTGTTCAAAACTTCCCCTTCATTCCAGTGTCCCTTATATTTCTCCCTGTTTTCTTTTTGCCATAGCATTTATCATCCAATATGTGTTAGGTTTATTATGTATCACTTGTCTCCTGCTGTGAGAGAGTAAGCTCCTCAAACTTATGGATTTTAGTCTGTTTTGTTCACTCTTAGATTCCAAATCCCTGTAACGGTAATTGATGGATAGTAGACTCTAAATAAATTGCTGAAATGGATTCTATTTCCTTACTTGAACAAAGGGTAAGAGTTGGACAAATTTGCCTCTCTTACCTATAAAAGTATTTATTTTCTGTAGTCATCTGTTACTTTACTAAATATAAGTAAGATTTTACTCATTAATAGCATTAGGTATAATCAAGTATAAAATATTTGAGGATAGAAATATCCTGATTTATTTCTAAAGTTTTCCAAACTAACTTTTATTCTCATTTTTACATACAAGTCATTAAACAATAGAGTTTTATTTGTAAACACCACAGTAATTTTTTCATATGGGTGAGTATATGTATAAAATAAATACACTATATTCCATAAAGTTTTTTTTCTAGTAGACAAAATAACAAAAAATAACCACTATTCAAAAACAAAGTTCAGTCAAAAAGCTACAGTAATTTGTATTTCAGAGGTCTGCTACTGTGTAATTTGTTCAAAGTGAATTTCCTCTTTTCAAATTAATATGAAGTTCTTTGTTTTTCTTTATTTAAATACCATTCATTTGGAGAATGAAAAAAAAACCCTATAGACTCAAAGATGTGTTAAACCAATATTTGAACACTGTATTTAGATAAGTTTTGCAGAATTACCAGATTAAAGCACAGAGTTCACCGTCTACTTTCTGGTATGTATGAGTCTCACTAAGGCATCTAGACTACTTGTTATTCCTTGCTCATCAGATACAAAAAGCATGATGGCTTTAGTACAGTATACTAGCCCATGATGATGTTCTCTAGATATTCAGATGATTAAGTTCTGTATTAGTCTAGATTCTCCAGAGATACAGAACCAATAGGAGATATATAGATATTTATTAAAGAGACTTTATTAAAGGAATTGACTTACATGGTTATGTGGTTATGGAGACAGAGAAGGCGCAAGATCTACACTCAGCAAGCTGGAGACACAGGAAAGGCAATGATTTAGTTCCAGTTTGAACCTGCAGGCCTGAGAACCAAGAGGGCTGGCAGTGTAAGTTTCAGTCAAAGTCTGAAGGCAGGAGAGAATCAATATCCCAGCTCTAAGACAGTCAGGAAAAGACAGGGAATTCTCCCTTACTCTATGTCTTTTTGTTACTCTATGTCTTTTTGTTCTATTCAGGCCTTCAGTGGATTAGATTAGACCCACCCACATTAGGGATGGCAATCTGCTTTACTCAATCTACCAATTCCAACATTAATCTCATCCAGAAATACCCTCACAGACACACCTAGAGCAATGTTTAGCCAAATATAAGGGCATCCCGCGGCCCAGTCAAGTGGATACATAAAATTAACAATCACAAGGTACCTATGAACCATATTATTACAGAGATCAAGAAACTGCCATTGCCCCTCCTGTAAATATATGAAGGTGTTAGCCCTTCTCTGTGGCTTGAAGGCCATCTGCCGTCTGATTGTCCTAATTGGTAAAGGAAAAAAAAAAAAATGCCAGATCAATTGCTGCATACCAGGTACCAAAGACTATATTGATACTACATTTTAGAAAGCAAAGCAATTGGGGCTTCCCTGGTGGTGCAGTGGTTGAGAGTCCGCCTGCCGATGCAGGGGACACAGGTTCGTGCCCTGGTCTGGGAAGATCCCACGTGCCGCGGAGTGGCTGGGCCCCTGAGCCATGGCTGCTGAGCCTGCGCATGCGGAGCCTGTGCTCCGCAACGGGAGAGGCCACAACAGTGGGAGGGCCGCATACCGCAAAAAAAAAAGAAAGCAAAGCAAGCAATTGGAGTCACTCTGATTAGGTTTCCCTTAGTCTATATTTATTCTCCAGGACCCATCTGTCAAATCAGCAAACCAAAAGGGAATGTTACAGAAATCTCCATTTTTGCATCCTTCAAGTCTTTGAAGGTGGCCCTACTCACTGCAATGTTCCCAGGGATGTAGTACTGCTTAGGGTTTTCTCTTTTGTTAGGAGGGGCAGTTCCAGAGGCTTCAACTTAGTCCTTCCTAAATAGTCCTCATTCCATAAGAAGTCAGTGTGAAAACTGTGCCAATTTCCGTGTCTGTTGCAACTATGCACTCAGGAAAGTTAAGTATCCACAGGATTAGTCTGACAAGACATTGGAGCTACACTGATGAAGATTAAGTGACCTCCATAAGCCTCAACTCTGACTGATGTGCCACTGTGGCATTTACGTCCCCAAGATAAATCGCAAAACCTGTTTTTATTAATTCTCAGAAGTCTGGGCTTTTTCCTGGCAAACAGCAGATGCCTTTGGGAAAAGCTTGAAAGATTTAAAGTATATATTTGTGGTAGCATTTTATGTCGCTTCTTAAGGGAAATCAGCCTTTAATCAGGAGAAGCTATTCTCCCTGTTTCAGTAACACAAGTCAAGTTTCTATTCAGCATATCTAAAACTTCCCCAATTATACAGATTAAATAAAAATTCAGTAATCAGCCAATGTATCACAGTCCTAAGGACATGATGATCAATCAGCCATACCACAGAACCCTGCATTTCAAAACACTGACTGCTCTTCCACACTTGAAGCCTATTATTGGAACAGAGGAGGACCCTGTGGGACTCCTGGGCATGAAAGCCTTTCTGTGTCCCCTGTTTCTTGTTGGTAGGGAATAGCCTTCAGTCTCCATGACCTTCCCTGAGTTTCCAAAAGGCAGGTCCAAACAGTAGCTAATCAGGGAAGGGAGGGGTTGCAGAGACAAGGGAAGAGCATCCAAGAAACAATAGTGCAGCCTTGGGGCAGGGTCCTGGTCCATCTCAAGGGATACACATAAAAATATCTTTGAGCTCTTTTACAGAACTAAAACCCCCAACAAATGGAAGATGTTAGTATTCACTCCAGAGAAGGTCATAGTTTGATAACCTCAAGAGGTTCATCAGGAGACCACCTGAGGCCCTGCACACACCCTGATCCTTATCAGCAACTCTGCCCTTGAACCACTGCTATAAAACTCCTCACCAAATCCTCCCAGGTTGGGACACACAGTTTTTCAGGGCAGGAGCCTGCTGTGTCTCCCTTTGTCTAGCAAAGCAATAAAGCTATTCTTTTCTACTTCACCCAACACTCTGTCTCCAAGATTCAATTCAGCACCAGTGCACAGAGGCCAAGTTTTCAGCATCATTATGGCAACTATAGGCACTTTTTTTTTTTTTTTTTCAGTACGCGGACCCTCTCACTGCCGCGGCCTCTCCCGCTGCGGAGCACAGGATCCGGACGCGCAGGCCCAACAGCCATGGCTCACTGGTCCAGCTGCTCCGCGGCACGTGGGATCCTCCCGCACCGGGGCACGAACCCGTGTCCCCTGCATCGGCAGGCGGACTCCCAACCACTGCGCCACCAGGGAAGCCCCTATAGCTGCTTTATTAATGAAGCCTAAGCAATGCCAAAGCACTTCGTTACCACTCCAGAATCCTATGATCCCCACTGAAATCCATGGCAGCATACCCAATGGCATTTCCCAGCCTAGAGCTACCACAGAGGTCTCATCAATACATTTCTTAATTTTTTTTTTTTTTTTTTGCAGTACGCGGGCCTCTCACTGTTGCGGCCTCTCCCGTTGTGGAGCACAGGCTCCGGAGTGCAGGCTCAGCGGCCATGGCTCACAGGCCCAGCCGCTCCGCGGCATGTGGGATCTTCCCAGACCGGGGCACAAACCCGTGTCCCCTGCATCGGCAGGCGGACTCTCAACCACTGCGCCACCAGGGAAGCCCCATTTCTTAATTCTTAATTAACGTGACCCCTCTAGAATCTCAGGGCAGAGTGAGAAGGTGGATGACAAGACCATCCATGATAAACCTACTCTACTATTCCCAACTTCCTATGGCTCTTCCTTCCTCCACAGCCTGAGTGTTCAGGCATCTCAACCGCATTAAATGTTAGCCATTGTTGAGTTCAGGTTCTAGTCAAATAATCAAGCAAACTATCGAAGCCATTTCCAGAAGCTCAACTGACACATTAAATCCAGATTACTAAGAACACTCATATCGATAAATCTGGCTCTGTCTGAATTAAGTATATTCATATCAGTATGTTCCATCCCCCTTAGTCTACTTTTCTTAGAATTCAACCCAGTACATTACTTCCAGATTGCTGCTGATACAAATTAGCTTGCTTACCTGATATGCCAATCATCCCTGTAAAAGGCTAGGATGTGAAAGGCTAGGCTCAGTTATGGTCCTGAAGAAACTGAAAGAAATAAAGGTAGATCCTGAAGAGAATAGTATCCCTTTCCCTGTAAAACTTATAAATGATCTCCATACCTCTGGTTTATTTGTATTCATTTTCATACTTGGCAATCTCTTGAATCAGTATTTTTCTTTTCCATTTATACAACTACCATCCCATTCTAAGCTACTGTAATCACCCAGAGTGCTGAAATTGCCTCCTAACACTATGAAAATGTAATTGTTACATACCATTCAGCCAAGGAAACTGTAATGAAAACATGAAGACATCGAAGGTTATAAAAAGGCCTTACTTTCTCAGAAAAATCATTCTTGCAGATACATGGAAAATAGAAGGCAGGGGGAGGGAGAGGCGGAGGCAGGTAGAGAGTAGAAGCAGGAAGGTTAGTTCCAAATCGGATCAGACATTGATAATGGCTTGGACTAGAGCGTTAGCACCAGAGATGTAAAACAACTGCAAGATTCCATAGGACATATTTTAGGGGATAGGGGAGGTAGGAAAGAAAGGATTCAATGATAATAGCAGATTTCTACTGAATAGATATGTAGTGCCATTTACCTAAAAGAAAGAGATAGTCATCTCCAAGTGTGAATTTAAAGGTCAGAGAAAGGATCTGGGTATAGATACAAATTTTGAAATAAATGAATATATACATGATATTCAAAGCAGCACTACTCAAAAATGTGATCCATGGACCAGAGCTGAGCCACCTACTGTTTATCACTGGTCCACAACAAGAAAAGTACCAAACTGAGGTTAAGAACTTAGAAACTTTTATAGCAATTGTATACAGTAGTTGTATATCTTTTGAATATAACTTAAAAACTAGGCTTTTATTTTGAATGTCTTTTTATAATTTAATTATTCTAATAACTCTTGATGAATTTTATAAAAGTATCAGACCCTGGTAGATAATCAATTGAAAAAAAAAGAAGACCCACCATTTACCGTAAATTGGACAGCACTGATTTAAAGCTATGGTAGTAGAAGCAACCACTTGAGGAGAGAATCCTAGAGAAAAATTCTAACTATGATTATGTATTTGATCCTTGTTGCCTTCATCATCCTTTAGCATCATAAAAATTGTATACCCTGGAACGTAATTCCCAAGATTGCTTTATCATCCATGTCTCCTTATTACCATCAATAATATTTTACTAAGCATACTTCTTGCCAAGCAGTCGTTATATGGATTATCTCATTTCAAAATCTCAATAAAGCTAGTATTATAATCCCTATATTAAAGATTTTAAAAATTGAGTCTAGGGAAGTTAAATAACTTATCCATGTCACATAACTAATAAGTCAGGGAGCTGAAATTCGAACACAGACCAACTGACCCAAGGCTCAGCTTTTAATCACTGCAAATATACATATATTGTCAACTTATCAATCAGCCAGTTTATATGCTTTAAGGAAAATATTTCATGTGAAATCAAAACTTCTGTGTATATAACTTCCAGATCTAGGAATTTTTTTATATCTTGGTTATCAAGTAACTTCTGTTTACTAACAATTATCACTGGATTACTCTTATTACCTCCAAGGAGGCAATAACTGCTCAAGAACAAAAGATAGGGGCACACCTCCTAAAATCAAATATACTGCCTGGTAAAAACTGAGTGAGCTAAGGCCTACTTCATGAGAGTTTGGATCTAAGAATCTAACTTTCTGTAACAGAAAAATAAAGTTTACTCTGCCCATCAACTTAGGCAACACAATAATGTGGTCGCACTGATTCTGCAGCTGACTTGATTTTTATTGAGAGTGTTTTCATTATCAACTTGGGTCTTTTCCATGAGGCTTCACAAACAGATTAAGCCAACATAACCTTGGTTTGTCTTCATTTGAAGACTAATTTATATACTCTACTTCTTTTTTTAGATTTTTTTATTTTTTAAAAATTTTTATTGAATTATGGTTGATTTACAATGTTGTGTATATATTCTACTTCTTTAGAAAAATATTTCTGCCAATTTTATTTTTAACCATAAACTTATATCGAAACATTACATAAATTAGGTATGGCTTTTGCTTAAGTTTCTAAATTTCCTTTCTATAGATCATAATAAATAAGATTACAAATTAACTATTACATATTATAGTATTTATTTAACCCTACACTTTTCCATTTTTTTGGTCTAATTCACACCTGAATTTCATCTTACCTCCAAGAAAATGTGATATTAAATAATATTAACAATGGCTACTACTTACTTCAGTGTTTAGTATCTGACAGACAACATGCTGAACACCTTTAAATACATATTCCCACTAACATTTATCCTTGGAACAACTCTGGCACATAAGTATTTTTTGCCTTATTTTCACATATGAGAAAACTGTGGCTAAGTGAAATTTAAAATCTTCCAATGCAGAGCCAAAATTTAAACCTAATCTCACCTCAAAATCCATGTTCTTAGTTATCATCTGCACTTTCTTCCCTTTGTAAAATGTACAAAACTCCCTTTGTAATGATCACTTCTAGAGAGCAGCTTACTAACATATATTCTCTTGCATTAATTTTCTCCAGTGGATTACAATAAAATCATTTCCTTTTCTGGATTTGTGGACACATAAGTATTAGATGCTGGATGAAAATTCAGGTGGCAAAACGAATTATTTTCTAATTGAAAGTCTAAATCATGATTCGGTTGTGGTGAATTCCTCACATGTTAATTCTGTTCCACAGACAAAATACCTTTGAGAGACATATGGAAGGTGCTTTGAAGCAAGCAATACAACTTCTACTGAAACGACCACATGATCACTAGAATATCTGTTAATTTTAACATGGGATATTTTAGCACAATGTGAAGATTACTAGACTGAGTTAATGCCCTTACAAAGAGAAATTCTACCATCTTAGTTAAGCCACTCAAAGTAGCAACAGCACAAGCTCCTTAACTGTAAAGTAGAGATAAAGGCACAAAATTAAACTTAGCTGAAAAATGTGCAAGAATTTGACTAGCAGTGATGCATTTTATGCATTCCAAGCACTACAGAGAAAAACAAGAAATTCTGATTCATATAATAAAAGACTGAGTTTCTTGAAAACATCGGTAAATATGTTTAGGCAACTAATGTGAAAGAAAAAATAAAAGGAAGAAAGAAAAGAAAGAAAGGAGGAAGGAAAGAAAGAAGGGAGGGAAGAAAGGAGGCAGGGAGGGAAAGAAAGGAAGAAAAAAAACTGATGTTCTTGGGTGGAGGTAAGTAGACAGTCAACATAGTCAACAACTTCATGCATTCTTTGGCCTTGCTATTCAAATTTTGGTCCAGCAGCATCACCTGGGAACTTGTTCAAAATGCACATTGAACAAGCCCAGCCTCAGACCCACTGTATCTGCATTTTAACAAGATCCACAGATGATCCAGAGGCAGGATTCTTGGCTATTTGTATTGTTACAGAAAGAAAGCAAAATCTGATAATGACTTTAGGTATCACATCATTTTCAATACCAGACCTTATCTTGTGGCCTTTGGCTAGGGACTGCAGCAATTTCCCTCAATTACAGTTATCTTCTGCCTAGTGTATTTACAGTTCACCACTGAACAACTCAGGGAGGTTAGGGTTGCCCACCCTCTGCACCTGGGAAAGTCAGAATGTGACTTACAGTTGGCTCTCCCTATATGCGGTTTCTCTGTATACAGGGTTCCTTCATGTACTCAACAAACCTCGGATTGCATAGTAATGTAGTATTTATTAGTGAAAAATACCATGTGCGAGTCGACCAGTACAAACCCGTATTCTTCAAGGATCGACTGTACTTAAAAGTTAGGTGGTCTCCAACAAGTGACCAGGTAGTTCATGACTTTATGTTTTTGTGGAGGTTTTTTTTCTGTTTTGTTTTTGCTTAAGAACCGACATTACACATGAGTGGACACCAGTTTAAAAAAAAATTCTCCCATTCACAGATGAAACCCTCATGAATTCTCAAATGGCTGATCTTGGATCAGCCTGTAAACACCACCATTTAAATGTACGTAATATATGAGTAAATATATGTAATATATAATACTAAGTTATTATCACCTATCCTCAATATCACTTGACTTCTAATTGGCTGACCAGCCAGAAAATCAATTAAGGGGCACAGAACAGAAATGGAACCAGGGAAAGCAAATGGGGGAAAGAAAACAGGACAAAAGGCTCAGTTACCACAAAAACATGGCTAATAATTAATAAGTGTGTATTTGTCTCTGAAATTACCAGTTAGCTTTTATTAATATAATACAGAAATTATGTTGTAGGAGCTCTACTCTTCATGATTTCATTCACTCAGGAAACAAACACTTCCTTCTCTAATAGACTAACATACACCAATTCTACTACATTGTACTATGCAGAAACATGGCAAGACAACATAAAGAAATCTAGTATAAGTTATTTGCATCCTTTCATTCTTTATAAGTATGCCTGCAGATTTCCGATGACCAGGCAAGATGGAAGATGAAAAGAAATGGCTTAGAGTCTTATCAAAAACATTATTAAAATGAATGCTTAATTGTTGGTATGACAACCACTTGTACCAGTTCAGTCTGGAGTAAGCAATGTATTTATTGTTAGTTCTTGTAAGAAAATCTAAAATGCAGTAAATTCTCTTAAAAACTTTTTTTTTGTTTCTCAGCTCTTACATGAACCTCACATACAACGCTCTTATTTTTCTCCAAAAAAAAAAAAAAATCATTGGGCTTCCCTGGTGGCGCAGTGGTTGAGAGTCCGCCTGCCGATGCAGGGGACATGGGTTTGTGCCCAGGTCCGGGAAGATCCCACATGCCGCGGAGCGGCTGGGCCCGTGAGCCATGGCAGCTGAGCCTGCGCGTCCGGAGCCTGTGCTCCGCAACGGGAGAGGCCACAACAGTGAGAGGCCCGCGTACGGCAAAAAAAAAAAAAAAAAAAAAAAAAAAAAAAAATTATAATTATTTCAACTTGGGTAAATAGTCTATTTTTTCCCATGCTACCCAATGAATGACTTATATCTGTCTATAACCAGGCCTCAGCCTTAATTTCCAGGAACCCTGGAACATTTAATGGCTCCAGTCTTTGGGTAAACTTGTACTATTTCTTTCTTTTTTTTTTTTAACATCTCTATTGGAGTATAATTGCTTTACATAAAGCTAATTCACTTTGTTATACAGCAGAAACTATTTCTTTTTTACCTTTCACAGTACTTAAATTTAATGACCCCCAAAATCCACTACTGCCTAATTTCAATCATGTAGTCCTCATTATTGAAAGTGATTTTACTATTAAATGAACACAAGTCTGATGGCTTCATTAGGAAATCACAATGAGCTTCTACTGTATTGCCTAAGAGTGTTGGAAAACACACACACACACACAAACACACAATTTCTTTAAAATATAAAAACTAGTTTTTTCTAGAAGAAACCATCACAAACAGTCAGAGCTAGAAAAAGTTAGAGAACCATTAAAGACTGAATGTTTGTGTGCCGCCCAAATTCATATGTTGAAATCCTAACCCCAGTGTGATGGCATCAGGAGGTGGAGCCTCTGGGATGTGATTAGGTCAGGAGAGTGGAGCCCTCACGAATAGGATTACTTTCCTTATAAGAAGAGCCTGGAGAGAGCTTGCTTCCTCTCTCCCTCTCCTCTCTCTGCCAGGTGCGAATACAAGGAGATGACAGACATCTCCAAACCAGGAAGTGTTCTCACCACTGAATCTGTTAGTGCCTTGATCTTGACCTTTCCAGCCTCCAGAACTGTGAGAAATAAATTTCTGCGGTTTAAACCACCCAATCTATGGTACTCTGTTATAGCAGTCCAAACTGACCAAAGCAGGAATCAACCAGACAAACCTGACTAGTCACTGGATAGAGGTCCAGGCCACCCATTATTCAGCCAAGATATCTCACACACAGACACACACACACAGACATACACACACACAAACACACACAGAAAATGCCAAGTGACTAGGATTCAGTTAGTTAAAAAAAATAGAGCATAAAGTCAACAAAAGTCATACAGCAACCCAATCTGGCTTTTTGTGGCTTATTCACATTGTTACTATTTCCTAGGAGAAAACTGAATCTTAATCAAACAGCAGAGTAAAATAAAATAAAACCACAATGGCATTAATAAATAGAAATTAACGATATATCTATATGAAAAGATTGCCTTGATGCCATAAAATTCAAGTGCCCAAAATTTTAATATTATCATTGTGTTTTCAGCCTGAACTTTGCATTAGTACAAAAATGATTGCTAATAATGTATAATAATCAGTAGCATTACAAGTTTGAGAAATATTTCGTTCAATAAAATGTTTGATTTTTTTTTTTAAGCCAAAGAAAAAGTATTCAGACCTAGAGTGAATCACGATGTGATAGAGCCTCGGTTGTATTTAAAAGTGTAAATTCTATTTTAAGCTTTTCCACTACACTTGAGAAAGAGCAACGACAATATTCCCAAATGTCAACACAGATGGAAGTTGAGAGGAACAGCAATGAAATCTAAAATGCAAACCATAACCCAAAAAAGAAGTATTCTTCCTTTCTCATTTTTAACACTATGCTGACTACCTCAAAGAGAGGAAAATTCCCATTTTCTGCCACGTTTGTAAACAGATATCAGCACAATGAATGGGAAAACTTTTATTTCAACTCTGACAACACATGATATAAAAGCCATTTTTATGCACACACAAACGCACACATATATATGATATATACAAATGTATAATACATATTTATAGCATGGCCAGAGTTCTAATTTTATTTTAACCCTAAATCTCTCTATATATATAATTCTAGAATCTCTTGAAAGCCTTCATAGTATTATAAATGTTTCAAACTCTACCTCAGTGTAAGCCATTATTGGCTAATGATAAGAGAACAATGGCTTTCTCTTGTATACCTCTGTTGACCAGACTTTCTCCATTAAAAACCTAAATCCCTCAAGAGTATTTCCTTTTTACAGAATTCAGAACCAAAAGCAGCTTCAAGAGCCTCAGGTTAGAATGCTGTCTTACCTCAAGCAAAAATCAAGCCTAATTCATGATCATTTGGGAAGGCAATCCAGGTAATTTGTTTCATTCACTGTTAAGATACTACCTTAAAAAGGAATTTGCTGCCTATTAAATGAAACTGAATATCTTTTATTTATCTGTAAAAGTAAAACAATCTCTTATTCTAGCGTGAATACTGTTGTTCAAGAAAATTTTGTGGATGACTTTAAAAGCTCAGGTGGAAAGTTAGAATTCTATTCATTAAGAAAGCGAAGTCTGGCTTACAATCTAGAAAACTAAAACAGATTTGAAACAAAAACAAGGTATGTCATCTCCTTAGTATAAAAATGAAATAATAATTTTGTGAACCACAGTAAAATCAACAAATAGGAGGCACTGGCATCTCAGCATTGCTATGCAGTAAACACACAAAAAAAGACATTCCTAGCACATCCATATAGAATGTTAACAGTGAAGGTGAATGAAGCCAGCAAGGATAGAAATTACTAGTGGCCTGGCTGGAAAAGCATGCTGGGCCTGAGGCAAAAGAAGTTTTTTAAATAGGAGAGTGTTTTGAAATAGAAAGCATGTTAAACAGAATTGCCTGAGGACTGCTAGGAAATGAAAAATTACGCTAGCTGCATTGGGAACAGCAACCTGATAAAAGCACAATGCACAAATTACAATCTTCTTCACAAGTAGTATTAGACACAAGAAAGGTTAAGCTGTATGTGAGAAAGGTTTTGCCCACCACAGGCCACTACATGACAGAAGAATTACTTTCAAACATTTCTAGAGACCCTCCAACAACTATGGTAATAAATATTTCTATATTTCTAATATCACAGAACAAGCTGGACTAGACTCCCAGTCAATATCTATTTGCAAAGCACCCTTTGAGTGCAAACCTCTACTCTAAGCTCTATGGAAAACACTGAAAGACAATAATGTGTTCCATAAATATATTCTTCTCTTCTTAAATTCAAAATCCAGCATCCCAGGGATGCTGGGTGAGTCAGCATGTTCTGAGCAGCTACAGTGTGGAAAACACAAGACTGGAGTGAGAAGGAAAACAGTATTCCACAAGAAGAATCTGACTGACCACTCATGAGGGCAAATACTTTAATAAACAGTAATGTTTTTGCTATTATTATAAGGGTAATTATTAAGTATGCAAAGTGAGTAGGGACAAAATGAATGAAAAGTATAAATGCTGAAGAAACTATCATTTAGAGGAAATTAAAGCAAGTCGTGAAGAAAAGGGCATAAAACACAAAACATATATGTGTTCGTGCACACACACACCCACTCACAATATTGTCATTAGTTTGAAGAACAATCCTTCCAACCCTCCTCCTTTATAAGCAGAGAGCAACTCAGGAATAATGCAAGTCATAATGAGTCACTACACATAAGCAAGATTCTTGGGACAAGGAAATTAGGAACAGCTGTCACTTGGGCTGAGTCAAAGTGAGGTTGGCATATCCCAAAAGGTCTAGGACTATCAGAGCATAGACCAGCCACCTGATCTCAGTTACTTTATCAAGAAAGACTAGATTTACTTTGGCTGACACAGGTTTTTGTTTTGTTTTATGTTTGTCTGTGCTGTTTGTCATGGGACAGAAGTAATGCATTTAGCATATGAAAATATGACACAAATAAGAATCACCTAAACGAATAGGGCAAGGTGGACAAGCCATGCCAAATAATCTGGGGAACGTGGCTACCTAGACACCCCCAGGTTAATTAAGTATGTGGCATATCTCCATATCTACATTTAAGACACCATCCATTTATCTTTTTTCAAGCATAAAAAAAGTCACCAGTCAATAATTTCTTACTCGCTCTCTCAGGCAAAATCAGAATCTCTCCAGGTCTACTTGCTTCTGTTATCATGAACACAGGGCTGACTGTACCTTTCTCCCTCCTTAATCTTCCCCTTCAATGTCTTTATGGGTCATGCCACCTCTTACCATAAAAGCTCCTCTTTGAAATATACAATCTAAGGCTGCACTCTCTAATACGGTAGCCACTAGCCACGTGGTTACTGAGCACTTGAAATATGGCTAGTCCCAAATGAGATGTGCTGTAAATGCAAAATACACATCAGATTCCAAAGACTTAGTATGAAAAACAAATGTAAAATATCTCAGTAATTTTTTAATGCTGAAACAGCAATATTTTGAATACACTGGATTAAATAGTATATATTACAAAAAATAATTTTATCTGTTTCTTTTTACCTTTTTTAATGTGGCAAATAGAAAATTTTTAATTACATATATGGCTCATATTATATTTCTACTGGATAATGATGATCTAGGTGAGACATTTAGTGGGGGGTCAGGTGGAGTCATTCAGTGTTCATTTGCATTTCTGCCACCTTCCTGACTGGGTGATACTCATCAGAATGTCCCCCTGACTCATTCAGGAATAGGTATCCTTAGCTTACGCAGGAACTGCCTCATTGCCTCAAAAAATAGTCCACAATCCCTTCCAAAAGGAGCTTATCTGCTATAAAGAAACATACCGATATGTTATCAAATATGATTTATAAACTATTTTAGAGGGTTCAGTTCTTACACAATGTGGCAATTCTTACACAAGAACATTTTGCAAATGAACCATTTTTGCAAATAAACTTCCACTTAGAAGCAACAAAAAACGTGTCAAATCAAATTATAACTTGTTATGCAGTCACCCCTCAGTATCCACGGGGGATTGGTTCCAGGATTGATGCAGATATTTAAGCCCATGGATGCTCAAGTCCTTTATATAAAATGGCATAGCATGTAATATTTGCATACAACCTACACACATCCTCCTATATACTTTATTTTTTTCTTTGAATTTTATTTTATTTATTTTTTTTATATAGCAGGTTCTTATTAGTTATCTGTTTTATACATATTAGTGTATATATGTCAATCCCAATCTCCCAATTCATCCCACCACCACCCCACATCCTCCCATATACTTTAAATCACCTCTAGATTATTTATAATACCTAATACAATGTAAATGTTATGTAAATACTTGTAAATACAATGTAAATGCTACGTAAATAGTTGCTAGTGCAAGGCAAGTTCAAGTTTTGCTTTCTGGAACTTTCTGGAATTTTTTATTCCCGAATATTTTCGAGCCATGGCTGGTTGAATCCTCATAAGTGGAACCTGAGAATCGGAAGGCCAACTGTAGTTTTAATAAAGATTAATATCTCAGCTATCATATCCTTTGACTCTTTCCAAAAAAGAGTCTCACAGAATTTGTCCACATTCTTCAAGACTCAGTCTTCCCTTTATAAAGAAATAATTTTAAGAATTTAAGGCAATTCAAATGAACTCCTTTGTGCTATATACTCCCCTTCCTTAACAGAATAAGACATGCTTTTATCTGTCTTACAATGAATTTTATGCACAAATATCTACTATAATTGTGTTTACTTGTAATCTCCCCAATTAGAGCTCCCATCGAGTAGGAAGCCTATCTTATATTTGTTCTGCTATCACATAGAAAAATGCCTGAGACAAAGAGGATGTCAAAAATTGGTTTGTTAAATAGCAAATTATGCTGACAGCCTGTAACTCAGATGCCCATGTATACCCTGGAACAACATATGTGGAGAATAATTTTTCCTATGTGATCACCTTCTATATATTATCCTAAAGACCCATATGCAACAGTGAAACTCACAGTGAAGATGTAAGAAAAGTAACTTTGATATTAAAATAAAACCACTTTTATCTAAAATAAGTTAGAAAATCATGTGACCATTAAAAACTTAAATGATATGGTTAACTATACTGGTATATATGGATTATTATTCTTAAAAAATTAGAATATTTACTTATAACTAATTTGGCCCATTACTAACTCAGTTTCTTTGTTTATAGATCTTTATTGGAATATAATTGCTTCACAATACTGTGTTAGGTTCTGTTGTACAACAAAGTGAATCAGCCATATGCATACATATATCCACGTATCCCCTCCCTCTTGAGCCTCCCTCCCACTCTCCCTATCCCACCACACTAGGTCATCTCAAAGCACCAAGGTGATATCCCTATGCTATGCTGCTACTTCCTACTACCTACTTTACAATCGGTGGTGTATATATGTCGATGCTACTCTCACTTTGCCCCAGCTTCCCCCTGGGGGAAGCATAACACATAACACATATATATGTGTTAGCATATGGTATTTGTTTTGCTCTTTCTGACTTACTTCACTCTGTATGACAGACTCTAGGTCCACCCACCTCACTACAAAAAACTCAATTTCATTTCTCTTTATGGCTGAGTAATATTCCATTGTAAATATGTACCATATCTTCTTTATCCATTCATCTGTCGATGGACACTTAGGTTGCTTTCAGGTCCTGGCTATTGTAAATAGAGCTGCAATGAACACTGTAGTACATGACTCTTTTTGAATTATGGTTTTCCCAGGGTATATGCCCAGTAGTGGATTACTGGGTCATATGGTAGTTATATTTTTAGTTTTTTAAGGAACCAACATACTGTTCTCCATACTGGCTATATCAATTTACATTCCCACCAACAGGGCAAGAGGGTTCCCATTTCTCCACACCCTCTCCAGCATTTAACTGTTTGTAGACTTTTTGATGATGGCCATTCTGACTGGTGTGGGGTGATACCTCATTGTGGTTTTGATTTGCATTTCTCTAATGATTAGTGATGTTGAGCATTCTTTCATGTGTTTGTTGGCAATCTGTACATCTTCTTCGGAGAAATGTCTATTTAGGTCTTCTGCCCATTTTTGGATTGGCTTGGTTGTTTTTTTGATATTGAGCTGCCTGAGCTGCTTGTAAATTTTGGAGATTAATCCTTTGTCAGTTGCTTCATTTGTAAATATTTTCTCCCATTCTGAGCGTTGTCTTTTCACCTTGTTTATGGTTTCCTTTGCTGTGCAAAAGATTTTAAGTTGCATTAGGTCCCATTTGTTTATTTTTGTTTTTATTTCCATTTCTCTAGGAGGTGGGTCAAAAAGGATATTGCTGTGATTTATGTCATAGAGTGTTCTGCCTATGTTTTCCTCTAAGAGTTTTATAGTGTCTGGCCTTACATTTAGGTCTTTAATTCATTTTGAGTTTATTTTTGTGTATGGTATTAGGGAGTGTTCTAATTTCATTCTTTTACATGTAGTTGTTCAGTTTTCCCAGCACCACTTATTGAACAGGCTGTCTTTTCTCTATTGTATGTTCTTGCCTCCTTTGTCATAAATTACGTGACCATATGTGTGTGGGTTTATCTCTGGGCTTTCTATACTGTACCACTGATCTAGATTTCCGCTTTTGTGCCAGTACCATACTGTCTTGATTGCTGTAGCTTTGTAGTATAGTTTGAAATCAGGGAGTCTGATTCCTCCAGCTCCATTTTTCTTTTTCAAGATTGCTTTGGCTGTTTGGGGTCTTTTGTGTTTCCATACGAATTGTAAAATTTTTTGTTCTAATTCTGTGAAGAATGCCACTGGTAGTTTGATAGGGATTGCATTGAATCTGTAGATTGATTTGGGTAGTATAGTCATTTTCACAATATTGATTCTTCCAATCCAAGAACATGGTATATTTCTCCATCTGTTTATGTCATCTTTGATTTCTTTCATCAGTGTTTATAGTTTTCTGAGTACAAGTCTTTAACCTCCTTAGGTAGGTTTATCCTTAGGTTTTTTTTTTTTTGTTTTTATTGTGGTTTTTTTTTTTTTTTGCGGTATGCGGGCCTCTCACTGCTGTGGCCTCTCCCGTTGCGGAGCGCAGCCTCAGCGGCCATGGCTTATGGGCCCAGCCGCTCCATGGCATGTGGGATCTTCCTGGACCGGGGCACGAACCCATGTCCCCTGCATCAGCAGGCAGACTCTCAACCACTGTGCCACCAGGGAAGCCCCCTAGGTATTTTATTCTCTATGTTCCAATGGTAAATGGGAGTGTTTCCTTAATTTCTCTTTCTGATTTCTCATTGTTACCATATAGGAATGCCAGAGAGTACAAAATTAATGCACTAACTCAGTTTTGAACTGAAGTTGGGATGATGCCATGCCTTGCTCCTCAAAACATCATCTGGGAAACAGCAGCATCAGCATCACCTGGGAGCTTCTTAAAAATGCAGAATCTCAGACCCAATGCACGTAAAATGATATTTACATAAATTGTAATAAAAATTGTTATTGTGATGATGATGATGATTTATTATCAGTAGAGTTGTCAGAAGTCTCTTTTGGATGTTTAGTACCTCAGACCCATCATAGCTAGTAATCACTGAAGAATGAACAAGTCCTCAAAAGTTCCACTTTACTTTTCTGTTTAAAGTGGGTAAATTTTCCAAATTTTGCCAAATACATGTACTAACAACTTTCATCTCATAACATCTAACCACTTGTTTGGAAATTGATATGCTCGGATTTCTAATTATTAATAGCACAATGAATCCTGACAAACATCAAAGTAAATATTAAGACTGAAATAAAACCAAAGGCTAATTTCAGTTAGATAAAAAGCAACTAATCTTGGGAAATATTAGCATTACCTTTGTTAAGATTTAACAAACTCACTTCTACAAATGAGAGTATAACATGAAAAGTTTTTGGAGATTTACCTGTCATTTAAGTCAAGTAAACAGACACACTGAATGAATAAAATATTATTTTTCAAAGCAATATTTTTAATAATGTAGAACTGAAGAATATATGATACTAACAAATGAGTGGGTTCTAAGTAGAAGACATGAAATAAGGAAAACCTTGGAAAGTCAAATTAAAGTTACAAATTCAATCTGTATAGATTAATATCTATATATGTTTAGAATACAAATCAATAAAATAATGCTATAACATGATAAAAATATATAAATTACAAACCAGAAAAACTCTTAAGTAACTACTTGAAAATAAGTTATTGTATCTTTCACAAATATTTTTCTCCAGCTTCCTGAAGTTTGAGAGGCTGCTTTATGATAATAACCAAAAGTTAAAATAAGATCTTAGAAATAAGAAAACTGACAGGTTAATTAGTTCCCACTGCTTTCAATAATCTATAGTATACATAAAAATTGTCATTGTTCATATATTTCAGTGAGACCTGACTAAAGGCTTATTTTTTATTTTGATCAGGTGGCTCCCCAATATAAGTCTGTCATAGTTTATGATCTTTAAAAAAAAATCAAATATCCTTAGACAATAAAAAAAACCCTTCAACTTAAACCTTAAGCAAAAATTAACTCAAAATGGATGATAGACGTATATGTAAAATGTAAAACAATAAAACTTCGAGGAGAAAACATTAGAGGAAATCTTCAGATCCTAGAGCTAGACAAAGAGCTCTTATACATGACAACAAAAGTATAAACCATACACCAAAAAAAATCAATAAATTTCATCAAAATTTAAAACATTTGTTCTATGAAAGACCCTGTTAAGAAGATGAAAAGGCAAGCTACAGACTAGGACAAAATATTTGCAAAACAAATATCTGACAGAGTGGGGCTTCCCTGGTGGTGCAGTGGTTAAGAATCCACCTGCCAATGAAGGGGACACAGGTTCAGCCCTGCTCCAGGAAGATCCCACATGCTCCAGAGCAACTAAGCCCATGCACCACAACTACTGAGCCTGAGCTCTAGAGCCCGTGAGCCACAGCTACTGAGCCCGTGTGCCACAACTACTGAAACCTGCATGCCTAGAGCCTGTGCTCCACAACAAGAGAAGCCACCACAATGAGAAACCTGCACACCACAACGAAGAGTAGCCCCCGCTCGCTGCAACCAGAGAAAAGCCTACACGCAGCAACGAACACCCAACACGGCTAAAAAAGACAAAATAAAATAAAATTAATTAATTAATTTCAAAATATATCTGACAAAGGACTTGTATCTAGAGTATGTAAAGAAATCTCAAAACTCAAAGGTAAAAAAAAGAAAAATCAATCCAGTTAGAAAATGGACAAAAGACATGAACTGAACATTTCACCAAAGAGGATATAAAGATGTCAAATAACACTGTAAAAGACTTTCAACATAATTAGCTATAAGAAAAATGCAAATTAAAACCACATTGGCTTATCACTACACACTTACTATAACAGCTAACACTTTAAGAAATGTATTACCAAATGCTGGGAAGGATGCAGATAAGATAGATCCCTCATACATTTGGGAATGCAAAATGGTACAGATACCATGAAAAACTGTTTAGCAATTTCATACAAAACTAAACACACATTTGTCATAGGACCCCAAAATTACACTTCTAGGAACTTCTCCCAAAGAAATAACACCTATATATAATAAACATAGCTTCACTGCAATATTTTTAATAGCCAAAAACTGGAAACAATCCAAATGTCCTTCAACAGGTGAATGGATAAACTGTGGCACATCCATTCAATGGAATAGTATTCAGTAACAAAAAGGAATGAACTATTGATATATGCAATTTGAATAGATCTCAAAGGCATATACTGAGTGAAAAAAAAAAAAAAAAGCCAATCCATGCTGGAGAGGGTGTAGAGAAGAGGGAACCCTCCTATACTGTTGGCGGGAATGTAAACTGGTACAGCCATTATGGAGAACAGTATGCAGATTCCTTAAAAAACTAAAAATAGAGCTACTATATGATCCAGCAATCCCACTCCTGGGCATATAACCAGAGAAAACCATAATTTGAAAAGATACATGCACCCCAATGTTCACTGCAGCACTATTTACAATAGCCAGGACATGGAAGCAACCTAAATGTCCATCAACAAAGGAATGGATAAAGAACATGTGGTACATATATACAGTGGAATATTACTCAGCCATAAAAAAGAACGAAATAATGCCATTTGCAGCAACATGGATGGACCTAGAGATTATCATACTAAGTGAAGTCAGAAAGAGAAAGACAAATATCATATGATATCACTTGTATGTGGAATCTTAAAAAAGGGTACACATGAACTTATCTACAAAACAGCAATACAGTGACAGATGTAGAAAATAAACTTATGGTTACCGGGTTGGGGGGGGCAGGTTGTGTGTGGTAAGGGGGAGAGGGATAAATTGGGAGATTGGGATTGACACAAACACACTACTATGTATAGAATAGGTAACTAGTAAGGACCTACTGTATAGCACATGGAACTCAGTACTCTGCAATGGCCTATATGGGGAAGAATCTAAAACAGAGTGGATATATGTATATGTATAACAGATTCACTTTGCTGTACACCTGAAACTAACACAACATTGTAAATCAACTATACCCCAATAAATTTTTTTTAAAAGCCAATCTTCAAAGATTACATATTTGCTGATTTAATTTATATAACATTCAAAAAATGAAAAAATATTATAGAAATGTAAAACAGATCAGTAATTCCCAGAGTTTAGGGATAGAGGGAGTGGGAATAGTATAAGTATAAAGGAATTCAGAATTCCTTTGTGGTGATGGAATGGTTCTGTATCTTCACTGTAGTGGCAGTTACATTAATATATACTTGTGATAAAACTGCAAAGAAGTGCAAGGAAAGACTGTTGAAAACTGAATAAGGTCTCCAGAGTGTATCAATGTCAATTTCCTGGTTTTGAAACTGCCCTACAGTTAAGCAAGATATTACCACTGGGGCAAGCTTGGCTAATAGTACAGGGGCCTTCTCTGTACTATTTTTGCAACTTCCTGTAGTTTATAATTATTTCAAAATAATTTTTTAAATCTAGTCTAACACAATTTGCAATTCTCTAAATTCACTATATTTTTTAATGTCCTCTAAAGGTACCTTAAATCTGCTACAACCAAACTTCAGTTTTGATAACACTCTTGTTTCTCTGTATTTCCTGCTTATGTGTTGAATTTGTGAGTAGAGGTTTCCCTAATACCGCATGGATAGCAGATAGTTTTCAGTAAAAGGCATTTTAGGGAACTGAACAAAAAGAGATCCATTCGCTTCACTACGCTGCTGTGCTTCACTAGCAAGCACAACTTGCACAACCAAAAGAGCACTGCCAACTGAAATGGTCAAGGGGATGGAAGACTCCCACATGGAAACAAAAAAATGCACAAATAAGCAAACAAAAATATGAGAGATTGTTAATGCTGAAAAATGAGAACTGGAGGGGGAAAAAATGCTTGGAAATGATGAATATGAATTTTTTTGTGAATCTCTAGAATCCTGGAATAATCACCAATCCTCTTGAGAAAAGATTGTAAAACAGTGAAAAAGCAATGGTAACTCACACATTAGTTACTCATGTCCTCCAAACAGTAGCCTAAAATATCATTTTAGGTCATGGATAATAGACCTATAACCTCTTAGGAAAAAAAGAAACTAATATGACCCCACACACATTATTGACCTATTCTGACATCAAAGAGGAATCATTATGCTGTCTTTACAGTCAAAAGAGGAAAAAAAGAGGAATCTCATTCTTCCACAAATTGTTCTTTGGTCTACTGTCAAAGATGAAATACTGGGCTCCTCTGTGATGATAAAAATCTTATATTGATATGGTAAGTCTGTAGCAGGTATGTTCTGAAGAACAAAGCTTACACATCTTAATCTTTTAAAAGAATAAAAAAGTGTAATGTGAAAGCCCATAAACTTGCATGTAGTTAGGTAACAAAAGACAATTCATGTTTTAAAGACTGAGCATCAACTGTCATCCTTATTTTAGTTCTTTTCTTCTTTCTAACCCCACAAATACAATATTCTCCAAATAACTTAAAAATAAAGCAGATCTTTTTTTTTTTTTTTCTTTTGCGGTACGCGGGCCTCTCACTGTTGTGGCCTCTCCCGTTGTGGAGCACAAGCTCCGGACGCGCAGGCTCAGCGGCCATGGCTCACGGGCCTATCCGCTCCGTGGCACGTGGGATCTTCCCGGACCGGGGCACGAACCCGTGTCCCCTGCATCGGCAGGCCGACTCTCAACCACTGCGCCACCAGGGAAGCCCAGCAGATCATTTTTGAATGAGCCCAAGAGAACATGAAAAAGATTAGTAGTAACTGAAAAACTCATTTCCTCTCAAAACTTCCTATTTTTAAGAGTAAAATATCTATGAAATTAAAAAGAGAAGACAGAGGTGCTCCCCAAATCGTTGGGCCAGGGGCCTGAAGCGAAACCAGACAGGCTCATTTTGGACTAGAGCAAGCAAAAGTGTCTGTATTTGTCCCAAGAAAAGAATCCAGAGAAATACAGAAATCCAGAAATACAAGGTAGAGCAGAGTGAAAGCCATGCCCCAGAGTTTGGTGATACTGAGGGATGTGGCTGAAGACTTCTCTCAGAAGTGGAAATGCCTGGATTCTGCTCTGAAAGATTTGTACACAGCTATGATATTGGGGAACTACAGCATGGTATCACTGGGACTTTTTATCTTTAGCCAGACATTGTCGCCTCATTGGAGCAAAGGAAAGAGCCCAGGCAAACTGTGACAGATGAGACAAAAAGGCATTTCTCAGGAAGATACGCGTACAACTGAAAGCCTTGATTATGCAGGCTCACTTTCAGCTAAGGATGGCCATGCCATGGGACAGCTCTGATGAAAAATTTGTAAACTGAAAGAATGAGATGGAGTTTACAAGTAAACTAATTTATGCTTGGCTAAAATGGACATAGTGAGTTAGCTTGTACTCCTACTAGGAAGACAGATATGGGCCCTAGATATGCCCAGCCATCTTCTAAACGTTAGAATCAAGACCATATGTTAAGGATAGTAGAACCAAAAGATAAATGATGAGTCAATGCTAAGGCCCAAACCACTTACCCCCACTTTGTGAGAAATACAAACCTCTATTTCCATAACTCACAGTTTGCGGGATTTTCCGTTCTTTGAGGGTATGTTCGGTTTCTGTTACGTACACCTAAACGCGTAACTGATTTTGTTTTGTTTTGTTTTGTTTTTGCTGTACGCGGGCCTCTCACTGTCGCGGCCTCTCCCGCTGCGGAGCACAGGCTCCGGACGCGCAGGCCCAGCGGCCACGGCTCACGGGCCCAGCTGCTCCGCGGCATGCGGGATCCTCCTGGACCGGGGCACGAACCTGCGTCCCCTGCATCGGCAGGCAGACTCTCAACCACTGCGCCACCAGGGAAGCCCTGATTATCACATTTTAGATTACAGACCTAGAGCACATACCCAGAAACTGTTTAATTGTAATTTATCCTTCAATGGATCTACTAAAATACACATGAGTATTCCATTCCTTTGTTTTATGTGTCTCATTGCAAATTCAGACATACTGAAAAGAACTGAAATCATCAAATAAAAAAAGAGAGGATAAAAAAGACAAGGCAAGACATGGGATTTAAATTTTTTTTCTTATTAATAGACCATAAGTTCAGACTCCACTAGATAATTCTTTCATTTGTAAACTTCTAAGCTGCTATTATGTATTTTTTCTTCTTATTTTCAAAGTCATTCCTGCTATTAGTAAACTCGGTATGACCATTCCTCCAAGCATCCAGAGTTCAGGAGGAAGAAAATCCCTGCAGCTGTTTGATGTCCAAGAACATGAACACTTAGCAGTCAGATGAAAGAAGAGAAAAGACAGAAACGGAAGATCAAGAGAAGAGTGATTTGGGGTTTCTGCAGGGTAGCATTTACCTCTCTCAATAAAGGGAGCTTTGTGCTCATTACGTCCCAGAATTCATCTTGCCTTCAGCTTGTAGTAAACTGGCAACTGCCTTATCATTTCCTGTCCAAATTAAAGATCAAAATTTAAACATATTCTTTTCTTTCTCCACTAGATTATGATTAAAATTACCACCTCCTCACCTCATTCACACAAATGCACTACTAGGAAAGAGAAGGAACCCCTTAAAGTAAAGATGCTGTTAAGCAGCAAAATGAAGAGTTGTGGGGAATTTCCGGTCAGGTTATTTATCTGAAGGTTGATTTCAGGATACAGGATTAAAGAAGCGATATCTTTACATATATTCCTCATCCTCAAGAAACCCCTATAAGGTGGGTTCAATCCATATTTTTCAAAAAAAGAAACTGAGGTTCACAGAGGTTGACTAAGTTGCCCTCAAATTCGAAGCTGTTTAGCATTTACAACACCTAAAATTCAAGCTTCATCTTGCTCTTGTGCTTTGCAACATGGACACTCAGCCATATGTTTATTTTTTTTTTTCCATTTCACATGTGAAGAAGCTAAACTTAGGATCTCAGCTATTATCTTTTAAACATCAAAAATCGATCAGGTAAGTCACCATAACTTAATGTCAATTGTATAATAAATTAATGAATGTAGATTGTATAACAACGTGTGTTTAATGTGGAATTTTGCCTTCTGTTGATGTACTAGGTTCTTGCTACCCTAAACACAAAACAGAACAGGGGCTGCTCTTGGATCTTGAGCACAAAAAAAAAAAAAAAAAGACCTGGATTCTAAACAGTAGTGAGTATCTACTGATGAGTGGACATCACTACATGAAGAGAATCTACTCTTCTGTAAAACAGTAAAGTTACTTTAGAATGAAAGGTAGCTGAGAGCAGCAATTCTCTCCACTGAAAACCCTTTCATATTTTCCTTTAATATCTATAAATGTATAATTGAAGTTTTACACATGCTTTTAAATAGCAGCAGCATGATATGCTTATCAATCTAAAACGATAGCACATTTCACAGGGTCTGTGCTATCATCTCACTGACTAACTAGGGCCAGCCTGGTGGGAGCTGAACTGAATCCTCTAAGAAGTTACCACACACAGTCATTTCTCAGGAGATGGTGCAGCAGGCACCAGAGCCTAAACTAAACCAAATGCTCCATGGAGTCATTTTAAGGCAGTTTGAAAATGAGAAGAGGTCACAGCCTCTTGCCCATCACTGTAAAGAATTCAGGAGTGACTCTGGAGTTAGTACAGACCTCAGCTGCAAGGTGCAAAGGAATCTGCTACTAGTACAGAAGAGCAGGCCAGGTATGACTTATAATTTTTGGATTCTTCTTTGCCTTCTAGAATCATTGACATTTGACTTTCTTCAGAGCCTACAACTTGGCCAGGCACTGAGAGAAAAGTGCACCATTCAACTACAATATAAAATTTCTGCACCACGAGAATCAGTTTGGTGTGGTTGCTATTACATGAAATCTAAACATTCTAATTCTGATTAGATACCAGTGTAAAAGCTATTTTCATTTCTAACAAAATAGAGATGTGCACTGTAATTGTGATACTTAACACACTTGAGCTCACAAAAACCTGTCTTCCTATTCTTGAGCATGCAATTTGACCTGAGGCTCTCTTCAAACTGAATATTCCTTCAGTGATTAAACCCTTAGTCTCTGTGGAATATGGAAATATCTAATTAATAACAAATTTCTTTATTTTCTCTGGTTATTTTTAGCTTTTTCCTTGAACATACACTCCCCTACCCGAGACTGCCACACATAACTCCTGACAACTACTGCTTCTTCTTCTGTCCATCCTAGTATTCCTAACATTTTTAGCTTAAGGTGAGCTTACCTGAGACTTACTGGTGTAGAAAAGAGAAAAACAAAAGTCAAAAGACATTCATTCAGTCATCTATTCATTCAAACACTGTACCGTTTCCTGTAGGCCAGGTACAGTTTTACAGACTGAGAATATAACAGTGAGCAAACAACACAGACAATGTGCCTACCCCTAGGAGCAAATAACCTAGTGGGAGATACAAAAGAGCAGAAAGACAACTACATGATTATTGATGATCACCCTTACAATACAGGTTTTCAAGGTGGTGGGTAAGAGGTGCAAAGAAGGTGTGAGGATGGGAAGAAGTCAGGGAAGGCATTTAATATATCTCTAGGCTGTGTCCTGAAGTACGTACAGGCACTAACAAGACAGAAGCAAAGTATGCATCAAGCAGAAGAAATAACATGTACAAAAGCCATAGCTGGACCCATGGCTAGACCAAAACAGGTGGCATCCAAGACTAGATAATATTCTGGCACACTTCAAATTGATCTTTAAACATTTGGTAAAGATCTATCTTATGGGGTAGAGAAAAATTATTTTCTATTAATAAAAATTAAATATAGAAATGGGTTCCCTTTTTAATTCATTTCTACTAAGCCAAAAGCATCATTCTTCTGGTAAAGATCAGAAAATGTTTCTAGTTCTTGACCTCTCCTGCCTTTTACTCAGTGATCCTTCTAGACTCCTTACTTCTCACAAGCCTACACAAAATAAAAAATGAAAATCTTCAATATTTAAGAAAGGACTACATGTGTAAAATAGGTATCATGTTTCCAATTTATTCTAGTGATATTTTAGTGCCCCTTATAGAATAGCCCCCAGATATCCTAGCTACCTCTTTACACTTAGCCCCCTTCTGATTAGGTGGTACAGAGTGAGAAGGACGATCCAAAGATGAGGCTAAAAAGGTAGACAGGAACCAGATAATACAGAGTTTTGTAGGTCACAAGAAAGAGACTACACTGTACCTTAAAAGCCATGGAATTGTTGAGAAGATTTGAAAAGGGAGAACTGTGAGGCTGTTTTTATAAACCAGGCTAGAGATGCTAGCAACTTGAGTAGTAGAAGAGCAGTAGGAATACAGTGTGGCATATACTTGAAAAGTAGTTAGGAGCTACTACTGACTAGACTTAGAGATAAAAAGAAGGGGAGAGGAGTAATTAAGGATAAGTCTTAAGTTTTAGGCTTGAGTAGTTGGTAGAGGAGGATAACACACACTGAGATAAGGTATAAAAGGACAATCAGGCTTGGGATGAAAAACCCTAAGTTCAGTTTTATACACATTGAGTTTTATACTTACAGTACATCAAAATGCAGATATTTATAAATAAGACCAGGAGACTAAGACCAGGGGAGATTTAGGGTGAAGATAGATGTGGGCAGCCTCAGTACATAGATGGAATTCATGGGATGGATGAGAATACTTAGGGAAAGTATGTGTATAAAACAGAAATACATAAAGGAACCTAGGGAAGAGCCCTGAGAATCTCTTATACTAATGGTCTGAAAGAGGCTGAGGAGAAACCACCAGAGATAATGGAAGAAAAGCAAGAGTACACATCATGGCTTCAAGGATCTAATAAGTGGTCCAAAATGTCCAATGCTAGAAGTAAAGAGAAAGAAAGAGGTATTCACTAAATTACCAAGAAGTCATTTTTTGTGAATTTGCTGAAACAATTTTATTAAAGAAAGATTAATCCCAGCTGCAGCAAGCCATGTGAACAACTCATCACAACCGAATCTCGGATTCTTCATCTGTAAAACAGGAAAAACAAAAATACCCACCCTTCCTACCTTGTAGTTTTGTTATTAGGGTTAAATTAAATACTATAACATATGTAAAAGTTACTATATAAACAGAGGGTATAGACAAGTGTTACTGTAACTGTGTTGTTCATCCTCCTGTTCACAAATGTCAGTTTTCTCTTTCACCCACGTGGTTGATAAGTCACATTTGACTTACACTGGCCAATATGTGTATCAGCATAAGTGGCTGATTGCTAGGCAAAAGCTGTAAGAAATAGTGCCTAGTTCAAAATGTTCTCTGTTCCTTGCCCCTGCCACTGTAGAAGCATGTTTCAAAATGATGACTTCATCAGCCTAGATCCTTGAATGACTGCCATGAGGAGAGCCTGACTCATGCTGACATGTAGCATGGGGACAAATAATGTTTTTTTAAAAACACTACGATGTTGGAATTATGATACAGCAACTAATTGCAGCACAAATAACAGGTGAAAAAAGCAGGAAAGCCAAGAGGAAAATCCTATCTTAGGAGGTAATCAATGAGACATCACAGGGCCTGTCACCCACGCTAATGTCTAATTTTTATTTTACGGCACAGAGTAATTCACTAACCCTCACGCTTGACTCAACATTCCTACAGTTACAGAAAAGGTAAACAAGAACAAAGGTACATAATGGAATTTCTAATGAAGACACAGTGTTTGGGAAAGAATAAGACAGTCCATCAATGAGAAACCGCCTCCCCTATCACCATTATACTGTTGCTATTTGTACCCTAAATTTTCTTCACTCCTTAGTAAGCATACTTTGCATCTACGTTTGACTGGTTGTATATTTGTGTTAGGCCAAAGACACACTGCCTAAGTGGGTTATTAGAAATGAATGGAAAATAGGAAAAGTAATCAGGACCACACTTAAGGAAGGAGAAATTCTTTTATTCTTCAAATGCTAACAGTAAAAGTTACTCCTGCCAAACGCCAAATTACTATTTGATATGCCTAAAGGGAACATGTGTGCTGGAAAATGGCAATTACTCAGAACCAAGGCCAGAAGTAGAATCCAGGTCAGAGTGAGGCACAAGGACCCACTGGACCAGCCTTTTCATCAAGAACACTGGAGTGCTCCCACTTCTTTATTCTGGCCTTTGTCCCTCTCATTAGTTCTGACAAACCATGAAAGAGGATCAAAACTGCTTCAATCCCAACGGAGCTGAAGTGAATTACATGAAAGAAACACTTAACAAGGGAGGTTTGTCTACTTGTAATCATTTTTTTAAAACAGAGAGGGGAGAAACGGAGACAAAACACTTCCACAACTCTGCTTTTAGAAATGTCTTACGTGTCATTTTACAAAGCATCCAAGTAAATTAGTGTCATCAAAAAAGTCGGATCACCATCTTTTGCTCTAAAATTTTTTACTATTTCTAAATCAAATCCAATCCTGAACAATGAAGATTATACACTAAATTTCTTTGAAAGCACATATTGTAAACACTGAAGGCAATTTCACAAGGCTGCTCCCCAAATGACTTACATAAAGGCCCAACATCTGATTAACTTAGCAACAGCTCAAGGTGACTCCTTTGAGGACCCATGCATTAGGATATACAAGCTCTGGAATGAAGTGTTGTATTCAACTTTGTGTCCCTTACTTTTTGTTCCTAAAGGACCCTTAATAAACAGTTGCTGAATTGAGTACAGGTAATAAGTGACAATGCCAGGTCATGAACCTAAGACTTTTATTTTCCCAAACTCCAAATCAACCATGTTTCATTACCCCCAATGCTGCTTCTTGCCAAGTAACTACTAGAAGTTTTCTATTACTTGAAACTGTGACTAGGTATTCTGTTGCCATGGTAATTTTCAAGTGGCTCTGCTAAAAGGGCAGAAACCATTAAATCACAATGTGCTTATCTCACAAATATAACTACTATAACTAACATAACAACTATTTTAGTCTTAAAAATTATACCTTTTAAGTTCAGCTGACTACTGCAATTATTATCCTAGCAACTTCAGCATGATAGGAGACAAGCTAAAAGTAAAGCATACTAAGTGGGCCTCTAGAAGTCTGGCTTTCCTCGCCTTTCTCCAGCTTCAGGATGGCAATGCCAAACACGGGTTAGTACTCGTCAATGATGGCCCAAGGGGTAAAAAACAAAGACCAAGATAAGCTTAATCTTCTCTGAGAGGGAGAATATTAACAAGGAAAGAAAAGCTGCCTGAAAGAATCCTATATAAAATAACAGTATTTGCTATAAAATAAGCGAGAAGGCTTTAAAAACGCAATTACACAGGCGAGGTGTTATGCACCCGCTAATTCACAGGACCACTCTGGTCCGTGGAACGGTCAGAAAACCTGCAGTGCAGTTGCCTAACTCCGCACCAGCACCTGAGGAAACGGGTGCTGGCAGCCAAAGCACACACCCAGTGGCGCAAAACTGCCGATTCGAAGGGAGGGGAAAGGGATGAGGAAAGTTTATTCAGCGATTCTGCCTCTAGTCCATCGACAAGAGTTGTCAACCCACAAGTCCGGAAGCCATTCAACCCAATTACCGGACTCAAGTCGTCGCCCAAGCCCGGAAGTTGCTACCACCAAGGTGGGGGGCGGGGACGGCGGGGGTGGAGCCGGCGAGGGGCGGGGCCCGCACGTCCGAGAGCCAACAGGCGTTCCCAGCCGCAAGCTCGCGGCTGGAAGGCGGGCTGCTGGGTTCTGTGGAGGAGGTGGGGGTGGGCAGTGGGGTGTGGGGCGGGGTGAGTCGGGGGACAGTACCAAGGTATGGCTGTACCTGCGCTGGAAGTCCGGAGCGAAGGGCTTCAGGTACGGGTCTATTTCTAGAAGTCGGGCTAGTTCGGGCACGTCCGCTAAGGCAGCGGCCAGCGCCTCCTCAGAGCATTCGGACCGAGCCTCCCGAGCCGGGTGACCCGCCGGAGCCGCCATCTTCCGCCGCAGCCCGAGTAGCCGAGGCCCGAGAGGGTCGAGTGGAGGGGGAGCGGGAGCTCTAGCCGGGAGAACGCCCAGGCGAGCCTAGGCAAGCCGCAGGAGGGCCAGTCCCTTTATAGCCGGAGAGGACGGCCGCCTGTCCCACTTCTCCCCCCGCCGGCAGGGAGGAGCAGGACCCGGAGTGATCCCCGGACGCACGTCCCGAGAGGGGAGGAGGCGCCAGGCCTCTCCGCCTACTCACGCGGCTCGCACTGGGAGGCCGCGGAGACCTGCCCCTTCCTCCCCCTGCGTCTCTGCCCCGGTGCCCAGGACACCCCAGGAGGCGGTCCTGAGCGGACCTCGCTCAGCCTTGACCACTCTTACCCTGCCCCATTCTTGGCTGCGGAGAACCGCCGTGCCACTCCCCAACCCCCCCAGTTTTTCTTTCTTTGAACAAGTCTCACTGGCGGCATGCCCTTCAAATGGATATATGGTTTTCTTGGAAGGGACTTCTCTAAGTTCTGAGAGAATCCTGTAATCGTCCCAGAGATACTCTGGTGTTCTGGTGTTATTCTCTGGGTTACCAACGACTGAGAATTGGAATTATGAAAACTTTTACCATTCCCCATAACCTCAAAAAGAAAGAAAGAAAAAGGCCCTTTTGCCTTTTAAAATAATTGCTGTAAACAAACGTTTCAACAATTAAACTATTCTTAATGAGACAAACGATACAGGGAAGAGCATTAGAATTCAGCTGTACCACTTACTAACGAAGTGATAAGGCCTAAGAATGGGGGTCGCTAGGTAGTCTACCCCACTTGGAACTTATACTCTTTCATTCCCATTAACTGACGGGTTTCTAGCTCACAGATCCTTTTTAAAGAGTACAGAATTGTGCACCGAGACAATTGGGCCCAGCAACGCAGGAGTTTCCAAGCTACTTTGTACTTAGAAACTGGAGAGGCTTGGAGTATATCTGTCCCAGTTAAGTTCGAGGTGTGGACAGTCCAAGGGGCTATGGAGAAGGACGTGTTGATCAGTCATGGACCTTGAATTTTAAAATGTTCAAAACATTTTTTGTGAAGGAGTTAATAAGGACTTGATGAAAGATATCTAGGAACAGAGGGCCTCAAAGTGAAAGAGTGGAGGACTTGGAAAACCTTCAGAAAGGCATGTCGTATTTCCCATAAAGATGACAACATGCAAACATTTGTAAATTATAAAACAACAGTTGAAACTCAGAAGCAGGATACCCAATAGACCCACAGACCTGTATCTCCAATCCTAAACTTTTCTCATAAATCCTGCCTATTGAAATCTGTGTTTAGCTGGTTAAGAGTCCTAAACCAAGTATCTCCAAGACATACCCTAAGTCAGTCTTCTCATCCTTTCTGCTGTCACTCTTAATGCAGGCAGCCTTCCTCTCTCATTTGGACTAACATATCTAAGGGCTTCCCCTTTCTCTTTTTCACCTCCAATCCATTCTCTAGTGTTTCTCAAGCTTTAATGTGCATATGAATCACCTAGGGATCTTGTTAAAAGAACAGACTTTCAGTTCTGAGTGGTGCCTCATATTCTATAATTTTAACAAGCTCAGGGGTGATGCTGCCTCTGCAGGTTGGAAGCACAGTTTGAACCATAAGGCTCTATGCAAGGAATAAATCATACAATTTAAATGGCATGCTTGGTTCACCTGGAGTTAAAAATAAACTCCCTACTCTTCCCTAACAAGGCTTCCATAATCTGGTCCCTGCCTACCTTTCCACTGCTTATCATTCTCTGGCTTTACTATTCTGTAGTCACACTGACTTTCCTGAAACTCACTAAGCACTTTGTAGCCTCTGAGACTTTACTTGCCCTTCTCTCTATTGAGAGTTCACTTCCCATAGCTGTTTCCTTCCCAGCGTTCATTGAGGTCTCACCATAAATGTCGACTCATCTCTGAGAAGCCTCTAATTCCACTATCTAAATATCTCAATATCTTCTCTCCTATGCAACAGTTAACAAAATTTGTGTATCTTTTTGTCTTTTATTTATTGATCTCCCACTTTAGAATGTAAACTCCAAGAGAGCAGGGACCCATTCTACCTTGTTCACTATTGAAAAAGTATTCATTGAAATCCCATGAGCCAGCCAGTTTCCTAGGTACTGGGGATTAGTGATGAATAATACAAGTCCCAGGTGTCATAAAGCTCACAGAATAGGTAAATCTGTAGAGACAGAAAGTAGAGTATTGGTTTCCCAGGGCTGAAGGAAATAGAGAATGACTGCTAATGGGGAGAGGGTTTCTTTTAGGGTTGATGATAATTTTCTAGAATTGATTGTGGTCATGGTTGCAGAGCTCTGAGGCTAGACTCAAAACTATTGGAATTGTACACTTTAAGTAGGTGCATGGCATGTGGATTATAGCACAGTAAAGGTGTTTTTAAAATACCAAAAAAGAACTTTTAAAGTATAAATAATATGAAATATACTCTTTAAAACTAACAGATAACCCTGTTGAAAATTACTAGGAGAAAAAAAAGAAAAACAGAGATCTGTGACCAAACTCTAGAGAGAGAAGTAGAAAGTAAGTAACTTTAAATAAAAACCAGCAGTGATGATAAAGGAGAATGTGGTTTCTGAGAAGACAAAGGAGAAATTCCAGAAAGAACAGAGTGATAATAACCCTTTTATCTTTAATAATGTCATTGATAACCCAGGTTCCTTGGTTCTTTCATTTCCTCATTGTGTAGGCTTTGATCTCAATTTTGTCTCCTCATTGTTATAAAATGGCTGCCACAGCTCTAAGTGGCACTTCTTCATAAGGCCACATTTAAAGAAAAGGAAAATGTTTATACCGTGCATCTTTGCCTAAGGGAAAACTCCTTCATAGCTCTGGCTAGAGCTAGGTCACATACCCACCCCTACACCACTGACATAGAGGACTATGACTACCATGCTTGGTTTAAATTAATTGTGATTCACTACTTGAATTGGGTCCACCTTCCCTTACTGCATTGCTGCCCAACATCTTGATAAAATGGTGATTCAACTGACATGGAAAAGCAGGATGGATAATCATGTCTGCCACATTTTCCTTTGCTACCCATCCTAGATTCCACTGCCCATGAAACTTGCCAGTGTTATTAACTATCTTGTATCCTTACCATACTTACATGGCAAAACCTCAACCTACAGTTGTTGACTTTGCCTTCCCCATACCTACATCCAGACTGCTTCTGGGGAATACCAAAAAACAAACAAAACTCCATAACTGTAGAAACAAAAACCCTTCCTCATGCAAGGCAATCACAATTTTACAGGCCATACACTGCATAAGGTATGCCCAACCAAGAGGGCAAATGAAGGTATTTGCCCTGAGGAAGAAGAGGCATTTCCTTTGCATGAAGGTGCCTCTCCCTCCTCAAGCTATGAAACCTTAGGAGTGTGCCCACCAACAGGAGGCACTTCTTCCTAAATCACAAAGGTGAGTGGCAGCCCTGCCCTCAATTCTCTTCCTCTCCCTTGACCATAACACTCTTTCTTCATTGACAAGTGCTTGAGAGACTGTCTCATTTATTGTTTGACACACTGTGGGCTCACTTATGTTTCTACTATATTGAAACTCCTCTTTCCAAAACATGCAAAATCACCTAGCTGCTAAACCCAATGGGCAGTTTTCAGTTTTCCTATTTAATCTGAAGATTTGGAACTGTGGATCATTTTTTTCTCATCTATTGAGAAAGAAAAGTGTAGAAAGTTGTGACAGAATTTGAGCTAATAAAGATCTTTAGCCACTGTGAGATATGAGAAAGAAAACAAGTCAAGCACAAGAGGATTCCTGAATAATGATGAGAGCACAACAGAGGCTGGATATCGGACACCTGAAATAGTGCCACATGGCCCAACCATTAGTTTTTGTTCATTGCTTGCTAAGCTGGGTGTGTGAGCTCAAAAAAATAAGTTTGAATGAAGCTAGAGTTGGACACTTACAAGATGAGAATAGTAGAAGATTAGTAGGGCTGAGAAACTTGTGCTGGTGACCATGTCACATAAAACTTAGCCATGGAATTCAGTTAGTAAGGGTGGTTAAAACAATAAGGGAATTAAAAGATCTTTGTTAGTGCTAGATACTGATTTAGCAAGGATAAGAAAAGTGGTTGACAAAAAGTGGTTGAAAGTTGTTTGTGGTTAGATAAGAGCAGTGACTGGACTTATCCAGACTGCCTGAGTTCTCATCAGAGCAACCCCACGTAAAACTTGGCAAATTACTTTGCCTCTCTATGCCTTCATTTTCTCTTTTTTTCTAAATTTTATTGGAGTATAGTTGATTTACAATGTTGTGTTAGTTTCAGGTGTACAGCAAAGTGATCCAGTTATATACATACATATATTCATTCTTTTTTAGATTCTTTTTTTGTATAGATTGTAACAGAATATTGAGTAGAGTTCCCTCTTGATATACAGTAGGTTCTTGTTGGTTATCCATCTTATATATAGTAGTCTGTGTGTGGTCATCCCAAGCTCCGGATTTATCCCTCACCCCTCCACATTTCCCCTTTGATAACCATAAGTTTGCTTTCGATATCTGTTAAGTCTGTTTCTGTTTTGTAAATAAGTTCATTTGTATCATTCTTTTAAATTAGATTCCACATATGAGTGATATCATATGATTTTTGTCTTACTCTCTCTAACTTCCCTTCTCTCTAGGTCCATCCCCTATACCTTCATTTTCTTAATTGCAAAGTATAGTGAGGATTAAATAAGAATAGTTAATTATTTAATGAGTTCTTAGGATAGTGTCTATCATATAGTAAGCACTATATGTGTTCGCTATAATTATTACTGTTATTATTAATGGATAATATACTTACTTTAGGAGGAAAGTATGGCTTTTCCATCCCTATATCCATAACACACATTCCAATTTCTCCATATTAATATTTAACTTATTCATTGATTCTGGATATGGAATACTTAAACATGGAGGAAACATGAGGATGGGTAGTTTTATTTATTTTACAAATTAAATATTTGAATGCCTACTATTTGTAAGGCATTATAGTAAAGCATTATGATCACGTAAAGAACTTTGATATAATCCATTAAGATATTCACAATATTAGACAATTCATACATGAAAATTTAAACAATGACAGCTCAAATAGTATACAGTTGTACTCATACCATATTTTAAAATTTAATGAAATTTTAAAGTCCTATTATTTGTCTTCCTTCCTCTTGCTCTTTCTCCCTCTGCCCCTCAGTACTATAAGTATTATCTTCTTTGAAGTAATGGAATTTAATTAGATATATATTCCTTGAAATTTCTCCATTGAAATATTCTAAAACTTGATAAGGCAATGGTTACACAATTCTATAAATTTATAAAAATATCATTGAATTATACATTTAAAAAGGTGAATTTTATGGTGTATAAATTACAACTCATAAAGGTAGTTTAACAGTTTATCTTGCATAAGACTGTAACTAAGACTCTCCATTGAAAAGGTGGATCGAATGGCTGGCAAGTATCGGTATCCCAGTCTCTAAACTGACATCCACTTATTTCTGGATTAAATTCAGCAGAGGCAATGGCCAGCCAAACGTCCCCTTTACCACCTGCCAAGCCTCTCAGGGGACCCTGGAGGAAGAGAAGTTCATTCTGTCTTCAGACTCATTCACCCTCTCACCTCTCTACTTAGATGGCCAAGTGGTGAGTGTTCAATGTGATGGTGATTGTTACCACCTGGAAACCAGAGTGAGGCGAACAACTTTTCCGGAGATGGTATTTAATTGTTTTTAGGTGATAATCATTTTTCAATTACTTTTGTCCTAAGTTGTATGAGAACCAGTAACATAAAGGTGAAAGGCTCTAATTTTTGTGGCAGATCCTCTGAGCATCTGGTCCTCTCCATTAGAATTTAAGCAATTTCGTTTTACCTCAGACCTACTCAAGAAAAACAGTCATTTTTATTTCATTCAAAGTACAGGCATCCTTTCTGCCTTTATGTTATCTCTAGTGATTATTTTATATCTGAAAATTTCAGTACTTCTCAATTGTTTCTTATTTGAAAGTTTTGCAAACTTTCAGGTGCAAGATCTTGTAAGAAAGAATCAGGTAGCTGAGCTTATCGTAATGGAGTCATTCTGAAAAGATTGCAGCGATTCTTCAGAATAATAGTTAATAACACACTGCTTTCTACAGTCTAGGAGAACTATTTTATACTGCCTTTCAGGAAGGTGACTATGAAGGATAAATGCAAGTTTTTTTTAAAGACTTAAAAATTAAACAAAAAAAATTAAAACAATGTATCTGTCAACTTTACCTAAATGAAACTCAGGTCTCTGGCAAACCTTGCCAGTCCAGAACCAAGCAGAGAGCCAGAAAATGGGGTAGCGGGGCGGGGGCAGGGGCTTTTTATCATATAAAATTTGTCACAAAGCCCATGGGTTAAAGCCTCTTGTAATATGCTTATAGGAAGTTACCTCCTACCCCCATCACCTATTATATATAGTAGCTTGAATGGTGGTCGCCCAAAAGATATGCCCATGTTCTAATCCTTAGAACCTGTGAATGTTACCTTATTTGGGGAAGGTCTTTGCAGATACAATTAGATTAAGGATCTTGAGGAGATCATCCTGGATAATCTGGATGGGTCCTAAATCCAATGAGAGTGTCCTTAGAAGAGAACTGCAGAGGAGATAATCACAGAGAAGAGAAGGCAATGTGACTGTGAAGGCAGAGATTTGAGTGATACAGCCACAAGTCAGGGAATACCAACAGGCACCAGAAGGTGGAAAAGGCAAGGAACAGATTCTTCCCAGAGCGTTCAGAGGAAATATGACCTTGCCAACACCTTGATTTCAGACTTCTGGGCTCCAGAACTGTGAGAGAATAAATTTCTGTTGTTTTAACTCACCTAGTTTCTGGTAATTGGTCTTGACAGCCTTAGGATACTGATAGACCTATTCAGTTTTTTTAAAATGAGTTCTCAATGATTGCAGATGGGAAGCCGCAAATCACATGGCTGAGGGATTGCTTTAGAACAATAATTGGCTTATATATATACCACCTATTCAAAAATAGGATTTGAGGTAGTTAATAAAAATACTTGTGTTAAATGAAACAATACTTGACAAAAGCAAAAAAACAACAAATCAGAACAGAAAAAATCCATGACATTTGAGCTCAGACCTTAGTTCTTAGGTTCCTAGAAGTAGCAAAAGCAAAGAAGGAAAGATGTTAGGTATTTATAATTCCATAAAGTTTGAATTGTTTTTACTAGTTAGAAATCTATAAATGATGTGTATTGAGTAACATTTTGAATAATATACTTGGAATCCAATTTTAGATTAACTACAAAGGGCTTTCCTAGATAGTTTTTTCCTATGGATAGCAGTATGTTATTGTTGTAATGAGCATAGACCTTGGAAATAGGCTGCCTGGGTTTAGATCTCTGCCAGTCACTTGCTGTGTGACCATGGCAAGTTAATCTCTTTGTGCCTTAATTTCCATTTCTGTAAAATGGGAATGATAATAGTGTCTGCTTTCATATTGAGAAGATTAAATGGCTCAATACATATAAGGTATTTAGAACATAGCATATAATAATCATTCAATAAATGCTAGCATTTATATTTCTTCAAAGGCAAAACAATAGCAAAGGACAGTGATGTGTTCCATATACAAACTTTGCAATAATCTAGATTAGTACAAAGGTTCTGGTGGACACTAACACTGAACTGAGGTTTTCTAAAGAAACTCTCTAACCAGGAACCAGTGTGTTCCTTGGATCAATGTTAGTAAACAAATGCTTGTTACCAATCCATAAAGAAAGATATAGGAATTGAGAGAAAGTGCTTAAAAACTTCAGTGTCAATTTGAATAATTTTATATCTGAAATATATAATATAAAAAATGTGGGCTTGTATTTGACATTTTATAATTTTTATTTCTCTAAAAAAATGATTTTAATTTTATTTTATGAAACTAGTGATACATGACTGATTGTGGGGGAAATAACTTTTCCTTCATCACTTGTAGTTTGATAAGCTTTGTGCTAGACAGAACCAGAACTCTTCACAGAAAATTTGTTATCTGCAAGTACCCTGATGAGTACAAGCTAGATACTCCCAAATTCTCATTTTTTAAAAAAAGGGATTATACTGACTTGGAACGTTTTAAAAATAATTAGAATTTATGTTTTACATGTTCAAGGTCAAAGCTAAATTATTCACATAGGGCCTTTTCAGAGATGCTGACCTATTCAAATTGCATTGTAAGATGACCATGCCAAGTTATTGAAGGACAAATTGTAAAGGGTGGGGAGGTTGGCTAGGATACTACCCTGTTACATATTCTTTAGGTAGAAATGTCTTTGGAGTTGCATATGTTGAGCCCACTGACAATAAAGAAACAGGCAAAGGATGGCTCAAAAGACTATAAAATGCCTATTTACTAAAGCAAAATAATCTGGATGCTTTAACCATAAACCTAGTCATACCATATTCTGCTATAGGACATAAAGTTTTAACCTGAGAATAATAATTTCTCATATTTTGGACTTTGAACATATTTGAATTCTAGACTCAAACTCCGTCATTTATGAGCCATATGACCTTGGGCAAGTCACTCTCAAAACTTCAGTTTCATCTTCTATAGTATAGATTGTAGTAAAGCATATCATTGGGAAGATATGACATTACAGTATGATAATATCAAGACCATCACTGGAAAGGTACTGGCCCAAGTCAACTCAATTAATTTAGGAGGAGAAGGCAAAATTGAGCTATTATGACTATATCTAATAAAAGTTACAGCAGGTAGCCTTCCCAACTCTTCCTTCAGCCCAATAGAAGGACTCTCCTAATTGCCCCACCCAAAGGACAAAGAGCTCTGATAATATTGGGGTGGGTGAGTTATAATTATGATAGATTATAATGCTTTAGGATACTGCTTGTGTAAAAATTAATGACAGTCATCTTCAAAATTAGCCTTTGCAACATTACATTTCTAAATTCCATATAGTATATAATTGTGTCTTTTTTTTCCCAAGGAAGTTCTCTTTAAAACTAAATTATAGAGAAAAAAGAAGCTGACATAAATTAACTTTGGAAAACACTGTTTTGACTATATACTGTAAGGGAAAATAAAGAACTATACATAAACACTGTAATCTAATTGGTAAATTTATTTTTCACAAGGGTATGGGCTAGGAATTCTGCAATTCTGCTAGGCTACTCTGCATGTCCCACAATTGAAAAAAATAAGTAAATAAATTGTAGACAATGGAAGCCAGGTTTCTGGCTGTCAGAGAATGAGGTTATAAATAAGCAATGGGGGAAAGATAGCATAGACCCTGTGGTGCTAGAGTCAGAGATAGGAATATGAACTCAGGTACACACACACACACACACACACACATACACACAGAAATATCAATACCAAAGAATGTGTATACATTGGTTTGTATAATACATATATTTCTTAGCTCTGTCTGCTGAGAGGATAGGGAAGCAGTGACACCCCAGTAACAACAAGCATACCCAGCACCCAGATCTTAGTTTCTAAACACCATTCCCCAATAAAAAGAACCAGGGCTCCTTGAAGAAATGACTGATTCAAGGAGTGGCTAGGGGAAATTCAAGATAAGCCTGGAGCATTTTATAGTGCCAGAAAGTAAAACAATGATTTTTAAAAAAAGAATATGGGGGCATGTCAAAAGGACCACAGGAGCCTCAAGTCGTCCTCAGAAAGAGTCCTCAAATGATCAAAGCAGGAATCATTTGAGCAATAAAATAAATAAGAGTAGTACTGGACTCTTAATAGTAGTAGTATTTATAACCCAAAAGAGCAAAGTAAATATCAATGAGTATACCCAAATGTATATAATTGATTGAACAAATATGTAAACGGGGGAGAAGGGAAAAATCTTCCTTCAGAAAAGTTCCAAATAATTTATATAGAGCCTCCTTACTCTAGGCAGTGGGGCTTAATTCTCCTCCACTGAAACGTGAGCTGGATTTAGTTACTTGCTTCCGAATTATAGAATATGGAAAGCAGAAGAATAGGAAATTTATAGTGGAGAAACCTGTCAGACTCCATCTTAACTAAGCAATCAAAGTTAACACCACAAGTGACAAGACATGTTGATATGAGGTACCCCTTGATATGATTTGATAAGAAGCATACTTCACCTCTGAGAGTCTTTCCCAAAATCCACTGAGAATTCCTAATTATGAGAAAATATCAGTCAAAACCAGATTGAAAGATGCTCTACAAAATACCTGACCAAGTACTCTTAAAAATCGTCTGGGTCATGAAGTACAAGAAAAGACTGGGAAACTGTCACCAACTGAAGCATACATGATGACTAAAAGTAAAGTGGTGTCCTAGAATGGATTCTGGAATAAAACAAGATGAAATATTAATAAAATATCCAGTTCAGTTAATAGTATTATACCAAAGTTAATTTCTTAGGATTGATAAATGTCCGGAAGCTGGTTAAAGGTATATGGGACTTCTTTGTGCTGTCTTTGCAACTTTTCTATAAATCTAAAATTATTTGAAAATAACTGTTTTTATGTTTATAATGTTAACTAAGATAAAATATTAATATTTGTTGATTTTGGAGAGAAAATACGTGCAGGTTTCAAAAACTATTTTTCTATGATTTTAATTTTTTCTAAAAGAAAAATTATTGCAATATTCATTTCCCCCCCTTTTTCCCCAGCGGTGTTTAGTGCTTACACAAACCTTAATGTTAATAAAAATATATGCTAATATTTTAGTAATATCATAGTTAATCAAAAATTTCTGACTCTTATTGGAATTAAGTGTAATAGATTCTCTGAGCTTAACTCTTTGAGTTTACAAGGCTGCCACTTAGTTATCTGGTGGCATAGTGTTCTGAGAAATTTAAAGGAACTGCTACAAGTACCTAATTAATCCTTACAAAGTTGAGATAATCTGATTCATTAAAAGAACAATGTGTGCCTGTCACTGAACTAGAAATTTTTAATTGCCATCTGTACTTTGCTGATAACTTGATCTTCAGTGAAAAAAAGTGTCTTTATGTGATGTACCACAAAGTTTAAAGTACAGAACTTTAGGAAATACAGAAAATCACAGATAAATGGCCTAGATTTTAAGAATTTTTCTCCTTTTGAGATCATTTTCCCTATACTATTATATTTTTAAAATAATTTAATAGCAACTCCTCATTCTACTTGTCTTTCTAACTAGTTATTTCATTTTAGTAGCTAATACAAAAATTTCACACAACGCTGAGAAGCGTAGGCCATTGAATACTTGGAAATTTCTTTTCAGTTTGTTAATTCTTCCACTATTTGCTTCCGTCTATTTTCATTCAAATGTTTCCATCTTTTCTAGAAATGTCTTCTATTTTTCAAGATTTTCTTTTCTTTTATGCTCTTTTCTTTCTATTAGCAGTTGTAATAATGCCTTTAAAACTTGAAATGACTCACAGTATTCAAAGACAATGCAGTGAAACACAGGTTATTAACTTGATATTGGTATTAAAGGATTTTTTTTTTAACAAAGATTCTGTCCTTACATAAAATTGACAATCTAGGTATAAACTTACCAATGTCAAAACTTCTTTTGAGAACTTTCTTGAGATAATCAATCTTGCAGATATCCCTGCTTGCCTACATTTATGAACACTTCCTAAATTAACTATTATGTGGGAAGGTAACATTTCCTAGACCAACCATATTAAATTATTTCAGGAGAGCGTTTATCATTTTACCCGACTCACTGTTCTACTAGTTATACTGTACTTCTGAGCTAAAAAAACTGTTTGACAGAGAAAGGTTGAAACTTTTCCTTAGTAGGATGAGGTCAGAAAATCTAAGAATAGCTCCAATATAAAAGGATTGTAGAGATGGGATTTGAGGTACACATTTCTGTGAAGTTATCACTACTTATTAAATGACAGATATTCGTGCAGTATCTAGGTTTGTTTTTTTCTTTTTCTTTTTTTGTGAACAGTATTTGGAATAGAATTTCTTGCTCATTAAAATCGATACTTCTCCAGAGTATGGGGAATGTAGTTTAAATTAAAAAGATATATATATGTATGTGTATGTATAAAGAAACTTTGATTCAATATTTTACCATAAGCTGAATTTTCTACAAAAGAACTATGCATAGAGTTTCTTAATCTTCCTATCACCCACCTCCATTGTTAAGATCAGCTGGGACTTCAGCTTCAGGTCAGATGGAGTAACAAGTACTGGATTTACTGTCTTATATGAAACAATAACAACAAAAATATCAAATCAAGGTGCTGGGCATCAGGCAACCAAAGAAAGTGATCCCTGAGAGATGAAAAACAAATGAGGTGAGCCCTATAAATGTCCTAGCTTACTGCCACAAGAGAATTTCCAAGCCACAGTTCAGGGATGAGGAACATAGGCAGAATGTGGCCTGAGGAAGTGGAAGCTGAGGTCCGGAGAGAACAAGAAGGCTAGAGTTCATAGGACAACACCATAAAGGAGAGGACTGCACAGAGAAATAACCTAGAGTCATTCACATGGTCCCTGCTGAGTATTCCACAGAGTACTGGTCAGCCTTTTCATTTGAGGAAACTGCTAGAGACTGTGAAATAACCATTCAAAAGAATTAAAGAGAACAGTGCTTAACATTCACACAGGGCCAGGAAAAATACTGGTTCCCTTCAGCCAGACTAGAAAAACTCATAATTCATGTGGCATTGTGTAGAGTACTCAGGAAAACCTTGTCTCAGTAGTGGGGGATAATTAGCTCTATGCTGGGTGCTTTTCTGGAGCCAACTAACAACTCCTAAAAGCAAGACCCTAAGGATCTGTTTCCAAGTAACTTAACTGCATGTATGAAGGAAGCTTAGGAATATTTATAGGAATAAGAAAACATCCTCTCAACAAGTGAAGTTTACAAGTTCTGGCATTCAATCAAAGATTTGCAGACGTGCAATGAAGCAGGAAGACATGACGCGTATTGAGGAGAATAATCAATCAACCAAAAATGACTTAAAACTGACACAGGTGTTAGAATTAGCAGACCCAAGGACAAAATAGCAGTTATTATACCTGGAATACTTATGTCTAAAGAGTTAAGTAGAAATATTGAAGATATGAGAAAGACCCACTCAAACTTCTTGAGATAAAAACTGCACTGTTTAAAATGAAAATTTAAGGTATTAAAGAAATAGCAATAGAAAATATGCAAAATTTAAAACAGAAAGAATAATTTTAAAAAAGAGAACGCAAAGAACACCAGTGAGCCGTGGAACAATTTTAAGCAAACTTTTATATATGTAATTAGATCCCTGAAGAAGTGAAAAGAGAAGGAGCATACAAAAAAATTTGAAGAAACAATGACCAAAATTTTCAGAATTTTATGAAAAGTAAGCACCCACATTCTAAGAAGCTAAATGAGACTTAAGCACAAAAAATGTGAAGAAAACTACACCAACACACTTTATAATGAAATTCCTTTAAACCAGTCTCAAAAAGGGAAAAATTTTCAAAGCAGCCACAGGAAAAAAGGCATATTGTGTACAGACAAACAAAAATAAGGAAGACAGCAGATTTCTCATTGGAAAAACTCAAAAAGTAGAGCAACATTTTTAAAGATGTGAAAGAAAGATTGACAACCTAGAGTTTAGTATTCAGTGAACATGTTCAAAAATGAAAGCAATAAAAGATAGTTCATACATACAAAAGATGAAAGAATTCATTTTGAGAAGACCTATACTACAAGAAATTTAAAATTTGTCAAGCAGATGAAAAATGATGCCAGATGAAAATATGCATCTAAAGAAATGAAGAGCATCAGGAAAAATAGCTACATGGGTAAAAAATATGAATTTTTTCCTATAATTTAAATTTTATTCAAAAGATAACTGACTGTTTAAACAAAATAGTTGCAATGTATTGTGTTTTATAGCAAGTAAAATGAGTTTAAAAATAGTATAAAGACTAAGAAGTAAAAACAAAAGTAAACTATCTTCAACTTACATATGGTGTATAAAATCACTTGATGTCATAAAGTGATAAGTTAAAGATGTATACAAAAAAATATTAATACAATTAGTAAAATAACAAAGCAAAGAGGTATAACTAATAATCCAACAAAGGAGATGAAATGGAATTGCTAAAAAAAATACTCAATTCAAAAGTGGGCAGAAAAAGGAGGGAAGCTGAACAAAGAACAGGAGGAACAAGAAGAAAACAAATAAGAGATAATAGACTTAAACCTAACCATACCAATAATCATATTATATATAATAGGTCCAGATATTTCAGTTAAAAGGGGATTGTCAGATTGGATAAGACAAAAAGACCCAACTCAATGCTGCCTACAATAAATTCAATTTAAATATAAATATACAAAAGAGATGCTACGCTAACACTATTCAAAAGGAAGCTGGAGTAGCCATACTAATATCAGACAAAATGGATTTTGAGGCAAATAATATCACCAGGGACAGAGAATATTATTTCATAATGATAAAGGGGTCTATTTATCAGGAAGACATAATAATCCTAAATCTTTGTCCATCTATAAACAGATTTTCAAAACACATAAAGCAAAAACTGATAGAACTGCACGAAGAAATAGACAAATCCACTATTATAGTTGGAAATTTCAATATTCTTCTCTCAATATATGATAGAATAGACAGATAATCAATAACAATATAGAATATTTGAACATTATCAACACATTTAGCTTAGTGGACACCACTAAAGCACTCCATCAAACAACAGTAGAATGAACACTGAGTACACATGGAAAATTTACCAGGAATTTATTTATATAGACAATAAAATGTCTCAATCGCTTTAAATGGATTAAATTATAAAGAATGTGCTCTCTGACCACAATTGAATTAAATGAGAAAACAATAAGAGATACCTGGAAAATCCCAAAATGGTTGATAATAAATAACACACTTCTAAATAAGACATGGATTAAAAAAGAAATCAAAATAGAATTAGAAAATATTTTAGACTAAATGAAAATAAAAGAACAATATGACAGAAATTTAGTGGGATGCCACTAAAGCAGTAATTAGGGGAAAATGTATAGCACTTAAAATCTGTATTGTAGAAGAAGAAATTCTCAAGTCAGTAACCTCAGCTTCCACTTTAAGAAGTTAGAAAAAGAAAAGCTAACTAAGCCAAAGTATGTAGAAGAAATTAAAAGATCATAACAGGAGTCAATGAAATAGAAAACGAAATTAATGGAGAAAACCAAAGAAACCAAAACCTAATTTATTGAAAAGATTGATAAAATTGGTAATTTTTAGAAAATTAGCAAATTCATTCCAACAATATATAATAAGGTTTGTACATCATGAGCAAATAGGGCTTATTTAAGGAATGAAAGGTTGGTTTATCATTTAAAAATTAATCAATATAATTTATCATACTGAAAATCTAAAATGAAAAGTCATGTGATTATTCTCCATAAACACAGAAAAAGAATTTGACAAAATCCAATATCCATTACTGACAATAATTCTAAGCCAACTATAAAGAGGAGGGACCTTCCTCAACCTGATAAATACCATCTATAAAAATCCTTCAGCTAACATACTTAGTGGTGAAAGACTAAATGTTTCCCTTTAAAATCAGCAACAACACAAAGATGTCCACTCTCACCACTTTCATTCAATATTGTACCAAAAATTCTGGACAGTTCTATCAAGGAATATAAATACATAAATAATCCTTCTAAACTGGAAAGGAAGAAGAAAGTCTGTCCTTATTCAAAAATGATGTGATTGTCTATGTAGATAATTGAATGGAAACTTCAAAAAAGCTACTAGAACTAATAAGTGAGTTTAGTGAAATTACAGAATATCAGATCAAAACACAAAAATTAATTATATTTCTGGACACTAGCAACTCATGAGAGAGAATTAAATTTTTCTAACTTGCAACTACAATAGCATCAAAAAATATGAATTACTTAGGGATAAATTTGGCAAAAGTTGTACAAGGTCTGTATGCTGAAAACTGCAAAATATTGCTTTAACAAATTAAAGAACAACTAAATGTAGACACATACCGTGTTCAATGATAGGAAGAATCAATATTGTTAAGATGTCAGTTCTCCCATACTAATATATAGAATCAATGCAATCCCAATTAAAATCTCAGCAGACTTCTTTTTCAGAAATTGAAAAATTGATCCTAAAAAATTCATATGGAGATTCAAAGGACTTGGAAGAACCAAAGCAAGATTTAAAAAGAAGAAAAAACATGGAGGACTAATACTACCTGATTTACAATACTTATTATAAAGCTATAGTTATAAAGACAATGTAGTAATGGGGCCAAAAGAGAAATATAGACTATAGGAACAGAATTGACAGTCTAGTAATAGACTCATACCTACGTGGTCAATTGATTTTTGACAAAGGTCCAAAGACAATTCAGTGAGGAAAGAATAATCTTTCAATAAATGATACCTGAACAATTGGATTTCTATATGCAAAGGAAATGAACTTTGATCTATACCTCTCACCAAATACAAAAATCGTCAAATAGGATCAAAAAACTGTTAAACCGAAAACTGTATGAATTGTAGAAAAAAACATAGGAGAAACCCTTCTGACTTGGGTTAGGCAAATACTTGATTCAAAGGTAAAAGCATTGCCCACAGATAAACATATTGATAAATTTAACGTAATACAATTAAAAATGTCTGTTCCTTGAAAGACATTCCTTTTTTAAGAGCATAACTATTCAGCATATTTATTTTATATAACATTTGAAATATAGTCCTCTGCCTTCCTTGTCATTGCTTCTTTTCTTTTTTTTTATTCAAACAGGAAGTCACAAAAATTGTAATCATCCTCATCAGTTCACTCAGTCCCATGTAATTAATTTTTTAAAAATCTTTTGTTAGCACTTTTATGAATTCATCAGTTTTCCATTAGAGTTCTGAAAATGCTTATTTATTCAGTTCAACAGTATAGTCAGTTACCAAAAACCTGTACTCATCAGAGTCTTTTCCATGAATTCCTTGAAGATGAAACCCTTTTATAGGAACATTTTTGCAAAAGCATCAGAGTACACCCAGAACTGTCTGTAAATGACAAAAGACGTAAAAATGACCACAGTTAAAGATTTGATGAAAGTTCATAATAATGCAATTGACAAGGAAATTTAGTTATTTCTGAGATATACATTTTAAAGTGATAACTAGAATTATGACTTATAACATTATACCAGAACATATAAGATTTTTAGAAATTTCATGTAATGTCTGAAACATTTATATTAACATATTTCCATACAAATAACCCAAAGAAAGTTTAGTATTAGTAGGTTTTTTGTTTGGTTGGGTTTTTTTTTATACTGCAGGTTCTTATTAGTCATCAATTTTATACACATCAGTGTATACATGTCAATTCCAATTGCCCAATTCAGCACACCACCATCCCTACCCCACCGTGGTTCTCCCCCTTTGGTGTCCATACACTTGTTCTCTACATCTGTGTCTCAACTTCTGCCCTGCAAACCGGTTCATCTGTACCATTTTTCTAGGTTCCACATACATGTGTTAATATACGATATTTGTTTTTCTATTTCTGACTTACTTCACTTTGTATGACAGTCTCTAGATCCATCCACATCTCAATAAATGACTCAATTTCATTCCTTTTTATGGCTGAGTAATATTCCATTGTATATATGTACCGCATCTTCTTTATCCATTAGTCTGTCGATGGGCATTTAGGTTGCTTCCATGACCTGGCTATTGTAAACAGTGCTGCAATGAACATTGGGGTGCATATGTCTTTCTGAATTATGGTTTTCTCTGGGTATATGCCCAGTAGTGGGATTGCTGGATCATATGGTAATTCTATTTTTCGTTTTATAGGGAACATCCATACTGTTCTCCATAGTGGCTGTATCAATTTACATTCCCACCAACAGTGCAAGAGTGTTTCCTTTTCTCCACACCTTCTCCAGCATTTGTTGTTTGTAGATTTTCTGATGATGCCCATTCTAACTGGTGTGAGGTGATACCTCACTGTAGTTTTCATTTGCATTTCTCTAATAAATAGTGATGTTGAGCAGCTTTTCATGTGCTTCTTGGCCATCTGTATGTCTTCTTTGGAGAAATGTCTGTTTAGGTCTTCTGCCCGTTTTTTGATTGGGTTGTTTGTTTTTTTTAATATTGAGCTGCATGAGCTGTTTATATACTGTGGAGATTAATCCTCTGTCCATTGCTTCATTTGCAAATATTTTTTCCCATTCGGAGGGTTGTCTGTTCGTCTCGTTTATGGTTTCCTTTGCTTTGCAAAACCTTTGAAGTTTCATTAGGTCCCATTTGTTTATTTTTGTTTTTATTTCCATTACTCTAGGAGGTGGATCAAAATAGATCTTGCTGTGATTTATGTGAAAGAGTGTTCTTCCTATGTTTTCCTCTAAGAGTTTTATAGTGTCCGCTCTTACATTTAGGTCTCTAATCCATTTTGAGTTTATTTTTGTGTATGGTGTTAGGGAGTGCTCTAATTTCATTCTTTTACATGTAGCTGTCCAGTTTTCCCAGCACCACTTATTGAAGAGGCTGTCTTTTCTCCATTGTATATCTTTGCCTCCTTTGTCAAAGATTAGTTGATCATAGGTACATGGGTTTATCTCTGGGCTTACTATCTTGTTCCATTTATCTATGTTTCTGTTTTTGTGCCACTACCATACTGTCTTGATCACTGTAGCTTTGTAGTGTAGTCTAAAGTCAGGGAGTCTGATTCCTCCAGCTCCGTTTTTTTTCCCTCAAGACTGCTTTGGCTATTCAGGGTCTTTTGTGTCTCCATACAAATTTTGAGATGATTTGTTCTAGTTCCGTAAAAAATGCTATTGGTAATTTGATAGGGACTGCATTGAATCTGTAGATTGCTTTGGGTAATATAGTCATTTTCACAATACTGATTCTTTCAATTCAATACCATAGTATATCTCTCCATCTGTTGGTATCATCTTAATTTCTTTCATCAGTGTCTTATAGTTTTCTGCAAACAGGTCTTTCGTTTCCCTAGGTAGGTTTTTTCCTAGGCATTTTATCCTTTTTCTTGCAATGGTAAATGGGAGTGTTTCCATAATTTCTCTTTCAGGTTTTTCATAATTAGTGTATAGGAATGCCAGAGATTTTTGTGCATTAATTTTGTATCCTGCAACTTTACCAAATTCATTGATTAGCTCTAGCAGTTCTCTGGTGGCATCTTTAGGATTCTCCATATATAGTATCATGGCATCTGCCAACAGTGACAGTTTTACTTCTTTTCTGATTTGGTTTCCTTTTATTTCCTTTTCTTCTCTGATTGCTGTGGCTAGGACTTCCAAAACTATGTTGGGTAACAGTGGTAAGACTGGACATCCTTGTCTCATTCCTGATCTTAGAGAAAATGCTTTCAGTTTTACACCATTCAGAATAATGTTTGCTATGGGTTTCTCATATATGGCCTTTATTATGTTGAGGTAGGTTCCCTCTATGCCCACTTTCTAGAGAGTTTTTATCATAAATCGGTGTTGAATTTTGTCAAAAGCCTTTTCTGCATCTATTGAGATGATCATATGGTTTTTATTCTTCAGTTTGTTAATATGGTATATCACATTGATTGATTTGTGTATATTGAAGAATCCTTGAATTCCTGGGATAAATCCCACTTGATCATGGTGTATGATCCTTTTAATGTGTTGTTGGACTCTGTTTGCTAGTATTTTTGTTGAGGATTTTTGCATCTATGTTCATCAGTGATATTGGTCTGTAATTTTATTTTTTTGTAGTATTTTTGTCTGGTTTTGGTATAAGGGTGATGGTGGCCTCATAGAATGAGTTTGGGAGTGTTCCTTCCTCTGCAAATTTTTGGAAGCTTTTGAGAAGGTTGGGTGTTAGCTCATCTCTAAATGTTTAATAGAATTCACCTGTGAAGCCATCTGGTCCTGGACTTTTGTTTGTTGGAAGATTTTTAATCACAGTTTCAATTTCATTACTTGTGATTGGTCTGTTCATATTTTCTGTTTTTCCTGCCTCAGTCTTGGAAGGTTATACCTTTCTAAGAATTTGTCCATTTCTTCCAGGTTGTCCATTTTATTGGCATAGAGTTGCTTATAGTAGTCTCTTAGGATACGTTGTATTTATGCAGTGTCTGTTGTAACTTCTCCTTTTTCATTTCTAATTTTACTGATTTGAGTCCTCTCCCTCTTTTTCTTGATGAGTCTGGCTAATGGTTTATCGATTTTGTTTATCTTCTCAAAAGCCAGCTTTTAGTTTTATTGATCTTTGCTATTGTTTTCTTTGTTTCTATTTCATTTATTTGTGCTCCGATCTTTATGATTTATTTCCTTCTGCTAACTTTGGGTTTTGTTTGTTCTTCTTTCTCTTATTCCTTTAGGTGTAAGTTTAGATTGTTTATTTGAGATTTTTCTTGTTTCTTGAGGTAGGCTTGTATTGCTATAAACTTCCCTCTTAGAACTGCTTTTGCTGCATCGCATAGGTTTTGGATCATCATATTTTCATTGTCATTTGTCTCTAGGTATTTTTTGGTTTCCTCTTTGATTTCTTCAGTAATCTCCTGGTTATTTAGTAACATATTGTTTAGTCTCCATGTGTTTCTGTTTTTTACCTTTTTCTCCCTATAATTCATTTCTAATCTCATAGTTTAGTAGTCAGAAAAGATCCTTGATATGATTTCAGTTTTCTTAAGTTTACTAAGGCTTGATTTGTGACCCAAGATTTATCTATCCTGGAGAATGTTCCACGCACACTTGAGAAGAAAGTGTAATATGCTGTTTTTGGATGGAATGTCCTATAAATATCAATTAAATCTATCTGGTCTATTGTGTCACTTAAAGCTTCTGTTTCCTTATTTATGTTTATTTTGGATGATCTGTCCATTGGTGTAAGTGAGGTGTTAAATTCCCCCACTATTATTGTGTTACTGTCGATTTCCTCTTTTATAGCAGTTAGCAGTTGCCTTATGTATTTAGGTGCTCCTATGTTGGTGCATATATGTTTATAATTGTTATATCTTCTTCTTGGATTGATCCCTTGATCATTATGTAGTGTCCTTTCTTGTCTCTTGTAACATTCTTTATTTTAAAGTCTACTTTATCTGATATGAGTATTGCTACTCCAGCTTTCTTTTGATTTCCATTTGCATGGGATATCTTTTTCCATACCCTCACTTTCAGTCTGTATGTGTCCCTAGGTCTGAAGTGGGCCTCTTGTAGACAGCATATATGTGGACGTTGTTTTTGTATCCATTCAGCAATCCTGTGTCTTTTGGTTGGAGCATGTAATGCATTCACATTTAAGGTAATTATCGATATGGGTGTTCCTATGACCATTTTCTTAATTGTTTTGGGTTTGTTTTTGTAGGTTCTTTTCTTCTCTTGTGTTTCCCACTTAGAGAAGTTCCTTTAGCATTTGTTGTAGAGCTGGTTTGGTGGTGCTGAATTCTCTTAGCCTTTGCTAGTCTGTAAAGCTTTTGATTTCTCCATCAAATCTGAATGAGATCCTTGCTGGGTAGAGTAATCTTCGTTGTAGGTTCTTTCCTCTCATCGCTTTAAATATATTGTGCCACTCCCTTCTGATTTGTAGTTTCTGCTGAGAAATCAGCTGTTAACCTTATGGAAGTTCCCTTGTATGTTATTTGTCATTTTTCTCTTGTTGCTTTTAATAATTTTTCTTTGTCTTTACTTTTTGTTAATTTGATTACTATGTGTCTCGGTGTGTTTCTCCTTGGGTTTATCCTGCCTGGGACTCTCTGCGCTTCCTGGACTTGGGTGGTCATTTCCTTTCCCATGTTAGGGCAGTTTTTGACTATAATCTCTTCAGATATCTTCTTGGGTCCTTTCTCTCTCTCATCTCCTTCTGGGACCCCTATAATACGAATGTTTTTGCAATTAATGTTGTCCCAGAGGTCTCTTAGGCTGTCTTCATTACTTTTCATTCTTTTTTCTTTATTCTTTTCCGCAGCAGTGAATTCCACCAATCTGTGTTCCAGGTCACTTATCCCTTCTTCTGCCTCAGTTATTCTGCTACTGATTCCTTCTAGTGTAGCTTTCATTTCAGTTATTGTATTGTTCATCTCTGTTTGTTTGTTCTTTAATTCTTCTAGGTCTTTGTTAAACATTTCTTGCATCTTCTCGATCTTTGTTTCCATTGTTTTTCCAAGGTCCTGGATCATCTTCACTATCATTTTTCTGAATTCTTTTTCTGGAAGGTTGCCTACCTCCACTTCATTTAGTTGTTTTTCTGGGATTTTATCTTGTTCCTTCATCTTGTACATAACCCTCCCCCTTTTCATCTTGTCTATCTTTCTGTGAATGTGGTTTTTGTTCCACAGGCTGCAGGATTGTAGTTCTTCTTGCTTCTGCTCTCTGCCCTCTGGTGGATGGGGCTATCTAAGAGGCTTGATGGGAGGGACTCATGGTGGGTAGACTGTTGCTTTGGTGGGCAGAGCTCAGTAAAACTTTAATCTATTTGACTGTTGATGGATGGGGCTGGGTTCCCTCCCTGTTGGTTTTTTAGCCTGAGGCAACCCAACACTGGAGCCTACCTGGGCTCTTTGGTGGGGTAATGACAGACTCTGGGAGGGCTCAGGCCAAGGAGTGCTTCCCAGAACTTCTGCTGTCAATGTCCTTGACATTGACAATGTCCAGCATGAGCCACAGCCCCCCCTCTCTGCCGCTGCAGGAGAGTCTCCAGCACCAGCAGGTAGGTCTGGTTCAGTCTTCCCTGGGGTCACTGCTCCTTTCCCTGTGTCCTGATGCACACAGTACTTTGTGTCCTCCAAGAGTGTAGTCTCTGTTTCCCCCAGTCCTGTCAAAGTCTTGTAATCAATTCCCACTAGCCTTCAAAGTCTGATTCTCTAGGAATTCCTCCTCCCGTTGCTGGACCCCCAGGTTGGGAAGCCTGACATGGGGCTCAGAACCTTCACTCCAGTGGGTAGGCTTCTGTGGTATTAGTGTTCTCCAGTCTGTGAGTCTCCCACCCAGCAGTTATGGGATTTGATTTTACTGTGATTGCCCCCCTCCTACCATATCATTTGGCTTCTCCTTTGTCTTTGCATGTGGGGTATCTTTTTTGGTAAGTTCCGATGTCTTCCTGTCGATGATTGTCCAGCAGCTAGTTGTGATTCTGGTGTTCTCACAAAAGGGAGTGAGAGCATGTCCTTCTACTCTGCCATCTTGGTTCCTCTTTGAAAGACATTCTTAAAAGAATGAAGTGACAAGACACAGGCTGAGAGAAAATATTTGCAAAGCATTTATCTGATAAAGGACTTCATCCAGAATATATAAAGAACTTTCAAAACTCAATTATAAGATAGTTTGACTTTGCAGCCCACTCTCTGCTCTCCTGGACAGTACAAAGTGTGTTTTGGAGTCATCAAGTATACCAACTAAGCTGCAGTGATAAGTTTATATAGGGAAACTAGAATGCAACATCTAATTAAAGCATAAGGCATGCTGGAACCAGGAAGTAACACTGAAAATGGTGGAGAAAAGTGATCCAGGATCAGATGGGTCAAGGGAAATTGTTCTAGTTAGATTGTGCAAATAGCTTGACCGGTCTAGCAAGGCTGTTCAAGGTTCAGGGTCTACAGGTTGCAGCATATATTTTAGTCCTGGCGTGTGTGAGGAATGGTGCCATTCAGTGGACAGTGAGAGGCTTCACATAGAGAGTGTCAATAAAGAGTCAATCAGAGATGCATCATGGCTGTGGGATCTGTGTATTCATCATGCAACCCCAGGCTGTGGAAGTTACAGTATGTAGCTCTACTGGAGTAAAAAGGTTTTTGCTGAGAGAATTTCCTTTAAGGGTCTTATTCCTAAAGGAGACTAAAGTACTCTATGCAGATTTGGGCTCAAGTTTGAAGACTTGAGACAAACCCTCCCTTAGAGGGCAAGTGCAGAAGAGCCAAAAAAGGAGACAGAGGAGACAGAAGTGTTGAAAAAGGCAGAAGAAAAAGAAGAGTATTTACAGATATCAAAGGAAGAGAATGCTTCAAAACAGACTTCATTAAAAATTAAAGAGCAGAGCTTCCCTGGTGGCGCAGTGGTTGAGAGTCTGCCTGCCGATGCAGGGGACATGGGTTCGTGCCCTGGTCCGGGAAGATCCCACATGCTGTGGAGCGGCTGGTCCCGTGAGCCATGGCTGCTGAGCCTGTGCGTCCGGAGCCTGTGCTCCGCAACGGGAGAGGCCATAACAGTGAGAGGCCCGCGTACCGCAAAAAAAAAAAAAAAAAAAAAAAAAAAAAAAATATATATATATATATATATATATATATATATATAGTCATAAGAAGAATTTATCCACAAAAAATTATATACATTCTTGTGATTATACTATCTTATTGCCCTCAATCTTCTTTACCTTCACCTTGGTCTTCCACTCTAGCAATAGAGAGTAGGGAAGACACAAAAATAAACATTCCCACAAATATTTATGTAATCACAATAAAATCTGGTCAACTAAAGCTCTTCAAACAAGCAAACCTGGTAAATTAATCAGTTAGTAAATTGGATTCTGGCAAATTGTGTTCTCTGCCTGCCCTTGGGTTCCTTGAGATTCCTTTGTATCCTTGTAAGAAATTTCCTCTCTTTTTATTTAAACTAGTTTAAGGTTAGTTTTTATTGCTTTCAAAAAAACCCTTGACTATCACACACTGTCACATATGGCTGCTTTCCATATGCATGTAAACATGTTTCATATCTTCCCTTTAACTGTCAAACTTCTTAAATGAGTTTATATTCTATAATCCCATTACCTCCCTTCTCAGTTATTCCTGGTGCTTTCTACCTAGGCTACACTGTCAAAACTAGTCTTTCCATGGCTGCCAGTGAGTACCATGTCAATAACTCCAGTAGAATAATTCTAGTTTTTATGTACCTTGATTTTTCAGTAGCATTTGACATTGTTGATTTTCACTCTGGAAATGCTTTCTTTGGTTTCTTTAACAATTTTTCTTTTTTTTAGATTTTCCTTCTACTGATTGTCTGTACCTTTTTGATCTCCTCTGTCACCTCTCTCTTTATTACTTGATCCTTAATGTCAGAGTTCCTCTGGAATTTTTCCCATTTTTGTTGTTCTCCCCCTCTTTTTGTTTGGTTTGTTTTTTGTTCTTGTTTTCAGAAATGGTATCACTACCTACCCAGTTGTTCGAGAGAGAAAATTGGCATTCATGCAGTCATCCTTGATGGCTTCTTTTTCTTCATTGAGCATATAAATCTTAAAAAGTCAACCTCCAAATTGCTCTCAAATTTATCCACTTTTCCCCTGCTTTCCTGTGGGTGCCAAGCACCCTTCTCTATTCCCAGCATGGTGGTCCCCACTGGTCTACTCCAATGGCTTTCTCAGTGGTCTCTTGCATTCAGTCAATCCCTTCTTTAATCTATTCTTTACTCTCAGCTAGAATATTAAAAAAGTAAAAAGTAAAAGCATAAAATGGGTTAAGTCTTTCTTAAGACCATTTAATATATTTCAGTGTCTTTTAGAATAAAATCCAAGCTACTTAAATGGCTTACAGGGCCTCCCACAATGGGGGTGGTCCTCACCTATCATCTCAATCTTGTCTCTTACATACCTTCTTATATTTCTTTCACAGTTAGTTTCTTCTAGCTTTAGTGAGGTACTGTTAACACTCTGGCCTCTGGGCCCTCAAAAAGACTGACTTTTCCCTGAGCCTGGAAGTTCTGCCCCATTCCCTACTTTCACCAAGTTACTATGCACCCATCTTTGAGGTTTCAAATAAGATGTCATCTCCTTGACCCAACCCTAGGTTGTCAAACACTAGATTGGATCCCATAATATCCTGCATATCTCTTTTATAATGCCTACTACACATATAATTACTTATTTAATGCCTATACTCTCTGCCTTACTATAAATTCCATGAGAGCAAAACCTAAATCTATTTTATTGCTATCTCCCTAACACCAAGCCCAGGCCAGGCTGATAACAGATGCTAAAAAAGATTATGAATGAGTAAATGAATGGCTTTTTTTCGAGAATCTACTGTATGACTATTATAAAGTTTTCTTTGAGATGAAGCAAAAGCTCTCCCTAAATCTAGGCTAGTCCTTCGTATTAATAACTTTAAGTTCTAACTATACACTGTGGATAGATGGAAGATCCACCTTCCCCAAAATATCTTACCTGGTAACCTGTCATAATTTCTCTCCTTTGTTATTTGTTCTAAAACTGCCCTGCCTCTACCCAACTCACTTAAAGTCCCTAATTATAGGATAAAAAAAATATATTAATTGCTTTCCCAAAGGTCAGTGTTAAAAATCTTGCTATTTTTTCAGGAAAAAAAATACAAATAACTGAGTCCACTGGGGTAAACCTTTGTCAGTCACAGACATACCTTACTAAAAGTGACTTTTGATTGATAGTGACTTGTAAAATAATGTACTACCTTGTAAGGAACATTTGTGGGAAGGCAATATAGAGATTTCTTTGTGATTAGTTCTTATTTGTGTGTGTGTGTGTGTGCTCTAAGGGATTAGTTTTTTCTTTTTAAAAATTTTTAACATAAAGCTCTTCTTTCCTCCTCTGCAATTCTTGAGTACCACTGAGCATATTTTGATTATTTTTGGTGCCATTGTTTGATAGTCTTCTTTCTTTAGGTACAATTCTCTGACATACACTGCTTGACAGAAAAAAGTATCTACAAGAATTTCCTGAGAAGACATTCATATGCAGCATGTGTTAGATTTTTCATTTTCATTTGGCATTTTCCAACTCAACTAATTATGTTATCAGTCAATGTACACATTAAAAAAGAAAGTTCTAAGTAAGAAAAAAGCACAAAAAACCTTGAAGTCCTGCTGCCTAACTTGAGAGATATTCCTGACATCTTTAAATAGAAGAAAATTATATTGGTGCTTTTACATATCTGCATATTGCGTGTTTCTCTGTCTGTCTCTCTCCACCTCCACCCTCTTTCTTTCTATATCTATTTCTCTAAAGACTTCTTTCTCAAGAATACAGGGTCTTTACTGATCCACTCAATGGTAATGGTTGCTACAGAGTTTATTGGCCTTTTCTGGGTTGTTGCTAGCTGTGGAGGTCTTGACACATTGCATCTCTCCATCAAATATATCTATTACTTACATTTCTCATTCTCTTTCTTAGGCTATAAGGTATGCAAAAATTCTGCCAAATGTAAAAATGAATGGCCAGTTGTGACATGAATTGAGAATGTGGCAATGAACATATACTGCCAGTACATACTTACAAGCAAATACAGTGCTCCCCTTCCCGTATCCACCAGGGGATTGGTTCCAGGACCACTACCTCCTCACCCTTGATAGCAAAATACACGGATTCTCAAGTTCCTTATATAAAATGGTGTACTACAGTTGGCCCCCTATATTGTGGGTTCTGCATCTGCAGACTTAACCAACTGCAGATCAAAAATCGAAAATCGAAAATCAGTGGGAGGTTGGTTGAGTCTGTGGATGCGGAACAAGCAAATACAGAAGGCCGATTGTAACTGTATTTCATCATCTATTCCAATCGACTGTATTTTAATCAGTCAGTCAGCCATTGATTATAAGGCACATCATTATATGCATCACTAAGAAAGAGAACATATTTCCATTTAAATTTGACACATCATCACTTGTAAGATGAACCTCCATTTCATAGATGAAAGACATGGAGAAGGAGGGCACCACAGATTGATGAAATGTAGTGAACGTATGTATGTTGATGTGCCTCTTCCTCTTGTACTTCTAGTGTCAACTACCAAGCATATTACATTGATATTTTACTTACCTGCCTTCTTTCACTCTTCTTTTTTCAAATCAAATTTACGTGCAAGTAGTTTTGCTGATATAGCCTTGATTTTAGGATGCAGTTTAAGGCCTGTGCTTGGGTTCTCTCCAACGTATGTCATGGAAAATATTTGTTCTTGCATGTTTCAGAAAGCTCCAGAGTAAGTCAGAGGAATTGAGAGAGGTAGAAAACAGCTTGTTCTTCTTCCCAACCACATCAGATTAACCATTGAGCATAAGCTTTCAAAAGAGACTCTATGTTAGGGCTGCAGGACATCAAGAAGAAAGTGATGGTGTACATTGTCCATTATCTCTAATGTTCCATAATTGGTTCCAAAGCATGATACTCTCAAAGTGTTTTCCTCTGCCTCATGGTGGATTTGGCTGGTGATTGCTTTGCTGATCATGATTCTTGGACCTTGGATCTGCTGCTTGCCTGCAGTTTATTTGCCTTTTTCTAACTCTTTTCAAGAAGAAAAGAGGGATCACCCTGCAGGGATACCACTTCATGACTGGGATAGCAGTATTTAATTTTTGTATATAGTTTTAACTCTAACTTCTCTGGTTGGCAGAGTGAGCTGCTCCTCACAGATGCATCTCCCAGAATGTTTTAATGAGAAATGAGAGGAGAGAGAATTTATTCTCATTGACTTCTTTACTCCTAAGTAGCCTTTCCTGAACGTGGAGACTTAAATTTTATTTGTTGCCTCAATTGATGTATTTTAGCCAGTGAAGCAAAGTTTAGCAATTTTCTTTGTAATTAGTACTAGCCAACCCATACAAGGGTGTTAGTTTATCTTTTTTTTTTTTTTGCGGTACGCGGGCCTCTCACTGTTGTGGCCTCTCCCGTTGCACAGCACAGGCTCTGGACGCGCAGGCTCAGCGGCCACGGCTCACGGGCCCAGCCGCTATGCGGCATGTGGGATCTTCCCGGACCGGGGCACGAACCCGTGTCCTCTGCATCCGCAGGCGGACTCTCAACCACTGCGCCACCAGGGAAGCCCCAGTTTATCTTTTTGTTTTTTTAAATCAAAGTGATTTTCATCCATAACAACTTGGTGTATATATATATTCTCTTTTTCTCATCTCCATCAATGAAATAACAAAAAAGTTTTTAAATTCCTTGGACAAATGGAAATTTTAAATTTCAAATCTGTTGGCATCAACAAAGATGTTAAATATTGTCATTAAATTTTGTAGTTTGATATTTTTATTCTAGCACAAACTTAGTAGGAATGTTAAACAAAAAAATGATTTAATGTGTGGCTAATTTTTATTAGAAATAAGCAAGGTGATACATACGTTCAGCTTTTTTGAAAAAATCATTTAAAAAAATAAATTCATTTTTGTCTGTGCTGGGTCTTTATTTCTGTGCGCGGGCTTTCTCTAGTTGCAGTGAGCAGGGGCTACTCTTCATTGCGGTGCACAGGCTTCTCATTGTGGTAGCTTCTCTTGTTGCAGAGCGTGGGGTCTAGGCGCGTGGGCTTCAGTAGTTGCAGCATGTGGGCTCAGTAGTTGTGGCTCACGGGCTCCAGAGCGCAGGCTCAGTAGTTGTGGCACATAGGCTTAGTTACTCTGCCTCACGTGGGATCTTCCCGGACCAGGGATAGAACCCATGTCCCCTGCGTTGGCAGGAGGATTCTTAACCACTGTGCCACCAGGGAAATCCTTGAAAAATTCATTTTAATGGCAATTATTAGTCAAGATTCTTACCTACTTCAGAAAAATTTCTTGTGACATCTCTTTCAATTTGCTAGGCTAACATAATAGGACTAAGCTTACCTTCAGTCAGCTTTTGGATCTTTTACTTGGCCATCCTGGAACCCAAACGAGTTTTTAAGTATAGCACCACCTCCACATTAGTTTCCTGGATTTGCATGAATTGATGTGTCATTGCACCTATTTCTCAAACTGTGTTTTTTCCATTTTTGAAAAGTAGTGTTCTTGGCCAGCACTGTATGATATAGACTAATGATAGGACTCTCCATCCTCTGACTGCTGTATATGTAACATAGCTCTTAATTGGCAAAGTCTGCTTTTGACAATTGAAAACATAAGCATAACAGAGAGGATAATGATACACACAAATCAATTAAACTGATTTGAGCCTGCAATGTTGGTGCATCATTTAGTTTTGCAGACAGGTATCCTTAATCAGACAGTATAGGAGATATCTCCGGTCCCAGAGAACTTTTATTAAATCACTGAACCTCAAATACACTTTAGCTTTACATTCATTTTAATAGTCAGAGGTGATGCTTGGATTTAAAGAGTACTAACATTCAGTTGTAATTTTCTCAGTAATTTTAAAGTGCTTTGTGGTTTTTGCTTTTGAACAGAGGAAAGAAATATATCAGAGCTGTCACAAATCTTTCATACCCTGATATCCTACTCCCCCTTCAATCCACAGATCTTTTATTAAATTCCACCATGCCTCTGCGGGAAATGTGAATAGTCATTGAAACTCGTTCTAAGCCAGGATTTGAAAGCTGATACACTGAAAAATGTACTCAGTGTATGTTAAATGAACACCAAACTCCCTGACAATGAGAGGACTAATATAAGACTATGACACAGTTAAATTTAGAAATAAGATTAAAAATAGTCCCTGGGTTTTCATTTCAAGGTCATTCACAGACACAATTCTCATAGTCCTGTGGAATTCCATCCCGGTTAGATTCCATTTCACATGTGGAGTAGTCTTTTGTCTTTTCAGCCTATTATGACTTTTGAAGAAATACAAGAAAGGTAACTAATATATATTAAGTATCCACTATATTACTGAGATTATGCACAATGCTTTCCTTTATATCCGATAATGATGATGATGGTGATGATGATGATATTACCTGATGTTTTTTGGACCTAAGTGTGCTAAGTATTGATAATATCCATTCTTACTCATACTTTTTCCCATCAAAAGACTGTGAATTTTGCAAATGAAGAAATTGATGTTTACAGAGGTTTCATAATTTGTTGAAAGTGGCTGCCACTTTTACTAAATGTAAAGTAAGATTTGGAACTCAAGTTTCTTTGTCTCCAAAGCCCATATTCTGAAAAAAATGTGAATGCAAAAGTTTGGGATTCAGACTGTCTTAATGTTTTTCATTCATGAATTGCTGATAATAATAATAATACCTACACCAGAGGATTGTTGTGAGAATACAATTAGTGAATACATATAAAGTTTTCATAATAATTGTACATGGCATATGGTAAATATTTAAGAAACATTAGCTGTTAATACTTCTGTTTAATAATAAAAATAATTATTAGGTTGTTATATTCCAAAAGACAGCAATCTTTTCTTCATATATCTTATTTTATTATTGTAATACAATAGAATACAAAACACTAAAAAAAAGTATCTATAAACATTCTCCTTTCATTCTATCTTCCCAATACATTAAAATGGCAAAGTTTGAAATATTTATGCAAAGTATTATCTAATTAAATATTTCTGGGATCTATGACCTATTTTGTAAAATCAGCATGTCAAAGATAAGGATATTTCAAAGCCAACATTTACTAAAAGCTTTAATATTTGATCCTCAACCACTGTTTCATTTTCAAAATGTTCATCATCCTAGAGAAATGGGAAATTGAATATAAAGCATTGTGTGAAACTAACTTTGTTTTTGGTTGTTCCCACCACACAGATAATGTTCAAAGGTTCAGACACTGCTGTATTTTTGAAACAGCCCTAAAATCCTTTTCTTTCATATCCTTAATGGACTGGGAAAATTTTTCCTGTATTTGAGACTTAAGTTTGTTTCTGTTTATTAGTAATACATTATCTAGTGACAGCCAGTCAATAAGCATTTTGGCAGGACACCTGTCCTTAAAATGGCTAAGTTTTCAGCAAGGCCTTGATGAAACAACTTTGAAGGCTGAGATCATTCTCAGTTTAAGACAGTGATAACAGCATGTATGGTTATTCCCTTCTCCAGAAATTCGTTTCCCAGTGAGACAGATAGCTTGCCAAGAGCTCACCACTCTTGCTGAAGTGTTTTTGTAACTGGCATCACTCAACAAAATAGCAGTTTTACCCAAGCTTACAATTAGTAGAAGGCTTTTGAAGTACACTGAAACCATAGCAAGGAATACCAGCAGAAGCTGGCTCTTAAGAAGGCTTCTTTCACTCTTCTAGGCCAACAAAAATGGCCTTTTAATATTACTTTTTAGTCATGGTTGTGTTTCAGATGAGTTATTCAATCAATAATAGTTGCCTTTGAAACAGTTAGGTTGATGCTGTATGTACAGTGTGGAAATCATTAGTGCAGTTCACCAGCTGTTTCTGATCTTTGGCTGCCTGGTAGGATTTTCTTTTCTGATTTCCTCTTTACTTGGCTTCCTCAGGTGAGTCCATGTGACTAGTTCTGGCCAAAGGAGTCATGAACAGAAGCAACATGGGTCACTTCTGGGCCAAAACATTTAACTGACAGAGTGAGACTTTCATGAACTGTCTTTCCTGCTGTCACAGTGATTGGAAGCATTCCAGATAGTGGTTGCAACATCCATCAGTCTGGTCTCTGAAAGACAATGAAGAACAATACCCTCAAATGATCTGCACCAGATGTACAGAGTGAGCAAAACAATAAACATTTGTTATGTTAGCCACTGAGACATTTAGGGTTGTTTGTTACCACAGCATAACCAAGCCTATCCTGAGGGATTCATGCAATAAGAATTACAAAAATTTGTGGCCATTCAAAGAGCAAACTGGAAGAGGCAAGCTGGCATTTTTAGCAAGTTACTTTTACAGTCTTTAATGACATACTTATACTTGTTGCAACAGGCAGTCAAATTTGTTTCATGGGAAGTTAGATCCTAAAACTGGAGCTGTGATTTCTGAAGTCAATACCGAATACCTAAGTAGTCATCATGAAGCAAATACTCACTATGAATTTTTGCAATATCTTAAACTTTATTTTAAATATACATGTGATTGTAACATGTATATGTATATATATATATCTGCTTAGAGTGAAGAACTAGAGTAATTGTCTCATAAATCAGTTATTACTTATGTTCATTCAAAATATTATTACTTTAGATCATTTTTCATGATAGGCTACATTGTAAAAATGTATTATATTCTCAAAGTGAAAAAACGAAACATAATAATTAGAGACAAATTTCTCATCTATGCAGTATTCTATTGCACAGGGGCACCAAACTTTGGTTGCTCTCCTTGCTTTGATCAGAAGTACTTGTCTCAAACTTCTTTATTTCCTGTAATAAGCCAATTGTATATCATCATTCATCACATATCTAAATCTTGCATGGATTATTTTGTATTTTTACTGTACACTACTTTCTAAGGGTAACAAATTGCCTATGTTTAGAACTCACTAGGAATATCAGTGCTTAAAAAAGTGTCTTAAATTTCCTTTTCTAAATGTTTTATAACATTAAAGTTAGTGGAAACATCAAAGTTCAGCGTATTAAAACTTCCCTGTTTTAATGTGTTTCAATCTTATTTTCTCTTTTTTTCAGTTTTTCCAGGTGTAACCACACCAGTAATTTTAGTCCATTCTATTATGGTATCACTTTTAATCCCCCATTATTTTCAGTATCCATCTTAGGTACTTCTCCAACATTGTGCTGTCACACATTCAAAACGTAAACAATGACCAGGTGTCAGAAACTGCATCTTACAATGATGCATGATTATGTTACACTGAGAATAAAGACCTAGATTGTTATTTCTAAAAGAACTCATAGGGCTTCCCTGGTGGCGGAGTGGTTGAGAGTCCGCCTGCCGATGCAGAGGACACGGGTTCGTGCCCCGGTCCGGGAAGATCCCACATGCCGCAGAGCGGCTAGGCCCGTGAGCCATGGCTGCTGAGCCTGTGCTGCGCAACGGGAGAGGCCACAACAGTGAGAGGCCCGCGTACCGCAAAAAATAACTAAATAAATAAAAGAACTCATATTTGTTAATCTTACAGTTTTATAAGGCCTATTGATTTAAGCAGTATTTTCATAATAACCTAAACTGAACTTTCCCTCAGAAAATATTTTAAAAGTTTTTAATTGTCCTTTTTCATCCATGCAATAACATGCTATTTTTGTCTGCAAAATGGTATAAAAACAAATTTCCTGTATTAATGGATTTCAGAATATACTAAAGCTCATAACAAGGCACACTCTATGAAACAAACCATCTTTTGTTAAGAAATGAAATCACTCCATCTTGGATGATTCAAAATAAGGTGTGTGAAATTAATTTATTGAACAAGTAAAATTTGAAGTAAGGTACTGAAATTTAGTTCTTTCATGGAAGGGTAGACAGTGATTTCTTTCAGAATATGTGTCTGACTTTGATTAAAAGTCTTCTGTTATGCTGCACAGATGAAAGAACAAACTATATTTGTTTTAAATGATAGCACTGGATTCTGAAACTGAGCCCAGAAGATTAGATGCAGATTTTAAAGGATAGTACACATCTGTGCACTATTGCAGGTTCTTAAAACTCCACACCACAAGGTCAGATGAAAATACCAATGACCATTTGCTGTTCATTCTTTTGTGACAAAACAGATTGGCAATAGCTAATATTTCTACAATTTGTCCCTAGGCAAATTTAAAAGCATATGTTAACTTCAACACAAAAGCTATGTTGAAACATTGACTCATTTCTACTTTTGCCTGTTCATTAAAACACACACACGCACACACACACATCTACCCACCTTTATTATTTTTGAGTATACTTAAATAATCAGTGTGTATAAGAAATGGTACCCAATGTATACTCAGTTAGGATTTTGGAAAGTTGAAGCAACATAGTCCTAAATTACATACAACAAAAACTTTGTCATATGTTTTGAGTTGGATGAATTATCTTTTGTTTATATAGTATATGCCAAAAATAACAAAAAGAAGCAACTCAGGAAAGTCCAAGGTAATCAGCCATATATGACAACATTATCATGGATAATCTACAAATTAGAAAATTTATGTACAAGTAGTCGTAAGTATAACTTTAATCCACCTGTTTTGAAATAATTTTGAGGCATCTTCTAATAAAAGCACAGGTACATGAAATATAAAACCATTAGTCCAAAATTAAAACATAAAGCTCAAATTATAAAGATGAGGATGGGGTAATTAAACAGAAGACAACCTCTGTTAACTAACCTCCATTTAATACCTTACCCAAATAAAAAGCCTTGTGTATCAATGAAAAGATTAACAAACAAATTAATATTTATGTGCTTTCAGTTTAAAGAATATGTTTATATGTATGTAATTTTTAATAATTTCCATGTTTTTCAGAAATTTTAGATAAACAACCAATTAGATCCCAATTGTGTAAGGATAACAAGGTAGCTAGTGCATTAAGAAACAATTAGAGAGGAAAATAGTAGCAGCTAGGCATAAATCGTAGTTCCAAGCAGAAGTGGATTTGCCATGTAGCTAATAAAGGTTAAGCTTCAAGGCTCTGAACTTACACGAGCCCCTTCCATATCCCTGCACTTAATTTTTTTTTTTTTTTTTTTTTTTTTTTTTTTTTTTTTGGCGGTACGTGGGGCTCTCACTGTTGTGGCCTCTCCCGATGCGGAGCACAGGCTCCGGACACCCAGGCTCAACGGCCATGGCTCATGGGCCCAGCCGCTCCGCGGCATGTGGGATCTTCCCAGACCGGGGCACGAACCCGTGTCCCCTGCATCGGCAGGCGGACTCTCAACCACTGCGCCACCAGGGAAGCCCCCTGCACTTAATTTTGTGTTCATAATTTTGAATTCTCTTTTCTTAGGGCTACCAAAATTATATAGACCTGTGGCCGCATAAATCTTGGTTCCTGGCTCCAAGTTTCTTGTCAGTTAGGGAAAAATGTAGTTGATCATACAATGCTCAGTGTTTAATAATAGGGAATTTGCCAGTTCATCAGGAATAATAGACATTTTTTTCCAGTTGATATGCTCATAGAGAAATTTACTATTAAATATATTGAAAAAATAAGTCCCTTGGCAATGATGTTACAATATGGCAATATATCACAGAAAAATGAAGTGTTATTCTACATACAGTGTTCCTTTATATAAGCAGCAAAGACATGCTATTAAAGCATATTTCACACACTGGTTTTTTGTTTTCAGGATGGCACAAAGGGGTCCTGGAGTCAAGTTTGCTGGGAAAGTTTGTTATGGGATGGAGGGTGGAGAAGAATAATAGCAGCCTCAAGGGGAGGAGAGAGAGAATAGAATAGAAAGAAGATGAACTAAAAGAACAGGCATATCATGTACAGAAAGGCTATTATCCAGCTACAGTAGAATAGAATGATGAACCGTCTTGTGGAACCACAAAATTCAATGACTTGTGTAGAATTTTCCATTGCCACCATGTATAAAATGAAAGCAATAAAATCAAAGCATTATTAGTAATGAAGAAACTGTATTTTCAATGCCACTAACTGAAAAGATGATATAAAGGTAATTGGTCATGAGAATGTTTAGCATTAGTAATGGATTTTAAAAATTGCTTTACCATAATTAAATTACAAAAGTCACTGTTTCATTGCAGGGCATTCCAATATACCATATTAAAGAAAACAATAACTGTTTCAAACACAGTATGGATATTATTTTCCAACAATAAGCATTGAAATTAGGACTTGTTCATTGCTATATTACTGGCATATTGAAGGTGCCTGACATATACCAGATTCTCAGTAAATATTTTTTAATAAGTTAAAAATTCACATGAAACACTTATGAAACTCTAGAATTTTAAAGTATTATTTTAAGAAAGGCATAATATAGGTATTAATATACTTACTGTATACAGTAATTATGAAAAAGGACTCATTGTACAATAAACTATATACACATACTAAAATTCACAACTTTACATTATGAATTTAATATATTGCAAACTATTAGCTAATCATTGTAAACATAAATTACACTCTGCAACCAATAATTTGCTTAGGGAATGCTGGGAGTGAAAGGTGATTTCGATTATTTATATCACTTTAAAAAACTATCTAGGGAAATTTATAATCTGCCTTCATTTTCTCATGTAGCAAATAGAAATACTTAGAATTATTCACTAGACTGTAGAAAAGCAGTAAAATTTTGTGGTTTTTTGTGGTACGCGGGCCTCTCACTGTTGTTGTGGGCTCTCCCGCCGCGGAGCACAGGCTCCGGACGCGCAGGCTCAGCGGCCATGGCTCAGGGGCCCAGCCACTCCGCGGCACGTGGGATCCTCCCAGACCGGGGCGCAAACCCGCGTCCCCTGCATCGGCAGGCGGACCTTCAACCACTGCGCCACCAGGGAAGCCCTGGATAATTTTTATAGAATTAACAATTGAGCAATGTATTGATAATATTTAAGAGCTTCATCAAAGGCTTTAGGTGGGAGACTCTGAAGAAATCTTTCTTAATGAGTTTAACTTTATTTTTCTTTGTACCTTTGTACTCCCAAAGAATAGCCTTGAAGGCTAAAAGAACTCAAAAAAAGAACTAAAACTACTTCCTCAGAAGTGTGTTTAGAAAGAAGAAATATAATGGCACATACTCTTCAATCCTGGCAATAATTAGTGTTTATATGTGTATTATATAGTATTGTTTATTTAACTACTCCCCGACAGAGTCAGTTTCTTATCATCTATTCTCTACTTGAGTCTTTGTCTAGTGCCAGCAGCTTGGGACTCTGCCATATACATTATGAAATAAATTAAAGGTAGGGTTATTTAGATTGTTTTGAATGAAAAATGCAGAAACTCAGAGACTTTTAGTTAAGATAATTATTTCCTATTTAAGTTTTTATACAATAAAAATATACTTTTCCATCTACCCTTTTTTCCCTTCAGGCTAGAGATAACCTCTCGATGATACACCAAGAAAGAGAAAAAAAAAAATGGTGTATTTCTCACTGGTATGTCCCTTTTACTGATTAAAACAATATGTCAATATGTGTGTCTGAGTGGTAAAAACACATTAATAAATTACTACCTGAGTCAGCCATTTGGACCTTTGCATTTAGTTACACCATTACTGAATTTACAGTTTGCCAAAATAACTCCTATGTGTACATCAGTTAATTTACTATAATTTTATAATTTTGAGTTATGGAGTATCATATGATCTTTAAGTTATGTAAGTAGAATGTACCTATTTTTGAGTAACTAATAATTAAAACTTTGGAACATATTTTAAGATGAAAATTCTAATCCCCTTTATTTTAAGAAATATTACAGATGTTTAGATACAAGAATATTGCAATAACAAGAGGATTTGTGATATTTGATATAAAATATTTCCGGTTTAAAACAGAGACAGAAGTAGAGGTGTATCATCCTATCCATTATTTGGGACAGAATTGTTAAAAATCTTACAGGGCAGGATTGGGCTCTTAAAGAGAATTATCAGCTAAAGTAAAGTGCTACTTAGGTACAAGGAAAAGGGCACAAAAACACAAGAGCAAGTATACATAGGGCAGGTAGCACACATGTTAGAAATAATCTAGGGGCTAAAAGTAGGCACTTTCCTGAAGCAGATACAGAATTAATCAAAAGATTGACGTCTAATTACAGGAAAGTCCTGGGCTAACAAATATAGAGGGCTAAGAAAATCAACATTTAATCTGAAAGGGTTAAACCTGGCTATGATTATCTTGAAATTGAAATGGAAATGTTCCTTTCTGGCTGTAATGAATCAGCTTAAAATTCTGAAGTTGTTCAGGACCAAGGACAAATGCAATTCAATACAGCCTCATAGATTTTCTCATCCCACTTGTCTGAGAATCATATATAGTCATATAGCTGGAAATGACTTTAGAAATTATCCATCCCAACTCTTTTACTTTACAGGTAAGAAAACTGAGGCACAGAGTCATTACTAACTTATCCAGTCACCCTGTTAGAAAGGGGTAAGGTTCAGTTTAGAACCTAAGTTTGCTTATACCTGGTACAGTATTCTCTGAGACATACAAATATATAAATTTACATGCACAGAAGATTTTGGCTGTTTTTATATTAAGAAGTTAATTTATATTTAACTTTTGTGTATGTATTTCTAAGGGTGTGTGTGTAGAGGTTAATAGTCTAAATGAACAGAAAAACCTTTTTCTAAATAGCCCAGATTGTCTCAGACCAAAATGTTCCCTTCCTAGTTTTGGTATGTTTATTTGGAAATGGCCAGAAGGAAGCTGACCAAATTTAAAATATCTCCTCAGATCTTTTTTTCTTTTGTTTAGCAATGTTTAAAGAAAATTTTAAAATATATTCTAAATAGTCACTTGCTATTTTAATCTCTTTATTCTTCAATTTTCCAGTCTAGTATCTGAGAACTCTTCTATATTTGTCTTTTTTTTTTACGTTGGTCTGTGTTTTTGTATTGTCATTAATTTAAAAATGTAAAAAGTTTTGCTAAATTGGTTTGTTTTTTTATTTGAAGGTTTGGTCAAGAAGAATTTGAAATTATAAAAAGTATACTATTGTTGAGATTTTATGAGAAAGCATCAATTAAGGGAAAAGTTGTATTATTGTTAGAGAATATTTTGTCTACTTTAGGCAGAGAGACTAAGAGGAACTAAAGCAAAGGCTAAGTTCAACTAATAGTATAAGATCCAGAGGCTTATTTTATGACCTATATAGTCACTGAAATAATAAGCTAAATTAGAAAATGGAAAGATGAATCCTAATTTGGGAACAGTATTTTTTTAAAAAAACAAAACCTTGTGAATAAGGAATATTACAACCTCTTGATATAGTGGAAAGATAATGAATTTTGGAGTCTGAATGCAGATGTTAGCTTGACTCTCTCTACATAATGTTGGGAAATTTTCTTAGCCTCCTATCAATCCCAGTTTCTCTCTTTGAAAAATAAGAATATGCTTTTGGATAGCATTAAATCACACAAGTAGACATATTCATCCTCCCTGATGAGGATTCTAAATAGCTGAAATGTAAATATCTGTCCTTGTCTCCATTCCTCCTCCTAGAGCCAGCTATCAACACTCAGGCCAATCCTTTAAGGTCTTTGGCTTTGATCCAATTTGCCATGAACTCTGGTGCAAGGTTCCAGAGAATTTATAAAGATATGGTATCCAGAGTTCCCTTTCACCAGTCTGTCTAGCTCTTGGAGTTTGTGATAAACTCCCAGAGCCAGGTTACTAACTCTTATTTCAGACATAGTGTTCTCCAGAAAGGAATCTGGGAGAATCTTAGGGATTTTAGATCTAATCTTGGACTAAATGTTGTCCAAAAACTTCTGCCTATTTCTGTGTGGATCTCTAGGTTATTTTATCCTTCAGCACCTGCTACCTCATCCTACTTTTCTGTGGGGTTTTTGGAAGGAAGTTGACTGTTGAAATTTGCCTGGCTATTGAAAAAGAAGTTTTCTTTCATTTTGCACTGGGTATACCATTTCTAATTTGGACTAAGCTGTTTCTACATGTCAAACTACCACACTTTAACCTAATCTAAAGTAAAGGGACCCCATGTGGAGATCACAGACATATTTTTCCATAGATTATAATAAAGTTAAACATAAAAAATAAACAAAAAATTTTAAAACACCCTCCCTTTTCTTAATGTATATGGTCTGGGAAAAATCAAGCAACAACATTAATAAGAAGGAGATAGGAGAATTTGGTTTTGCTGTGTTTCTTTTAAAACTTTATTCAGAGTTTGGCAGGACCAGTTGACCATTTGTACTCAGGTAGGTTCATCTGTGAGAGGGTATTCTTCACAAGTGGGGTTGCATAAAAAGATGAGACTTGGGCTTCCCTGGTGGTGCAGTGTTTTGAGAGTCCGCCTGCCGTTGCAGGGGACACGGGTTCGTGCCCCGGTCTGGGAAGCTCCCACATGCCGCGCAACGGCTAGGCCCATGAGCCATGGCCACTGAGCCTGCGCGTCCAGAGCCTGTGCTCCGCAATGGGAGAGGCCACAACAGTGAGAGGCCCGCATACTGCAAAAAAAAAAAAAAAAAAAAGATGAGACTTGAATTTACACTTCAACTTCAAAGTCTAAATATTAGTTTATGTTATATTTTCTAACCTGCTCAGGGTGAATTTATATGTGCAAGTGCAATGGAGCTTGGCTCCCTAACGTCAAAAAACGTTCAGTTTTACTTTCTTGTGAAATGTACACATGAAACATATTTCCATTTATTCATTCCACTAGTAGTCTGTGATGTAAAGTTACATATTTTAGCAAAGAAACAAATTACTTTCTGAAATCTTAATTAGAAGCTAATACTTGAATTTGATCACTGTCTTTACATCTCTACATCCTACCACAACACTCAAACATGTATACATTAAATCCAAGGAAAATTGTGAAAACATCTACCATTCGAGTTAAAGAAAAGCAAAAGGAAACTATTTTAAAAATCTGTACTTTAGGACTTCCCTGGTGGCGCAGTTGTTAAGAATCTGCCTGCTGATGCAGGGGACACGGGTTTGAGCCCTGGTTTGGGAGGATCCCACATGCTGTGGAGCAACTAAGCCCATGTGCCACAACTACTGAGCCTGCACCCTAGAGCCTGCAAGCCACAACTACTGAGCCCATGGGCCACAACTGCTGAAGCCCACGCGCCTAGAGCCTGTGCTCCACAACAAGAGAAGCACCACAATGAGAAGCCCGTGCACCACAACAAAGAGTAGCCCCCGCTCGCTGCAACTAGAGAAAGTCCGCATGCAGCAATGAAGACCCAACGCAGCCAAAAGTAAATAAATTAAAAAATTAAATTAATTTTTAAAAAGTGTATACTTTAGCACAAAGAAGAGGAAAAGCTATAATATTTAATTTTTGCTTCTGTGTACCTTGCTGTCATATCAGTTATTATCTTGAGACAATTTGGGACAAAAATCTGTGTGATTTCCTTTGCTTGCAGATTGCATACCTACATAATCGCATTAACATTTCCCTGTAGGTCTCAGTTTGCTTCTTGAACTTCAGAGCTGTAATTGTTGAAAAGGGTTTTTTATTTTTTCTTATATTCAGCCAAAATCTGCTTCCTGGAATCTCTACCGATTAGTACTCCTGAAAGTCCCTGGGTTCTGGGAGTCAGTAAGACTGGGGTCACATTACATCATCTCTGGCAATATATGAGACTTACCTGATAGTTTTGAACCTTAGTTTCCTTATCTGTAAAATGGGAGTAGCAGCATACACATAGTGTTTGAGTGTGGAATATAATAAGAGCTTTCTACTTATCAGTTTATCCTGCCTGCTCCTTTCTCCCCCTTCCTCAAGAAGGATCTTGTATCACTGAAGAGACAAGATGGGAATGGTTGAAACACTTAATGAACAATATGTCAGTATGTAATTAAGCATTAAATCACTACTGTGTCTAAATATACATGTGATTTGTGGTACACATTTAATATGCATAATGTGAATTTAAATTAGAACTCAATATTTTTCAAAAACATTATAATAATTTTCGCCTGCAATACTTGCATGTCCTTCTGTTTTCTCTTTCTCTGTTTATGGCCATCTCTGTTAACTGCTTCTCCCACATTCTCATGCCCATATCCAATCAGCTACCAAATCCTATTGATTCTATTCTTGTGTTGTTGCACATTTGACCCCATATATTTTTTTCCCACTTCCTGCTCTAGCCCTGGCCCTCCTTAACTTTTGCCTGTACCATCATATTTCATTCCCAACTGGTCTTCTTGGTCCAGTTATTTCCTTCTTCAATTCATTCAATAGATTCCAGCTGGTTTAATCTTCCCGAGCAGAGCTCTGATCAAGAAATTTCCTTGTTCAAATATTCTCAATTTCATACTTCTTGGAAAATGAAGTTCAAGCACCTTTTTTTGGAAATTAAGACTGTATATGACCAAACTTCACCTTGACTTACTCCTGTCTTACTCCTCACTACCCTGCTTGACAAACCCTAAAGCCTTGCCAAATTTTATACTTGCTGTTTTCCTTTTGCACTTTCCAACTCTTGTCTTTGAATAGTGCTTAACTTTAGTCTTGAATTACCCTTCCCTTTTTCCAGAATGTTTACCATCTTTAGTTGCTTACAACAGATACTACCTATGTCTCTCTCTTATTTGTGCTCCAACAGTTCATTGTGGCCATTTTAAAATGCTCGTATTATTTTGCCCTATTAACATGAACATGTTTAATCTCCTCATCTGTATTATAAACTGCCTGAAAGCTGTCTTTATATCTAGCTCTTTAGCTAGCAAAGTTTTTAACTTTTAGATACAGAATATTTCTTTTGAAGACTCAGTAGGTCACTGTGAGTTGGAACGGCAGAGTTTGTTTCATATAGGAGGACAGTCTTTGAATTTGGGCAGAAGAGAATTTACGAAAAGACTTTTCATGACAGAAGTTTGTAAAATAGAAGACAATCACCGAGTAAAGATTTGTGTTGAGGGTAGAGTTGGAAGTACTTCCAAGTAATTATAAAGATGTCTCATTGTAGAAATCTCAAAAAAAGACAGAAGAGTTTTAAAAGGTATAGGATGGGAAAGTAGAAAGAACATTACATCAGGAGGCAGGAGACTAGTCACAGTTTTACTTCTGATAGTTGTGAGAATTTTATAGACCTCAGTTACCATTGTGTGAAATTAACAGAAAAGATTCAGTGGTTTCTAATCTTTTCTAGCTTTAAAATTCTATACCTATAAAGAAATAATGGCTACTCTATGTTTTTGAGCAATTAGTGGCATATAAAAGCTGTACTTACGGAAGATAGGAAAAAGATCAAAGAGGTTTAAAAAAACTTTATAAATACAAAATTTTACCTAGTTTATTATTTTATATAAGTAAAAATAGTTAATAATTTTTGTAGAAATCTGTAGTTATATAGAGTTAAGGTTAGTGTATGTATATCCTCATATTGTCACTTTATCATTTACTATTTGAATGTTTGAAAATCAATAGAATAGAACCACAATAGTCTGGAGGGATTACAACTGTTGTCCAGGCCCACACTCAAACCATCCCAGACAAATGAGATTCTATCTTTGGTTTTAAATACCTCAAGGCAAATGGCAGTCTTTTCCTAGCTCAAATAGATCCAATTACCTCTAATGACCCTGTTACAGTTTATTGAGTGTCTGTGATACAGGTGCTTTTGCTGAAGCCTAAAGTAAAATTTTACAACCTTTTGTGAAATCTCCTGGGCAAAATGAATAAAAATTACTGAGACTTTTTTTCTACAAAAAGTATTTTTTCATCTGAATATTTATTGAGCACCTACTGTGTGAAAGAGGATGTGGTAGGCCCAACACAGAAGATAAAGATGAGTAAGATAGCCTTTGATCTCAGGGAGATTATACTTTGCTAAGATACAACAAACATGTGAAATAGATTGAACTTCTGAAGGGCTGACTCATGGCAGGTATTCAATAAATGACTGGTTTTTGTTTTGTTTTGTTTTTTTACGGTACGCGGGCCTCTCACTGTTGTGGCCTCTCCTGTTGCTGAGCACAGGCTCAGTGTCCATGGCTCACGGGCCTAGCTGCTCCGCGGCATGTGGAATCTTCCCAGACCGGGGCACGAACCCGTATCCCTTGCATTGGCAGGCGGACTCTCAACCACTGCGCCACCAGGGAAGCCCAATATATAACTGTTGACAAACCAAATAAGGTAGAGGTTAAAATATGTTATGTACTACCAGAGAGATACAAAAAGCAATGGGAACTCAATATCTTAGGGTTACCAGAAAAAGTTTCTCAGGACAGTTGTATTTGGGCCTTGAAATTAAGTTCTTAATATGAGTAAATGTTGGAAGGTCAGCAGGGTTTTGAATAATAGGAGAGAAAAATCCCAGAAAAAATTTAAAAGGCAGGTTAGCCTAGAGTAAAATTTGAAAACAAGGAATGGCCTAATTTGGCTGTATTATAAGGGAATATTGGAGAATAAAGTTAGAATGGTAAATGGCTAAAAAGATCTTCATTCTGTGGGCAACTTGGGAGTTATCAAGTATTTTTAAGTAAGGAAGTATTACATGAGATCTTTGCTTTCTCTTTTAGCCACTATACTTTAATATGACTATAGTGATTTTTAAATTGCACCTTCAATGCTTAGAAGTGCATGTACTGAAAATACAAAACAAAAAATCACATATCAGCCTTTTTATTTCTCACCACTCTGGGCAGCAGTGTCAAGAATCAAACGGATTGTTGGTTGAAGTTCTCACTGAGCCCTAGAAGGGGGTGTCAGGGAAGTAGTCGTATGTGGTGACGATTATGGACTTCACATTCCAGTGCATATGAATTTTTATTAACATTAGATTTACTATCATTATAAAATAAAGCAGGCCTAAATAACATAATTTTATAATCGAACATCATAAAATCATATTTTAAAAGTATATTTCCCTAACATAACAGAAATGCTAGATTTCTATTATTGGGTGCTTCTTGCCCTAAAATTATGCCAGAAAAAAATTATTTTGTTATGCCCAATCATCAAGAGGGAAAGGTATGTTTTTCAGACAATGTCATCATTAAATAACTTAATTTTTCAAGTGATGCTGGATGTTATATTCATTTGGTTCTGGGAGATATAATCTAAATGCATCCCTATGTTAACAATCCGATTACATGTTAAATGTGTGTTTAACCTCAACGCTTACTATAAACTGACAAATTCTAGCTAAATTTTCAACTTTAAATTCTTATTATAAGTGGATCATTTCACCTTACTGATCAAGAGTTTTTTCCTCAAGGTGTGCACGTATATTTTCCAAATTTAAAGTAATGAACATCTATTGTAAAATATTATGGAAATATTATGAAATATCTTCATTCTCCCTATCATTGAATTATACACTCAAACCCTTTGCCAGGTAACATTTTCTTATCTTCTACTAGGGTAGGTGGAGTATATTTTCCAACCACGTAGATGTTGGGCTTGGTCATGTGACCTGCTTTAGCCAATGGAATATGAGCAACCATATTACAGGAAGAGTGGTTTTGAATGTAGCAGTGTGGGTAAGCATGTGTTCTTGAGCTTCTGCTGTCCACCGTGAGAGGACTATGCCCTGATTAGTCTCTGGTTCTAGAGGAATGAAGACAGGTGGAGCAGAGTTGAACCTGATCTTCTGGAGTCCAATCCAGACTAACCGAGCCCTGGTAAGCCCAGCTGAAATATGCAGATCTGCAGCCAACCCGTAGTTTGATGAGTGAGGAAAAAACTGTTTGTTTTTATAAGCCACTGAGACTTTGTGGTTGTTTATTATTCTTATTCAGCATAATTGTAGCTGTCATTGACTAGTACATGTATTACTTTATAATATTTTGATAGTTATGTTTCCCAAATAATGGTAAGAAATAAATGGAGTGTTAAGACCATGAGATTTATTGTAATAAATTAAATGTTAAATAAATGTCTCAATATAAATAGGTCTCAGTGATGGTAATAAAATTTTCGTTACTAAAAATATCATCTCTGGAAACCACTTTTAGTCTCATGAGGCCCACAAGAAAGTTCAAACTGAAAAGGGGATCAGGCTACACAGTTTTCATATAGGAGAGCTGAAAATCATTTGAAAGTACTACTCCTCAAACTACATTTTATAAAGTTTCCCTTTTTATCTTAAAGCACAGCATTAAAAAATTGCTTATCTCTTTAGATCATTTGTCAGCTGCACATTGTCATCTCTTTATAATTTAGTTATTAGGGACCGTGATGCAGGGCATGAATTACCTTTGTTCTAATAGAGACTTGCTTAGAATCAGTGGCCAAAATATGTAAATTATACACAAAAGTTTTGTAACCTTAAAACTATGTACAAATGTTTGACAGGAAAAAGTTCCAATGTCATATGAGGATATGCTTATGAATCATAGACCCAGTTAAATAAATTCCTCAATTTTAATGGATGGCCTACACCATTCAAATAAGCTCATCTAAAAATTTTTAGCACGAATACATATATATGAAAAAATATGTATTTATAAAGTTGTGTAATTATTGAGTGAATATTTCCATTTCAGAGACATCTTGTCAAAAGCCAAGAACTATGAGTAAGTGGATGAAAATACTTTGCTTCGTAAACAAGTTGGCCTATTTTATTTGGCCTACTTTTTTAGGAAGGCAATTTCCTTTTACAACAATTGTTGAACAATTAAAATATTTCACAATAAGATGCAAAAAATAGGGATATTAAGACCATTTCCTTTCAATGAGACTAAAACCATTTTTTTACATATTTGTCTATCAATGCATAATAGACCTATCAAGTAGATGCTTTATTATGCATCTCTAATTCACATTTCTCAATTTTAGGAAGAATATATTTTTGAAAATGATATGTAGGAATGAAAGATTTTTGTTTGATAAGATTTCCACATTAAAGTTTGGTATAATGTAGAACTGATTTAATAAAAGCTATATTTAGTTAGTTGGTTAATTCTTAGATGGAAAAAGAAATAATTATAGCTAGACATTTCACTTTTTAAAGCATATAGAGTTTTTATTTTGAATATCATAATTACTTTGTTGGGTTTTTTTTTCAGGATCATAATAAGTTACCTCTATCCATCCTCCAATTAAGCACAGATATTTACTTAATTTTGGAATTGGTTACACATATTTTTAAAAAGTAAAGCTCTCAGCATCTAAAACAACATAATTAGGGACAAGAAAGATAAACTCAACTAATGAACATAGTGTTGAGAATAGAATTTTGAAAAATTAAATGATCTCTTGCTTTGCATGTCAGTGAAAACCTTTTGTTATTTTCTGGCAGGTATCTGGATAGACAGACGCTTTCCCATGTATTGACAGAACTGTGCAAAGCCCAATTAGTTCTTCAGCTTTACCAACATCTGTTCTTTCCTGAGAAGTAATTCCAAACAATTCCTAAGCAAGCAGAAAGTTATTCATGTTATAAAAAGTTTAAGAATACTTTAGCTTAGTTTTATTTTTTATTTTTTTAAATTAATTAATTAATTTTTGCCTGTGTTGGGTCTTCATTGCTGTGCGCGGGCTTCCTCTAGTTGCGGTGAGCGGGGGCTACTCTTCGTTGTGGTGCATGGGCTTCTCATTGCAGTGGCTTCTCTTGTTGCAGAGCGTGGGCTCTAGGCACGTGGGCTTCAGTAGTTGTGGCAAACGGGCTCAGGAGTTGTAGCTTGCAGGCTCTAGAGCGCAGGCTCAGTAATTGTGGTGCATGGGCTTAGTTGCTCCGCGGCATGTGGTATGTTCCTGGACCAGGGCTTGAACCCTTGTCCCCTGCACTGGAGGGTGGATTCTTAACCACTGTGCCACCAGGGAAGTCCCTAGCTTAGTTTTATTTTTAAAGACAGACAGAGAATGTCACAAACACCAGCTTTAGATAAAATCTACAGTACATTAGGCCTGGTGCTTCACCCACATTAAAAAGATCAATAACCAAGGTAATGGAGAGGAAGTGTATGTACAAAAGAGGAAAGCAGAAGGGAAATAAAATATTAGAAATGTATGAACAAGTGTACATTTTAGATTGCAAGTAAATTTGGCATTTAATTTATATAGTACCTGTATTGTGCTGTATTATTTCAAGGCTAATAGTCATCTCCTCAACTATGGTGTAAACTCCTTGAAACAGGCTTTGTGTTTTATAGTCCCTCTGTATTTCTTTTTTTTTTTTTCCTCTGTATTTCTTAACACAGGGCCAAGCCTAGTGCTAAAGACCCAATAAATAATTGTTGATAAATTGATTAAGCTCGTAATTCAAATTTGACAGGACACTGCAATGTTAGAATGTTCACTGCAAACAACACAGCCATTAGGGATTCAAACTGAGGTTATGTACAGCTTTTAGTTACCTCACCCTTTTTTATTTCTAATTTTAAGATTGCATTAAGTGCTACTGACTGAAATTTCTAAGACAATTTTCACTGCAGTTTAAAAAATATTTCTTGCCCATTTAAGTGTGCGCTTAAGTGTGTATTTAAGTGTGTACTTCTCTTTGTCTTCTCCTCTTCCTTTGGTTTTGTGCAAAAAGGAAAGGTACATTATATGCTCTTTTAGAATTGCTTTCTTCACTTTCAGACACACACTAAAATCCGATGAAGTGAGAAGACTACCTTTTTTGACAGTCCTTTCATCTTCACTCTCCAGCTAAAGTTTGAGAGAAAGAATTATTGAAATTCAGTAAAGAATTATGGCAATCCCAGCCTTCACTCCCCTTGATGCCCCATAGGAAGAGTGGTAAGTCAAAGACAGTTATAATGGCACACAGTTTTCATTATTACATGTTTCAAAGTTAGGGGAGAGAAGAGGATATATCCTCTCTCAGACCCAGATCGGGTCACAAAGTTCCAAATAGTGATATGGTTATGGAAGGACTATCCTGTCTTCTATGGACCACATAGTATTCTTAGAAAAATTCCTAGAAGACCACTGACTTTTAGTTCTGTGTATTTAAGTGTCATTCCTTTGTTTTAGACATAGGTAATTGAATCTGTCTGTAACTCAGTTTGTGTCAGATTACTTTTCTGGAGTTGAGTGGGTATCAGAACCCAGCTCTTCTCTCATTGGGGCCTGTGGTGGTAGCTGTAATGCCCTTTTGAGACAAAGAAGGTGGCTTAAGCTATGCTTTCTAAGTTGGGAATTTTTTCTTTTAATTTTTAAAAAAATTTATTTTATTTATTTATTTATGGCTGCACTGGGTCTTTGTTGCTGCTCACGGGCTTTCTCTAGTTGCAGCAAGTGGGGGCTACTCTTCTTTGCGGTGTGTGGGCTTCTCCTTGTGGTGTCTTTTTGCAGTTGCAGAGCATGGGCTATAGGTGCACGGGCCTCAGTAGTTGTGGCACATGGGCTCAGTAGTTGTGGCTCATGGGCTCTAGAGTGCAGGGTCAGTAGTTGTGGCACATATGTTTAGTTGCTCCACGGCATGTGGGATCTTCCTGGACCAGGGCTCGAACACGTGTCCCCTGAATTGGCAGGTGGATTCTTAACCACTGCACCACCAGGGAAGTCCAAAGTTGTGAATTATTTTTACACAGTCTTGTGATGAGGAGTATGATCTTTACAAAAAGAGTAATAATTTTTACTAAACAAAATATCTGGATGTATTACTGGAGAAGGGTATCTGGTGATTGTGTTGCTGGTTATATACGATTCTAACCGAGGGGTATTGTTTTGAGAAAACTACTGCTAATAGACGCTGGACAAAGATTTTCAGGCCACTAATCATTGAAAAGCTGCCAAGATTTCAATGTGTAGTAAGTGCCATATTAACTAATATTCTTGTTTACATGTGAATTTCACATAGCTTATCTTTTGGCTCATTGGACATAGGTCAGTGAAAAGAGTGCATAGTTAGCACTAGGAAGCTTTCCACCCTTTATGTCTTTAAGCTCAGTGAATCACTCTAACATCCAAATTGTCAATGCACTATTTATACTGTTTAATCAGGAATATAATTTCAAAACATCGAGTTTGCAGCACAACCATAGCATTGCAATTTAGCACTCATTTTGTTAATGTGCTTTGTATCCCATTGAAGTCTCATCTTTGTAACCCAGTGCCATATGTTACTGGTCTAGAGTAAAACTCTTAAGCAAGACAACATAAAAAAGAGTAAAATTACCGTGTGACATGTGCTATTGGTTACCTACCAACAACCAGTCCCCTCTTCTTCTTCTTAATGAATCCCTAATTTTGTTCAAGTTTGGGAAAAATATGCTCAGGGAAGATGAGCCCCAGTCCCAGCCAAGGGTAGAAAAGATGAAGGATATAGGTCATAATCTCATTACCCTTTCACCAGGGATTCATTTGGAGTTTGTATGTAACTCAGTTCTTGCCAATAGGACCTGAAAGAAAATCTATTGTAAGGCTTCTGGGAAAGGTTTCTTCCTGATAAAAGAAATATACATGAGGAGAAAAACACCTCAATCCCCTTTCCTTTCCAGCCTTCCTATGTCATTATGAGGATTTAATGCATAGAGTTGCTGCTGCCTAGGGGCTAGGGATGAGGGAGATTGATGACATGCAGAACATAGCAAAGCCGAAGGTTAGAAAGAGCTTACGTACCTTAAGGCATTGTTAGGCTGCTGAGCCAATTCTTAGATCTGCTTCTCTCTGGACTTCTTGCTGAATGTCATAATAAGTGTCCTTATTGTTTAAGCTGCATTTAGCACGGTCTTCTGTTACTTACAGACAAAAGCATTCCAACTGATAAAAGAAGTTAGTTAAAAGAATGCAGTTCATACCAGTGTGGTTGTTTCTCTCACAGGCAAAGGCAAGGCAAAGAAAAAAAGGGCATTACTTGTTTACTAATGAGCTTTTTGTAGATCTGGTAGTTTAGAGCTTGAAATGCATTTCCCCCATAGAAATGTTATAAATGGTGTCTGGGTTCCCAAGGTAAGCCCATAAGGCCTATTTAATCCAATAATGCCACAAAATCTGTACAGTTGAGTAGAATTGAATCACCTTGGAAAACAGTGTTTCCTTTGGGACAAAAATGAATTCAGGAAAAAAAAAATGAAATTCAGAGATTCAGCTTGGCAAAACAGAAAATCATCACCCCAACAGCAATAAGACTGAGGACTCTCCTCCTCTTAAGGACTAGGCAGTGGGAATAGTTATTAACCCATATCCCAAAAGGCAATGGTAATACCTGTTGCCTGGGAGTCAGCCTGAGAGAGGTCAAAGGCTACACAGTGATACAGGAGCAGGATAGAAGCTTAGAAGGGGTAGGGTTACATATTTTCTTTCCCCTTTACCCCCTAGTTTCAGGAGTTTACCTGCCTGTCTCTATTTCTATACCACTATACCTACTGTTTCTAATAAGACAATTCTCTCCCTCTCTTTTCCCTGAAACATTCATAACTTGTGTCACATTGAGGCAGAACAAATAGTATTATGTAAATATCGCTGCTTACCTGGTTTGGTTTATTCTGAACACCAGTGAGAGATATTGGCCACTACTTAAAATATCTAGATATAAAAATAGCTGTTGGGGGGCGGTATTTAACTTGGGATGAAATGGCAAGACACTCTGTTGATTTTAAATTAATCTGTGCTTTGTTCTCCCCAGTAAAGTTGGAAGAGGTGAGAAGTCTTATAGCTCACTTCTCCCTAAAACTCGAGAATGTTGCCAGATTTTGTGTTCCAAGCTCTGAACTTCTTGCCTTGTGGAGTTTTTGACCACCATATGGGCAGGGCCATGTGCTGAAGTGCTTAGGACCCCAAAGGCAACTCCTACTCCCACTCTACTCTTTGTTGGTTTGTTTTCTCTTTAAGCCTAAATTTGTGCAAGGAAAAGGCAGACAAACTGAGAAGGAGAAAGACTTTTCAGGAGTTTTCTCAGAAAATTAGGAAGTAAATGATGATATGGGAGGCTTTTGTTGAATGATAGAAACCTGAGGCCTTTACCACCCTCAAGGCTTGAGATGTGTCAAGATCTCTGATGGGATATTTGGAGTGGGGGATAGATTATTTCTTGTGATAGACAATAAAAATTACTAAAATGATTACAATTGACCTTTCAACAACATGGGGGCTAGGGGTGCTAACCGTCTCCATGGTAAAAAATTTGACCATAACTTTTAGTTGGCCCTCTCTACCCAGTGTTCATATCAGCAGTTCTCATCTGAGAATTCAAACAACCACTCTTCACCTAGTATTATACTATTTACTATTGAAAAAATATCCCCATATGAGAGGACTCACACAAGTACAAACCTGTGTTGTTCAATGGTCAACTGTATAATGAAACTATGTACAGCTGACCACATGTAAATTACTCATAAAGGGTATGTATCTGATATGTCTCTGAGGACTTCTCTGATTTTTGACATTAATCACTGAGTCCTTGTGAATATAAGAATGATTTCTAGTATACCTCACTGAACGTCTCCTTTATGCATAACCCAGTATCACGTGGGTTCCTTAGGAACACCACTCCTTTGAGGATTACTAGAGATTTTTAACTGATGATAACCACAAGAAGTAAGAGGTAGGGATTAAGTAAATGGTTCCTCCCTTGCTATTTCAACATTCTTTTTCTTTACTTAGACCTTCACTTCTATCCCCTGTGTCTTAGTCCATTCAGTATGTTATAACCAAAATACCATAGGCTGCATGGCTTACAAACTGTGAGAGAAAGTTATCTCTCACAGTTCTGGAGGCTTGAAGTATGAGATCAGGGTTCCAGAACAGTTGAGTTCCGGTGAGAGCCCTCTTCTGGGTTGCAGACTGCCAACTTCTCCTTGTGTCCTGTCCTTGAGTAGAGGAAGCAAGTTCTCTCATGACTCTTACAAGGGCACTGATCCCATTCATGAGGGCTCTACCCTCATGACCTTACTTAATCCTAATTACCTTCTAAAGGCCATGCTCCTAAAGTCATCACATTAGAGGGTAGGGTTTTACCATATGAATTTTGGGGGGACACAAACATTCAGTGTATAACGCCCTATAATTCCAGGAGCAGTGTGTCCTCTGCCACTAAAGAAAGAGACAGGAATTAGTTCCTTAGAGTTTTGAAAACTGATGAAAAAGAGTACTCTGTTACATCTTATAGAATTATACTTTATGCAAAAAGCTCAAGAAATACATTCTCACCAAAATACATGAGAAAATATTAGATGGGGGGAAGATCCCTAGTGAGGCTTCTCCAGGATCCCAGTTTCCTTATAGGAAACATAGTTGGATTCCTTGCTGGGTCCAAGGTGGAGCCTGCAAGGCTGGGGAAGTCCTCAGTGGGGATTTACCAATTGTAACAGTGTAATAGTTTTCTATTGCTATGTAACAAATTGTTTCAGACTCAGTTGCTTAAAACAACATATATTTCTCATTTCACAGTTTCTGTGAGTCAGGAGTCTGGGCAAAGTTTAATAGGTCCTCTGCTTAGGGTTTCATAAGGCTGCAATCAAGGTGTCCAGTGGTCTGAATTCTCATTTGGGGAAGCATCCACTTTGAAGCTCATTTAGCTTGTTGGCAGAATTCATTTTCTTATAGCTGTATGACTGAGGCTGGCTTTGCCACCCGCAGGTCCTAGAGGATACTTGCAGTCCCTAGAGGCTCTCCACCCCAAGTAGTCCCTACCCCCAGTTCCTTGCCACATAGACTTCCTCAACATGCTGCTTACTTCATCAAGCCAGCAAGGAGACTTTCTTCGGTCTGCTAAAATGGAATCTTGTGTAATGTGATACAATCATGACAGCGACGTCTTAACACTTTTACCATATTCCGTTGGTTAGACTATGATACACATGTTCTAACACATTCACAGGGGAGGTTCCATAAAGGCATGGACACAAGCAGACATCAGGAAGTGGAAATTATTGAGGGTCATATTAGGGTCTGTCCACCACACCAAGGTCCTTAAACTCTAACCACACCCTAAAACTCTGAAATAATTACTTTATATGACTGTAAAAATTCTCTTTAGCATTTCTCCTAGATCTGGATTCTGGGTTCAATTTCTTACTATGTCATTAGCATCATCTCATACCATCATATTTCAACAATATAATCCTGTACACAAATACAAATTAGACCAGGAGGATATTAGTCTTGCAAGGCTTTGCCACCACCCACAAGTCAGCCCTGCTTCTGAAAGCCAGGTGGAAAGAGGGAATACCCGAAGGGTCCAGTCAGCTCACTGCATTTTTTACTGACATAGAGTTACTATTGAATATTCTTGTTTTTCTAGTGAAGGTGCATTAGATGGTTCAGATCTTTATGCAGACTATGCTGGTGCTCCATATTTGAGCCCCAAGGTTACAGCTTTCTGACACTCTTTCTAGAGTCATAGAGCAGGACAACCGTAGCCTTCTCTCCTTAAGAAATCCCACTGATCCCGGGTCAATACTATAGTCTCTCTCCCCCCAGTCCAACACCCCCCCACCCCCACCCCAGCAAATTCCCCTTAGGGTCTCTGGGATGTCAGCAGAATTTAGTCAGGTGTACTTCTCTCCACTGAAGAGCTTTCCTTAATTTCCAATCTCAGGGAAAAGTGGTTGAGATTTTGCCTCCTCCATTCACCAAGGGTTCCTTATGCAAATTGGTGCACCCACTTCTGAGGCTCCGATTACCAAGAGTTAGGTGCAGCCCTGCTAAATCTACCAGAAGGTTTGTTCAGTGAGGAATGATTTTATGCCTTACATTTTCATAACTGCACAGAGTAGAGAAGAATGCCTTTAAGATGAATTTTTTTACCTCTTCCTAAACAGAGAAGCAGCTGGTACTCTGCTCTGTAAAACAAATTAAAGCCCTGCCTCACCAGTCATTCCAGGCACCCATTACACTGGTATTTTATTATACACGTCTTCAAAGCAGTCTTTAAGTACTGAGTCTTTATCAGTTGAATACTATGGGACGTTTTACTCTTCTCCGTTATGCTCTGCCAGATGCTGGCTGGAACTGTGTGATTCTGCAATTCTCTTGTCCTTCCATTCCCAGAAATCTTTGTCTGCTTTCTTATGCATGTTGTGCCTATAGGAGTAAGTGTTTCAAGGTCTCTTTGTTGGGAAAAGCCTAAACTGAAAACAGCTGCCCCACTGGGCAGAAACAAGGAGGCCATGGCATTTCCTATGTAGCATGTTAAACAGTAATTTCACATGTTATTGTTTAACTTTTTCACACAGCCCCAATATCATGTGTGTTACTCAAGCACATGGGAATTTTGAGATTTTTCTAGAGCCTTTAACAGTGAATAAGTACAAGGAAGTAGGAAATGGAGGTTAGGTAAAATTTTTTCCCTGCTTTGCTATTTATACTTTGCTTTCTACCTATGCCTCTCCGTGAAAACCCATAGAGACCCAAATTTTTCCCTATTTGAATCTATGGAAGATATGAACATTAATGATAATTTTTGAGTACTAAAGTTAGATGAGGTTAAATTTCAGAAAAATCTTGACTGATATCTTCTTAGACATTTTATTATAGCAGAGAAGATCTAGTACCTTGAGGTGAAGAAAAAAAAAGGATAGGAAAGTGGGACAAGTGTCTGAGTTTGGGAGGTTACCCCTTTCCTCATAAGAGCAGTGCGTGAGCACTGAGAGACTGGGATTATCGAACGTAAACAGTTATTATTTGTGTCTTCCTTGCAACTGTTAAGTCTCATATTGTTGGGTGAACCTGGGCATAAGAGACAGTAACAGGAAGTAATAGTTGAGTGGAGCAGAAATAGAAATCAAGAGAAAAATCCTAAAGCCGCAACAGAGAAAAAAGGAGAGATTGAAAGTTCCTGTAGGTACTGCTCTTCACATGTGAGATAGCTGTTATGATATAGCTAATTATATATAAGACATTCACACACACACACGCACACACACACACACACACACGCGCGCGCGCACACACACACACACACGCACACACACACCCGTTGGAGACTGCCGAGGTATTATTTTGGCTGACATAGCTAATGCAACTCGTAATGATCAGGGTTTTTAGTTACAGATGACAGAACTCTAGCTAATGAAAGCAGAAAGTGATTTATTAAAAGATAATGGTAGCTCCTAAATCACTGGGAGGGCTGAAAAAAAAAAAAAGAGAGACTCAATGCTGAATGCTATGACAACTCCCACAACCATACCATAGAAATGGAGTACCCAGACAGCTGTTGCCTCTTCTATAATCAGAAATTTCCTGAATCAGGAAGCTGCTCTTATAACCACTTGCTCCAGAATAGCCAGCTCTGCCAGAAACCATATCAGTAATAACGGCAGACCAGTGATATGGATATTATACTGCCTGTTTTTCCATGTGACTAAGTTCTAAATTAGGAGCTTTTGCCAGTATGACTGGATGGGTAAACCTAATTCACATCTTGAAGCTTAGTCACAAGGAAACCTGGGAAATATTGTTTTTTCTAATTCTCTCAGCATCTGCATGCTAGGAATTAGAACAAGTGTTGATCAAGACACTACTGTATTCTGCTACTCTATTGAACTTAGTAGATAACAAAGACTCCTTATTCAAAATGGAGGAATGGCTGGTGAAATTTAAGTAAAAAGATGACAACAAAACAAAACAAAGTAAGCTCTAAAGTGACCTCCCAGTATTCACATCCTTGTATATACCTCTCCCATATTTAATCATTGCTGGTCAGTAAGATCAAGAGAATATGGTGTGTTACTTCTAAGACCATGTCATAAAGACACTGCAGTTTCTGCCTTGATCTCTTGGATTGCTTGCTCTGCGGAAAACCAACCTCCACATTGTAAGACACACAAACAGCTCCTTGGAGAAATCCATCTGGAGAGGAGTCAACTTACCCACGTCAACTTGCTAGCCATGTGAGTGAGCCATCATGGAGGTGGGTTACCAGCCTCAGTCAGGCCTCTGGATAGCCCCAGCTGACATCTGACCGAAACTTCAAGATTCTGAGCTAAAACACCCAATCCAGCTTTCGTGAAGTCCTGACAGAAATGGTGAGATAAATAGATGATGGCATAGCAACCATATATTATTAATATATATATTTTTTATTATTAATATTTTAAACCACAACATCTTGGGGTGATTTGTTACCTAGCTAAAGATAAGTAATACAAGCATTTTACATAGTGAGGTCAGGAAAGCCTCCCTAAAGAGATGATATTTGATATAAACTGAATGAAAAGTAACTAGCTATTTGATACTTAGGAAGTTAAGTGTTCCAGGCAGAAACAATAGCAGGTAATGGCCCTAAGGTTGGGAAGAACTTGGCTTTTCAAGGAACAGAGGAAGATGTGTATGTGTAGAGCATAATGTGTGTGATTGGGGGAGGATGAAATGGGAAGAGGTAAGTAGGAGCCAGGTTCTTTAAAATATTGTAGCTCATAGTAAGGAATTTGGATATATTTTTTTAAGTGCAATAGGAGCTATTAAAAAGTTTTAATCATCTTAGTGACATGAGGCAAGAATGGAAGGTAAAGGAGTTGAGACTTCCTGATACACTCAACCAAGAAGTTTTCTTGTGATAGAGGAGCATATATTTGATCAAGCAAGGTTTTTTCTTTTTTAAAATGGGTACAATTAAGGCCTGTTTGTATGCTGATGCAAATGGTTTTAGAGTGAGGGAGAAATTAATGGTGCAGGAGATCAAAGGGATAATTGCAGAACAATTGCCTTTGCATAGACAAGGGGGATGAATTGGGTTGACAACAGGAGAGGCTGTTAACTCAGTAAGAGCAAAGATAGAAATGAGGCCAAATACACAGGGACATTGGCAATTAGACTGGGGAATCTATAAAAATGAGGTGATTTTGTCAGATTGCCTCTATTTTCTCAATAAAAAAATAGAGACATTTTATTTTCTCAATAAAATGTTTGGTTTGATTATGAGTTTAAAGTGGGGATAGAGGAAGTTTGAATAAAGATGAAATAGATATTTGTGTTGCATGTCTGAATAAGTGGAACACAGTTGGAATTTCTGTTTCTTTGCACTTCTAGGGGAAACAACAAAAACAAGAAAGAGTAAAACAAGTTGTTATATTTAGTCCAGAAAAGCATGGCTGGTGGCACGGGAGGATAAAAGGGAAAGAAGAGAGTGAACTAAAAGAGAAGCTGATCTTATTTTATTCCCCTTAGATTCTAGAATTTTAGACTTAAAGGGAAGCTTAGATGAGTATATTTAGACAAGGGCACAGTCTTTGCAATGTTCCCTTGTCCTTTCAGTTCTTTTTTGTTTGGTTGTTCCACGTATTTATATTTATAAAATGAATTGATAATTTCTGTTTTTATCACTCGTGGAACCAATATGGTCATAACTAAAAAGTTGGGACTTTCACTCCGACAATAGGCACCAATGATTATCTGGTTGGATTTACTCATTCACCAAAATTGACTAAATGGCTACTTTGTCCACTGCAGTGTTCTAGGTCTAGGTGATAGGAAACAGCAGTGAGTGAAGAAGACAGACAAGCTCTCAGTCCTCCTGGGTCCTTTATCTACCATGGAGATAATCCATACACTACTATGCACTGTGGCCTTCATTTACCCTGTAGATAATCAGGAATGTTTTCAATCTTTTAAAATAAAACACTTTTACTATAAAACATGCTTCTAAGGTGCACCTATAGTTTAGTGTTAAGTGTGTGGTCTCTGAGCCTTACAGGGTTTGAATCCCTTAATCTCTCTGTGCTTTGTTTTCTCATCTCTACGGTTGGAACAATGATAGAACACATTTGATTCATTTCTTGACATAATTAAATGAACTTTTACACATGAAATGCTTAGTGCAGAGCCTGGTACATAGTAAGTGTTATATAAGTAGTTCTTATTAATTAATATGAATGTATCTTCTTCGTATTAATTGAAAAGACTCAGGCTTCTCAGGTACATTTGAATCTTGGTTTAAACCAGACATAATTTAGAAACTAAATGATCTGACATAACACCCTCCCCACTCACACAATTGCATAAGGACTTCAAAAGCAGATATTTGTGTGTGTGTGTGTATATATATATTTGCACATTTCACTGCTCCTGTGGAAATTATATATTCACTAGAGGAATCAAATACTGGTTATGACATTACTTTTATTCTGATGAAGTTTATTTTCACATTACAACTTTAGAACTCTATTTTACAACTTAATACTAAAATTTCAGTTAGTGCTGGAACTAAAAACATCGAATCAAAATCAAACAACCCAAGACTGGTTCAAGATGGTGGAGGAGAAGAACATGTGCTCACTCCCTCTTGCGAGAACACCGGAATCACAACTAACTGCTGAACAATTGTTGACAGGAAGACATTGGAAATCACCAAAAAAGATACCCCACATCCAAAGACAAAGGAGAAGCTACAATGAGATGGTAGGAGGATGCAATCACAATAAAATCAATTCCCATAACTGCTGGGTGGGTGACTCACAAACTGGACAACACTTATACCACAGAAGCCCACCCACTGGAGTGAAGGTTCTGAGCCCCACGTCAGGCTTCCCAACCTGGGGGTCTGGCAACAAGAGGAGGAATTCCTAGAGAATCAGACTTTGAAGACTAGTGGGATTTGATTGCAGGACTTCAACAGGACTAGGGGAAACAGAGACTCCACTCTTGGAGGGCACACACAAAGTAGTGTGTCCATTGGAACACAGGGAAAGGAGCAGTGGCCCCATAGGAGACTGAACCAGACCTATCTGCTATTGTTTGAGGGTCTCCTGCAGAGGCGGGGGATGGCTGTGGTTCATCGTTAGGACAAGGACACTGGCAGCAGAAGTTCTGGGAAGTACTCCTTGGTGTGAGCCCTCCCAGAGTCCGCCATTAGCCCCACCAAAGAGCCAGGTAGGCTCCAGTGTTGCATCGCCTCAGACGAAACAACCAACAGGGAGGGAACCCAGCCCCACCCATTAGCAGACAAGGGGATTAAAGTCTTACTGAGTTCTGCCCACCAGAGCAACAGCCAGCTCTACCCACCACCAGTCCCTCCCATCAGGAAACTTGCACAAGCCTCTTAGACAGCCTAATCAACCAGAGGGCAGAGAGCAGAAGCAAGAATAACTACAGTCCTGCAGCCTGTGGAACAAAAACCACATTCACAGAAACATAGACAAGATGAAAAGGCAGAGGACTATGTACCAGATAAAGGAACAAGATAAAACCCCAGAAAAACAACTAAATGAAGTGGAGATAGGCACCCTTCCAGAAAAATAATTCAGAATAATGATAGTGAAGATGATCCAGGACCTCGGAAAAAGATCGAGGCAAAGATCGAGAAGACGCAAGAAGTGTTTAACAAAGACCTAGAAGAATTAAAGAAAAAACGCCTAGAAGAATTAAAGAACAAACAAACAGAAATGAACAATACAATAACTGAAATGAAAAATACACTAGAAGGAATCAGTAGCAGAATAACTGAGGCAGAAGAACGGATAAGTGACCTGGAGCACAGAATGGTGGAATTCACTGCTATGGAACAGAATAAAGAAAAAAGAATGAAAAGAAATTAACACAGCTGAAGGGACCTCTGGGACAACATTAAACGCAACACATGCGCATTATAGGGGTCCCAGAAGGAGAAGAGAGAGATAAGGGACCCGAGAAAATATTTGAAGAGATTATAGTCAAAAACTTCCCTAACATGGGAAAGGAAAGAGCCACCCAAGTCCAGGAAGCACAGAGAGTCCCAGGCAGGATAAACCCAGGGAGAAACACTCCAAGACACATAGTAATCAAACTGGCAAAAATTAAAGACAAAGAAAAATTACTGAAAGCAGCAAGGGAAAAATGACTAATAACATACAAGGAAACTCCCATAAAGTTAACAGCTGATTTCTCAGCAGAAACTCTAGAAGCCAGACAGGAGTGGCATGACATATTTAAAGTGATCAAAGGGAAGAACCTATAACCAACATTACTCTACCCAGCAAGGATCTCATTCAGATTCAATGGAGAAATCAAAAGCTTTACAGACAAGCAAAAGCTAAGAGAATTCAGCACCACCAAACCAGCTCTACAACAAATGCTAAAGGAACTTCTCTAAGTGAGAAACACAAGAGAAGAAAAGGACCTACAAAAACAAACCCATAACAATTAAGAAAACGGTCAAAGGAACATACATATCAATAATTAGCTTAAACATGAATGGATTAAATGCTCCAACCAAAAGACACAGGCTGGCTGAATGGATACAAAAACAAGATGAATATATATGCTGTCTACAAGAGAACCACTTCAGACCTAGGAACACATACAGACTGAAAGTAAGGGGATGGAAAAAGATATTCCATGCAAATGGAAATCAAAAGAAAGCTGGAGTAGCAATTCTCATATAAGATAATATAGACTTTAAAATAAAGAATGTTACAAGAGACAAGGAAGGACACTACATAATGATCAAGGGATCAATCCAAGAAGAAGATATAACAATTATAAATATATATACACCCAACACAGGAGCACCTATATACATAAGGCGACTGCTAACAGCTATAAAAGAGGAAATCGACAGTAACACAATAGTAGTGGGGGACGTTAACACCTCACTTACACCAATGGACATATCATCTAGACAGAAAATTAATAAGGAAAAACAAGCTTTAATGACACAATAGACCAGATAGCTTTAATTGATATTTGTAGGACATTCCATCCAAAAACAGCAGATTACACTTTGTTCTTGAGTGCACACGGAACCTTCTCCAGGATAGATCACAACTTGGGTCACAATCAAGCCTCAGTAAATTTAAGAAAATTGAAATCATTTTAAGCATCTTTTCTGACCACAACGCTATGAGATTAGAAATCAATTGCAGGGAAAAAAACATAAAAAACACAAACACATGGAGGCTAAACAATACATTAGTAAATAACCAAGAGACCACTGAAGAAATCAAACAATACCTAGGGACAAATTATAACAAAAACAGGACGATCCTAAACCTATGGGATGCAGCAAAAGCAGTTCTAAAAGGGAAGTTTATAGCAATACAAGCCTACCTCAAGAAACAAGAAAAATCTCAAATAAACAATTTAACCTTACCCTTAGAGGAACTAGAACAAGAAAAACAAACAAACAAAACCCAAAGTTAGTAGAAGGAATGAAATCATAAAGATCAGAGCAGAAATAAATGAAATAGAAACAAAGAAAACAATAGCAAAGATCAATAAAACTAAAAGCTGATTCTTTGAGAAGATAAATTAAATTGATAAACCATTAGCCAGACTCATCAAGAAAAAGAGGGAGAGGACTCAAATCAATAAAATTAGAAATGAAAAAGGAGAAGTTACAACAGACACCACAGAAATACAAAGCATCCTAAGAGACTACTAAAAGCAACTCTATGACAATAAAATGGACAACCTGGAAGAAATGGACAAATTCTTAGAAAGGTACAAACTTCCAAAACTGAACCAGGAAGGAACAGAAAATATGAACAGACCAATCACAAGCACTGAAATTGAAACTGTGATTAAAAATCCTCCAACAAACACAAGTCCAGGACCAGATGGCTTCACAGGTGAATTCTATCAAACATTTAGAAAAGAGCTAACACCCATCCTTCTCAAACTCTTCCAAAGTATTGCAGAGGAAGGAACACTCCCAAACTCATTCTATGAGGCCACCATCACCCTTATGCCAAAACCAGACAAAGATACTACAAAAAAAATTTTTTTTGACCAATATCACTGATGAACATAGATGCAAAAATCCTCAACAAAATACTAGCAAACAGAATCCAACAACACATTAAAAGGATCATACATGACAATCAAGTGGGATTTATCCCAGGGATGCAAGGATTCTTCAGTATACCCAAATCAATCAATGTGATACACCATATCAACAATTTGAAGAAGAAAAATCATATGATCATCTCAATTGATTAAGATAAAGCTTTTGACAAAATTCAACACCCATTTATGATAAAACCTCTCCATAAAGTGGGCATAGGGCTTCCCTGGTGGCACAGTGGTTGAGAGTCTGCCTGCCGATGCAGGGACACGGGTTCGTGCCCCAGTCTGGGAAGATCCCACATGCCGTGGAGCGGCTGGGCCCGTGAGCCATGGCCACTGAGCCTGTGCTCAGCAATGGGAGAGGCCACAACAGTGAGAGGCCTGTGTAATGCAAAAAAAAAAAAAAAGAAAAAGAAAGTGGGCATGGAGGGAACCTACATCGACATAATAAAGGCCATATATTAACAAACCCACAGCAAACATCATTCTCAATGTTGAAAAACAATGTTGAAAACATTTCCTCTAAGATCAGGAACAAGACAAGGATGTCCCATCTCACCACCATTATTCAAGATAGTTTTGGAAGTCCTAGCCATGGCAATCAGAGAAGACAAAGAAATAAAAGGAATACAAATTGGAAAAGAAGAAGTAAAACTGTCACTGTTTGCAGATGACATGGTGTACTATACATAGAGAATCCTAAAGATGCCACCAGCAAACTACTACAGCTAATCAATGAATTTGGTAAAGTTGCTGGATACTAAATTAATGCACAGAAATTTCTTGCATTCCTATACACTAATGATGAAAAATCTGAAGAGAAATTAGGGAAACACTCCCATTTACCACTGCAACAAAAAGAATAAAATACCTAGGAATAAACCTACCTAAGGAGGCAAAAGACCTATATGCAGAAAACTATAAGACAGTGATGAAAGAAATTAAAGATGATACAAATAAATGGAGAGAGATACCATGTTCTTGGACTGGAAGAATCAATATTGTGAAAATGAATATACTACCCAAAGCAATCTACAGATTCAATGCAATCCCTATCATATTACCAGTGACATTTTTTACGGAACTAGAAAAAAAAATCTTTAAATTTGTATGGAAACACAAAAGACCCCGAAAAGCCAAAGCAGTCTTGAGGGAAAAATCAAAGCTGGAGGAATCAGACTCCCTGACTTCAGACAAAGCTATACTACAAAGTAATCAAGACAATATGGTACTGGCACAAAAACAGAAATATAGATCAGTGGAACAGGATAGAAAGCCCAGATATAAACCCACGCACCTAAGTGGTGCTGGGAAAACTGGACAGCTACATGTAAAAGAATGAAATTAGAAGACTCCCTAACACCATACACAAAAATAAACTCAAAATGGATTAGAGACCTAAATGTTAGACCGGACACTATAAAACTCTTAGAGGAAAACATAGGAAGAACACTCTTTTACATAAATCACAGCAAGATCATTTTTGATCCACCTCCTAGAGTAATGGAAATAAAAACAAAAATAAACAAATGGGACATAATGAAACTTCAAAGCTTTTGCAAAGCAAAGGAAACTACAAACAAGATGAAAAGATAACCCTCAGAATGGGAGAAAATATTTGCAAATGAATCAATGGGCAAAGGATTAATCTGCAAAATATATAAACAGCTCATGCAGCTCAATATTAAAAAAGCAAACAACCCAATCCAAAAATGGGCAGAAGACCTAAATAGACGTTTCTCCAAAGTAGACATACAGATGGCCAAGAAGCACATGAAAAGCTCTTCGGCATCACTAATTATTAGGGAAATGAAAATCAAAATTACAATGAGGTATCACCTCACACCAGTTAGAATGGGCATCATCAGAAAATCTACAAACAACAAATGCTAGAGAGGGTGTGGAGAAAAGGGAACCCTCTTGCACTGTTGGTGGAAATGTAAATTGATACAGCCACTATGGAGAACAGTATGGAGGTTCCTTAAACAACTAAAAATAGAATTACCATATGACCCAGCAATCCCACTACTGGGCATATACCCTGAGAAAACCATAATTCAAAAAGACACATGCACCCCAATGTTCATTGCAGCACTGTTTACAATAGCCAGGTCATGGAAGCAACCTAAATGCCCATCAACAGACGAATGGATAAAGAAGATGTGGTACATATATACAATGGAATATCACTCAGCCATAAAAAGGAACAAAATTGGGTCATTTGTTGAGACGTGGATGGATCTAGAGACTGTCATACAGAGTGAAGTAAGTCAGAAATAGAAAAACAAATATTGTATATTAACGCATGTGTGTGGAACCTAGAAAAATGGTACAGATGAACCGGTTTGCAGGGCAGAAAATAGAGACACAGATATAGAGAGCAAACGTATGGACACCAACGGGGGAAAGTGGTGAGGGTGGGATGAATTGGGAGATTGGGGTTGACATGTATACATTAATTTGTATCAAAATGGATAACTAATAAGAACCTGCTGTATAAAAAAATAAATAAAATTCTCAAATTCAAAAAAAAAGAAAAGAAATTAAGCATAAAACTTGATAATTTATCTTGTAAAATATTAAACTGAATTTCAAAATGTTTGTTTATTGAGAAAAAAATCACTATTTTTTCACATTTCTAGCTAGGGTCTTTGGCTGTGAGAGTATATATCTATATCTATGTATAGATATAATTGTATATATATTTCATTACATTTGTAATTCATTATATACAGATAAATTTTCTTGTAGACAGAATGGACTGATTAACTTTTAATTAATATTGAGGAGAAGAGTATTTGAGCTATTTAAACAAATTACTTTTCAGACTATTGTCCAAAATTAAGAAAGATTTAAACAATTCTACTGTAAACCATTTTCCCTATTTTTTTTTTCAATTTAATGATAAATCAGATTTACTATAATAAGTAAGATCACTCTATGCTTCATACTGAGAAATCTAAAATCTAAAAACTGAAAGGTGAATAGTTCAGGGCTCTAAAATAAGTATAATCAGTAAAAACTGTACTCCAGTTTTATTATTTCTGAATCTCTTTCATGAGTATCTGTGTCTCCTGATGTTCCTGTGATATTGTTATTGATGTCCAGGCCTAGACTCTTTCATTGAAAAGTATAATATCTGTTATAAAATCTATGTTTATTTTTATACATGCTTTTGACAATATTGTTTAGGTTCTTATGTTTTCAATTAAAGATACTACTTTGCTAAGTATAAAAAAAAAAGACTGTGTATCTGGCTGTCAATGGATAATATGTTAAATAAATATCTGTATATCTGCTGCAAAAAAAAAGAAATAAACAACCCCCACAATCAATGGCTGCATAATTTAACGTATATGTTGTTCTACAAAAGCAAATAGCATGAACATCAGGAAGTCTCCCCATTAACACCATCCTTCCAAGTATAACTGCTTCACTCATATTTATGCATTTACATCCCTACCCATGATAAACAGGTATAAGTTGTTTCTATTTAAGCCTGTACAGATCAATTATTTAGCTTTTTGCAGGTTCACAATTACCTTGAGGAAGAAAGATGAGTTTATGAACGCTTCTAAGGAATTTATGGAAAAAAGCAAAAAAAAAAAAAAAAAAAAAGGTGCCCAAGTTGCCTTTCATTTTTAGAGTGCTTATTTTTTTCTCTATATTTAAAGCCTGCATTATGCCATCAATCATTCTGTAAATTAAACCTTTTGATTCCTAGTAGCATTATGCAAAGCTAGCTTATTGTACCTATTTGCAAATACACTATATTAGTGAATGCTTTCTTTTTCTTTTCCCAAATTGCCAAAATGTGTCACAACATACAAAGAACATCTTAAATGTTACCAAAATAGGAAGTTTTGTGTAAGCTGTGATAAACACAATATATGGTATAGTCAGTCGCTCCAGGTGCCCAAAGAGATGCAGAACATGAAATGAAAAAAAAAAAACAAAAAAGTGAAAGCAGTCTGAAAAAGTTAAAAGCACAAAGCACAATATATAAATATTATGGAAAAGTCACCTAGGTGCACCTACTTATTGAAGGACAACTACTGAACATGAAGGAAGTTTGATGAAACTAGGCTTTAGGGAATTTTTCACAATCCCACCCTTTTCTAGCTCCAAAAGTAACTTCACACTTCAGATCTCTTAGGTCCTATAAGGTGGGCAAGAGACTTTATGGGACAGATTTTCAGAAACAGAACAGAGGAAATGGGGTAAAGCTGAGTTGCTTAGATATTTTGGACTATTATGTCACAAATTTTGAATTATGGTGGCATAACCCTTCCTCTTTTATTCTATTAATTGTATTTAAATAATTGTATTTATTTGGGACAACACAAAGTCTCAGTGATAGGGCAGAACCTGAGGAGGGGAGATGGACTTTACATAGCTAAGATATTTCTATATCTCCTTTCCTAGGCATTAACCACTATCTTTAGTAAATAGAAAATTTTAATTTAAAAAAAAAATGACTTGAAAAGGCATTAATACTATTTGTGCATAGGGAGTGGAGGTCTGCAAGGGGCCAGGGGATCAAGGAGTAAAAGAAAAAGGGAGCTGAGTGTGGACAAGAAAATAATGCTCTTTCCTCTAAGAATTTAAGAAGGAAATTTAGGATTTAGGTTATGTTACCCATTCTAAAGCATTGTTCGTTTAAAGGTGCATTGGTGGAGTCAGTATACTCTGAAATACAAACGCATTGTACAGACACAGAAAATATCTATGAGAAAATACCTAAGAAGCGTTATCAGACAGCTATTATTAAAATAAAAATGCAATTCTGGGCTTCCCTGATGGCGCAGTGGTTGAGAGTCCGCCTGCCGATGCAGGGGACACAGGTTCGTGCCCCGGTCCCGGAAGATCCCACGTGCCGCGGAGCGGCTGGGCCCGTGGGCCATGGCTGCTGGGCCTGCGCGTCCAGAGCCTGTGCTCCGCAACGGGGTAGGCCACAGCAGTGAGAGGCCCGCGTACTGCAAAGGGGAAAAAAAAAAAAAAGAGAAAAAAAGAGGTTTGGATTATTTATTCATGAAAGTCAGGAACAATCTAATATTCAATATCCCTATCTATCTATCTATCTATCTATCTATCTATCCTCCTGGGTGGTTTGTTCATTCGCTCTACAGTATTTACATTTCTATAGCCTTTTGGAATTTTCATAGCACATCTCCTCTTTATCTCACCTCCTTTAACTCTCAGAGACACTGATGTCCTTTTTTGAGAAGAGTGTGAGAGGAAAATATTTAAGCTCAGGATATGAGATTTACATTACACAACGGAAAAGTGTGATGATAAAAATATAAATTCATAAACAAATTACTGATGGTTTTAGGATCTTCAGATTTTTTTTTTTTTTTTTTTGCGGTACGCGGGCCTCTCACTGTTGTGGCCTCTCCCGTTGCGGAGCACAGGCTCCGGACGCGCAGGCTCAGCGGCCATGGCTCACGGGCCCAGCCGCTCCGCGGCATGTGGGATATTCCCGGACCGGGGCACAAACCCGTCCCCTGCATCGGCAGGCGGACTCTCAACCACTGCGCCACTAGGGAAGCCCCCACCTTTTTTTTTTTTACAGACTGTGTGTATGTGTGATTTCAGTATAGTTTTAACAATTGTATTGCACATGTTCAAATCTAATTGTCTTTAAAAAGTTGCTTTTGTCTACAGAGAAAAAAAAGCATGTCGGGATGAAAATAGATACTGGGTATAGGTGTTACTTGGGTTCCACAAGTGAACTTGGGGTCCTTTATATTAATATACTTGTCCAATACTAACTTAAGGGAGATACACAAATTCACACTGCAGAAAAAGCTGCTTTCAATGAGGTCTATACAGTTGATGGATAGAATGCAAAGGAAAGAGATTTTAGTCTCTGGGGCACAGTTTGTAGAGATTTTGATCCCCACAGTCCTGGTTCTGGCCTTACGAGTTCTCCAGCGGGCCACAGCAGCACCGCCAACAGCCCCCAGCTGGTCTTTTTTTGGTCTTGAACCGTATCTGTCTGTTTACCTTAAAGTATAGTGTACAGCACAAATATTACCGTTTTAAGATAGGAAAACATCGCCCTAAGGAGCTATGACTTTCTAGGTCTGAGAATTGCTTTGCGTTTCTCTCCGTAAAGAAATAGACTTTGATTGTACTCTTTGTCATTTCTATGCCTACATCTATTTCTATCTTTATTTTAATCTATATCTATGTATCCTACGAATATTTCTTGAGCACACACAATATACCATACAGAGTACAAAATAATCAAAATCTGATTTTGATGAATGCTATGCAGACAAGGAAAATATAAAGTGGAAACATAATTTGCAACAAATAATGACTAGAAAGTTTGTCTGAGTTATACAATATTTGTTTGTTATGAAGTGAATCTTTTGATTCTTTTTTTTCAAAAATGCATCTCTTCTTTCTTTCTGTGCTGTAATCTAGGTAAGTTTAATTTCCTTGCCCTTCCTCTTCTAAATGTGAAAATTTATTTCTTGTTCATGTTTATGAAACTGGAGAACAGGAACTGGATTATCTGTTACTCTTAATATTATTGGTTTAAGAGATCCTCATCTTGTTATTTCTAAGGAAAGAATTAAAATATCTTAGTATTTCTGTTTGTGAAGATTTAAAAGCTATTTCCCTTGAATGCTGTTATATACGACAAAGGAGCTAACTGCTTAATTCCAGGGGTCTGTTATTATTTGTAAACTGGTTCTTAAATAAGGATACTTACAGATGCCTCTTGCTCCAGATGGTACCATTTAACTGCCTGTGTTACTCATGAGTGGTTTTCTGCTTTAGCGTTAAACAAATACTTAACACAGCAATCCTGTTATCAAGAATTCTCTCTTAAAATTGGGACAGAATCCTAAAGTGCTGCATGAAGTGGCAGCACAAGCAATTTCCTTCAGCATGGAACATATGGGTTAAAAATAAATGGAGCATGAATGTACCGGTGGGGATAAAAAAGAACTGTAGCCAAGTGGAAAGAGAAAATGTCTCTGGATTTAGCCTGAAGATCTGAGTGCAAATCCTTGCTCTGCTACTTATTAGCTTGGTGATCTTGACAGGTCTCAAAAAGGTAAGGATGAGGTCATCCCTTTCACAGGATTTGTTTGGGGACTAAATAAGACAGTATTGTCCAACACTATCTCTGGTGAATGTTAATAGATATTACCAGGAAAAAAGAAAAAGTGGCTATGGTTGCACCCATCTGAGAAATGTCAAGTTAAACCAGGAAACAGGTTTCTTCAGTGAAAAGACTTCTCAGTCTTTAAGATGCTAATATGTTTTGTGAATTTCCAAAAAGATATAATGTGTCATTATGTTTCCTAAATTTATTTTATTCCCAGCCAGCACTCTTGTTGGAAAGATATTCCCCGGAACACATTTTGCGAAACGTTACTCTACTCTTTAAAGTGCTTTTCAAGTGTAAGCTGTTAAAAATTTAGTTGTTGACAGTAGACGGTAATCTGGGACCTGTACATTACTAATTTGTGTTCTGAAGACCTTTCTTATCTGATTCTTAAAATTAATCCATTATAAATAACATTTTAAAATAAATGGGAAATTATGGTACACTGTACATCAGATATTTAAAAATAAACAAACAAAAAGCAAAAGAAATAAAAACAAATTGGGGTCCACACGTTCAGAGACCACTAGCTATACTTCTCAGTTTTATATTTAAAACATAACCAGATAGATATTTTGCCTCTTTTATGGGATTTTTACTGGAATTTTATTAGTACAGCTTAAACTGAAGCTCTGTGAAAATTTTACTGCTATTTTGCATTAGTAATACCTGAAAAATATAAGAGTATTGGAGAAACAGCGTAAGTACTGGATAAATCTTAATTGAAATCCTAAAGGCCACTAACTTACTCTGTGATGGCTATAATTTATCAATACATACCACTCCAGTTTCAATTTTCTCATAAAGTCGGTATAGTAATACCAACCTTTCAGAATATTTGGGAAGCACAAAGGAAATCATCAGATGAAATCTACTGACGTGCAACTGTTACTTCTGAATGATAACAGAAAGTCATGTATTTGTCTATTTAATTGAAGATGTATGTAGGACTGAGAAGTAGTATATGATCACAAATCCCAGTTTTTAAAAATTGGAAACAGAAATCTTTATTGAAACAACTTTAATGTAAGTGATGATGCAGTTAAATTTCAATTTATATGGCAAAGAATAAAATGAAACATTTAATCTGTGCTACATATATGTATCTATGGGAATCTTACCTTAAGTATTTCTCTGATATTTCTTCCCTATGCTCTTTTGCATGCTCATGGTTACTTAGCTCTTATACTGGGATTTGAATTTTGATAATTTTCCTTTTAAAATTCTAAGCTATCTTATTGTCTCTTTTTATTTTATGTTTGTGATGGTTTCAGGAATAATGCAAAGTATATTAATTATTCTCATCTTAAAATTATTGTCTGCATTTTGAATTAAGTGCTGCCTCATCATTGGCACGTATGAAAATCATTGTGAGCATTGGTTCAGATTACCGGGGCTTCACTGAGGTAACTAGAGCTGGACTTAGAGCTGGATTGGTGTGTTTAAAGACCTATATGGCACATATATACAATGGAATATTACTCAGAAATGAAATTGACTTATTTGTAGTGAAATGGATGGACCCAGAATCTGTCATACAGAGTGAAGTAAGTCAGAAAGAGAAAAACAAATACCGTATGCTAACGCATATATATGGAATCTAAAAAAAAAAATGGTAATGATGAACCTAGTTGCAGGGCAGGAATAAAGAGGTAAACATAGAGAATGGATTTGAGGACATGGAGTGGGAGGGCGAAGCTGGGGCAAAGTGAGAGTAGCATCAACATATATACACTACCGAATGTAAAATAGTTGGCTGGTGGGAAGCAGCAGCATAGCACAGGGAGATTGGCTCCGTGCTTTGCGACAACCTCTAGGGGTGGGATAGGGAGGATGGGAGGGAGGCTCAAGAGGGAGGGGATATGGGAACGTGTGTATACATATGGCTGATTCGCTTTGTTGTGCAACAGAAACTAACACAGTATTGTGAAGCAATTATACTCCAATAAAGAGTGTACTAAAAAAAAAAAAAGATAAACAATAAGGTCCTACTGTATAGCACAGGGAATTATATTCAATATCTTCTAATAAACTATAATGGAAAATAATCTGAAAATGAATATATATATATATATATATCTGAATCACTTTGCTGTACACCAGAAACTAACACAATATTGTAAAGCAGCTCTATGTCAATAAAAAAATAAAGTACAAAAAAAAAAAAAAAAGACCTATACAGAGGTTGCCTTCGGAGCTCAAGTATTTGTCTATTAGCAACTGAAACTCACCTAGATTAAAACACAGCACCCGCTCTGGTGTCTCCAGTAGTGATGCGAGATTCTCCTCTTCTTTTTAGAAACCTGCCCTAATGCTTATCCTGGGGACGAATATTGTGGCAAATCTGAGAACAGGAGGCTGGAGTGGTTATTCTTAGCCCCGTGACTAATTTACACCACCAGTTGCCCCAGTGTTCCTGTTTCTTAGATTAGATATTCTGGAGTTCTGATGGAAATACTCCCTTCAGAGCAAGTCTCTGTTTTTCCTGTATTGTATTAAAGGTTACTCAGGTCTGTTAAACTTCCCCATCTATCTCCAATTGTTCGGTGCATTCAGAAGTTCTTTAACTTTTTGGTCAATACTATAAATTTATTTTAATTTTCCAATTGCTGTTTCTTTCTCTCCAATAGGATTTTTGGGAGATGAGAGGGAGAGGTAAAGTCCATTCTGTGCCAGTCACCTATATTTAAATGGAAAACCTTAAAATGATTTATAATTCTTTCTATTATCACTTCCTTTGAGCCTGTACATGGTCACAATGAGAATTTTCCTTCTCATTCTCCTTTTTGAACATATTTGACTATAGTCACCAAGAATCGTATTTCTCAGCTTTTGACTTGGCTTAATACCTCAAAAAGAAATTTCTCTTCAGAGCTGAATATGCATCATTCACTCATTCATCAAATATTTGTTGAGCACCTCAGATACCAGGTGATGAAGAAATACAGGCACTGCCTTGCCAGCACAGAGCTATACTCACTCCTTTTCTGCAAACACAGAGCAGATTTTCTTTATTTTTTTTCCTTGAGAAGAGTAAACCTGTCTTTACCTTTCTGGCTATTTAACCTATTGGCACAGCACATGTTTAGTTTTTGATTAAATAATTACTTACTTTTTGTGAAATAAACATCTTCATTGTAACTAGGCAACTGAAAAGAATATTTAAGGTTAAATATTAAGCTTCAAATACAACCAAAAATTAAACTGACGTCTTAATTTTACCGTCAATACTGTGTATATTCTAGAGACATTCTAATAAAATTGTTGCCATTATATGTATAACTAATTCAGTTTGTTATAAAGCAGAAACTAACACACCATTGTAAAGCAATTATACCCCAATAAAGATGTTAAAAAAAAAAAAAAAACACACACACACAGGGAACTCTACTCAATGCTCTGCGGTGAAATCCAAAAAAGACGGATATGTGTATACATATAGCTGATCCACTTTGCTATACAGTAGAAACTAACACAACATTGTAAAGCAGCTATACTCCAATAAAAAAAAAAGTAATCACACACACACAAAAAATTGTTGCCATTATGTAGGATATAACTGATAGCCTTTAATGGAAGTGGCTGTCTTTAAATTATCTGAATGTATTTTTTATGGTCTTCCAAGACATGTAGAATTAAAATGCATTGTTTATATTGAAGAAGGAACTTCCTGATACTAAAATGGGATGAGTTTCTGAGCTTGACTATGGAATCCCTTCTTTGCAGAGTTTATGGAACAATCTGTGTTCTCATGGCTTTGGAAATTTAAATGTGGTTGTCTTTGAAGGCCAGAGACTAGACAAAGTACCCTGCTTAAGGTCCCTTTCAATCTTATGACCTGTTGCTATCTCAGCCTAGTAAGTGAAATGTTTGTAAAAATGCCCAAATGCACATGAAACTACACTGTGCCTATGCAAATGAGTATATTGGAGAAGAGATGGCATGTCATCCTGGAGGTCTCTGCCTCTCAAACTGGGGCATGTGTGACCCCAGGGGTACAGAGTGTTATGCTGGGGTCTATGTGAAGCTGTTAGAATACACATGGTCCATCTTTATGCCATGTCCATAATCTTAAAAATATTAGAGAAAAATATTTTGAAATTTTATTTTATTTTTATTATAATAAATATGGATGTATAATAGAGTACAAATCACAAATTTTTGCACTGATTGAAAAAAAATAAGACATAAGTCCTCAAAATGATCTTGGACTACTTTGGATTATTCCTCCAGTGCCTCCCCAGGGGTACTCATTCACTCCCCTCTGCTATATTTTGGTGACAATGCTTGCAGGGCTCTTCTGTACATGAAAATGTATGGCCTAAAATACTGGTTTCATTACCCATGTCATTATCACAGCTTGAGTAACAATTTTTTTTTTTTTAGTGGTTAATTTATCTAGATTCAATGAACATTTGCTTTGAGACTAGCAGATTAGAACTTGGTATTTTTAAAAAAGTTGTTAAAAGAGAATGATAGGCTAGCCTCATGATGATATCTGTATCTACATCTCTTTATATATATATATATATTGGTTATTTAATTTGACATATTAAAACATTATTAATGTCTTATTGAAAGGTAAATGTCAAAATGCATCAAGCATGCAAAACCTTTACATGTTATGCTATTTGTGGTTGGTTACCAGCCTAGCACCCATAGCTCCTCTTCACTCTAATTGTACTTTTTTGGCGGGGGGGGAGGATTCTCTAAATTATCATCTCAAGCCTTTCAAAGCTGAATCTCTAAATGGTACTAAAATACTCTGGAAATCACAACAAGTTTGAGATAAAGTACATGCATATTCAAATTACTCAAATGACACCTTTATTTTTAGTTAATTTTCATTTATGGATACCTCTTAATTTTCTATCAAAACCTAGATAGAGCCATGAATTCTGTCAATTTTTTTCCATTTCTGGCATCTATTTTAGAGGTCTCTGCAAATTGATAAATCTGTATATATGGCTTCCCCTAGTTAATTTCACACGTTTTTCTCCCCCTGAACATCCTTAACATTTAAGTCCAGAGCTGGGGCCAGGGCCAGACTCTGAGGCGAGAGTAGGCATATTATTTTTCTTGCTTCTTCTGTTTCTCCTTTCCCTTCTCATTAGAAGACTACATGGGGAAAAATGTTTATTCTCCTTCTAGCTTTCCTTTTATACCTCTGGGGAACATCAGACTGATGGGATCTAAGCCAGTCCTGATATTTCTAAACTTCTGCCAACAGTAAAAACTCTGAGATTTACACTGTCCTGTCCAGTTCATTTTCAAGCAACGCTGCACCCAGGTGGCTCAGTAAGAACAATTTCATGAATGAATTTTGTCATTTTTTTATTTGAAATCATGAATCAAGAACCTATACAAACATCTGATAAATAACCGTTTAAACTTTAGAGTTGGAATGCATCGTTTTCTAACCAGAGCAATTCTGGATGGCTTCTACAAAACAGCTATTTAAGGTCATTCATCCTCTTCTTAGACATTTTCAGTAAAAAGTGTCTTTTCGGATACTTTCAGTGAAAATTCATTGCTGGAATTTCACATTGCCAAATTTCACTGTTAAAAAGTGTGGTCTTGGGCTTCCCTGGTGGCGCAGCGGTTGAGAGCCCGCCTGCCGATGCAGGCGACACGGGTTCGTGCCCCGGTATGGGAAGATCCCACATGCCGCGGAGCGGCTGGGCCCGTGAGCCATGGCCGCTGAGCCTGCGCGTCCGGAGCCTGTGCTCCACAACGGGAGAGGCCACAACAGTGAGAGGCCCGCATACCGCAAAAAAAAAAAAAAAAAAAAAAAAAAAAAAAAAGTGTGGTCTTAAAATTGATCCTAAATCTGCCATTTTATATTTTGCATACACTAGTCCTGGTGATGCCTTCTGGAATAAAATACTAAATTCTTACTCTTCTCCATGGTGTTTCTTCAAGTATTTGAAGGAATCATATCTTCCATTAATCTAGTACTTTGCAGGAGCTGGCTTATACCAGGTCACAAGTGCTAATTAAGATTTTCAGGAAGTTTGCAAACTGGTTGTTAAACTAGCCACTATTAAAAATTAAATTATATAAACTTGAAGTTAAAGAAACTATATTAAAAGAACATAAATACAGCTTATCACTTGTTTTACTATTATGTGTGATTGAGGTTATTTACGCCTATAACTGCATGATAGAAATACTATATATTGTTGTAATAGTGCATATATCTTCCCAACCCTGCATTCAGTGATACCAGTGATACTATCAAGTGTTAGATTGAAATTGTCCATGGTGGGAGTATTTACACTATAGAAATGAACAAATGCTAACCATTAGGGCTTTTTTTCTGGAGAGCTTTTTATCAAACATTTATACCACACTACTGCTGCCTCATCTCTGATGCAGCCTTAAAATTTTATGCAGTTCCTATCGTCTTATAACCTCTCAAAAATTAGTTCTATATAATTTTATGAGCAACTTTGCTCTCTCACTCACCTTCTTCCAGGTGCCCATTAGTTTCTATTAGCATCCAGAACCTAACACAAATGCCCAATAGAGGAATTCCTACCAATTATTAGGATATTATTATTTTTTACATGGCCTAAGAAACATAGTTTTTATTGTTTGTAAACAGTGGCCAGGCATTATCCATAGAAAAAAGGCCAAAATTATGTCACCCCACCTACAAGACAGGATTTTTGTGGGGATCTAATAATATAAATAAAAAAGCACCATAAAAAACACCATAGTGTGTAACAGAAATATAAACAATTATTAGACTTTATTAATAGCAAGAGTGTGAAGGTCACAGAAAGTAATATTTCCACTATATACTTCATACTTCAATGATCAGAATAAATATCAATTATTAGTCTTAGTGCCTCATTTTAATAACAACATGTATAGATTAGGGTAAGTTTCAGGAAGTTGTCTAGAATGATATGGAGTCTGGTTTTGATTTTGTTCTTCTATTACAGGCTTAGCTTTCTAACTATGTTTTGGTTAAACTAATACTAATATTTGTTTGCATTCCCAGGTGATTCACTAAAATTTTTACAGATTATCTCATAACTAAATAACATGCATTGATAATTGAGAGTGAGTTCAATAATAAGACAACTTTCTATGAATTTAAAAAATTCAGAGATTATAAATAAAACATTCTTAAAGTTAGGTTAGTTTTCATCTTCATATTTTTAAGATAATCTTCCATGTTTCCAGGGAAAAAAGAAAACTCCAACTTTTTATAAATGTGGAAGCCCAGAATTTTTGTAGCAGAATGAAACACATCAAAACTTATTCTTTAAAGTGCCATCATATTCAATAAATATAACCAAATATAAATTTGGCTGTATACAGAAGGGATTGTGTGATGTGCAACAACCTAGAGTAATACATCACAGGAAAATAAAGACATGGAACCAGGGGCAGAAAAGAAATGAAGAAGGTAGGGCAAAAGGTATTGGGAGTTGGGGGAATGAGGCCACAAAGATAGATTAGGCTGAGAGTGGTGAAGATGTCAAAAATGTCATTAAAGATGAGAGAACATACTTTTTATTCAGCAGGAGTCACTGGAGATGTTTTTAAAAACTGAGTAACCTGAAGCAATTATATTTTACAAGATAACATGGGCAGTGTTGGGGTCTGTATTAGAGAAGAGAAAAACTAAAGGAAACACGGCCAGTAATGAGTACATTACAATTCAATAGCTAGATCAAATTGTATAGAAGTTTTAAGAAGTGACAGTGAGAACAATGCAGATTTGTCAATCTACATAAAGATGGTACCATAAAATATAAATAAACAAGCATACAAACAAACAAATAAAATCACCCAGAGAGTAAGTATAGTGAAAATATACCTTGGTTAGAATCTTAGTATGAACAGAAAAAATATTCCAGAAGAAGAGGGTCTACAATTTCAAATGTCAAGAGTGAGAAGCCAAGTAGCACATATTTTTTTAATAGTATTCTGCATAAGCGTCTTCATTAATATGCTGTATTATTTTAATTAATGTTTTGAGTTGATTCCTTTATTTAAACTTACTTTAAAAAACTATGTACAGTTGACCCTTGAACAATACCAGAGTTAGGGGCACCAATCCTCCCTGCAATCAAAAATCCGAGTGTAATTTATAGTTGGCCCTCCATGTCCACAGTTCTATCAATACAGTTTGTTCTGTATCTGCATTTTCTCATCCAGGGCTTCAACCAACTGTGGTTTGTATAGTACTGTAGTATTTACTATTGAAAAAGTCCGCATATAAGTGGACCTGCACAGTTCAAACTTGTGTCGTTCAAGAGTCAACTGTATTCCTACTATAAACAGAAAAACCATAAATGGAAGGTAACTGTAAAATAGAAAACGGATAATACCAAATAAGAGATTATATATCACTGAAATTGAATTTTATATAATCATGCGCTACATTTTAAAAAATACAGGACTAGGAAAAGCTTATATACATATATAATGAAGACTTAAACGAGTTGAGTTTGGAGGAAGAGAATTAGATTGAGGAGACAACTGATAGTTTGTGAGCCGACTGGCTATACTGGCTTGTCCTTGAAGTGAACTGTAGGATTGAGGATAGAGGATGTAACTTTTTTTTTTTTTAATTTTATTTATTTATTTATTTATGGCTGTGTTGGGTCTTCGTTTCTGTGTGAGGGCTTTCTCTAGTTGCGGCAAGTGGGGGCCACTCTTCATCGTGGTGCGTGGGCCTCTCACTATCGCGGCCTCTCTTGTTGCGGAGCACAGGCTCCAGACACGCAGGCTCAGTAGTTGTGGCTCACGGGCCTAGTTGCTCCGCAGCATGTGGGATCCTCCCAGACCAGGGCTCGAACCCGTGTCCCCTGCATTGGCAGGCAGATTCTCAACCACTGCGCCACCAGGGAAGCCCGAGGATGTAACTTTGACTGAGAAGAACTGAGTGCTTCCTGATGCTTCAGCTGGAATTTGGATATTTTCATCAGCACATCTCCTTTCAAACATGTTGCAGAATTTTGCATTGCATATAATTATATCTCTAATAACATAATTTTTCATCAGCAGTGGGAGATTTGTCTTCCTGCAAAGTATGTTTCTCTGAACAAGAAATGAAAGTGTGTTCCAATAGAAGACTAAACAAGTAAATCTATAGTGTAAAGCAATAGTTCTAGATTTGACAAAACCATATTGAAAGAAATTGGCTTTCTTTATTTAGTGTTGGCAGATGCAATTAGAGTAAAAGAATTTTTTTTTTTCAAATCACCTTTTCTCTCTTTAAATCCAAGTTGCTTTCTGTGGGGAAATAACCTCTTTTTATGGCTCTTTGTACAGTTAAAGGAAGAAGGGATCTTTCATGGCAAAAGGATATGCTGGAATGTACATGTCCTTCCAAATGTTAAAAACTTGTTTAGATTTGCAAAGAAATTGTCTTCATACAATGAAAATCTCTCAGGAAGTCCAACTGCTTATTTATTTGTTCTTTCAAGCAAAACAAATCATCATTAAAAAGGTTCAGCTTCCAATTAAGACCTTTTCGAAGCTTTGAGGGACTTGCTCACAGAAGTTCAAATCCCTTAGAAAATGGCTCATTGCTGCCTCAGAGAAAGAGAAAAATAGCTACTGATGAGATTCAAATCATTCTCTATCTTTTCTTTCATTAATTTTAAACATAATTCATAGGCCATTATGCTCTGGAAATCAAAAGAATTATTCCTTATTGTAGCCCACCGTTTTTCATCATTATACACACACAATGTCCAATTTCACCCCACTCATTCAAAATGGCGCTTAAAGCAGGCAGAAAAGATTAACTCCAATACTTATATTTGGCTTTAATTCATAGCTTTCTAAAGAGTTTTACAAGTCTAAATATGTATTTACACAATGAATATGATGAGTCATTTCTAAAATGTAAACATACTAGTTTAAAAAATTGCTTAAATTTGTATTTCTGCCTGAGCTTCTCTCAGAATATTCCTATGAGATTCACAGCAATAACTCCCTAATATTTGAATCACACCACTTCTCAGTACATTGCGAATAATAAAAAAAAGAATGAGCAAGGAGTATGGATACCTCTCAAAGTAATCAAAATATTTTAATCCTTCATCTTTTCTGGTGTTCGAGAGCCATAGAGGCACTGCCCTTCATTTCAGATGGAATCACATTCAAGCTAATCTGACTAAGCTTTAAATGGTATTAGCAGGTTGCTGCTTAAAATCCTCTAATGATCAAACAACTGGGCAGATGTTTCAGAGAATAATAGTATTCACTTTCTATAAAGGAAAATACAGCTTAACACGTTGGCTTTTGTTCTTGGCTAGAAGACATTTCACTACATCATCAGTCTCTCTTTGCTTTTAAACAGTCTTCACATTAGAAAGCATTCCAAATGTTATTTTCTGTTGCTAGTGAGGGTACTGATGAGTACCGTTTGGAGGCCAGTTTCAGTGTCATCCTATGTCTGAGGTTGGTTATCTCTGCCCTGAAGTGCCACTGCCAGTTTCAGCCTTGGTCCAAGATGATGCAGAAGTGAATTAGGACAGCAGGGTTTGTAGATATGGACATAGAAAAAAAAAGGAAGTAGAGTATTAAAACTTATTTGCACTTCAATTTCTATGTTATTAATTATACCTATTTCTACTATAGGGAAGTCTAGTCTAAACATTATTCCAAGCAAACTATTTTGTAAATGCTGCCTGCTTTATCTCTCTTTTGAGTATTTTCTTAGAAGTTTTATAAATATCTATTTAACCGATCTGACCTTGGAAGACTCCCCAACTCCTACTCTCTCCTCCACCACCACTCCCCATTTATAACATCGGACACAGCCTGGTTTATCTAGGAAACAGACTTTGAAATGCGAAACTTGTAGAGGAAGTTTACTGGGGAATGTTTTCTAGATAAATAGGTATCGGAGAGCAAATGAAGCACTGGGAAGAAGAAGCTGAACTGAGAAACAATCACAACAAAGGCCTCAGCGAGCCTCATGGAAGCTCTGGAGATGGGATATCCCTTTAGACCTGTCTGCATGGAGGCAGAGGAGGATCAACTAATGCCTTGGTTCAAAGCCTGAGGATTCAGTGTTTAGGATTCTACAATCATCAAAGCAGACCTGGTAGCAAATGTCAAATTTGGGTATGAATTATATCAGAAAATATTTTTGCAGAAATATTTATGTTGATGCTTATAGGATCTCAGGCCTTTACCTAAGTGTCAGGAGGGTGAGAAATTTCATAATTAAGTATTTATTGAGGGCCTATGAACCAGATATATGATATAAATATCATCTCAATTAATCATGAAAGCCAAACATTTTATTTTTTCCTGTTTTATAGATGAGGAAATTGATCTTACGTGTGATCAAGTGAATTGTTAAGGTTCATACAGTTAGCAGGATTGCATGCAAACCTATGTGTACATGCTTAGTGGTTGCACTGTACTGTTTTATAGGCTTTGGGGAGGGAATTTGTTTGGGAGGCAGGTGCAAACTAGAACTGATCTAATTGTGCAGCAAGAGTCAACAATCAAGGTAAGGGTTCAAATGGCATATTAGGGATCTCCAGAGAAACAGAACCAATAGGAGGGAGGGAGGGAGGGAGGGAGAGAGAAAGAGAGAGAGAGAGAGAGAGAGAGAGAGAGAGAGAGAGAGAGAGAGAGAGAAAGCAATTATGGAAGCTGAAAAATCCCACAAATTGCAAGCTGAAGACTCAAGAAAGCCAATGGTGTAATTTAGTACAAGTCAGAAGACCTGAAAACCAAGATAGCCAATGGTGTAAATCCCAGTCTAAGGGCAGGAGAAGATGAGTTAACATGTTCCAGCTCAAGCAGCAAGGCAGGAAAAAGGGATGAATTCCTCCATCCTCTGCCTTTTGTTCTATTCAGACCCTCAGTGGATTGGTGATGCCCACACATACTGGGGAGGGCAATCTACTGAGTTCCCTGTTTCAAATGCTAATGTCATCTGGAAACACCCTCACCGACACACCCATAAATAATGTTTGATCTGGGCACCCCTTGGTTAGTCAAGGTGGCAAACTAAATTAACCATCACAAATGGCAAAGCCATTCATATTTGGAAATATCCATTCTTTTAAGCCTGTAGTTTCCATGGTAATTGATGATAAACACTTAAAATCTTAATGTGCTTTAAGAAAATTAAGACATTTTATGATATTAAGGATAATAATGCCAACTAAAAAGAATCAATTACCTGATATGTTCCAGTATTTTGTTAATTATTTTAGACACGTCATTTTACAACATAAATACAGTTATTATTCCCATGTTTTAGGTGAGAAATGTAGAGAAGTTAAGTAACTTTCCCAAGGCCACATTACTAGTGAGTGACAAGTCTGGGATTAAAATTCAGACTATTTTACTCTAAAATCTGAGCTCTGAGCCACTGCTCTACAGGGCTTCTCAGTGATCTTTCTGAAATGTAGAAATGTCAAGACATAAAATTGTTCACATGTTGGTTTATCATGGAAATGTCAGTCGGCTCCTTCTGGAATCACTATAATTTTTGGAAGAAATGCTTATTCTTCCTTCCTGTATGGGATGATTCTTTTGTCAACTTACTTAGTTTGGGAATGCCATTCCTTAGAAACCTTTCCTGTACCAGGTTAGAGCTGGCCAAAAAAGAAACGTGTATGATATTTAGGAGGTGGAAGTGAAGTAGCAGGCAATGTTCTCCCAGTTTGTCATGGTGAGTTGTGGGGACAGATAGTCACAGAGGTATTGGCACATCCAGGTTGTCTTCTCTCTCCTACACTTTCCAGCTCTTCTTCCTGACTGTTGACCCTGCTGACCAATAGCAACTTCAGTAACCTCATCAGTTTCTTGGATGTGTACTCAGAAAAACGAGAGCTTCTCATAGACTTCTCTACTAACTACCTTTTCATGGTCTTGTTTCATGAGAGACCATGTGCCTGGACTCTCAAATCAATCAGTTGGTGATTCTTTTGATCCCCCAACTTTCTCTTTGGGGTCTTCATACCCCAGTATTCCCCACATTTTTGTGAGGTCTAATTCCTATAATAAATTCCTTATCCCATGTCTATAATTGTTCTGCTTCTCTTTCTGAATGCTGAGTGATACAGAAATTAGTATATGGAAGTAGGTGCTACCATAACAAAAACCTGAATCGTAAAACTTTGGGGGCAAGGAGTGAGACTTAAAAATATTTATAGAAAATTGACAGTTTTTAAGTGAATTTTACTAGAAAACATACATACAATGAAGTCAGACCCAAAAGGAAAGACAGTTCAAAATGAAAAAGAGCCAATGGGCTCCAAATTTCTATAGGAAAGAAGCAGGCTGAGAGAACTTCTCAGATGAAAATATGGGCAATTTTTTTTATATGTGAGAGGGAGTTGCCAAGCTCCCAGGGAATGAACCCAGCTGAGATCAATGGATTGTTCCATTGGGAGAGCAGAATTGATTCATTGTCTCCTCTTCCCTGAACAGAAGTGTCTATTGTGGTTGTTTTCTCCCTGTCTCATCATTGAATGTTGATTATGCAAGGTCAGATAACTTGTATCTTTAAGTTCAAAGTTTTTTAGGTTAAAAGAAGTTGCATCCGACGAGTCTCAATGTGTATCTGGGCCTAAGTTAAATGATGAGATCTTGCACTTTGGTCCAGAGCCTGATGCCATGATTGGATAAAACTTTGGGGTTCTTATTTGGAGATGAGCGCATTTTGCACATGGGAGAAATGGAAATTTTGGCCGGGAAACAATTTCTCCCAAGCCTAGACATGCTGTTTCTCTCATTAAGAAATAGAGATCAGGGCTTCCCTGGTGGCACATTGGTTAAGAATCCGCCTGCCAACGCAGGGTCATGGGTTCGAGCCCTGGTCTGGGAAGATCCCACATGCCATGGAGCAACTAAGCCCATGTGCCACAACTACTCAGCCTGTGTGTCACAACTACTGAAGCCCATGTGCCTAGAGCCCGTGCTCCACAACAAGAGAAGCCACCACAATAAGAAGCCCGTGCACTGCAACAAAGAGTAGCCCCTGCTTGCCACAACTAGAGAAAGCCCACGCACAGCAACGAAGACCAAATGCAGCCAAAAATAATAAATAAATAAATAAAGAATGATTAAAAAAATAGTGATCATTCTTGGATCGGGGCTGACCTTGTGACCTCCTTCAGTCAATAGAATGCAGAGGAAATGATTCTGTGCCAGTTTTGGACCCAGCGCTTCATGGGCCTGGCATCTTCTATGTTGAGTTCTTAGAGCCCTGAACCATTATGTAAGATACTATGGTTTCACTCTGATGAAGAGAGAAGCTCAGTACTTCCTAGCTGTTCTGGTCAGCCCAGCAACTATGCAAATGGAGTTATCTTGGACATTCCAGCCCCAGCAAAGCCCCTGGCAGAATGCAGCTTCATGAGTGACCCCAGGCAGGTGGAGCTGAAAAACAGCCTGGTTGACCCGTCAATCCACTGAATTGTGAGAAATAAGAAATTGTTACTGTTTTAAGCCAGCAACTTTTGAAGTAGTTTGTTATGCAGTAATTAATAACTGAAAGAGTTACAAATATATGAATTAAAGAACAAAGGAGCAAATGAATGATTAGAACAAAAGCCTTTGTAAATGGAAGTAGATTGTATTACCTAGGATATCACTGGGTGTGTTATCACAAGGTGTGTTACTCTTTCCTTCCACCTAGTACCTTTTGTGAAGCTTTACACCTATGATTGCCTGTGGGCACCAAGTTGCTAAAAAGGTTCTACATCTTTGTGTTTATTGAGATAAAAGCGAGGAAGAAAAAAAAAGTGGTGTTGGCTAGCCCCCAAAAGTTCTGACCAGGATAGCTTTCTCCTTTTCTGTCTCTTTTCAGGACAATATCATGCCCATTACTTTAAAAACAAACAAACAAACAAAAACCCTTTATTTCTACCAAATATTGAAGCTATTAAAAAAATTGAGATAAGGAAACCTAAAACAATAATGAAAAGACACGGAAAGTAAAATTTTTATGTAATGGAAGAAAAGTGGTTCTAAGACAATAGCTAAAACAAATTCAAAGGATTTAATACACTAAACTATCAAAATATTGAAGGACTTCACATCAACATGTTGTGAATAAACTAAATAAAAAGCATGGAATAGAGGCAAAATGATGGAGACAGCTTACTTCAAAATAGAAGATCAGCTACAGCTTGGCTGAGGATTTTGCATTTGAAACTGGTTGAATAGTATCTTAGTATCTCAGTGACTAGAGTATGTAAGTGATAGAGATAAGGAAATAGGAGGGAAATAGATAGACTTTATAGATACTACTAAAAAAGCAATAATGAGGAATGATTTAACAAAATTCAAAGGTTTCAGATCATTTGAGAGCCTGAAACAGCAGATGGTAAATATAGTTCAATTCTGGCAAACATAAAAAAAAAAGATGCATAGCAATAGAGAACTACAAAAGAAGGCTCTGGAAACACATTTTGATGGACTAATCACCTAGTACGCCAACCAGAAAATATTTGAAAACTTTTAACTATCAGCTTAGTGCAAAGAAATAGTCTTCTAAGATGCAGGCCAGAATAAAAAAAGTGCTTCAGGTTTTTAGTCTTAACTGTTGAGGGAGGGGTGGGGAAGTGGGAATGAGAAAAAAAAATACTTAGAAGTGGGAAAAGATAAAGATACTTTAGAAAAAAAAAAAGATTCTTTAGGAAACACGAGATTCTTAGTCACAAACTTCAGGGTATTTAATTTTCTCCATAGAAATAAAAAAGCATTTTGGTAGGTGTGTTAATTTATTTAATAGGGTATATTTTAGTACCTTATGTAAGAAAGTGTCTGAAAATAGCCAAGGGAGCTTTTTTCCAAGTGGAAATGGATTATATAGTCTGTAAACTACTAGTTGTTTACACTGATGGTCTTTGTGACAGAGGAGGATTCACATACTTTTTTTTTTTTTTTTTGTGGTACACGGACCTCTCACTGTTGTGGCCTCTCCCGTTGCGAGGCATGTGGGATCTTCCCGGACCGGGGCATGAACCCATGTCCCCTGCATCGGCAGGCGGACTCTCAACCACTGCGCCACCATGGAAGCCCGGATTCATATTCATTTATATGACCAAATTGGCTGGAAGATTTCAAGACATCTGTTTTTATGTGGTTTCCATTTTTAGACAGGCACTTCTCATAGAGGAAGCTTAAGTGGAACTTTAAAGCCTTCACTCCCTTCCTGTTAATAACAAAAATTTCTCTTTAGGTTGTTCCCCCAGGTTTCACAATTTTCTCAGGGACAGCAGAATTAGTTCCTCTAACTATAGCAATTTCAATATGTTATTAGTTTGAAAATCACTTTTTTTTTCTTATTACCCTCAACAATTATTTTGGAACAAAATGGAGCAAGTTCATCCTATCTTATCTTTCTTTAAAGAAAATTTTGACACTAGCAGGCATGCTAGTTATGTGTTTCTGATTTAACCTGTGCTGTCATAGTGAATTTATGTGTGGTGGTTTTGGGCTGAACTCAAAATTATTCTATGACAAATATCTAGAACCAAGACATTGAGGGGGAAGATAAGTAAAGACATGTCTCCGGCATATGAAAGATTTTAAGCCAGAAAAACTTTAAATGGATGTCTATAGGAGTATCTCTCCAGATAATTAACAATACAATAGTCACCAAAATATGTTACAGATATTTAAAATGGACTCCTGTTTAAAGTCCAGAAATGAAATCTGATGGTCTCCAAAAAACTTCTGTAAACTGATTTGTCTTTTTTAAAAATTTCTTTTGATAACAGTTTAAATGCCACTATAATTATTTTCAAGTTAAGAAGGGGATTGACTTTTTAAACTTTAAGATGAACTTCTCTACTATGACTTACTATATTTTCCAATATGAAGAATTGTAAGTTTTCACAATGAAATCATAAACTTTTAGTGTACATTGATGCTCTGCTTTATTTCTTATCCATCTGCCACAGAGGCATATTCTAGTTGTCATGCTGATAATAGCTAACATGCATACCATGTGCAGTTTTAAGCTTACTATTCATAATAGAAACTGAAACAATATAAATATGTTTTAAAATTTATTCTAGTCTAGTAAAAAATAGAAATGGTCAATAGAAAGAAATCTAATTTTAGATGTTTAAACATGATATATTTGGATTACAAAATAGAGACTATTTACTTAATTAAAAAGATAAAGTTAGGGACTTCCCTGATGGTCCAGTGGTTAAGAATCCGTCTTATAATGCAGGGGACGCTGGTTTGATCCCTGGTCGGGGAACTGAGATCCCACATGCCATGGGGCAACTAAGCCCACATGCCACAACTAGGCAGCCCCGCATGCTGCAACTACAGAGCCCATGTGCTCTAGAGCATACGCACCACAACTAGAGAGAAGCCCATGCACCGCAACGAGCAGCCTGCGTGCTGCAACAGAAGATCCCGCGTGCCGGAACTAAGACCTGACGCAGCCAAAATAAATAAATATAAAACATATATACACTACCAAACGTAAGGTAGATAGCTAGTGGGAAGCAGCCGCATAGCACAGGGAGACCAGCTCGGTGCTTTGTGACCGCCTGGAGGGGTGGGATAGGGAGGGTGGGAGGGAGGGAGATGCAAGAGGGAAGAGATATGAGAACATATGTATATGTATAACTGATTCACTTTGTTATAAAGCAGAAACTAACACACCATTGTAAAGCAATTATACTCCAATAAAGATGTAAAAAAATAAATTAATTAAATAAAGTTAGCTTAAAGTTTTTTGGTGAATTTCTCCTTTCTTCAGTTGGCATGTTGGCACAGGTAAACCTTGCCTTCCCCATTAAAATGACTGTGACCATGACTTCACTAAAGGCAGGATTCCTGTCATTTATTTTTTTATCCTCTGTGCCCAGAACAGCCTTTGCAGGTGGTAGGCTAGCAAATATTTGTAGAAGAAATACATAAATCATCTAGTACTTACCGATGGGTTCAAATAACATTTAAAAATTACAGATAAATAACCAAAAAAAACTCATTAAAAATTTTATTTCACTTAAAATTTTATGTATATTTTACTTTGTGAGAGCAGAGAGAGGATCACAAAGTCCGAAGATGCTGCTAGGCAGCTACATTTTTTAAAAGATCAGGAGTCACTGAATTGGTAGAGTAGCAGAAAGATATATTTAGAAGCAGACTTAAACTATGACAGTTCATGACCTGGTATTTATGAAGGAACACACTTCACATATGGGAATTGACTTTTCCATGACTTGCCTTGCACCTCCTTTGTACAGAACAAACAAAAATGCTTTTGTACATGATATTGTGTCAGGGTTTCTCAATTCGATTCTATGATGTAGTTTTAAAAAGGCTTTTAGTAGTTTTCTACTGCATAAGTAACCATTTCAATTTTGATATAAGCTAAATGTAAACTTGGCATCAACAGTGCATTATATTTCTGAAACCTTATTCTTGATTTTTGTTGTTGTTGTTGTTGTTCCTTATTTCATCATATCCTTAGCAACCATCCCATATACTTTCTTCATGGATCACAATCCTCATGTTCTCTTTGCCTGATGGTAGAAATATCTGGCTGCCTAGCAAAATACATTTTCCTGTTCTTCCATAGTAAACTTGTTGCTGGGCATGTGTCTGCCTAGTTAGAAACCATATTTCTCCCACTCCTTTATAGCTAGATATTGTCCTTAGGCTACGTTTTCACTAATGCAGTGTGACCAGAAGTGAAAGTGACACTTCCACCAGCTATGGGTCTTAAAATATTGGGCATGTGAATTCTTTATACTTTCCCTTTCCCATGAGCTGCAGCATGGTCTTCTGGGATTAAGCTATGGCTATAAAAATGAGAACAACAATTTAAGTGATGGTAGAATCACAATGTAAGGAACTTAAGTCTCTGAATGACTTTGTAGGGCACAACTGCCTGATTATCTGGATCTGTTACATAAGAGAAAATTAAATTTGTATTTTTAAGCCTCTATATTTTGGAGGATTTTTATTACACAGATCAGTTACAACAGTTGTAACTCACCCTAGTCCAGTATGAAACTGAACTATATAGCTCATTATTTTAGATGCTGACACTTCACTTTTGAAAATAAGAATCAGTACATCTAGTTTTATCTTTCTTATAGGTGCATAATATTATAGATGATATGTTCACTTTTCATTTGGTTTGTTATTAGATGCTATATGAATCAGGTATGCAGATTTCATAATTGCTGGCAAAGGGGGTTATCATCCAAAATGGATTCAAACAAGGACTCTTGTTCAGCATAAGAGATTATTCCATGTTTTATATTATTATTTTTTACCTGAAGTATAGTTGATTTACAATATTGTGTTAATTTCAGGTGTGCAGCATAGTGATTCGGTTTTTGGTTTGCAAACTATATTCCATTATAGTATATTACAAGATACTGGGTATAATTCCCTGTACTATACAATAAATCTTTGTTCCTTACCTATTTTATGTATAATAGTTTGTATTTGTTAATCCCATACTCCTAATTTGTCCTTCTCCCCCTCCCTGTCCCTTTTGGTAACCTAAGTTTGTTTTGTATGTCTGTGAGTCTGTTTCCATTTTGTATATAGAGTCATTTGTATTATTTTTCAGATTCCACATTTTTAATATTATTTTTAATGCAAAATTCAGTTGCCATTAAGTATAATTTTGTGTGGTTTGACTGGTACCATTAGCATGTAATTATCTTTAACTAATAAAACTTATTAGCTGTTGTGACTTTGCTTTTAACTGAGTGTACATAAAAGGGCTGGAATGGCTGAATAATGAAAAGTTGAAGAGGTCTAGTGTTTGGTTGAATAATCCAGTAGACATAAATATAATTAACATAGAAAGTAACTTAGCAAAAGGAAGAAAATCTGAGGTCCCTCTTGATCGATGCATATTAGGAATTGTTGAAAAAATACTAGATATACATAAACTGTTTTTCTGTAAAAATTTCCAAAAATCTGAAACTTAGTGCTTCTAGGCATAAACATATTAAAATATCACAAGAAATGTAATCAGTATCTTGTGAAAACTAGTAAGGACAATTTCACTGCTGAGTAGAATATCTGTGACCTGGAAAACAATTTAAGGATTTTAAAAACATGACTCTGTTTTTAATAAGTTCAGGTAAATTGGAAATCAAGTATACAATATGGTTCTTACTTTACCTCTATATCCTGTCTGCAATGCATGAAAAAATCAAAATTATATTTGCAATAATACAACATGAGCCAATCTATGAAATCTAATGTCCCAAAGAAGATTCAGCATGCCTGAACAAGAATACAATGAAGAAAAAGTTACTATAATTATGAAACTTATGACCATTAAGTTATTTATGTTGTATATATTTGTTGCATCTTTTTGTAAACCTTTAAATAAGCAATCTAAGAAAATAATTTTCTGGGAAATGACTGAGATAACCAGAGATAAGAAATTAAAATGAATTATTTGGCAGCTACTGTAGAGTAACATTAGATTCAATTTTACTGTTGAAATTGCCTCTCTATTGTATGCAGTTAGAAAACACTTTCTCAAATGATCAACACCTATTTCCAAAAGTGTAGTTATGGATAATATGCATAGTTACAAATCATCATTCTTCCTTTAAGAATCAATCCAAGGAGAAGTATTCAGACAAATAGATACCTTTTAATAAGTCAGGTTCCAGCTGTGAACTTCAAGGCAATCATAAGAGATAAACATAAAGCATCCTGGCATAATACAAAATAAATAAGTCCTATAAAACAGGAAATTTGCAGAGTTCTAAATCCTCAGGAATCCACAGGATGTCCACAAATGTATTTAGAGGGCAAGACTTTCAAAGCTAACACAAAATTTGACTCATTATCTTTTTGTAATTTAGTATTTCCTATTATAAGAATTCTAAATAGAGGGTAGCTAGAATAGCTGACTTAATCTAAGCTTCTTTTCCATCAAAAGTTCATTACAAGTGCCCTTGGCTCCGTTCTCATCTCCTTCATCCTTGTACATGTCTCCTGCCTGACTTCAAAGAGAACTCTCCACACAGATAGGAAAGGGAGGCAAGAGGATGAGAACAGGGCCACCTCTGTTAAAAGAGAGGCTTAATTAAGTACATATTTGAAGAGTGCCTTTGACATGAAAAAGAAGTAAGAAAATTCAGTACTATTAACTCTGAACTAGAAGTGCTTGGTCCTGGGAGCAAAGCCTTATGGAGATTAGGAAAAAAGTTTATATTCTCCTCCTTCAGGCAAGCAGTTTTCAATGGGGTTCTTTATTGATGTGTCATCCTAAGAGAGTCTGTAAATCTAATATCTGCATGTTGATTGCTGGTTTGTATGGAGAAAGAAGAAGCAGAGAGCAAAAGATACATCTTTCTGAAATCTGAATAAAACTGCAGCATGCATGCTTTAAATGCGCACTCATTTCTTTGCAAATGGACTTACAATACATGTGAAATTTGAAGTAAAACAGTTTGTCTTTATAATAAGAGGAGGATCTATATTTTCATTTGTTACTTAATAGAAATTTAACTGGCATGTTTTATTATCAAAATGACCAATATTAATGTAACAACATCTGAAAATTGGAAGTTTCATCTGAGGCACCATGATTCCACAGATATAAAATTCTAAAGTGAGATGGCAGATCAAAATGCACACAACCCAAGAAAAATAACTCGGTAGAAGACATTAGTACTCCAAATGAAAGGATTGAGAAAGAAAGTGGAGTAAGAGGAGAATTTTTGTGCCAAGATTTCCTTAAAGAGGTGGCACTGGACTCTTAAGTCTCGTCATCCATCCCAAGGGTGTGGAGTGGGAGTCATCCCTCCTCTACCTGACACCTAGAAAGGGGGGCTTCACTGAGAGCATTTGGAAAGCTTGACATATGTTCCCATAATTTGGGGGACTCTTTGGCCTGCTATCTGACAAATGCCCTGACATTCTTCAGGGCAAGGTCATGACCCTCTGAGGTGGCAGGGTCAAGAGAAAGAAGAGGATTCATTTGTGGAATAACTGCATTTTCACTAGTAGAAGGGCAAAAAAATCATGAGCTTTTCCTGTAGACCAGGTGTTGATGAAAAGAGTGGGAATGCCATCCTGGAGACATTTTAAATTCTGTACAACAGGACTTCCAGGATAGACAACAGGATTCTGATAGTCTACATGTTAGGTAGATATTTGAAGGATTAGAGTGAGAGAGAAGCAGGCATCTGGAGAAAAGTTACTGAACAAGAAGTTAACAGGTGTTTAGTCAGAGGAGTCTAGCCTCCAAAAAGTCCTCAAAAGCTTTAAACATCTGCCAGGACAAGTTCCTGCAGTGCTATCTTGTGTTAGGTCCTGTTCAGGTAAGAACTTCCCTGCCTCTACTCCCTTTAATTTAGGAGTGGTATTTACAGGAACAGATAAGTAAAAGAGGAGATGAGTGAGACAGAAAGACCCATTCCTTGTACTCTGTACCCCTGAAATGGCCAGTGTACAGCCAGGCCCTGGCTGAAGAGGGAAGACAGGATGGTGTTTTGATTATTGGGGACTGAACAGTGTAATTTCTGAAACGAGACTGTGTTTGTGATGTGAACTGATTGTAGAAGCTTCAATTATCTAAAACTGACAAATGGGTCATTAGATCTTTGAATATCTCATCTAGTATCAGGTGAAAACTACTCCTAATAGAAAAGAAAAATTAAAGTGGGATGCAAAATTAAAGTTTTGTTTTCAGTTTACCATGTATGTTGTGCTTACTAGATAACAACCATAAGCCTAAAGTCAAATTTTTTAAAAAGAAACTACAGCTAAGAAGCAACTGATTTAAAATGCGACATATCTGCTATTTTGCTATGTAATCAAATTAATCACCATTTGACACAACTTTATTCTTTAAAGTTAAAATACATATTTAAACTCAAAGGGAGAATAGTTGAATAAAAAATTCACTAAGGCCTTCTGCCTTATCCTAAAAGATATTAAGCCAAAAATTCACTTATTTATAATTGTACCTAGAAGGCCAATTATTCAATGTCATACCAATAATTTAAAGACAAATCATGGCATAAACATAGCAACTTTTTAAAGTTTTCTTCAATTTGTAGAAAATAAAAATATATATTAGACAAATGTAAATTGTGGGGACCTGGTAGTCATACCCTAATGGCTCAAGTAGAAAATATACAACCATTCTGTAGAAGTTTGACTAGATGGCCCACTTAGAAAAGGCTTTCAGTGTGTCTATTTATCTGAGCCTTCAATAAGGAAACATCTATTCATGGAAATCTAAATACTTACTAGTTCAGCCACATTGTTTTGGTTGTGAACTCTTAAGTAAACTGAAGTTTCTCTGCTATGATCTGTCAAAGATTGACTTTTTAAAAATGACTTAAATGGATTTAACTTTTTGGAATCAATTTAGGCAATAGCACTTTGATTCTATTAATTAGCTGCCTTGCCAGTAGAAAACTGAGTTTCTATCCTCTGCTTTACAGAGCAAAGCCTAGGACAAAAGACGATACTATTACAGTAGTAGTGAAGAGACAGATAAGGCTTGAGCTGCAAAGAACAGTTTCAAAAAAGTAGTTCTGAGCAATCTTCAGTTACTAAATAAAGTCTGTGAAAATAGTTATTTATGAAACTTGCATTATTTTCTTCTTTTTGAAGTTATTTTAAGGATTGATCTAGAGCTAAAAAAAATGACTGGCAGATGAATCAGTTTTGAGTCTGTTTCTATTCACACTGTCTAGATCAGACCTTCATCTTTCAACTAGATTTTGACAATACCACCTTACATCCCCTTACATCCCTTACTTCAGTGTTGCTCTCCTCTCATGGACCTTCCACTATATTGACAGGTTATATATATATTTTTTTAATCTGTTAACATTTCTCCTTTGTTTAAAATAAATTGTTTGTCTCCTGTTTTCTAAAGGAGTGTTTCTCAACAATTTTTTTCAGCATTAACACACAAGATATATGGCGTTCATATGAGGGACAAATCAACCCAGGCACACGGAGCTTCAGTCTCATTAGCTATTTGCTCTACTTTTTTCTTTCTTTTTTTGCTGCTCATTCAAAAAATCATATTGAAATGCAAGGGACTGAAAGGGATGGTAGAGAGATAAGCTTCTTTTATTATAAAGAATGGTTTGTAACTTCAATTCATTGCTATTATTAACAAATTACTAATACAATAACATATCAAAACCCTACAGTTAAAAATCCACTGGACTGTAGGATAAGTCCAGACTACACAATTTGGTGTCCATAGCTCCAATATTTTCTGCTTCTACCTCAGTCATATCTGTCTCATACAGGGAAATAATACAAAGTACACTGGAGGGGAGAATTTTCCGGGAGGGAGGAACATATAAAGACAGGAGAGGCTAGAGAACAACAGACTTTTTTGAACTTCACAGTTTACCTGAGACTACTCCTGGATCCATGAATTTTCTCATGCATTTTTAGGACTATCTTAACTAGGCTCTGTTGCATAATTGGCAGCCAGCCCTTCAGTTTACAATTCTGATGAAATAATAGAATTTAAATTATGGATCTAGGACATATGAAGTTGCTAAAGTTGTTAGTAAATTTGGAGATTAGAGTTTCATAATTTTAAATTTCATAGTCCTACATTTTTTACTAGCATTATGTGAACTTTTAGAATGGCAGAAAGTCACAATCAAATAACAATATTCCAGTTATTAATATTACATTTGATTACCTTATATGTTTTTAATAAAATCTTGAGAATCCTATACCTATGAGATTTACAAAAGTAAGATTAGTAATTGCATCTGTAGGTAACATAATTCATCAGATCAGATAGTTGGTGAATTCCTGTCTCTAAGATCATTTATCTTTTAACATTCTGTTCTAAACTGAATAAGTGGAATCTTCCATTTTGATAGCAAAATACTTTACCCAGCTAAGGATACAGTGAAACTAGAAAATCCTGTATACAAATTTCTAAGTTATAATTTCAAAAAGCTCACATTCTTAAATTTCACCTGTATCTTTTTGATACAAATTTTCCTTTCTAGATTTAATTTTCTAAGACCTCATTTGACAATTATATGTCTCCTTGAGTCTATATTTTTATGAAGTTTTCTACCTTCATAACTAAATTATGGTTTCTTTAGAGAAAGGAATATGTATTCTATCTTTCTGTGTTCCAACTACATAGCAGAGTGCTTTGGAGATGCGAAGGCAAATTTAGTTTAGTGGAAACTAAGTATGAGAGGAGAATTCACGAGATTATTTTTTAAGTGACTCAACATCATTATTACATAATGAGAATTCTTGTCTTAATTTTCTTGTTGCATCTTGGCATTTCTACATTCATAAATATTATTTACTTACTTATTAATTCACTCATTTATTCATATGTTCTGCTAGGTGTTGCTGATGATTAAGAAAGTCTCTGTGTTCTAGGGACTTATTAGCCAATTGTGAAAAATAAATATATATACAAGTATATTCCACAGGTAAATAAGATGAAGGAAGTTTCTAGGTTCAGTGAAGAAATAATGGAGGAGAATACCATAATTATATTGTGAGTTATAGTAAACTGGAGCCTCGGGTTTCTAACATCTATTTTGTGTGTTTGCCATAGAGATAAGATGTTATTACAAGGTACTTCTTATAACCACAGTTTACAAAGGTCTTGGATTGTGTCCAGCATGGACCTATCAAAGGATGAATTTAGTTCTTTCCCTTCTGCCTTCCTTTAGGCCATATATAATTCTGTCACAGGCCTTGAAACATTTTGATCTTTATTATTTGTTTGTTTAAACATTCTAACTTAACTAAACTAGTACCTCCTAAAGCCAGTGTCTTTATTCACTGTGTAACTAAAGCCTCATACAGAATTGGGCTTATATAAGGCATCCAATGAATATTTGTGGAGTAAATGAAACAAATATGCAGCATATGACAGTTTATAAATCTTCATAAAACACACATATGTGCATACAAGTATGTATGTATACACATAAATGTATATGTATACACGTACATACATACACAAAAATATATATGTGTGTGTATGTATATATATATATATATATATATATATATATATATATATAAAATAGGGACTTCCCAGGTGGTCCAGTGGTTAAGACTTTGCCTTCCAACGCAGGGGGTGCGGGTTTGATCCCTGGTCGGAGTCTAAGATCCCACATGCCTCACAGCCAAAAAACCAAAACATAAAACAGAAGCAATATTGTAACAAATTCAATAAAGACTTTTAAAATGGCCCACATCAAAAAAAAATCTTTAAAAAAAAATAAAACACAAAATTATTATTACTATCTTAATGTGAGGGAGAAAATTGTATGATAAAGCAAAATTTAATCTATGCTACTGATTTTTTTTTTTAATCCTAATAGTGATACTTGTAAAATAGCCAGATCAGGGACTAATACATTTATTTTGTATATTAAGAACTGATGCTCAGAGAGATTGTTATTAGGGCAAGTTCAGGTGTAAAGTCAGAAGTAGCACAGAGGGTTACTGATTCCTAATCAAAGTCCTTCCATTTTACTACGCTAGTAAATGCACTAACACAGGAAATAGGAATAATAACACCTATTTGTTCCTTTCACCCAAGGTTCTCCACATGCCTTGCTAACTGTATCCACAGCCAGAGAAAAGAAAACTCTTATATCTTCAGGATTTTGTTTAATTCATTCTGCAGCCAGTGGCTGAGACCAAAATACAATGCTTCCTTCAGTTTGATCAAAAGATAATATTGGTTATGTGACCTATTAGTGTCTAGAAAAGCTGTGAGTTAAATTTCTGTGCTTCAAAGGATTAAAAGCATTATTTCTGTTTTGAGATGGTATTCGAAAAAAAAAAAAAGATTCTGTATGTAGGAGGTTCATTCAGAACACACTTCTAACATACTTTTAATCTATCTTAAAATAGAAGTCTGTCTAGTTCCTCTGGATCTCTTATAAATTGCTAATGTCAATGCTAAGAATATGTTATTTAGTTGGAACTTTTAAAAAGCAGTACAGTTTGAAAGTTAATGCTTGGGCTTCCCTGGTGGCACAGTGGTTGAGAGTCCGCCTGCCGATGCAGGGGACATGGGTTCGTGCCCTGGTCCGGGAGGATCCCACATGCCGTGGAGCGGCTGGGCCCGTGAGCCATGGCCGCTGGGCCTGTGCGTCCGGAGCCTGTGCTCCACAACGGGAGAGGCCACAACAGTGAGAGGCCCGCGTACCACAAAAAAAAAAAAAAAAAAAGTTAATGCTTATTATTACACAAGACCTCATTTGGATTAATGCAATGCTGATGTTTAAGTGCTTCTATTTTTCATCCTCATATTAGCCTTGGTAGGTCTTATTTATAATAGATGCTTGACATACTATAGCCATTCTTTAATTTAGTTCTTTAGAGTAGGTGATGATTGCAATCAAGTGTTTACAGATAGTATTTCTGGCAATAAGTGTATATGATAAGGTTAAGTAGTAACAGATCTGATTAGAAATAACTATTATAACTCTAAGATTATGGAAAAAGTTTTACATACTTGAAAGTTTGGATTAAACATTCTATGGAGCATGTATATTTAATTAAAATTCTTGCCTTTTGAGTCTTTTACTCAAATTCTCTGTAATATCTGTCTTCATTCAACTATTGCTTTCTTGTTATATAGGGACTTTGGGACAGGCAGACTTAAGATAGATTTTTCTTTTTCAGAAATTATCATTAATGATCAAACACTTGGTTAGATCCCTGAGTAGTTTAACTTGGTTATAATGGCAAAAATAATGAAGTTGTTATTTTCTGGTTCAAGTATTGACACTATTACATTGTCTCAACTATTAAACTATAATACTCTTTGGGAGTCTCCTGTTGGTAATTTGGGATTTACTGCTTGACCTTAAACACCTGGTAACTTTCAGAGCTGATTGCTCCTATGATGCAATTTTTTTTTTTTTTAATCAAGAACATCCATCCCAACACCAGTCCCCTCCTTGCAGTATTTTTCCACTGTGAGCACATTTGGTGAATCAATTAAAAAAACCCCAATTATTGAGTACTTTAAATATAATAAGGGCATTGTGTTAATTGTGAGAATACAAAAAAAAACTATCATATGTCATGTTCTAAAGGAACTTATTATCAGTTAGAATACAGCACATTTTAAATTCAACTATTGTATAAAAATGATTATGGAAAAAAATTAAGGGTCATGTAAATAGAAGAGCAGGAATACATTAAAACAAATACTGGATGTTAGATTGAGAGTCAGTATACTGTACTGGTTTTGAATATTGCCCCTCTATCCAGTCTGTATCAGTTTAAATTTCAACCCAACCAGATAGGAGTTGAGTGACTTTGGGCAAGTTACTTGAACTTTCTGTCAGATATTTATTATACATTATGTCCTCATAGTGATATGACTAGTGATAATAATAGTGTACATGGACTTCAAGTTGTTGTCAGAATTAAATAAGTTAATATATGTAACAGTGCCTGGCACTTAGAAATACTATATGAGTATCAACTATTGTTAGTTGTAGCATTATATTGAAGAATAAATAAGATAATAATGTATATGAAGTGCTTAGCAGAGTGCCTGTCTCATAATAATGAGCTGAAAATGTTGTTTTATTATTATCATCATTATTTTATATGCTTGGTTGCTATGCTATGTTTTGAAGAAAGTAAAAACCAAAGCATACCAAACCAAACAAAAAAATATATGCACTAGGTAAGGACTAATGTATCTGTACAACTACATGTCTAATTGAAAGAGAAATCATGCTATATTGTGACTTGTTTAAGGGATAGGTTTTGAAAGTTATCTGGAAAAGGGAATAGTCTAGGATATTAATATTTGAATAAATCACAGAGTGAGACACATGCAACAAGAATGAATAAAAAACACCATACCTGGTATCATTTCCGTGTTCTGACTGTGAAAAAGGCCGAATCTCAATATTAAACCCCAGTTGCCAAATGCTGTCAAAATAACTGTATTTCTTGCCAGTAAAATGGCATGAAGGCTATTATCGTAGGCTAAGTGCAAATATATATATATATATATATATATATATTCGCTAGAACTTTCCCTACTGAAGTAGCAAGCAAAAATAAACATGTTCCAAATAAGATTGCATGTGTCTGTGCCTCCACAAAGGACTTCAAAGATACAGATACATTCCTGTTAACTTTCCAATCTGGCTTGCACAGAAGTAAATGGGTTTTAGAGAATGACAGTGGATTATCGTAAAGACATCCAACAGCAATTCTAATTTCAGTTACTCCTCTGTGTTTTCTTTACTGGAGAAAATCAGTAGAGTATCTGGCAACTGGTATGCAACTATGTAGTTAGTGGATGCCTTATTCTCTGTACCTGATGGTTTAATTTTATCTAGAAGAGATAGCAATGTCCCTATACTTTCTAATTTCAGGACTACGTCAACTTTCCAGGTTTTCTGTCGTAAACTGATCTGCAGGAATTTTGTTTGTCCTGCTATTTCTTACAACATCATGCTAATCTGTTACTTTTATAATATTATATTTATTGGATTTGCTGAGCAGGGTCTAATAAATAATCAATATACATGGTAAGGCACATGCATGCCAGAGGGTAGAAAATAAACCTACTGGAAATTTAGGGGATGAGAACTCAGTTGTCAGGGAAGTACTTCACAGTACAGTGGCAAGGGGAGGAGTAGGTCAATGCAGACATTTTGCAACACATGCATTTGATGTAGACCTCAAAGAATGGCTGGGACTTTTATAGTTAGAGATAGAGAAAGGAGACCATTTTAAGTGGAGAGAAAAAGGTAGGGAGAAAAGCATGGAAGTTAGAAGAGCAGCACAAAAGCTGTTTTGGACATGGAGAATAGTAACTGAAAAAAATGTAACTGGGGGCTTCCCTGGTGGCGCAGTGGTTGAGAGTCCGCCTGCCGATGCAGGGGATATGGGTTCGTGTCCCGGTCCGGGAAGATCCCACAAGCCGCGGAGCGCCTGGGCCCGTGAGCCATGGCCGCTTAACCTGCGCGTCCGGAGCCTGTGCTCCGCAATGGGAGAGGCCACAACAGTGAGAGGTCCGCGTACCGCAAAAAAAAAAAAAAAAAAATGTAACTGGAAGTGAAGCTGGAAAGACAAGTTGGGGCTTGAATTTCCAAGATAAAGATTTTGAAGTTTATTTTTGATGATAAGGTTTGTATTTGAACTGGACGAAATGTTTCAATAGGCCTATTAATCTCAAGAGAATGTAGGGACCAATGGGAGGGCGTGGTTGTGACACAGACACTCTTATCTTTTTCCTTCTTCCCAATCCCCTGACCTCAGGAGTCTGATAGGATGAGTACTGTTGGCCCCAAGGTAAGAGCTGTACCTTTAATTGAACACTTGCAAAAACATGATAGATTTCTTTACCTAGACTTTAAAAATATTAAATAGTAGGAAAAAAAGACAAAACTCAAAATCACATTTACATGAATGGTAATATCTACCGCAATGGCAGTTGATTTGTCTGTTATTTTTAACTCTCTAGCCAATCCCTTAGCAAGAGAAGAGATTGCAAATTATCTATTGGATATCTATTTTAGAAATGGTCTGAAAGAAGGTCTGAAAGAAATTATTGATATTTGCACTTTATAAAGAAGTGTTTTAATTAGTGGGCTAAATAGGAAATGTCACGGGTCTACTCTCAGGACTACTCACAGTTTAGTAGTTGCAACAGTGGGAAGAGTAGTGGTAGCAACATTGCTGCTAGTAGTAGTAATACTAGACGTCATTTATTACAAATTTACATGTCAGGAACAGTTATATTAATCCAACTACAACTCTATGAAGTCAACACTATTATCATCCCTGTTTTAGAGATTAAGAATCTGTGATGCAGGAAGATCACTGACTCTGATCAAGGACACACAGCCAGAAAGTGTTAGATCAGGCAACCCAGCCAGGTTCACCTCAGGATCTGTACCCTTAATTACCATATAGTTTGAGAATATTTTTGGCATGGTTCAACACATAAAAACCTAACAAGTCTTGGGCATAATTTCTGGAAACAATTTATAATTGTCTGTGTTTGTTTTTAATAGATGAAAACAATTAGCCTACATTTAAATATGTGATCTTTATTAGGATATTTCTGTAATTCCAGTGATAATGAACAGTAAAGGTAAATATGAAGTATTATCATTCTTCCTTTTTCATCAGTCACAACAGTAGCTAGTCTTTTTTTTATTCTTAAAAAAGTAAACTTTATTGAGGCATAATTTCCATACAGTAATATTTACCAATTTTAAGTGTCTGAGTTGATGAGTTTTGAAAAATACATACATATTGAAAAATACATGTGGCCATGTATCATATGTGGAATATCTTTCCTATCTCAGAAATGTAACTCATGTTCCTTAGCACTCAGTCATCTCTCTAATCTCTCGCCTATGACAACCACTGATATGCTTTTCTCTATAGTTTTTCCTTTTCTAGAATTTCATATAAGTGGCATTATGCAGTATGTACCTTTTGTGTCTTTCTTTCACTTAGCATAATGCCTTAATTATTTATCTGTGTGGTTGTGTACATCAGTAGTTTGTTTCTTTTTATTGCTGAGTAGTACTCCATCATAAAGATATACAATAATTTATCCTTTCACAAGTAGCTGGACCTTTGGGTTTTTCCAATATTTGGCTATTTTGAATAAAGCTACTTTGAACTTTTGAGTACAAGTTTAGTCTTTTTTAAGCTCATGACATTTTGAAAAGCATAGTTAATTTAAAATTTCACTGTTATTTTGAAGTTGTGAATTTTGGTTGATTTATTTCCAATGTTGCCTTCTTTGGATTACACTAAAGACCTCAGATTCATGTGTTTGGCTTCATGGCCAGTTATGTTAACATTTCTTTGTTCTCTATACTTCATGTTGATACTACTGTATTTATTATAGGCATGTGATCGTTTTGCTCTGTTTTTAATCTTTACATGTTCAAGTATTAAATCCTGTTTTTAGTTCTATCATATAAGACAGCTAGGGTTGGGGCTAGACAATATCTCTAGATACTAATGACAATAATTCAGATCTTGTTTAATAGATGTATAAGCTATGCCTAAAGGCCAGTGGTTCTGTGCCAGAAAGAGGGAGGACCAATTAGTAAGTGAATGACTTATCTTTCTGTTTATAATTGAATTCCATGATCGAATTTTGTTTAAACAAAGCCTTACGCCTTAATCATGAGCATAGTGTATTAAAGTGATGGCTGATCTTTGGCTCCTCCTGTGAGACTCTTAATATATTTAGAAACCCAGGTACAGTTTCATTTATTGCTCACCATAATGGCCAATAATCAAGGCATAACCTTTAAAATAAGCAATTCACTTTCAGAATTAAAGCACACGCAGAAGAGCAATTTTTAAATTTTTGAATTGTTGTTCTCTCCTGCAATGATAGTTAAACTTTTTTGTCAGCTATGATTTGTAGGCACAGTATTCATCACGTTCTGATTCTTGTATACCTTACTACATTCTTTCTACCTTTCTCAAATAGGACATTTCCAAAAGATAACATTAATAATCAGTCTCATTAAAAAACCAATAAAATGTAGGCAAAATACTCTGGATTTTATTACTTAGAAAATCTTTACCAGACTGGTGATTTTTTTTAAAACATTTAACACTCTTGTGATAAATATTTTCTGTGTCAGTACAATCACATTTCTTAACATTTCTCTCTAGGTAGGTATATTTGATATTTTTAAGCTAAAAATACAGCACATTCTGTATATCATATCATATTTATTATTAAATGGTTCAAAATTTTAATTGCACTTTTACATTAGAAACCAAACATATATTGCAGAAATCTGAGGTCATCTTTAAAGTTCAAGAGGCTTTTCATGGGCTTCCCTGGTGGTGCAGTGGATGAGATTCCGCCTGCTGATGCAGGGGACACGGGTTCGTGCCCCGGTCCGGGAAGATCCCACATGCCGAGGAGCAGCTGGGCCCGTGAGCCATGGCCGCTGAGCCTGCGCATCCGGAGCCTGTGCTCCGCAATGGGAGAGGACTCAACAGTGAGAGGCCTGCGTACCGCAAAAGAAAAAAAAAAAAGTTCAAGAGGCTTTTCAGAGTGGTAAAATGAATATAAACTTCAAAGGAAATATCAAGAAATGTCAGTTTTATTCTAAGCAATCACAGTAAAAAAATGAAATAGTTAAAGATTGCATATTTTGAAAATTGAAAAACAGAAAATACTGCTTTTTTAGTGTGATGTTGACATTGGTATCACCCTACAAATTCTGTTACATGTTGTTTCCTTCTTTCTTTGCAATTATACTCCAATAGAGATCTACTAAAAAAAACAAAAACAGAATTTTATCATGGCTGGGCAAGAGATAAATCATTTTCCTCCCTGAGATAAAATGTGAGTTAGTGTTATAAAGTAAAAACAAGGCAGTCTGAATAAAAAACAAACAAGGCAGTCTGAGAGTGTGCAAGGTATTTTAGGCACACAAGTCAACTGAAAACATTTAAATTGATAAGAAGAGCCAAATTTAAGTCCCAAGTTCATGAAAAAAAGCTCATTTAGATTTCCATGGGCATTTTGTGGTTTCTGGAAAACTATTTAAAGCATATAACATATATAGTTTGGTGTCTTCTTAAAGAGTAAAGAATTGAATGATTTTTGGCAGAGGGTTGCATAGAGTAAAATTCCTAGACACAAGAAACTACCTAGCAGAGGAACTCTTTGAGGACCTTTGCCTTACATTACTTACCAGTTACACTGGAGGGGGAGCTGATTGAAAGAACTATAATCCTTAGAAGAGAGAAGAGTGTGGAGAAGGCCGTGGAGGGTAACAGGAAAATAGGAGAAGATGAGAGGTTGTGTGGGAGGAATGCTGGCTTTAGAGCCAGAGTTCCCAGGTATCAATTTATGTTCCATCCTTATGAGCAACTGTGGACAATACATTTCACCTGTTTCAAGATCCACTTTCTTCAACAGCCTGCAGGAGGCTATAGGGCCTGACAAAACTGCTTGAGATTCTTGCCTCATGGGCTCATATGAGAATTATATCAGATAATGTGTGATGGTGCCTTGTAATTGGGATGCACTGTTTAGGTATTAGCAGGTGTCTGAAAACTAATGCTGCAAAGTTTGAAATTCCTAGTAAGTATTCCAAAATGTTTAATGGCTTTTCTGCAGCATAAACAGTCATGGAGAAAAAAATTCTTATGAAATCCCAGGTACCGTTTGGAAACCTCAATTTTAACAAAACACCAACTATTTTGCTGAATGTAAGTTGACTGGAGGATAAAGAAAGCTGCTCTTCCCCCTAGAGTCCTATAAGAAATTTTCAGTGTTATTAATTCTTTCATTGACTGCACATATCTACATTTTCTTTTCATAAACTGTATGAGAAGAAAGCAACTTGGATTAAAATTTGTGCTTTCATGTATAATTTTTATTTAGCAGGCAACATGAACTATGGGCAAGGCTGGATCCAGGTTTTGTGGGGCCCGCAGCTTAATCAATTTGAAGGGCCCTCTTTGAGGGAGAGAGTGCAAAATTACCAATACAAAATTATGTATGAAAATGAAATTTTATTTATGATGAGAGAACAAATTAAAACAAATCAGGTCCTTTCTTCTCAGATCTTTTTAGGCTATTTACTAGATGCACTTACATAGAAATGCTTCATGATTGCAGCTTGACTTCTCCTCACCTGGCCCTCTGCAATCTCAGCAACTCCCAGCAGCCACAGGGGCCTGTGAAAGGAAGGGACCTTCCATATATTTCTGACCCTGACTATGGAGAAGGTCTATTTAACTGCTTTTGTTCTGATTCTCTTCACTGGGGCTATCAGGCAACCCATGCCACTGTTGAAGAAGCACAAGAAGACTCTCTTCTAATGATTATAGTTCTTTCGATCAACTCCCCCTCCACTGTAACTGCTAAGTGATGTAAGGCAGAGGTCCTCAAAGAATTCCTCTTATAGGTAATTTCTTGTGTCTAGGAATTTAAATAAAACTTAGGAACTAGGCCAGGAGGCTACTTTGAATGATCACCTGCTTTCTATCTCAGGGTGATTTTTATTTTGTTTTATTTTCCTCCTGCCCTCTCCCTCAAGGCTGACCATCCTTCATTTTCTTGAGTATCTTTGATTCTGCTGCATAGAGCAGTGTTTCTGATGCTTGGCCGCATACCACCAGGGGAACTTTCTAAACTACTTAAGTGGGGTTACACTCCCAAGCATTAGTATTTAATTAGTCTGGGATGATTTTATTACACAGCCAAAGTTGAGAACCGTTATCTAAGATCCCAATGGTCTGTATTTTTTCAGAGCCACCGCATTTTTTTTTTTAAGAGAAAAGAAATGGCTCAAGATCCAGAGGTGACTATGCATATGAGACTCCACTAGTTTGCATACTTTTTGCTGAAAAATTAAAAGGAAGCTGGGTTATTTCCACATAGTTGAAGACAATGTCTTATTGAATAATTCTGAAAATCAGTTTAGATATTGTATATATGCTCTTAACCACTGAAAATAGGCAGAATTTAAAGATTAATTTCAATACGGTCTCTAAATTTACTACCTTTACCAATTTTATTCAAACTAGATAGGAGCATTTATCAGGCTAGAAGTTTTTGTGTTTTAAGACTTCTTTAAAACGTGATTTTTTATGATTCTCTTATTTAGGGAGAATCAGTGGCAGATCATAGATGAATATGGAATAGGGTAAATCTGGAGGTGAGGGCTGGAAGCTGTCTGTGCTGTAAAATAGAATGGCTAGAGGATGGGAAAGTTGGTGTGTGGTGCTGAGCCTAAAATGCAAGGTATAAATGGAGCCCAAATGAAGGATGGAAGCTGGGTTTTGAGGTCTACAGAGGTCTATATCAGAAATGAGCATACAGAGTTACCTTCTGGCATAAATCTGGCATTACAGTAATGGGGCTAAGACAAAGAGAGATCTTGGTAGGTGTTCCCAACCACCCTAGAAGAACTGAAGTATGATGCTGATCCCAGTGTATTTATCAGATTTCCTTATGTGAGTGGATGTGTAGTCCCAAGGGCATGCTCCTCTCTAGAGTGAAGCAGGGTTCTGTAGGGCCTGAAACTGAAGCAAAAGGCCACATCCTTTTGTGAGTCATGTGATCAATTTAGGATGTTGTGACCAGCATTTAAATTAAATAAAATTGAATAGAACTGGAAGAAAATGCTGTGGGGTAATTGCTGCTTAAATAGACGAACCTAGACTCAGTCTATGTGTGATGAACTGCCAGTTAAGTATAATTAAGATAGGAGAGACATATAACACAGGAAATTCTGATAATGTTTGGTACTTTTAGTTTTAGAATATCTCAACACCTAAGAGTTGTGGGTAGGGTAGTGGACGGCTAGGAAAGGTAAGTAAATTACTTACTTCAAGCATGTCATCTGTGGGTGAAGGAGAAAATGGGAGAAGCGTAGTATTTTAAAACTTTCTAATGGGGAGTACTGTGGAGGTAGGGGATGGAAATGGGGAGTCTTGGAAGAGAACACAGTGCATCTTGGTGAGAAAAATAGTTTTTCTATTTTTAAATATCAGTGAAGAATGAAGTCTGGTTGTGAGAGCAGGAAGAGTGAAGAGAGCCATTAATAGAAGGAAAAGTATACTAGGACTTCCACACTCCCAAGAGGAAAAGGAATAATACATAGCAACTTGATCAAACCAGCAAAAATAAGTAACAACAATGTAAAATAAATAATAAACATGAACTAAAATTAAAAAACAAAAATAGACTGTTTAAGTCACTATATAACAAAGGTAACATTTGTTACAAATTTTAACAAATTATAACAAATCCAATTCTTCTATTGAGAGATAAATTGAGAATGGGCTAAAAAAAGTTCCTCCCAAATCCCAGTTAAATACAGCTTATAAAAATAATTAAAACAAAGTAACAAATTATGACAATCTAAAATGTATATCCTACTGTATGTCATGTCAGAAAAATTGAAAGCCACTGTTTTAAGAAGTTGTATAATTCTAGCCTGAGACTTGCCCACTTGGTTGATTGGTTGATTCATTTATTCTTTCATTTGCTCAACAAATATTTATTAAATTCTTAACATCCTCCAAGTATGTTGGGGAAAGTGCTTGAGCTACAAGAATAAGAAAGATACCATTCCTGATTTCATGGAGCTTACATTCTAAAGGGGGAGATAAATAATAAACAAGTTTAGCAAGCCCACAGTAATTCTATGTTATGATATATATAGGTTATGTGGGAAAGAATCAGTGTGCTTGCTATAGAATAACAGGAGGTGACATAATGTTGAAGGTATGATCAGGGAAGATGACTGTGAGAAAGTGACATTTAGTTCACTTCAACTTCTGTTAAATACAGGGTTCAGAATTTTTACATCTGACATTTTATAATCTGTTTCCTATTTCTCAGTCATAAATATTTTAATAAAATTTATGGAGGGTTATTTCATTTCCCTCTATAAAATGAGAGTCTAATTTTTACACACATATAATGGGCTCATCCACTTAATTATAATATTTGGAATCAAATCAGATTTATTTTATTTGCCTTTAAGTTTAAAAATACATCTGAAAGTAGATGGAAAGAAAAGAACCTCTAAGAAAATTTTTCTCAAAACCAGTCTTCTAAAAATAGCATCAAAAAGCCAAGTAATTAGTTAAATAGGCTTCATATTCAAAGAGAAATTACCAGTTAAACTCCTCTTGGCCCCCTATCAAGAAAGACAGCTAGAGAGTTGAAGAGTAAGGAATTCCTACAGAGGGAGGGTCTGATCCATTTTGAGGGACGCCCTTGCTGGAGGTGATGCTTGCTTGCCAGAAAATTCCTGACACTCGTTCCACTTAAGTTTCGAAACCTCTTAAAGGGCTGAAAGGGGAAGTTCTGCTTGCTGACAGAAAAACAAACAATCAAGACAAAGAGGGGGTTGGTTGACAAAGCCTGCCCAGACTCAGATCTGTTTTCTGTCAGTGGGTTTAGGTTTGGCACTAGATGTAACCAAGAAGATTATGTTTTATTTTGAGTTCAATGCTGGTGAGATGTAATATGCAAGCATTTTCTAAACTGTATAACCTTAATTTGTTGATAAGAAGAGGATGTATTATTTGTGTTAGAATAGGAAGCCGTTCTGAATTTGAATACTCTGTGCCGTCCTATGTCACCTACAGAAATAGCACTTTTTTTTTTTTTTTTTTTTTTTGCGGTCCGCGGGCCTCTCACTGTTGTGGCCTCTCCCGTTGCGGAGCACAGGCTCCGGACGCGCAGGTTCAGCGGCCATGGCTCACGGGCCTAGCCGCTCCGCAGCATGCGGGATCCTCCCAAATCCGTGTCCCCTGCATCGGCAGGCGGACTCTCAACCACTGCGCCACCAGGGAAGCCCAGAAATAGCACATTTTTAAGAAAATTCTTTCATGAAAATAAGAAACAGAAAGCAAAGAACTGGGTGTTCTCTTGTCATCGCTCCTATAGCACTGTGTCTATCCCTCTATTTTCATGTTTAATGAAGAGTTTTAAAACTGTTTACTTATAAATGCTTTTCTCTAGATTATGAACTCTTTGAGGGCTCTTGTTCATCTTTTAACGATGTCTGACCTACTTAGAAAATGTTCAGTTTAAAACAAAATTGGGAGTGTTTATTCGCCTTATTTAAAATGTATTGGGACTTCCCTGGTGGTCCAGTGGTTAAGACTTCGCCTTCCAATGCAGGGGGCACAGGTTCAATCCCTGGTCGGGGAGCTAAGATCCCACATGCCTCACGGCCAAAAAACCAAAACATAAAGCATAAGCAATATTGTAACAAATTCAATAAAGACTTAAAAAAAAACAATGGTCCACATCAAAAAAAAAAAATCTTAAAAAAAGATAAAATGTGTAAACCCACTCCAACTTGGCCTTTTGCCTCCACCTCTGACAAAACTACTTATCAGGTTCTCCAGTGACCTCCATGATACTAAGTCCAGTGACCAATACTTTACCTATCGGTAGCATTTATTAACATCCGCTACTTCCTCCTCCTGAACATTTCTTTACTTGGCTTCTGGGACAACACATACCTTTGTTTTTCTTCCTTCCTCAACTACCAGAGTGACTCAGGGCTCAGTTCTAGGATCCTTTTTCCATCACCACTCCCTAGATGATCTCATCTAGCATTCTACAATGAGACATCCACATTTATATCTATACTTGGGACCTCCATCTTGAACACCATCTCATTTAGTCAGTAATTTTTACTTTGTAACTTAATTGGCATCTCAGTTTAATCTATCCAACTTCAAATCCTGATTCTTCTCCCTTAAAGCTGTTTCTCTGCAAGTGTTTCCCATTTTAATAAATGGCAGCTCCATCCTTCCAGGTGGTGCTCAGGCCCCAAATCTTGGAGCCATTCTTTACTCCTTGACCTCTAGACCACATGTTTAATTTAATAGAAAATTCTGTTGTCTCTATCTTCAACATATATTCAGAAGTTGACCACTTTTTATCACTTTCATTACTACTGTCTAAACCAGTGAGACTTCCCATTTGGATTATTGAAAAGACTTGCTAACTGATTTCCCAGCTTCCCCACTTGGCTTCCTGTAATCTATTCTTTGTACAGTGGCAAGCATGATTCTGTTAACGATGTCCAGATCATGTCATTTTTCTGACTGAGCTCCCCCCTGTTTCCTGTGTCATACTAGAAGTCAACATGCTTAAAATTGCTCCTAAAAGCCTCTGTGATCAGAAACTGAACCCTCTCTCTGACTTTATTACACTCTTTTTTTTTTAACTACACCTTCTCTTGTTCAATAAAGACTGGTCTCACTGCCAAACTTGCTTCTTCTTTAGGCCAAACATGCTCTTTGCTTCTGCCTGGGATGCTCTCCAGCCCCAAACAGCCTCATGGCTTCTTCCTTATTTCCCTCTGATCTTTACTCAAATGTCACTTTATCAGTGAAGACTTCCTTGAAAGTCCTGCAGAAAAAGATAGTGATCATTCCTTCTTCTTTCTTGCTCTCCCTATCTCTACTTTATTTTTTCTCGGTATAGTACTTACCACATTCTATAAATTTTACATGTTTCATTCTTATTATCTGTATGCCTCTGCTAAAGTATAAGCTCCATGGGAGGAAGAATTTTCTTTGTGGCTGTTTTCTTCATTGTTGTCTCTTCAGCACATAGGCTAGAAGAATGTTTGACACATAGCAGGCATTTGATGAATGATGATTAAATGACTGAGTTTATTTAGGGTTTGGAGCATTTTATTTATTTAAATTACTGAAAAACTTTGTCTGTCAATATACTATGTAGTTCTAGCCCATAGAATTGTCAAGTCCACCATTTAATGAGAAAAAGGACAATTAATATCATTAATTGAGATGTCAGAAACCCAGGAGTGATGGAGAAAAAGTGAGTCAGGATTTAGGCAACTCTTTCTCCTTAAAATGAGGCAGAGCCTAGCATAAGAAGCTTAAGCAGATCCAGGAGGCTGACATTGACTCTCTGGACACAGCTTCCATTGAGTACAATATTCCAAGTTTTAATTCCCAGAGTTGTTGATATTGGCAGTTGATGTGGGGAGGCAGAGAGAACACTGCAAAGGTGAATCAAGAGAGGGACTCTATGTTGGAGAAGAGGATAGAATTTAGCGTACTGTAATGTTTTAACCTTACCAGTGACCCATAGGACCACAAGGGGTATGGATGTTTCCTGCGAATGGAGATTGGCAACAGCAAAGCACAGTACTATGTGTTGAGCTTTAGAGTGCTGTTCTAAAGAACCAAGAAGGGAAACAGGTAAGAACAAAGGAGAGAAGGCTTAGTTCTAACCTTTTCTGGAGTCTGGGACCCTTCAGAGGATGTAATGACCAGAGTGGGGTGGATGTGCTAAAACTGTGGATATGAGGGTCATCATTTGTATTCTAGAATTTAGGACATACTGGTAAAGAAGAGATTCAGGAGACAAAATATAGAAGTCCTGATATCCAGTCAAGGCCACTAGCCCTGGGTCAGAAACAATGCTTTATTCCAAGTCTAACCAGATGAAAGTGGGGAGTTGGGGTAGGGCATAAGCCAGGCAAATATGACCTGTTTCTCTTGCAGTTAACTTAGTAGTGTCAAATACTTACCAACTATTTCTTTTATACCAGACACCATATATGCATTTTCATTTAATATTTACAATGCTATTAACAGTTAACAGAAGAGAAAACTGAGTGTTAATGGTCACATGGTTTGGAAGTGCACAGGATTGAAATATGAACCCAGAGTGGTTAAATTACAAAGTTCATACTCCTTTCACTATTTCAAGCTGGTTCTCAACCCTAGATGTCCATTAGAATCTCCTTAATAAAAATAACATATCTAGACAGCACCCCCAGATATCCTGATGTAATATGTCTGATATGGGGTCCAGGTAAGGGCATATTTTCTTGTTTTGGTAATCTTCCCCAGGTGATTCAAAGGTTTAACTGGGATTGAGAACAACTGCTATACAATAATGGCCCTGCAGTCTATTGTGTGTAGAGGGGAGTAGTTCAGGGTAATTTAGTGTACTGAAATGTTTTTAAGGTGTGGTCCAGGACAACAGCATCAGTTTCATCTGAGAACTTGTTAGAAATGCAAAAACCTTGAATTAGAAACTCTAGGGGTGGGGCTCATATTTACATGTTAACAAGCCTTCTAAAGCACACTAAAATTTGAGAACCCTTGGCATAGGTACTGCAGGCCTTGGATTTGAGCTCATGAATACCTAAGTTGTAACTGGCTTTCAACATTTAACAGCTATGCACCCTAAATCAAGTACCTTAATGTCTCTAGGTCTCAATTTCCACAGATATAAAAAATGATAATGCTATTTACTGCTCTGACAAATAATGGGAAACTTTATATAAAGCACCTGTCCCAGACCAAATGTTCAATAAATAGTAACTTATACTAAGGGATAAGTATTTCAGAAAGAGTAATGAGTCAGAAACCGAGCCTGTAAGTGAAAACCTAAATAAGCCCATCTTATTTAGGAAGATAGTTATGAGAGTATAAAGTAGATACTCAAGAGTTGCATGATTGTATTATGTCTTAGAAGATTCTCAGCAGCTAATATTGAAAAATGGACAAAAATATCTGGCCTTCTGAACCCTTAAATAGTTGTCTTTCTGAACAGAACTGGAAATACCTCTTATGCATGCTATTGGATATGTAGTGGTTATATAATGATTACTAACATTTTCTACTTTTTCATTTGGTTGCATAAATGTATTGCTGACTTGCTTTTAGTTTCATCTGTTTAAATATTCTTTGAATGTTTAGATAATAGATTTGTTCATGCAAAGTACTGATGATAAATGGGTTAGATTTGGACCTTGGACTTAAGTACACATCCTTTTTGAGCCAAACTTCATTTCCTTCCTATTTATTCTCCCTTAGAGATCCAGAGTCTAAAAGCAAGTGCCTGTGGCTAGCAGAAAGAAGGCATGTGCTGAGAGAATGAAAGGATTCCTGAGATCTTAAATTAGATCAACCTGTTTATTCCTGGAATTTTTTATTTTCTAGTTCAGTGACAAAAAACCTGGTGTGTGTGTGTATGTGTGTGTGTGTGTAAGATATCCTTAAAAGGTTACTGAAGATTATCTACCATAACTTACTTAGAATAATTATGTGTTTTTTATATATAGTAATTGTAAAACAGTAATACCAGTAAATGGCCCTGTCTGTTGGATTTAGCATTACCACTGAAATTGTCATAAGTTTGAGGAAGGTGAGCTATTGTTAGAAGGGAATTAAACATGGGCTTTTTCCTTTGTTCCAGAAGACACTGCAAGTAGATTAAATAAAGTCGTGGAGATGTTTGAAAACTTTTGAGAAAGAATGAGAACTAAAACTTACTTGAAGGTGGATAGGTAGAAAGAAAAACAATTAGGCAAGAGGGAACTTTTGATTTGAGAAGATTTTCTTGGATATATGAGTGCAGAAGACATTTCAAATTCACACTTACACATACACATGAAGAAGGTCCTAAAAAACATGTCACAGTACTTGAGAGAAAAAACCAAAAACAATTTAACTGTTGATGTAAAAGTTCAGTCTTTGGTTTAACAGTTCCCATGTATGTAGGATCAAATGACTTCTCTCTCTGAGTGGTTTATGTTTAAATATGACTTTAGCAAGTGTTCTGGTGGGATGTATAATTTTAAGTATAGAGTCTAGAATATGGTCATGATATTTATGTTGAGAAAGTAACAATCATTGGATCAAAAGATATACTGTTGTATAGAAATTTTTGAATTGGGATTCTGGATCAATCCCATTAAAATTCTTTTATTTACTTATTTTTGAAATGGGAAGATAACATGGACAGGTATGCATCTGGATGACCAAAAAGGGGAAGAATCTCAATTTATGCATGTAAGCAGTTTTCAATAATACATTACTGTGAAATTTATAATATCATGGATTCAAAATCAGTACTCTGAGGCAGGTAACCTTCATGTAAGTGCTTATACCTTTCTTCTGAAAAATATTGGTCACTAATTTTCTCTTTTATGTTTGTTAAAACAAAATACTTATAACTTCTACTATGGTTAACCTTAACTTGTCAATAGATTACTCAAGATTTGTGATACTATTTACTCTACTAATTAAAAACTGAGGTTACCATAGTAACTAGTATATCCTGAATAATCTGCTTATATAACCTCTAAAATTCAGAGTGTTTTTCATCTGAATTCTTCTATGAGCTACACTGATTTCAGATGCTCTCTTGCACTTTGGACTATAAAGGAAAATGCTTGCTTTACTGATTATACATGTTTGAGTATTTTTAGACAATTTGTTTATAATATAGACTAAGTGCCTCTGATGTTTGGGACATTTTAAAGGTGGAAATAATTTAAAAGCACTTTTCAAAAAGACTTTGGAAATGACAAAGAAGTAGTGAAGGAGTATTTGTTTAAGTAACAGTGGACTTAGAGTTTTAATTTCAGAAAATGGCTTAAAGTAAAAAGGGTCAGTCATTTGATGAATATGTTATTCTGAGGAACTCTACAAGAGAGATCACATCTTGTTACTGGGGACTATCTTATAAACTCAGAACATGTAATGAAAAGGAACTCTTGCTTAGCTCCTCATAAAGTTTGCTACAAATAATACATATGATATTTTGCATTGACTGAGTGGACTTGGAGTTACGGAGATTTAACTCACTCTTCATATGACTTGTTTTCTTGCTGTTGAGTCTTTCTATATGCCACTGCCTCTGCCTGGAATGACTTCATCATTTCTGCACACCTCCATCTCTACCTTGCCCCTAATATTTTTTGGTTCACTTTATTTGTTCTTTAGATCTTAGCTGAGATGTCATATTCTCTGGGAATATTACTTTGACTCCCCAAGACTACGATAAGGCTCCTCCTACATGTTCACATAACACCTGTTGAAGATAGTTTAACGCCTAGTTGTAATGGTTGGTTCACTCGTCTGTCATCCACTTGCTGAAGTGCCCTGGAGGGAAAGACCAGGGTCTTGTTATGTGCTGTGGGCTCAAAGACCCACTTAGTACCTGGCTTATAATAGGTTTTTCCAAAAACCTAAAAAATAGTTACATGAAGTAACTATTAGTTTTCTAGGGCTGCTATGACAAAATACCTTAAGAAAAAATGACTTAAAACAACAGAAATGTATTTCCTCTAGTTCTGGAGGCCTGAGTCAGAAAACAAGATGTTGGCAAAGTTGATTCCTACTAAAGGTTCTGAGGGTGAATCTTTTCCATTCTATACTCCTAGCATTTGGCAGTTACCAGCAGGCATCGGCATCCCTTAGTTTATAGACACCTCACTCCAATCTCTGCCTCTGTCTTCACATGGCATTCCCCTCTGTGTATGTGTCAATGTCTCTTCTCCTCTTCTCATAAGGACACCAGTAATTTGGCTTAGGGCCCACTGTAATTCAGTATGATGGTATCTTAACTTGATTCATTTCCAAAGAATATATTTCCAAATCTATTTCTGTGACCTATGGTCACAACCATAGATACCAGGACTTAGAACCTCAACTTATCTTTTAGGGGACATCTAGTACATTTTTACTTTCGGGCTGATATAAAATGCAGTCTTAATCATGGTCGGGCCAGTCATTAAGCTGCTAGTTAATTATTTAGTCACTTTACTTAACATGCACAGAACAGAACATACTTGGTCTGATTAGTTTATTGGTCTCAATATACACACTTGATAATTTCTTAGAGAATTTTATTTATTGATAATACTCTCTTTGATTCAGTTGCCAAATATATGAATTAGTTTGCTGAAACAATTCTAGAAAGGATAAATTGATATGCAGTGACTTCAGAAAGAATTAAGCCCAAATAACTGTCGTGTATTCAGGGCTGTTTATTCTTAGGTGTAATGCAAAATCTTCTATTTCTAATCTGGGTCATTTTTATTTTATATCCACTGCAAGGAAGAGGGAGAAGAGGCAATAGGAAAAGTTATTTCTTGGCACATAGCAATTAGTTGATTAACATGCAAATTTTATTCAGAGTAATATAAAATATGCATCTATTATTTTTGGTTCATCAAATTGGGTTATTTTTAATTTTAATAAGATGCAACAATAATTAAACAATTTAAAATATATAATTTAATACTGAACTAGTTTCTTAGTGGTGATGATTGCCAGGTTGCACATGAGGTTCCAGGGAGATGCTCAGCTACCAGGTCCAACAGACAGCAGGCAAAGGATGGGACCTGGAAACCAGCCCACATTGGCAAGGACTAGAGAGGACTGCAGAATTCCAGAGAGAGGAAAGCAAAGACCCAAACTAGCACTAGGGAAAAGAGGGATTTTGGCTATGCATGTGTGTGTTATGTGCTTGTGTGCATGTTGTATATGGTCTTGGATTAAGGGGTTAATGTGTTTTGGGATCTAACTGGAAGTGGATGTGGTGGCTGGGAATGTGTATACATGATGCTGGGTCTGTGCATTGTTATATAAACGAATGTTGCTGTGACTGGTAGATGTTTTATAACTTCCAAAAGATAATTCTCCTAGATTCTCTAAATTAATAGGACTTGACTGTTTCAGAATTTAAGAAATTCTCATAGGGGTTTTATTTTTATTATTCTGCTAAGCCAGCAGGGGGAAGTCACACATTACTTTTTGGTGGGCTTTAGGAACATTTCTTCAGACTTTTTCTTAAAAAGGTCTATCTTCTTGCTAAAAAAATTAAATAATTTAAGACGTGCTTATAGTTATGATCTTGTAAGCACACTAGTATCAATTCTTAAAGAGCAGCCTTAAACTTTCTTATTTTTTTCTAATAAAAAAAGATGAAACACCCCACTATGACTGGTAAAAAGTTATTGCTTTGTTGTTGATGATATTTATAGTGCTTCTAAATTACTAGTTCTATTTGTGACATAAGAAATGTAATTAATGAATTTAAGTGACAGTGCAAAAAGTAAAGGAAAATCTATTGGCCAGTTTTTAGTGCTAAAAGTAAATTATTTTGATATTTGCTATTGTATTCTTCATCTACTTTTTTTTCAGTTTAAAGATGTCTGAGGAAGAAGGGACACATTTTAAATTTCAAGATACAGACAAGAATAGCTCTTTGTCAACACAAAACATAATATGGGGACTCTATAGCTATTGTTTCTGAGAATATAAGAGCTGATTGCATCATATTGTGTGTATTTTGTAGGAGAAACACTGTAATACTTACATGGCTAGTAATGGCATGATCAAGTCAATATATTGTGTACTTTTGAGTGACACAGAAGGATAACATCATTATTCTTTGTAGTTTAGTCTCTGTACTAAGTTAATCATGTTCACTGTTCCATCATCAATTGCATTCACTCATTTTGTAAAATGTGAGCATCTGCATTTAATGTTATTGTATTGTTTCTGTTTACTACAGCTGGTTGCAATAGACTCAGATGACAATTTTGCAGCTACAAAAAGGTCACAAAAATAAACATTCAAAATAGAAACATCTTACTTCACAACAAGTATACAATCTGAGTGAGATATCTAAAGTTATGAAAATTGAAGTGAGTTTACCACATTATATGTAAATTCATCTATTTGTAAGTTACTGTACATTTAAAAAAGTAAATGGCCAGGTAACATTTATCTTTGAAATCATAAATTCTCAATCATTATTATTCTTCCATATTGCTAATTACATATAAATGTTTAAAGAAATTATATAGAGAGATAATAGAAAATAATGATCACATATTTAACAAATATGAAAAAATATAAGAGGATAACTATGAAACAAGATTCAGACCAATACATAGAACAGAAAGTATTAAAAAAAACTATATAATTTTTATATTTTGAAAACTTTTAATTATTCTACACACACACACACACACACACACACACACACACACACACACACATACCTGCTTAGGTACAGAGGAAAAAAATTGCAGTGGGAGAGCAAGCAGAATGAAATGGTGACAATATAGCTATACTTCCAAATCTCTATCTGTCATCACCAGGACTTCTTTAAAAGTGTTAAAGCAAGGGTGTATCTAGTAACTAGCTCTCAGAAGAATATTATTATTTTTTTTTAAGTTTTTTTTTTTTTTGATGTGGACCAGTTTTTTAAAGTCTTTATTGAATTTGTTACAATATTGCTTCTGTTTTATGTTTTGGTTTTTTGGTCGCAAGGCATGAGGGATCTGGCTCCCTGACCAGGGATCTAATCTGCACCCCCTGCATTGGAAGGTGAAGGCTTAACCACTGGACTTTCAGGGAAGTCATCCAGAAGAATATTCTTAAGTGCTATTGAATTGAAATCACACATGGCTTATGGAATAGGAATAAAATGATTATTTTCTTTCATTGATAAAGATAATCTGAGTTATGAGTCTTTCCTCTCACTACTGGGGTTACAATTTTAGCCATTCTATTCTGGAAGGAGTGGGTTTCTTCCTAAAGGTCTATGAATTTTAAAGCTGTGAGAACACAGCAGTTAGATGTTAGGTCTAGTGCAAACCAGATCTAGATTAGTTTCGTTCATGGACTAAAAATAATAAAAAAGTATCAATAATCTTTAGATAGTGGCCAAAAGATATACAGAATAAATGGTAATCTTAAGATAGTGGTGAAAAATATAGAGAATAATGTTAATCTTAAGAACCAAATAAGACATCTAAGTACACTGACAAATTTGAGGCAGAACAATTAGAGGCAAGTTAGTCTACTAGTTAGACGCTATGTTCTTTAACTGTAAGGTTTATGACTATCACATCCATTTCCTCACCTACAGTTCCAAGAATAACTGCCATATAATAGGTACTAAATAAATGTTTTTACAATAAACAGGATTTCTTCAATTTATGTAACTTTTAAATTTAAATGTAATCATAGAAAATCACCCCATTTTTATCTCTGCTGATTGGAGATCAGAATTGATATTATAATTAACATGATATGATACATGGTATACTCAAATACATGGATAATATATTACTGAAGACTCATTTCAATTTCCTGTATTTTGATGTTGTTATTTGTGATATCTTTGTGTTAACATGCTTCATGGTAATTTAGCAGCAGTTACATAGTCCTACAAAAAAAAGAATGCTAGGGCTCTTGGCATAAAATATTCACTTGCATTTAATATTACAGAAATTTTTATGTTGTGACTAAGTGGCCTGAGGTTCAAGTATGTAAAATAAAGTGGAAATAATGCAACCTACTGCAATCATATTGTGCCAATATTCAGGCAGGGCACAGAGGAAAGACACAACAGGGTTTGAAACCAATCAAATTAATCATAGCCTAAGCTGGGAAATAGAGAGGCAAAGATTGTTACTCATCAGGTCATGCTGTGATGATGAAGGAAAGAGATCTGATCATTTGATTACGGAGCTATAGATACAGAACTGTGGAAACACTTCCCAAGTTACTAACTTCTGGTAACGTGTGGATATTTCTGCAGTTTTGAAGTGTAAGCTGACTCTCTCTTATAACTCATGGAATGTTTTAAGGTGAGGACCCCAAATACAACCAAAACTGTGCAAGTCTCAGATCAAGCAACAATCTATGATACACAGAAAATAATACAGGAGAAGGAGCTAATAGTGTGAAATACAAAAACAGAATATCAGAGTAGAAGATCTTAAAGTATATGAGTCAGGAACTTATAAATACAATTGTAGGCTTCTGACTTTCATTTTAGCTTCATGCTGACCACTTAAAAACTCTTTTGGGTCCAATATTTATCCAGCTCTACTTCAGAAAAATAATTTGAGTGTCTGGAATGCTGGCCAAGGAGAGATGAAAAAGATGAATAAAACCAACACTGTTGGGCTTCCCTGGTGGCGCAGTGGTTGAGAGTCTGCCTACCGATGCAGGGGACACAGGTTCGAGCCCTGGTCTGGGAGGATCCCACATGCCGTGGAGCAACTGGGCCCGTGAGCCACAACTACTGAGCCTGCGCGTCTGGAGCCTGTGCTCCGCAACAAGAGGCTGCGATAGTGAGAGGCCCGTGCACCGCGATGAAGAGTGGCCCCCACTCGCTGCAACTGGAGAAAGCCATCGCACAGAAACTAAGACCAACACAGCCAAAAATAAATAAAAATTAAAAATATATATATATTTAAAACAACAACAACAACACTGTTTTCCTGTCAACTCCTGTTTTCTCCCTGAGTTCAGTGGTGCCATCTAAAGAAATCTCTGAATGACATGATGTGTTTGTTGATAATAAATATTTACCTGTATGATGAAGTGATGGTAGGTAATACAGGCCTCCAAGAAATTCTGAATCCAGACTTTGTGAAACATGTTAATGTTGAATTGTTGGGACACATCAAAACAGAATATCTCTTTGAAATGAAGGCAAATTTGATTAAAATATCTGATCTGACATTCTCTGTGTGACTTTGGACACACTGCTTATCTTTTTTCCTCAGTTTCCTCACTTGTGAAAAGGAAATGTTAACATCTTCTTCATATGGTCTCTGTAAAGGTAATGAAGTGATACATGTGAACTGCTTACTGGAACACCTGACAGGTAGAAGATGCTTAATTGGCTAACAGCTATTTCTATAGTCTACAAGATTCTCTTCACTAACTACTTAAAATCTTCATCATTTGGAAGTGGATGATGTCTTCAAACTTAGGTGATATCAAATACATTTTCACACTTTCTGTCCTAAAAATATGATAGAAAATAAGTTACTGCTAAGGAAATATTGGTAGTTCACAAAGTTTTCAAGTCTTCAAAGTCTGAGTATTTTGGGTCACCAAATTATATAAGCCAATACAAGTACTTGTTCTGTATTTTAATGAGTGAAACTGATATCATAACTTTTTAATGTAATGTACTTTCGTGCTCCTGTCACAGTGAAAACCAAGTGTTCAAAGAAGTATGTTTAAAAAGAAATGGATATGTGAAAGCTTTTGTCCCCACTCTCTTCTAGCCATGACAGACAAAGTGAGGGATGAAAGAAGAGCTCATTATTTTAAAGAAATGACACGTTCAATTAAAATGGCAGTGTTCTCTTCCTTTCTTAGAAGTTCCTTTTACAGTAAAAGCTAAACACCTGTTATGGGTTGAATTTTGTCCTCCTGAAATTTATATGTTGAAATCCTAACTCTCAGTACCACAGAATGTGACCTTATTTAGAAACATGGTAATTGCAGATATAATTAGTTAGTATGAAATCATGCTGAGTTGAGTGGGTCCTAATCCAGTATGACTGATGTCCTTAAAAAAGGGGAAATTTGGACACAGACATGCACACAGGGAAAACACTATATGAATATGAAGGCAGAGATTGGGGTGATGCTTCTAAAAACCAAGGAATGCCAAAGATTGCTAAAAACCACCAGAAGCTAAGAGAGACATATAGAACAGATTCTTCCTCATAGCCCTCAGAGGGAACCAACCCTGCTGACACCTTGATCTCAGATTTTTAGCCTCCAGAACTATGAGACAATAAATTCCATTGTTTTAGCCACCTGGTTTGTGGTACTTTATTAAGGTAGCTCCAACTAACTTATACAACACCATACTATTTATGGAAATGTGAGTTCTGGGGAATTGTGTATAAATCTGTATTAGGCTTCTATTGCTTAGGAATAAATTGCCACAATTTAGCAGCTTAAAACTACACAAATTTGTTATCTGATAGTGTATGCGAGTCAAGGGTGTAGCCACAGGTGGGCTGGAGCCTCTGCATATGTTCTCACAAGGATTCAATCAAAGTATTAGCCAGGCTATGTTCTCATCTGAAGGCTTGAGTAGGGAGGAATCTAATGCCAAGCTCATTGAAGTCATTTGCAGAAATTAATTTTTTCCATTTGCTTGTATGACTGAAGTCCCCCCCACCTTTTTTTTTTTTTGGTTAGTTGTTGGGCGTGAGCTGTTCTCAGTTCCTAGAGTCTATCTTCTTCTCCTTGTTAGGTGCTCTCCTCCACAATCAGTTCACCACAGGATTGATTGTTATTTTTCAAGTCTTGCAGGAGAATCTTGTTCAGGTCAGTCTACTAAGAAAGAGTCTTATATAGTGTAAGGTAGTCATGGGAGTAACATACCATCACCTTTGCCAAATTCTATTGGTTAGAAACATTCATAGTTTTGACCTACACTCAAGGTGAGTTAATTGCACAAGGATGGAACTAACTGGGGGTCACCTAGGGTGAGTTGACCACAATACTGAAAAATATCTTTTTTTAGTAATAAGAAAGCATGATCAGCATTGATATGCACACACACACACACACATTTAACTAGGGAAGCAGATCAACTGTTCAATTATAAAATACTTATAGCATTACAGAGCCTGAAACTCTGTAATAATCAAGTTCTGAAGACAGAGATATAGATATAAAGTTATATTTACCTGGAGAAGATTACTAGTGCAAACACTGCCATTCTTCAAAAGCCCTTCAGTTAAAAAATTTTTTTCAAGCTATGATTGAATTTATTACCATCTCTTATACACAAAAAAGATACATTTAAACACCCTATAGTACACCTGAATTAAAGTGAAATGTCTATACTTATATGGAAAAGAAAAAATAAAATATTTCTGAATTATAAGAATGAAAAGGAATTATTAATATGCTTTTAAATGACTAGTCCTTTCAGTGAGAAATATAACTAAATATGGCTAAGAAAATGTCAAAGGTACTAATATTATAGATGCATTTGGGGAATTTTAACTAAATACAATTGAAAAATTTTTTCAAAGTCCTAGATTTATTTATTCTGAAAAATATTAGATACTAGATAAAATGTTAATATTAGATCAGTTATAGACTACAAGTTAAATTGCATTCCAGTTAATACTATATTTTTCTAGGTACACATTCAATAGATAAAAGGGAAAATATTTCAAAATTTAACTCCAAGTTATATGTGATCTGAGTCTTTGATAAGGTGATGGGCTATGTTCTCCCACTTTTGTATATTTAAATTTGCAAAGCTCTTTTGAAGTTATATACTGATTATTTTTATTATTAGATTAAATAGACATTCTGCAGAGTTAAAATTAAAACATACATATCATATAAGAAGGTCAGTCAGCAAGAATTGCTTTCTAAATTTTATGTCCCCAGACAGCCATCAGGCAGCCAGCAGAAAAATGCATTTTGAAGCCATGGAGTCTTCAGTTTTTATCTCTGACATTACATTGAGATTCGACAGATGGAAGCCCAGCAGCAGACATGCAAAGTGGATGCCAAATGAGGCACATATACATAGCAGAGTGGTGCCCTACCCAGGTGGCCATCCTCTCCTTTCCAGAACCTTTAACATGGCTCACTCCAAACTTGAATAGGCTGTAGTGATATTGACACATTCTTCAGTCATTGGTGAATGTCAGTGGGCTCTTGGCTCTCTGAATAAGGAACTTTAGCACGCTCTCTGCTCTGTACATATGTCCAAGTTGGCAACCAGTTGGCATGGCTGCTGATGTGTCTCTATCTGTCAGATCTCCTCATCACCTTTGGGATGGAGATAGACGATACGAGTATGTCAGCGAGAATGTTACCATTGGCTGTTGAAAGATGTCCAGGGAAATAAAAACTAGGAGATATTTTAGAAGAGACCTGGCAAATTATCTTTATCATCTAAACCAAGTATCTACTTATCTGTTGGAATACAGGGACAATCCAATTAAAATAGGAAAAATTTTAGGACAGTTTTAGCCCAGACTTCATACAGTCTTCAACAGTTAATGAATAAAACACACTTTGTGCAGCTGAGCCAAAGAGAGTATAGCTCAAGCTTATGGAGGACTAGAATTTTTTTTTTTTAACACAATATCAGACGGGGTATTTTTTTTTAAAAAACTCAATAGCCAATATTTTTAATTGATTAAAATTACAATAATAGATTATTATATGAAACAGAATCATGTGGATGTTCTAAATATTTTCAGACATTTTTAGAATGATGGATATATTTCTACACTCACATGCACGTAAGTCTACACTTCTCATTTTTCCTACCCAGTGCTCAGCTAATGGAAGACACCTTAGACACCTAAATCATTTTGCTTTAAATTTATCAGGTAACCTTGGCATAATTGCTTGAACTGGTTCCATTTAAAATTAACTTCTCCATCATCCTTTCATTTCAGTGATGTTATCTTTAATTACTACACTAATTCATCCCGTCTATTCATACCAACAAATATTTACTGAACTCATTATCACCTGTCCAACCCTTTAAGCTGTTCCTCTGAATAAGTTCCCTAGTTAATTTCATAAAATCACTAGCCACTCACTTGCTCATTCACTTGAGACAAATAATTGAGAATCATTCTTGATGTTTCCCTTTCACTGACCTCTCACATGGAATCAGTTCTTATTCTTCTTCATTCTATTTGCTAAATATCACAGATTGTTCATTCTATTTCCAATACCAGCAGCAGTATTCTTTCCCTATGTATTCAAGTGACCATGAATAGGACTTTATAACCTAGACTTTGGGGAATATACCAGTGTCAAGCTGTTTTGTGATTGTAAGAATGCATTTTTCACGAAGGAGATAAATATTGTAACTTTCAATTGCCTTGGGGAGATTAATTATGGAATAGTAAGAACAGGGACTGGGACAATTGTCTAAGAAAGTAGTTTTTCCTTTTGCATCAGAGTGGTGGTGGTGGACAATTGCATCTCATTTTTAGATGTGGAAAAGTTGTCAAAATGTTCTTTCTAAAAGTAAACTTACCTTATTTAAATGACACCCCTGGGTTAGGAATGGAAGTCTTAACCTGGACTTTTCTGCGGTGGTCTTGACAGGATAGCAATAGCAGAAGAAAGCAGCCTGAATCCAGGACAACATCTCTGATATATTGTAGGTCAAGGGGAATTATCTGAGTTCCAGTTTGATGGGTGAGAACAACAACAACAACAAAAGAATAATAATCCTTTGGGGATTCTAGGACACAATAAAGGAAGAGAGAACTTGAAGGAAGACTATAATTCAAATTTACCTAGGCAAGTACTGACTGTGGATCCTGACATCAGTCATCATTGGTTGAGTCCTCTGTAATCATAATATAATTTAGTGGTTGCAAACATGAGATCTGGTGATAGATTCTGTGGGTTTGAATTAGGATTCTCCTGATCTCTAGCAAATAATTTAACTTCTCTAGGTCTCAGGTTCCTCATATAAAAAAAGAAATAATAATAGTAATAATGAAAATACTCATCTTAAGATGGTGTGGTGAGGTTTAATTGAGATAACACACATAAACATTTAGAACAGTATTTGCCACAGAGTAAGTGATAAGTAGATGGAAGAGATATGGCTATAATTCAAGCAAAATGACTGAAAGTGCAACTTATACTGACTTAACTTCCTCACTCTACCTGCCTCCAGATTGCCCTCTGTGACCCATCCTCCAGCGTTGCTAACAGAATTGCCAGAATGTGCTATTTAAAACTAGAATTGATCATGTCATTCCCCAAGTTAGCTTTCTTCAGGTACTTTTCATAGCTTTTGGGTTGGACCAAAATTTCTCACCATGGAATGTAAAGAGGGTGACCATATGATTTATCATCTAAGCTTAAGAGTGAAAGCTTGCACTATTAATTATTACTCTGGGGCAACAGGCATAACTCAGGCAAACAGGGACTTATGGTTACCGTGGTTATAAAGTCTCCATGTGGTCTGGTCTCCAGCCTCACCAGTTAATTTCCTAGTTTTGGTCCTGGCTGCAGCCACCCAGACTCACTAGCAGTTCCTAAACTATAATGTTTCTCTGTGCTTTTGAATATGTAGCCTTTACAACTCTCACTCTCTTCTCTCCATTCTTTTACCAAATTTATACCTGTCATTTTAAGCCATTGCTGAGTTCTGGAAATCTCCCTGGATTCATGAATTCTGAGCCATTTGTGTGTCTATGTGTAATATGACATGAGCTTATCTTTATCATTTTAATGATAAAAATAATGATAATAGTTGACAGATATATAATGTATTTTATTCCAGGCGCACTGGTACCAGGATAGGTGCTTTATATATGCTTTCTCTAAACAATCCTGCAAAGTATACACATATTTTCTGAAGGGTTATGTTAAAGAAACTAAAGTCCAGGGAAGTTAAGTGACTCGCTGGGGTCCACATAGCTTATATGTGGCAGAGGCAATGCTTAGGTTCAGATTGATCTGTATTTAAGCCCATCTTTTCACCAAATTGTCCTCTCATCAAAACAGCTATTGCAAAGAACTGTAATGAACATATGTGTTGTCTCTCCACCTATGTTATAGATTTCTTGAAGGGTAATAAGATTCCTTATTCATTTTTTTCTTTTAAATTTCCTATTCCTTGTCCAGTGTTTGGCACATGGTAAGCACATAACCAATGTTTGATAGATGAGTAGATCACTAAGTCTAGATCAATTCAATGACTTAGTTAACAATAACCAGTTCCTTTCAGTTCAAAGACATCCTTCCCAAGTTTTCTGCCTTCAGACACATTCCTTCACCATGGGGCTCTGTTTCTCATATCTTGGTCAACCACCTAACAAGATCCTGTGAACCTAAAGCCAGCACTGGGTTAAAACATTTGCAAAAAACCAAGGCAAACTTACACATATGTCAAGGCACAAAGACTTCATAGGAGGTTGCTGGATCAGGAAAACAAAACATTTACTACATAATACACAAGGAATTTTTTGTAAAGATTGCTTCCATTGTTTTGTTTCAGAATTAACCAGAAATATCTTTTTTCAACAACTTAATGAGATCATTAAGGAGACGGAATTGTGATAAGAATAGGATGAGGAAGAAAGAGAGGTAATTTTGGAGCATAAGGTTACTGTGGAGGAGGCCAGGTCTTAATGGGATTTTAAAGCAGGGGACTTTGGATAGCTAGATGACAGTATGGCAAGATTGACAGTGTGGTGGCACGGGGAGCCTGGTTATTTGGGGAAGGGAGTATCAGCCCATGAAAGAGAGACAGTGGCATAGAAAAGAGTTTAGTAAGTAACACCATAGGTAACCCTCACTGTCCAGTTTTGTTTTGGTCTAGCCCTTACCTCCTGTGAAAACCCAGGTGCAAAATGAATCTACAATTTGACTCATATTCTTGTCAACTTCAGGGTGACTGCTGCAGACACAGATGGGACACCTCACAATGTGAGTCCTTGCACGATAGAAAGAAAATTCTGCGAGGGTACTTTATGACATGAGCAGCTATGCGTGCACACAGCTTGGAAGGGCCTGTGTGAATCAGTCACCTTCAATGTTTTGGGCTTAAAATGTTAAATCTTACTATTGATATATCTCAACAGAAATTCTCTCAGTTTTTATTTCTACTTTGGTTTAAGCTATATAAAGACATTAAAAAATGAATGAGATACAGTTCAACATTGAGAACATCCCAGTTCGGATGGCTCAGAGGTGGCCTCTATAAATTAGGGCTCAAATAGAGTCCTGAAAACTGAATTCTATTCTCAATTCTGCCATTATTGGCCATGTGACCATGAGTAAATCTCTTGGCCTTCTTGTGTCTCTAGTTCCTTATGTTTTAACTGAGGACATTGTGCTCAATTAGAATAATTCCTAAGGTATTTTGCAGCTTTACAAATTTTGCATTTTTCTTAACAAAATTAGAAATGCTAAAAGAACATGGAATTTTAAGTCAGCCAAATCTGTGTTAAAATCATCAAACCACCACTGAGTGACCTTGAGAAAGTAATGTAGCCTTTCTACAGCTCATTTTTCATCTGTAAAATGGGAATAATATTGCTGACCTTGCAGGCTTGCAATGGCCACCAAATGAGATCAAATGTAAAGCTGGCAGCATAAAGCTGGTGTATAGAAGATACTGATAAATGGGGGTTATTATCAAGGTATTTTTATAGGCAGAGGGAAATCTCATTTCCTATGAGAGTCATGCCAAATGGGACACTCAAGTTATTGTTTGCATTCCTCACCCGTGAAGGTGTCCATGAATTGAAATTAGCACTGCGAGTGAGCCTCATGGGATTCAGGTGTTGCTAAGGCAACCACTAATTTCCAAATCAGGGTAAATAGTTTCACAGAATGTACAGTTTCCTTTAACAAATTAGATTCTAGTGAAGGGCACACCTTTTCTTCCCCTGATGCTCTGTCCCCAAGTCCAGGCTGTGCACCTGCAGCTCTGCATGCCAGTGGCCACTTTCATCTTCTGCCAACGACACTCTGAAGGTAACAGCCAGTAACGGAGATTGCTGAGGTCTGTCAGCTTTACCTTTTATACTTTGTCAAGTTGGATTCACATTTCTTGATTCACACAGTAGGGCACTGAAACAGCTCCTTGGCACATTCATGTAATAGACTTCTAAGCAAAGATGCCATGCGGTTTGCAGTCATCTCATTCTGCCTTCTCTTTCCCATCCTGCAACTATCCTTATTTCCCCTACTCACTCATATGAATTCCTGCCGAGAACGAACCTATTATTAAGCCAGCATTGCCTCTCCTGCTACATTCTTGTGTTAAATTAGTCCTCTTCATTGTTGCAAATAATAGGCAACCACTTATATATCAATGAAAATTCACTGCACTGCTGTGGGGTTATTTCAGTCCTCAACAAACCACACATTCCTGCCATTGTTATGATTTTAAGTGATTCGAAGTCCGTATTGCTTTATTTTAAGTCTTTTTTTTTTTAACATCTTTATTGGAGTATAATTGCTTTACAATGATGTGTTAGTTTCTGCTTTATAAAAAAGTGAATCAGTTATACATATACATATGTTCCCATATCTATTCCCAAGTCTTTTCTTTTGGAAGTGGTGACCAATCTTCCTCATATACTTAGCATATTTTCTCCTTGAATCCCTTGGACAATGGGTACTTTAACAGTGGCATCTTTTTTGCAATAATTCTTAGTGTTAGCTTCTGCTTTTGAATATGCCAGTAGCAAAGCATGAATACAATACTAAAACTTCAGGGAAGCATGTTAATTAACTACCTTAAAAATATGGAAGAGAATTTATGATTATTTATTCCTTTCTGATCAAGTCCTGAAATCAGAAAAAGCCTCACTAGCTTTTTCACAGCTCCCTTATGAAAATACTTGGCCATTCACCTTCGCTGAGGTTCTACCTTATGCCAGGCACAGTGTTAGGCCTCTCATGCATACTGCAACCCTTAGAACTAGAAATAACTGCAAATTAGGAATTATTATGTCCATTTTACTTATGTGAAAACTGATTGGAATTTTAAAAGATCTTACATGAAAAAAGTATTCAATCTGGAAAGCTCATATATCTCTGCAATGTACTAAAATTACTGATAGAATCCACTAAGCAAAACATTTCTGTCCCATGCTTGAAGAAGAATTTAAAAAAAAATTGCAGAGTATATTGTACATAAAATTAAAATGTATATATTTAGTGTAAAGAATGATAAAACGGACACATTTGTACTTGCTACTCCCTTAAGAAAAAGAACCTACCATCCTGACGTGCCTGTCCTGAGCTTGGTGACCCTCAGATTCATAGCTCTGTATCATAGGAGGAATGGCCCTTTCAGGTTACTTTACCCTAGTTCCCTTTCACCTGTGTTAGGTCAGTGCAAACCATGGCAGGAGATTGGAAGGCAGAAGGAAGGGAGAAGCCAGGGTATATCCTCCCTCCCACCCCCCCAATCTTGGGTAGCTTCCCTGGCAGTGACTGTGTATTCTCCATGGCTCTTGGTCAGGCCCAAGTGGTTCCATTCTGGGCTCTGGTAATACTACCTCTCCTTTTTTTCTCTTCAGCCCAGAGATGATAATGGTCCCTGCTTTTGATAGTTCCTGGCCTACTTCACTCTCTTTTATTTGCTTTCTCAGCTCTTGCATTACCCATGTCAGTAACTTTGTGATTAAATTTTCTGTAATGAAAATACTAGAAGTGATGTCAGTTTTTAGTTTCTGATTAATGGACCTTAAAAGCCCTGTGTGTTCCTCCTTGATCATACCTCTCCCCAAACCCCAGTAGTAACCACTATTCTGATTTTTAATTTTAGCATTCTCTTGATTTTCTTTATTGGTTACCACTTATGTACCACTTATGTATCCTTAAACACTATATTTTTTACTTTAGTCAGTTTTGCCCTTTATATAAACGGAATCACACAGTGTGTTCTCTTATATGACTTGCTTTTTTTCAACAGTATGTTTCTGAGATTCATGAATATTATACACGCAGAAGTTCATTAATTTTCCCTAAAGCATAGTATTCTACTGTATGAAATACCATAACTTTTCCATTCTATGTGATGCACATTTGTCTGTTTCCAGTTTTTACTCTTATGAACATGTTACTATGAACATTTTGATATGTATTCCTTGGTACATATGTGCAAGAGTTTCTCTACTACTTATGCCTACGAGTGGAACTTCAGGACTGTAGATCACATAAATGTTCAGGTTCACATGATAATTCAAAACTGTTTCCCAGTCATTCCAAATCCTAGTGAGTACTTGGTTTTATTGAGTAACAAAGATTCAAATGAAGACAAAAATCTACATAACATATCGATATAAGCTATTTTATATACCTTTTTACAGTGAGATATTCTTGTGTTGACACTTTTTGCCTGTTGTGTAAGCAAATATAAACATTTCTATAGTGTCTATATATGAAACTCTTATTTATTTATAGATAAGAAGATTCCCATAGATGATTACTTTTCATTGTATAAAGGTTAGGTAATTTGTTAAAGGTGGCTAGTTAGAGGATAAGTAGATGTAAATATGTGACTCTCTGAATCTCATGTTTGACTGAAGTCTCAAGATGAAGAAACAATGAGGGAAAAAGTATTTCAAAGTGAGGTTCTAGACCGCTTACTCATAGCTTGCTGAGGAGATGCCCCAAACAGGCTTTATAACTTTTAGCCCAATACTCTCTTGAGGCAATCAAGTGTTGAGATGGAAGAGATTAAGAGAAATAGTTCCTTGGAGAAATTTGTTGCATTCTGGTAGTGTTCTCACTGCCCATAGGAGAAGGGAATAAAGTCCTTTTCTCTCACCTTGCGCTGACGTTGAGAGACTTCAATGGAATGTCTTGGAGAGCTCGACTTGGGTCGCCAGAATCTTTAGGCACAGAGGATGGTGCTAGGTCCATTCCTAAAGAATTGTAAAGGCAGAAGCTGTGGCTGGGTTGTTACTCTGATGGAATGTTGAAGAAACGTGCTGCACCGAAAGTCACCTGCACTCCAAGTGTTTGAAAATTAGAGGATCTATGGACTGAAAGTGCACTTGAGAGATAGCTTTTTGCTAGAAGGTTTGACTGGAAGGACTGTGGGACCTGGATAGAGAGCCCGAGTAGGGTGAATTGCTAGTGGTACAGAGCAGCAATTAAGCAACACAACAAAGAGAGTCATTGCCATGTCAGGTGAGCAACATTTGGATGTTCCCAGGGTGTGTGGATATGGAGTCGGTGGCGTTTGCCAATGGCTCTACAAAAGATGTCCACAAAAGAAAGATTCATCTTTGAACATACACCAAGACGAGAGAGCACCAATCCCAGATCTCCGAAGTACCAGTAAACCAGTAAATTAGACTTCCCTGCTCTTTTTCTGTCTCTCCTTCTTCCTCTTCCTAATTCTAACAGGAGCTGAATGATGGATGGTGGGAAAAAGAAGAGGAGCACAAGATGGAGAAATAGAGAAAGCCAATCATGCTGTCTTACCATGAGGTTCAGCATAAAGAATGCCAGTGCTGAGCCAGAGGACAGCTTCAAATTTAAATAAATATCTGAGTTTTTTTTTTACATGTAGTGAACAACTTAATTAGCTGAATGAAAATGTTTTGTGAATAAGAGTGACAGGAGAACTTTTGAGAGTGATGTGAAAAACCATAGGGAAAAGAAACAGGTTTTTGTTTTTTTTTTAAACACCTTTATTGGAGTATAATTGCTTGACAATGGTGTGTTAGTTTCTGCTTTATAACAAAGTGAATCAGTTACACATATACATATGTTCCCATATCTCTTCCCTCTTGCGTCTCCCTCCCTCCCACCCTCCCTATCCCACCCATCCAGGTGGTCACAAAGCACCCAGCTGATCTCCCTGTGCTATGCAGCTGCTTCCCACTAGCTATCTACCTTATGTTTGGTAGTGTATATATGTCCATGCCACTCTCACTTTGTCACAGCTTACCCTTCCCCCTCCCCATATCCTCAAGTCCATTCTCTAGTAGGTCTGTGTCTTTATTCCCGTCTTACCCCTAGGTTCTTCATGACATTTTTTTTTCTTAGATTCCATATATATGTGTTAGCATATGGTATTTGTCTTTCTCTTTCTGACTTACTTCACTCTGTATGACAGACTCTAGGCCCATCCATCTCACTACAAATAACTCAATTTCGTTTCTTTTTATGGCTGAGCAATATTCCATTGTATATATGCGCCACATCTTCTTTATCCATTCATCCGATGATGGACACTTAGGTTGTTTCCATCTCCTGGCTATTGTAAATAGAGCTGCAATGAACATTTTGGTGCATCACTCTTTTTGAATTATGGTTTTCTCAGGGTATATGCCCAGTAGTGGGATTGCTGGGTCATATGGTAGTTCTATTTGTAGTTTTTTAAGGAACCTCCATACTGTTCTCCATAGTGGCTGTACCAATTCACATACCCACCAGCAGTGCAAGAGTGTTCCCTTTTCTCCACACCCTCTCCAGCATTTATTGTTTCTAGATTTTTTGATGATGGCCATTCTGACTGGTGTGAGATGATATCTCATTGTAGTTTTGATTTGCGTTTCTCTAATGATTAATGATGTTGAGCATTCTTTCATGTGTTTTTTGGCAGTCTGTATATCTTCTTTGGAGAAATGTCTATATAGGTCTTCTGCCCATTTTTGGATTGGGTGGTTTGTGTTTTTGTTATTGAGTTGCATGAGCTGCTTCTAAATTTTGGAGATTAATCCTTTGTCAGTTGCTTCATTTGCAAATATTTTCTCCCATTCTGACGGTCCTCTTTTGGTCTTGTTTATGGTTTCCTTTGCTGTGCAAAAGCTTTGAAGTTTCATTAGGTCCCATTTGTTTATTTTTGTTTTTATTCCCATTTCTCTAGGAGGTGGGTCAAAAAGGATCTTGTTGTGATTTATGTCATAGAGTGTTCTGCCTATGTTTTCCTCTACGAGTTTGATAGTTTCTGACCTTACATTTAGGTCTTTAATCCATTTTGAGCTTATTTTTGTGTATGGTGTTAGGGAGCATTCTAATCTCATACCTTTAGATGTACCTGTCCAGTTTTCCCAGCACCACTTATTGAAGAGGGTGTTCTTTCTCCACTGTACATTCCTGCCTCCTTTATCAAAGATAAGTTGACCATATGTGCGTGGGTTTATCTCTGGTCTTTCTATCCTGTTCCATTGATCTATCTTTGTTTTTGTGCCAGTACCATACTGCTTTGATTACTGTAGCTCTGTAGTATAGTCTGAAGTCAGGGAGCCTGATTCCTCCAGCTCCGTTTTTTGTTCTCAAGATTGCTTTGGCTATTTGGGATCTTTTGTGTTTCCATACAAATTGTGAAATTTTTTGTTCTAGTTCTGTGAAAAATGCCAGTGGTAGTTTGATAGGGATTGCATTGAATCTGTAGATTGCTTTGGGTAGTAGAGTCATTTTCACAGTGTTGATTCTTCCAATCCAAGAACATGATATATCTCTCCATCTATTTGTATCATCTTTTATTTCTTTCATCGCTGTCTTATAATTTTCTGCATACAGGTCTTTTGTCTCCTTAGGTAGGTCTATTCCTCAATATTTTATTTTTTTGTTGCAATGGTAAATGGGAGACTTTTCTTGATTTCAGTTTCATATTTTTCATCATTAGTGTATAGGAATGCCAGAGATTTCTGTGCATTAATTTTGTATCATGCTACTTTACCAAATTCATTGATTAGCTCTAGTAGTTTTCTGGTAGCATCTTTAGGATTCTCTATGTATAGTATCATGTTATCTGCAAACAGTGACAGCTTTACTTCTTTACTGATTTGCATTCCTTTTACTTCCTTTTCTTCTCTGATTGCTATGGCTAAAACTTCCAAAACTATGTTGAGTAAGAGTGGTGAGAGTGGGCAACCTTGTCTTGTTCCTGATCTTAGTGGAAATGCTTTCAGTTTTTCACCATTGAGGACCATGTTGGCTGTGGGTTTGTCATATATGTCCTTTATGATGTTGAGGAAATTTCCCTCTATGCCTACTTTCTGCAGGGTTTTTATCATAAATCGGTGTTGAATTTTGTCGAAAGCTTTCTCTGCATCTACTGACATGATCATATGGCTTTTCTCTTTCAATTTGTTAATATGGTTTATCACGTTGATTGATTTGTGTATATTGAAGTATCCTTGCATTCCTGGAATAAACCCCACTTGATCATGGTGTATGATCCTTTTAATGTGCTGTTGGATTCTGTTTGCTAGTATTTTGTTGAGGATTTTTGCATCTATGTTCATCAGTGTTATAGGCCTATAGTTTTCTTTCTTTGTGACATCGTTGTCTGGTTTTGGTATCAGGGTGATGGTGGCCTAGTAGAATGAGTTTGGGACTGTTCCTCCCTCTGCTATATTTTGGAAGAGTTTGAGAAGGATAGGTGTTAGCTCTTCTCTAAATGTTTGATAGAATTCGCCTGTGAAGCCATCTGGTCCTGGGCTTTTGTTTGTTGGAAGATTTTTAATCACAGTTTCAATTTCAGTGCTTGTGATTGGTCTGTTCATATTTTCTATTTCTTCCTGATGCAGTCTTGGCAGGTTGTGCATTTCTAAGAATTTGTCCATTTCTTCCAGGTTGTCCATTTTATTGGCATAGAGTTGCTTTTAGTAATCTCTCATGATCTTTTGTATTTCTGCAGTGTCAGTTGTTACTTCTCCTTTTTCATTTCTAATTCTAATGATTTGAGTCTTCTCTCTTTTTTTCCTGATGAGTCTGTCTAATGGTTTATCAATTTTGTTTATCTTCCCAAAGGACCAGCTTTTAGTTTTATTGATCTTTGCTACCGTTTCCTTCATTTCTTTTTCATTTATTTCTGATCTGATCTTTATGATTTCTTTCCTTCTACTAACTTTGGAGTTTTTTTGTTCTTCTTTCTCTAGTCCCTTTAGGTGCAAGGTTAGGTTGTTTATTCGAGATGTTTCCTGTTTCTTAACATAGGATTGTATTGCTATAAAATTCCTTCTTAGAACTGCTTTTGCTGCATCCCATAGGTTTGGGGTCATCATGTCTCCATTGTCATTTGTTTCTAGGTAATTTTTTATTTCCTCTTTGATTTCTTCAGTGATCACTTCGTTATTAAGTAGTGTATTCTTTAGCCTCCATGTGTTTGTATTTTTTACAGATCTTTTCCTGTAATTGATATCTGGTCCCATAGCATTGGGGTCGGAAAAGATACTTGATACAATTTCAATTTTCTTAAATTTACCAAGGCCTGATTTGTGACCCAAGATATGATCTACCCTGGAAAATGTTCCAGGTGCACTTGAGAAAAATGTGTATTCTGTTGTTTTTGGATGGAATGTCCTATAAATATCAATTAAGTCCATTTTGTTTAATGTATCATTTAAAGCTTGTGTTTCCTTATTTATTTTCATTTTGGATGATCTGTCCATTGGTGAAAGTGGGGTGTTAATGTCCCCTACTATGAATGTGTTACTGTCGATTTCCCCTTTTATGGCTGTTAGTATTTGCCTTATGTACTGAGGTGTTCCTATGTTGTGTGCATAATTATTTACAATTGTTATACCTTCTTCTTGGACCAATCCCTTGATCATTATGTAGTGTCCTTTTTGTCTCTTGTAATAGTCTTTATTTTAAAGTCTATTTTGTCTGATACGAGAATTGCTACTCCAGCTTTCTTTTGGTTTCCATTTGCATGGAATATCTTTTTCCATCCCCTTACTTTCAGTCTGTATGTGTCTCTAGGTCTGAAGTGGGTCTCTTGTAGACACCATACATAAGGTTCTTGTTTTTGTATCCATTTAGCCAGTCTGTGTCTTTTGGTGGGAGCATTTAATCCATTTACATTTAAGGTAATTATTGATATGTATGTTCCTATTCCCATTTTCTTAATTGTTTTGGGTTTGTTATTGTAGGTCTTTTCCTTCTCTTGTGTTTCTTGCCTAGAGAAGTTCCTTTAGCGTTTGTTGTAAAGCTGGTTTGGTGGTGCTGAACTCTGTCAGCTTTTGCTTGTCTGTAAAAGTTTTAATTTCTTTATCAAATCTGAATGAGATCCTTGCTGGGTAGAGTAATCTTGGTTTTAGGTTTTTCTTCTTCATCACTTAAATATGTCCTGCCACTCGCTTCTGGCTTGCAGAGTTTCTGCTGAAAGATCAGCTGTTAACCTTATGGGGATGCCCTTGTGTGTTATTTGTTGTTTTTCCCTTGCTGCTTTTAATATGTTTTCTTTGTATGTAATTTTTGACAGTTTGATTAATATGTGTCTTGGCATGTTTCTCCTTGGATTTATACTGTATGGGACTCTCTGTGCTTCCTGGAGTTGATTAACTATTTCCTTTCCCATATTAGGGAAGTTTTCAACTATAATCTCTTCAAATATTTTCTCAGTCCCTTTCTTTTCCTCTTCTTCTTCTGGAACCCCTATAATTTGAATATTGGTGCATTTAATGTTGTCCCAGAGGTCTCTGAGACTGTCCTCAGTTCTTTTCATTCTTTTTTCTTTATTCTGCTCTGCAGTAGTTATTTCCACTATTTTATGTTCCAGGTCACTTATCCATTCTTCTGCTTCAGTTATTCTGCTATTGATCCCATCTAGAGTATTTTTAATTTCACTTATTGTGTTGTTCATCATTGCTTGTTTCATCTTTAGTTCTTCTAGGTCCTTGTTAAATGTTTCTTGCATCTTCCCTATTGTATGTCCAAGATTTTGGATCATCTTTACTATCATTCTTCCGAATTATTTTTCAGGTAGACTGCCTATTTCCTCTTCATTTGTTAGGTCTGGTGGGTTTTTATCTTGCTCCTTCATCTGCTGTGTGTTTTCCTGTCTTCTCATTTTGCTTATCTTACTGTGTTTGGGGTCTCCTTTATGCAGGCTGCAGGTTCATAGTTCCCATTGTTTTTGGTGTCTGTCCCCAGTGGCTAAAGGTGGTTCAGTGGGTTGTGTAGGCTTCCTGGTGGAGGGGACTAATGCCTGTGTTCTGGTGGATGAGGCTGGATCTTGTCTTTCTGGTGGGCAGGTCCACATCTGGTGGTGTGTTTTGGGGTGTCTGTGGATTTATTATGATTTTAGGCAGCCTCTCTGCTAATGGGTGGGGTTGTTTTCCTGTCTTGCTAGTTGTTTGGAATAGGGTGTCCAGCAATGTAGCTTGCTGGTCATTGAGTGAAGCTGGGTGCTGGTGTTGAGATGGAGATCTCTGGGAGATTTTCGCCGTTTGATATTATGTGGAGCTGGGAGGTCTCTTTTGGACCAGTGTCCCGAAGTTGGCTCTCCCACCTCAGAGGCACAGCACTGACTCCTGGCTGTAGCACCAAGAGCTTTCATCCAGATGACTCAGAATAAAAGGGAGAAAAAGAAGAAAGAGAGAGAGAAAGAAAGAAAGAAAGAAAGAAAGAAAGAAAGAAAGAAAGAAAAAGGAAGGAAGAAAGTTATTAAAATAAAAAATAATTTTTAAGAAAAAAAATTTTTTAAAGAAAAAAAAAAAGCGGATGGATAGAACCCTAGGACAAATGGTGAAAGCAAAGCTATGCAGACAAAATCTCACACAGAAGCATACACATACACACTCACAAAAAGAGGAAAAGGGGGAAAAAATAATAAATCTTGCTCTCAAAGTCCACCTCCTCAATTTGAGATGATTCGTTGTCTATTCATGTATTCCACAGATGCGGGGTACATCAAGTTGATTGTGGAGCTTTAATCCACCGCTTCGGAGGCTGCTGGGAGAGACTTGCCTTTCTCTTCTTTGTTCTCACAGCTCCTAGGGGCTCAATTTTGGATTTGGCCCCGCCTCTGCGTGTAGGTCGCCAGAAGGCGTCTGTTCTTCGCTTAGACAGCACGGGGTTAAAGGAGCCGCTGATTCGGGGCCTATGGCTCACTCAGGCTGGGGGGAGGGAGGGGTGCGGATGCGGGGCAAGCCTGCGGTGGCAGAGGCCGGCGCGACGTTTCACCAGCCTGAGGCGCGCCGTGTGTTGTCCCGGGGGAAGTTGTCTCTGGATCCTGGGACCCTGGTAGTGGCAGGCTGCACAGGCTCCCCAGAAGGGAGGTGTAGATGGTGACCTGTGCTTGCACACAGGCTTCTTCGTGGCGGCAGCAGCAGCCTTAGCGTCTCATGCCCGTCTCTGGGGTCCGCGCTGATAGCTGCAGCTCGTTCCCGTCTCTGGAGCTCCTTTAAGCAGCGCTCTTAATCCCCTCTCCTCGCACACCAGGAAACAAAGAGGGAAGAAAAAGTCTCTTCCCTCTTCGGCAGGTCCAGAGTTTTCCCCGGACTCCCTCCCGGCTAGCCGTGGTGCACTAACCCGCTGCAGGCTGTGTTCACGCCACCAACCCCAGTCCTCTCCCTGCGCTATTACCGAAGCCTGAGCCTCAGTCCCCAGCCCCGCCCGCTCCGGCGGGTGAGCAGACAAGCCTCTCGGGCTGGTGAGTGCCGGTGGGCACCGATTCTCTGTTCGGGAATCTCTCTGCTTTGCCTTCCGCACCCCTGTTGCTGTGCTCTCCTCCGTGGCTCTGAAGCTCCCTCCCTCCGCCACCCGCAGTCTCTGCCCACGAAGGGGCTTTCTAGTGTGTGGAAGCCTTTCCTCCTTCACAGCTCCCTCCCACTGGTGCAGGTCCCGTCCCTATTCTTTTGTCTCTGTTTATTCTTTTTTCTTTTGCCCTACCCAGGTACGTGGGGAGTTTCTTGCCTTTGGGGAAGTCTGAGGTCTTCTGCCAGCTTTCAGTAGGTGTTCTGTAGGAGTTTTTCCACGTGTAGATGTATTTCTGGTGTATCTGTGGGGAGGAAGGTGATCTCTGCCTCTTACTCTTCCGCCATCTTCCCCCTCTCCTTCAGGTCTCTTTTTTGAGCGCACTAATCCTATTCAAAGAAGCAGTTTGAATATAAAGTTACCTCTTCTCTATCTGAAACTCCCACTAGAAGTTCAGTAAATATATATACATATATATGTGTATATATACACATATATGTCTTTTAAGGCATAAACCCACTGGGACAAAGGAAATTTGAGAGGAGGCAATTATAGCAGACCCAGAAGTAAAAGTTTTGGAGGCTGGAAACCAGCAGGACGACTGGTAACAGGTAAAGCAGAACTAAGAAAACTGAATCCTCCTCAGTGGGAGGGCTGACAGTCAATTCAATTTAATTAAAGAATTACTAAAAGGCTCAGGAGTTGGCTAGCACTAGGGACCTGTAGAAGTGGAGGTGAAGATGGGTGAAGTAGAATCACTGAATTTCTGTTTAAAAACCATTAGAATGTCCAGATTCCCTCCAGATTGTTTCATGCCCTTCCTTTGTTCCTCCATAGCCCTTATATTTCCTTTTATATTTCCAAATAATGTACTTTATATTCTCTTTTCTGAATTCTCCCTTTAGATAGTATCTTTTTACTTCCCTACATATTTTTCTATCCCTGGTAGTTTTACTGTCATTTTGGATGATTGATATATCATGTTTACATTATTTTGACTATGTAAATGGTATTTACTGCTAAGCCATATAGGATACTTATTTTTCTTGAAAACATTTTTGTTTTTCATGGAATTAATAAAGGCCTTTCCTTTTTAAATTTGATTGTTTTTATATGCCTATATCCAGAAGAATAAAATGATGTTCAGTAAAATACAGGATGTTCAGTAAAATAAGAACATCTACTTTCACAGGACTAAGGCTTTGAGGAAAAACTGAATTTGACGATAGAGCAAGAGAGTTCAGAATTGGAATTACCAGACAAGTCATATTGATTAAGGAAGCTGGATATCACTTCAGTTCAATTAATCTAATATACTGTATTTTCAGCTCTGTGTTAGGACCTTAGAACACAAACATACTCATTTTCAATATGGTCCATGCCTCACCTGTCACATTCTAGTGTTGTCAGAGGGACAAATAATAAAAAATTTTATCACAATGTATTTGAAGAAGAGTAGAGTGGTAGGAGTGATCGTAAATCAGGAAAAACTTCTCAGTGTCATCAGGCTTGATGATCCTTATGGGACAGATAGGAATTAGTTAGATGGAGATAAAGGAGAGTGAAGTTTCAGACAAAGAGTAAATATTTATAGAATTGCTAGGTATATATTTTAGAGGAAATATTTTTCAGTGCTATTGAGGATAAATCCAGAGGGAGTTAGATTAGTGTGGAGTTAATGCAGTAGTCTAGGCAGAAAATGTTGAGGGATTAAACTAATACACTGCCCAGAAAGCAAGGAACTGACTTGAGAACTAGTATAATATTTGAATTAATAGGACAGTGTTACTACCTGGACATTGAGGGATGCAGTAGACTCTTGGGTAGCATAGATGCTTTTGTTTGGGGTTACTAGATGGACAACCAAGCCATTCACTGAGATATCCACACATGAAGAAGATAGATTTGGGTGGAAGCCAATGACTTTTAGTTCTACTGAGTGTATGTTATTTGTGGAAGATATATCTGAAGAGAATGATGAGGTAAGAAAACATTTTGAGTTGTAAATGATGTTTTAATTCCTTCTCTTGGAATTAGTTGGTCTTCCCCTACCCCAGGCAGTTAGGGTATTCTATCTGCACTGCCACAGGAGAAGAGATGATCAATATAAAGCAGATCAAAAGAATTAATTCTTGGGCTTGATTTCCATAACCCTAGGCCTTACCATAGAGAAAAGATTTAAAAAAATAAAAGCTCATCCTGAAAAAAGATTAAAATATTTATTTTCTGCAAATTTCCTCTCCTCTCTAGACTAAAGATGAATTTTATGGGCTCCAGAAAGGGACCTCCTTTAATCAACTCCAGAGTCTGGAGATTTGGCAAATTACAGTGTTCCCTCACAACAAGCAAGGGCAAGAGCAATAGAAATCTTCTCCTTGTATGTCTATGTAGACTAGCCAGAGAAGGCACCACAGATTTTCCCACAGCTCTGAGTGGTTTGGGATCAAGAGAGTATTTTCCATGCACCCTAGAATGGCTGGTACATGGCTGAAAGTGAGCTGAAATTAAGTCAAGGGAGTGGAGGTTGCAGCACTGATTTTTGTAGGTTGCTGAGCAAAGTAAAAACTAGGGGCAGAGACATCACAGCAAGTGACATTGTAGGTATGTAAACAGATTGTCTTCAAACCCTTCTGTGTCCCCAGAATTTAAAACAAGACAAGGGAGAAAGCAGATTGCTCCTTTAACTGATTGAAATTGTTTTTATTATCAGGTGAAATTAATTCTCAAAATAGAAGTTCAATTACTGAAAAATAATTGAGTTCAATTATGGACAAATAATTGAGTTCAATATTGAAAAATAAAGAAAATTCATTTATTGGATGTGGTGGCTTTGCAGACTAGAATTCATACCTGCTATATACAGTAGACAATTGGATATGCTCACCCGGGATGCAGTTGATAAAACTCATCTGGAGTTGTTGACTTGGAAGTCATTAATGTATCTGTGGTAGTCGAAAGCCTAGCAAGAATCAGATTACTTTGGTAACGTGGAGCAAGAGATAAAAAGGTTAATGGCAAAAATGTCTGAAAAACACGAAGATTCAAACAGGTGGAAGAAGATGGTCCCCTAAAGAATATTGAGGAAGCATTTATTGAGGTCTCCTTTTAAAGGAATAGCATAGGCCTGAAGGTCTGATGTTGCTGACCTTGCATTTCAGTTCAAAAGGGCTACCGCCTAATGTGTCTAGGTTTCATGAGGAATATTATATATTGCTAAAATAAAATGTCTTTCTTGCCTTTCACTGTTTACATAATTAAGCTAAATGACTCCTGCAGTTCTCTGTTTTATATTAACTTTGACTTCAGGTAGAGAGGAGAATTTGAACGTTGGTACACATGAACATTTCAATGAGTTTTTGTTTTTAAAAAAACCAGGGTTTACCACCCCACCCCCAACCCACCGCCAAAACAAGGAACAAACACACAAAAAATAGCCTTCAAATAATGTGCATTAGATTATAGGCAGCTATGGTTCATCATACACAGCTGTATTAGAGAGTAGCCTAAAAAATTAGAGCTTAGTATCTTGATAATTCTTGAGTCTTTGTTAAAGTTTCAATTGTCTTAAAGTAACCTATAGTAATAAATTTCCTCTGGTGTGCATGCTAGTATTCTTGAGTACTTTAGAGATATAGACCCTTATTTAGGATGAAGCTGAAGAGGCTGCCAACACTTCATGTGTCAGCCTTGGTAAAAACTGATGTTCATGTGTTTCTGTCAGTTGTCACGTGGGATGGATTTCAGCTGCCATTGTGAATATAAAAAGCTCACTATCCCATTACTAATTCCCGTGAGTTATTTAGTCCTGTCTTTCTTTTTCTAAAGGTTAAACTCTTATCTTTCTGCTAAAAAGTTAGATAATTAACATTCTTACTTACAAGGCTTCTATAACATCTGTAGATTATGCACCATTAATCAAGTTCCTCTGCAGGCATGATTGACTTTTGCAGAGAAACTTGGGGAATAAATCCTTTCTCTTTAGTAATAACTTTGTTGTTATTATGCTTAAAAAAGTCTCTGTGTGAGAAAGTCAATTTAGAGTAACAGTCTCTAGCTACTTAAAATGGGTATTATAAAACTATATAAGAGAAATAAGAGCAAATGATGTATTTTAGAATCTTTGAACCTTGACATTTCTTTGCATTAAAAACTTTAGAATTTATGATTTCCAAAGCCTTGCATATTTATAAAATCATTTGTATTGACATTTAACTTCTCCATTTTCAAATGATAGAAGCAAAAATTAAGGATATATACTTTTTTAGCATTTTAACTTGAATTTAGAATTCACTTATATGAAAAAGACACATATAAAAAATCAGATTTTTAACATTGTAGAATTTCTGTGCCTGAATTATTTTGTCAAGAACACCTGCACAAGGCAAGTGCTGGACATTTTTAGAAAATATGTCCTAGAAATGATTTGTTCATGGAAAAAATCTGTTTTATATCTGTGATGTTTCCTTGACATTTGCCTTCTGCTACAGATTTCTTATAATGCCTCCTTGATCTTTCTGAGGAGATAGATTGTGGAAACTTTTTGGAAGCTGTAGAGATCTATTAAACATCGAAATAAAATCTCTTCTTTTCCATCATAAGACCTTATTTTCATTCGCTTCCTTTTGTTCCCTTCTCCTTTCTTTTTCCTTTCCCTGAGTGATAGAAAATACCAAAGCGCTTAAAAAAAAGCAAGTATTAACATAAGATTCTTTTTTTTTGGTTGGACAACAAAAAACACACATGAATTGGGTCAATAAAACTAAATATCAGTGTTCAATGCCAAGTATATTAATAAAATATCTTGGCCTAAATGGCTCTTTTTCTAAATTTTGAATATAAGAATGACTTTCACAGAAAAAAAAAATTGACAAACTTGACATAGAAGCATATAGTTTTTTAATCTCAGTAGTAGTCACAGAGATAGTTTTTTTAGGCAGAGGATCCAGAGTGTTGGAAGAGAGGAGTCATAATAAAAAGAAAACAGGGTAGTGCCAATAGATTTGAATTAGGTGTTCTGATACATTATAGAGTCTAGGTATCTTCTAAAAATCATCAATTAATCAAGATCTTTGTATAAGACTAAGGTCTTGAAAAGGTGATACATAGAATAATTAGTCATCAAGTAACTTGTCTCTATTTATAAAAAAAATTGCTTATGAAAATCATTACATTAGTGTTCACTTAAAGTTTAATCTCTAACCATTTAAAAATCTTCATAAATTAGTTTGCATTAACCTCTATTTCTTCTTCTCTTTCTGGTGACCTTCTATTCATCCTTAAAGAGGCAAAGAAAATGTCTTCTCTGTGAAGGTCTTGGAACCCCTTTATTCAGAAACAATCCTTTTCCTTGCTATGAACCTATGTAATTTGGAGCATAGCTTAAACACTTTGCATCTTACTTTCTTTATGTGTTTTGTTTCTCTATGTTAAATGTGGTATAGGCAAAGGCCAGGGCTATATTTCAGCCATCATATTCCCCGAACTGAGCTCAGTGCCTGACATGAGCAATCATACTTTAAAAACATATGTAAAAGTATAGAAATTTATATTCTCAGCGTTAGAAAAAAGAAGAGGCACAGTTAATATCTTGAGATTAGGAAATGCTAAACATAATGATGTCAGAACAAGCATTGAGGCTATCAAGTACCAATTTGTACCCAGATCTAATGACTGAGCACCTTTAAAGGTGCATTGTATCAAGAGTTCAGCAGATATAGACACAAGTAATTCTACTCACATGTTGTTCTCATAACTTTGAATTTTAAATGTATATGTTCCTTTTATTCTTAAGTAAATTGAGAGCAAAGTTGACCAGAGAGATGGAAATTGTACTTCTATGGAGATTTTTAGTGTAAGCGCACACAACTTCTTAGTTCTAGTCTCTCTCTCTCACTATGTATATATTCTTGTTTGGACAATAATTTTTTCTGGCATATTTTTTCACTACTATATCCCCAATAGTTAGAATGATGGCTGACACACTGTTTATTGAGTAGGAACTCAGTAAATATTTGTGGATGGCTACACATTTCTGTATTATCAAGGTAGATCATACATGGAAACAGAAGACATGGTCCTTGTTTAGCAGCTGGTGATACCTAGGTGACTAGATCACTTCTAATACACATTAGTCAGTTTCACTAAACACCATTTCTGCTAAAATTAGAAATATTTTCATTCGGTTCTCAGTGTAGTATTTAATAAAGATAAACTAATCACAAAACCCTGTGAGTAAAGCTGTGTTGGTCTCTATCCCCAAAGTTCAGAGGACAAATTGATATGAACATTAGCCTATTTCCTCTAATAAATCAGTTTGAACATTGATTGTAATATAATAAAACATATTTTCTAAAAGTCGTAATTATAAATATTGTCAACAAATAAGAAATAAAGTGTTTAATAAGGTGCCTGTAGAGCTTCCATGGCGAAAAGAATGCTTAGCTTTTTTTTTTTTTTTTTTTTTTTCTGTACGCGGGCCTCTCACTGCTGCGGCCTCTCCCGTTGCGGAGCACAGGCTCCGGACGCGCAGGCTCAGCGGCCATGGCTCACGGGCCCAGCCGCTCCGCGGCATGTGGGATCTTCGCGGACCCGAGCACGAACCTGTGTCCCCTGCCTCGGCAGGCGGATTCTCAACCACTGCACCACCAGGGAAGCCCAAGAATGCATAGCTTTAAGAGCAATATATAAGATTTATAGATCTCCAATAATCTTAACATTTTAGAGTTGAAAATTTTAGAGTTTTATTTGTTCGAAAACTGTCTCTTCTCCTACATGGAGGGCAAGCGGAGATCAAAGGAAAAAGGCACACTACTCCAGATTGGTAGGTGGCAGTTTTAATAAGCAGGGGATCCTACAAGACTTGTTTTGGGGGGCCACAAGATAAGATGATTTCTGCACCCACCCACCAGAATCTTAAGAGTTTATGTAAAGCTTTAACTGAGTGTAGTCACATACACAGTCAAGATGGTCTCAATAACACCTTACTCTCTCAAGGCTATGTCCTTGGAATAGCTCCCACTGTGGGAACGGTAGGTAGAGTGTACATTCCAAGAACAGGGGATGAGGTAGAGAAACTTATTGCCTGAGTTCAGCTCATGGGTCAACCAGTGGTCACATCCTCTTGATTACCTCCCCCAAGTTTAGAAAATTATTATATATTTTTAAATGAAGGAGTGAGATGTAGAGCCTTTAGGACTAAGCAAGGACATATAGGACAGTTCGTCCTTAGAAGAGAATTCATGACTCCTGGCTCCCCATTTAATGCCTGTTTCAGTACACCACTATTGTTCAGTATACCTCATAATTTAATGAAGTCCACATCTATTCAAATGTTAAACTAATTTAACCATTATTACAAGGTAGAATTAAATGTCTTAAGTAACAGTCATCCATGCAAATCAGAGCAGGAAGGCAATGTTTTTCTAAATTGATAAAAAACCACATCCTCTGTATAATTCATATGTTATGAAGAGCTCCATCATGTGAAAAGTTTGAGAACTTCAGTGTAGTTAATCCCAGATTTCATGAGCCCTTGGCATTATGATAGGCCAAGATTTTCCTTGAGTTGCCCCAATTTCTCTGGCTCTTCAATTGAACTTTTGTTTGTCCATTAAAAAATAATAATAATAATGGTAATCTGTTTCAAAATCTCTGTTTCTAAAAGCTATTTTGTACCACCTTTCACTGACTGGAAGATTATGTTTGGGAGACTGATGTGAGCTGGTATCTTCGGATGTTGTAGATAATTCTTTAAAGTACTCAGTGTTTGAAAAATGGTATGTGAATCAATAAATAATTAAAATAATGATGATGACAGAGGAAATTTTTGGGGAAAGTATTTCAAACTGAATCATTGAATTAGTCTTTCAACATTTCAATCAGAAAGGCAAACAATGGAACATATACAAATTAATATCTTGGTCAGGTGGAGAAGTTTAAAAAATCCTTTAATAGAACTGAAAGTGTAGCTATTGATTTCTTAGGAGATAGGATTGTTAAAGGCTGAATTGCTTCTATGATTAAATCACAAGCTTCAGCTTTGACATCAGTGTTCCCTTCAGTCAAAATCACAAAGGATATCTGCAGATCCCTAGAGCTGTTTCTCTGAGTAAACTAGTAAAACATAAATATTTCCCTGAGGGGTTTTGATCCAGTGCTAGATTAGCTGCTTGAAGTTGATCATTTCAGTCTTTCTTAGAGAGATCTATAGAAGCTAGTTACCTACTTGACTTGCCCTTCTGTATCTAAGAATTAAAATGGATAACAGTTGAAGCCTCTGCATTTACTTAGTGTACTGCAGGGCAAGATGGAAATGCAGGTTCCTAATGTCCAGCCTTTTATGTTTCTACCTTCTGGGTTAGATATTATTGCTTTTGGTGCTTGAAAATATTATATTCTAGAAAGGGAAGTTAGGTATTTGAGTTCAGAATTCATCACCAACCACCCTTTAATCTCATGAGTAAAATAAACCACCATTAAAAAAATAATCTTATGAAACAAATTATACTTACACCTAATCTAAAACCCCAAAGCAGGTTGCAATAATAATGATTGAGTGGGACGAGTGGGGTGGAAGAGCAGGTAATATTTTAATTAAATAAGTTTATTGGATAATATAAACTTGGTTATATACAAACCCAATCATTGCCTTATTTTCTCCAATCATTACCTTCAACCATCTTTCATTGATTATCCTTTTTCTGACCCATAATAACATCTTGGGAGATCCCAAGGTTTTCCCATCATTTTCTGTTATTAAAAAGTGCATTCTAGTTTTGTCCAATTTAAAACTTGAATTTCATCATTGTCTCTCCTCCCAATGCTGGCCAAGGAGCATTGCATTTCCAGGACTTCACCCCTTCACCCTTCAGGCTGAATCTGATTACCCCATTGATAGTGGTGGGAGGAGGTGTTGCAGAAACAGGCAATAACCTTTTAAACTCACTGGTATGTGTCCCTGCTCTGAATATTTATGTACATAACAATGGCCAGATGTGGATGCCCTCCATCTGGCAGGCATCAAATGCTGCTCTTCCAGATACAAGTGTGATTCTTTGGGACCCCTGAGATGTTCCTTTCCATCTCACAATCCCAGAGGTGGGAGATTCACTAGCTCTAATTCCTTTATCCACCTTTCCTTTATTTTCTCCACCTTCAAAAGTTCCAGCCCTTTTCTCAGTGTCTCTGCTCTTTGTGGTCAGCCCTTACTGGTTGGGGACAAGGGAGATGACTCAAACCTGGTTACCTTCTCTAATGTCTACTTGACTCATAGAAATCTACTACATTCTCACCACCACAAATCGTGAAAATGCAGGCTGCTCCATTGTTCCTGTCTCTTCACATTGTCTTTTCTAGGCAATTCTCTTTTCTGCCAGCTCATGTAGGCCCCAGAAGATTAGTGAGCTCATGGCATCCACTGACTTTCATCCAAGAAATGTAATGCCAATCTCCTCTCCTGGAAAGTTACTCCTTACTTGGCTGTTGGGTAGGGTGAACATATATTTGATTGTCCAAACCAGGTCACTTTTGAGAATACAAGAGGTTAGAGTCATAAACCAGGACTTTCCTAGGCAATTCTAGAGATGTATTACCCTATTAATGGGAGAGTAGGGAATATTCTGTCGGTAGGGCTCCCCCTTGTGAGTAAAGTGAGCCACAGTGCTCTCTCCCTAGGACAAAGTCTCAAGACTAAAGCGACTCTCCTCCCTTTCTCCCACTAGCATTTGGTTTATTTGTGGGGAAGGGATAGGGCAGTGGAAGTTATTGGTGTGTGTAACAAAGTAGGTTTGGCTACAATCAAGCTGTCTGGCCCCCAGGTATTTGTGCTTCAGTTTAGAATATTAGGTATTTGATGCCCTTTTGTTCTTAGCTTTCAATGCTTCCTATCAGTTATAGGGCAAGAGGAAAACAGCCTGTTCAACTTCAACTTAAATATAGAAATTTAATTGTAAAAATCAGATATTTAAGGAATCGTGGTTTTCATATAGGACTAAGTAACTCATATAACTTATTTTCAACTAATTATGTGGTAAAGGGTGTGGTTTTCCAGAAAAAAAAATAAAAACACGCTAACACTCCAAAGACTATTGCCTTCTTAATAATTTTCATTCTACAAATATGTCATCTATCTCCTCTATCACTGATTTCTCCCTCTTTACAGGGCAATTCTCCTCAACATACATGTATGCTATAATACATTATCTTTCACTTTAACCAAAAACTCAGTCTGTTTTAATTCTACCTTCTGTGCTTGCGACTATGTAATTTCTCTGTTCCGTTTCATTTCATCATTTCTCAAAATAAATGTTTATATATGTTTTCAAACTTCCTTTTCAATTTTTTTCTCAACTTTCCAAGCTTTCCTCCCTCTTCTATACTCAATTGCTCTTGTTCATAGTTACCAGTGGCTAAATCCAGTGTTCACTTCAATTCCTCATCATGGCCTCAGCAGAATTCCGTAATGTTGGCCTTCCCTTCTCAATACATTCCTCCATTTGTGGTTTGAGACATAAACACTGGTGACTTTCTTTTTACTTCAACTGTGGCCCATTTCAAACTTCTTTGGGAACTTCCCCTTTTCCAAATCTTCAATCTACAGAGTAAGGAAGGGCTCATTCCTGAGCTCTCTGCTTTCCTTTCATATACTGTTTTATTAGGTGATCCAGTCCTGTAACTTAAGGTATAATCTATATATAGGTGATTTTCAAATATATGTTTCTAGCCATGATCCCTCCAGACTTGTACAGTTAATGGTCTTCTCAACTTCTCCACTCTTAACCATTTTATTTAAGACAGAGTTCTTGATCAATTTTCACTTCACTCTATATTCCTCAGATCAAGTAAATGAAATCACAAACATCCAAGCAAAAATCTTAAGAGTTAACCTTGATTCTTCTCCTCCAATATCCTATGTCTAATCTGTCAGCATAGTCCTATAACTTTTATTCCAAAGTTTATAATAAACCTGTCCACATAACTGCTATCTTGAATGCTAGCCCCATAGTCCAGATACTACAGGCTATCTTCAGATGGATTATATACTGATATTGCTAATCATATTAATAGGATCAGAGTCATTTTCAGAAGTAAAAAGTTCTAAGCAATTCATTTTCTCTGATATCACAATATGGATAATTTGTGGCTCTTTAGGATGACTTTTATTTTAACTTCTTATTTTCCACAAATTTCCAAAACATATTTCTTCTTTACTCTAGGGAGGGAAGAAAACAAAGCCTGTATGCAAAATTCCAAAACTCCCCAGACCCAGGTTTGAGACTTGAAATCCTTTAAAAATAGTTTACTCTCATTTAGGCTTCATTATATTAGTCATACTTTATCTTATTTATACTATTAAAAGTCTCTTGGAGGCTAAGGATATTATGTGCTTACTTAGTACTTTCATTAAAATAATTATACATTTTTACTTTCACTCTGACTGAAGTGGAGAGGAGTGGGTTAGGGGATAAGTTTTCTAAAACACAATATATACAAGATGTGAGCCAAAGGTGAATATGTATAGTGGACATTGTGGTTCTTCCCCCATATCCATTCTTCTGTCTGTGGGTAATTCCCCATACAACTTCTGAGAAGCCTAAGTGTTTTGGAGGAAATTGGCTTTATCTCTGGGTCTGGGGTTAGGTCATATGGCTCACTCCTAAGCTCGTTAGAATAAACCCATCCCTTAGCCACAGATTCATGAGTAGGTATGTGATTCAATTTGAGCTAAAAAGACATGAGAAAAGATTTTTGAGAGACTTCTGGGACATGAACTATGTCTTCTGAGAGAACTTCCAAAAGTAACTCTGTTTCTATGGGAAGCAAGTAGTCCTGAGAGTTGATAGTGGCTATCTTTTGTTGGGTAAGTCAGCCTCAGAGTGAAACAGAAATTTAAAGAAGCAAATCCATTATACAGAAAGATCATCCTGCTGTGGAATTAAGTCACTTCTGAGGCCTCCCCATACTTTTGGACCTTCTGAGCAGGAAAACCAATGCATCTCATTTTATTGTTTAAGCCAGTTTCAGCTGTGTTTTCTGTTGGTTACATTTGAATACCTCCTAAGAAGCACAGTGATTTAGAAGAAAGAGTAGATAGCTCTGCTTCTTTTAGTGTTTTCAAAAACCTGAGAAATGAACATTTTTGCTCTTAAAAGAAACAAAAGCAGAAAAGAAGTGGAGAAACTTGATAATTTTGTAACCCCTTTTGAGTTGGAATGTTTTCACCTTAGCCTCAATATTGTGTGAAAAATAAGCATCAGGAAATCTGTGTTCATATGTTAGTACACACATCATTATACAACATAGTAACTGTTGTCCCTTTAGTTGTTGAGATATCTTACTTTTGGATTTGTTTCACCATTGAATGGGCAATCCAGAAAACAGATCACAAGATGAAAGCAAACCATAATCAAAAGAAAGCAATTACCAATGAAACAAGAGATTTTAAACTGAAGTCAAAAGGATATTTTCATTTTAACAATATGATAAAAAGAATGAGATTACTGAAAGCACAGGGTAATCAACTTCCCCACTTACTTGGATTGTTTTAGGGGTGAGATGTCTCCAGATCCATTAAAAGTAAACATTACTACTGCTTTCCTCACCTCAACACTCCTTATCCTCCAATCTGTTTGAACTTTATATCCTTTTGGGCAAAAAACCTAAATCATATTAATACTCATTTTCTCCATGATAATATAAATTTTACTCTTTGAGCCATTCAGAATTCAAAAAATTATTTCAATAAGAAAATTGATTCTTGCAATCAAATATTTGGGTTTTCAAAACTATTATCCTTATTTTGATTTTAAGAACCCATTCCGACAGTCAAAAATCTAAGATTCAACACTTTGTCTTCCTAGTCTGACTCTCCTCTAAGTTAATAAATCTCGGTCTCAAGGTCCAATTTTAACTATGGAAGACCCACAGTAAAAGGCATTACTGGGAATAAAAAGCCCCCAAAACAAACAAACAAAAAACTTTGGGTTGCTCTTTCAAATGTTATCCTACTGTGAATATTAAATTTATATAAACCAGAGGTTTCATGTGCCTTCCCTTTCCTTCTCAGTGGGTGCTTCTCTTAATTTGCTAGGTATTTAGAAGTTTAAGTTTAAATGTCTCTTCATATGTCCTCTGCAAATTGCTTCTCTGTGGTTATGGGTCTTTCCAATGCTCTTTGGGGCTGCTTGTTGGTGTTGTTGATTATCATAATACTTGCAAACCATAGTCCTCTTAGTAGACTAATGGCTCTTCTTTGATAAGGTCTTGGAGTGAATGGAAGGAGCACATCTCTCTTTTTGCACTCTGTCATTCAGTCTCCAAAAGGCTTATACAGCAAACTGCAGGTATACACAGTCAGGGAAGTGTCATAAGGAAATTACAACATAGGAGAGAAAAAAATTAAAGTTCTAGCCAGTTGGGACTACCCTTTGAACCTGCTATTCGAGTTCAAATATTGATACATCTTTTACAAATACATCTTAATTTGGAGGGGCACTGCCATGGTTACTCCCTGCTTTTCTGATCTCAGGTTTGTTGTTTATGTTCTTTATCTACCCTTTAAATTTCTCTGTTGACCTCATCTCCCTCTTGAAAAGGCTAACTTCCTCTACAGGTTGAGCTCTTACCGCTTATATCCTTTCTGAGTCCTACAGTCTCAACAGGGCTTCCAGATTTGGCTAGGTGGGCATGTATGTTTGCAACTACCTAGTCTCCCAGGCTCCAGTCCCATGAAAGAGGGTTAAAGTGAATCACAATTTTATGTTCTTTTCCCCCATTCACACTGGTGTTCTCACTGTTAGAGGACCTGTTAAGAAAACTCATCGTAGAAGCACAAGCTTTTTTTTCCCCCCCCTTAAATATAGCATAATATAAACCTCTATTGAGGAAAGAATATTTCTTCTATTAGCTATGCTGTTGCTGCCGGTGGGTCTGCAATATTGTACAATGGAACACTTGGAGTCTGGCGTTGGCACAAAGAAACACAGTAGCTTTTAATTGTTGCTTTCTCTGTTGGATGGGGAATGCATGAGTCTTGAATTAATTCCTGGGATTCATATTTTCCTCTGACATGCAGGGTGGGGTTGCAGATTTCTGTCACCACATCTATGTGGGGGTTCCTTTAAAGTCAAGCCAAAAGTTCATTAAATTTAAAAAAATTCCTTGATTTTGTTTCAACTTAAAAAGCTTTTTGACCTTGGGCATGTTATATATCAATAACACCAAGCTTGGTTTTATAATTTAGCAAATGGCAATTATACAAGTTGTAGTGCTTCAGATATTGGGAAACTTTTAGCATATCACATTTTGTTTGTACCTCTAACATAATCTTTACCACATTCTGCCTTGTATTGTAATTACATAATTAGTCATGTGTTAAGGATCTTCTTTAACAAGGCAGTATTCTGCTAGGCACTGTGAGGAAATAGAAACATATGCATTTTTCTCTCTTCCACTAGGTGGTGATATCCTTGAAAGAAGGGCCTTATTAATTATTATACCTCCGATAACATGTAGCAGTGCTTTGTTCAAAGTAATTTAGAGATTAGCCACAAGAACAGAGGATGAGAAAACTATTTTCACAAAATTTGCAAGGCTATTACCGAAGTACATATAATACACTGACCTTTCTCTCGAAGTGATCAGAGAATAGTTCAGATCTTTGACTCCTATGGTCTAATCATAGACCTTGACATTTTAACCAGGAATAGAGAGTAGTGTGGCTTTTTCATCACGGCTTGTTCGTTGTAATCAAGTTGCTGGGTCATTACTTCTGATCAATCAGAATTATCGCCTCCCATGACCTACAGGTGAATGTTGTTTTCTTTAAAAGAAGTGCTCATAATTTTTTACTGTGTTTTGTCCCTTTTTCTTTGGTATGATATTTTTCAGACTGTGGGTGCTTAACGAATGTTAAAGATAATTCTTTATTGACCTGACTGGGTTTGGGGGGCTTTCAAAGTTTTCAAGGAAGCTTTTTAAATGTTTTGTGATCTTTAGGATTTTAAAATAGAATTATGATGACCTTTCCAAAGCAAGAAAGCAGAAACTTGCTCCAATCTGAAAGCCAAGCAGTTAAACCTGATACGATTGTTCCCTTTTGGCTCATTAATTGCATCTAAGTGGGCACAGAGAACTGAAGCTTTTGTTAAATAATTGACACACTGTTAATTCCAATTTGTAATATGATCTGGGAATGGTATAATAATAAAGTACAAAATGGTCTCCATGGCATAAAGTGGAGGGGAGAGTCAGATAAATGCTGCCTAGAGACCAAACTAGATAACTTAGGTTCTCTCCATATCCTCTGTATGGGTGTTGATGCCAATTATGATGCTTATAAGCTTATGGTGGCTTTATCACTGCCAAGACCACAGGAAAATGGCCTTGTAAGTAGCCGTGTACCACTTGTATTTCTAATTGCTGCTGGAAAAAGTTATGAAAAATGTAGTTATTTGACAGTTCTGGAGGTCAGAAGTCAAAAAATGGGTCTTAATGGGCTAAAATCAAAGTATCAGCAGAGTCTCTAAGGAAGAGACCATTTCCTTGCTTTTTTTCCAGTTTCTTGAGGCCGATACATTCTTTGGCTCATGATCCCATTCTTCTGTCTTCAAAGCCAGCGGTGTAGCATCTTTGAATCGTTCTCCTGCTTTGATATTCCTGTTTCCCTCTTGCAAGGACTCTTATGATTACATTGGGCCCACCTGGATAATCCAGGATAGTCTTCCCATGTCAAGGGCCTCAACTTACACCTGCAAAGGCAAAATTCGTTTTGGCATAAAAGGTAATAATTCACAGGTTTTGAGTATTAGGATGTGGACATCTTTGGGGGGGACCATTATTTTGCCTACCACATGCTAAAAGTAAAATTTTGAAGGATAATTATATATTTTGATGATATTTTCAAGGTATAAGAAGAGAATACTGTTTCTATATCAAAATGATAAAATTTAAAAAAATTTATTCATGTTAGTGCTAGGTATTTACTGAAGATTTTCTTATCTTCTATTACATGACCTAGATAATGAACTTATAATGCCTACCTCATAAGATTCCTTGGAAAGCCTTATGTTGCTTTTTGTATCAACACCTAGTGTGCTCATTTCTTGACTTCAAATTCATTAACTACCTACTCAGGGAGGGTTGAAGCTTTAACTGTTAATTCTCAGTCAGCACACTCTTTGATAAGTACTTGGGCTGGTCATTAAATGCAGCTCAAGATAGCATTTGGAAGGTCCTTGATGTGGCCCCAAGAAGAAGAACGCACAGATATTCTACTGTGTGCTAACTCTATCTCCTAGAATAAGACAGTCAAGGGAAAAATAATATTCCATTTGGCTAATTCCACTACTTGCTAGAAAGTTCAGTCTTCAAAGGTTTCATCAGAAAGAATTGTAAAGCTAAGTGCTTAATATCAGAGAGTATTAGGTCTATGATCTCACTGGTTGGTGACTGGACATTAATCAAATTAATGTCTTCAGTTAAATAGACTTGAAAAAATAGAACAAATGACAGCCAGTAGGTATTTTAGTCAGTTAATAAATAGACTGCTGTTATATCCAGAAGAAAATGGATGAAAATTGAATTCAACATGATAAAAATATTGTTAGTTTTAACCTTAAGACAGATTGGCAAGTACTTGCTGTCAAAAATTTGTTTACACCTAAGTTTTCTCCTCTCGATTTTGCTATGTAAATAAACGAATTCTATGTCCTCTGCATTCTGTTGGAGTTCATCTGAAATCCTGATCTAATACTGTAATTTTATTGTCATTTGATATTGAGTTATCAGAATTTATTTGGAAATATGTATCCTTTGTGTGGCTGCCTTAAATATTCATTAATCTAGAAGTTTATTATTTTAATTTTTTTTTTTTTTTCCGGTACGCGGGCCTCTCACTGTTGTGGCCTCTCCCGTTGCGGAGCAACAGGCTCCGGACGCGCAGGCTCAGCGGCCATGGCTCACGGGCCTAGCCGCTCCGCAGCATGTGGTATCTTCCCGGACCGGGGCACGAACCCGTGTCCCCTGCATCGGCAAGCGGACTCTCAACCACTGCGCCACCAGGGAAGCCCTATTATTTTAATATTTTGGCTGGTGGTGATAAAATAGGCTACAATTGGAGAAACTATATGTACTGTCATGTTTCTAATTTTAATAATGCATAAAATCATATGTTTTTGCAGATTTGATTTAGCGCTTCTTGAAAGGGTTAGCATTAAATGAAAGTTTTATTTTGTAATCCCATTGGTTATATAAAATTACAAATTTTTTTAACATTGAATACATTCGTGTAAATGTGCCATCAAATAGCTAATAAGGTATAAAAAAAAATCATTAGCCTTTCTTCAGAAAGATATCTAAGCTGATGAACTATAAAATTTTGAGTTCTTCTGAGTGTCACTTGGAGTTCTGGGGGATGTCTCTTTTTGAATTCAGAAATCATAAATTGAATATCTTGATATACTTGAGTAAGCGGGAAATGAGCACTGCTTTTGCAATTGACTCATAGACGTGATCCTAAGCAGGAGGGCAAGGATGAAGAGGGTAAGAATGAATAATAAATGTATTTGAAAATGAGATTTAACATGTAGAGAGCACCAGAATTTTTCCAGTACTCTAAAGAATCAGTTTCTTTTTATTTTACCATGCTTCTTAAAGAATAGAATATGTGACTGATAGATTATTTCATCCTTACTTATTCTGTCCTACAATAAAAATAAAGTGTTTAGAAATATTTCTTATTGTAATAATATGCCCAAAGCCTCTTCATTTTACAGATCCTATGTAGGAAAACATATTTTTCTCTTTCTTCCAGTAATATTTGTAGTTAATATATTAAAAAAATTTTTTGTAGGAATTTGCTTTGCTAACTTGACATTGGGGTTATTTCAATCACAAACAAGTGACAATGGAATCAGAAGTATATTTTATGGGGTGAAAAATTTCATCACAACTTCAGATCTTTTTTAGGCTTAAATATTGCTTTCATTTTTTTCTTTAAGGTTTCTAAAGAATTCCAGCCTCCCTACTGTTGCTTCTCTACATAGATTCATGTTGAATATGTATTTCCCAGCATCTAGAGATGCTGATTCAGTGTAGTTGGTGACAGGTGTCTCAATGACAAAGGCAGGAAGCCTTTAAAATCTTCAGTTTGGGAGTGTCAGCATGGGTATGACATAGGCCCATGCTGACAATCTAAAATGAAAGCTCTTGGCATAATTGCTTTTCATTCAAAAGTTAAGAAATGCAGCTGCGTCCTCTTCACCTCCAATTCTTGCAATCTCCATGCATGGAATGGAGAATTTCCTCCTTCATTTCTGAATTTCCATTCCTTCCTTCTCTAAAGTAACTAAAGATCAATGAACTTAGTGCTATTCTGGTTCTTACTAAACTTAGCCTGGACAAAATAATCCATTTAGCTGGAAAATAAATCCAATATAAGGAGAAAGAGTCTGTGTTCTTATTTACAAAGGAGCGAATATCTCTTTTCCTTCCAGTGACAGTGGCACACAGCCACTGCAGCACAACCTCAGGCAAAATAGAAGAAGAAAGGAGAAAGCACTGCCTTTCTCCAGAAATGACTCACAATATTTATTCAGATGACAAGATGAATAAATTATCTGAAGATTTATAGGATTTATTAACTCTTTTGCATGAGTTATAGGTTAATTGCCCTATAAGAATATATAGGGCAATTCTATATATAGGGCAATTCTCCATGAATTGCTCTTAGCTGTGTGTGGCAAACTGTGTAGATAAACACCCATATGTTAATCATTTTTAGAAATAAATCTGATGTAAGAAAAACAATAGTCTCCAATGGGTTAAAAACCAAGGTATAATTAATATAATTCTGTATTTCTGCACATGGATTAATTACTTACATGTTTTCTGCCTGAATTTAACTACACATATATACAACTCTTCATAATTTGCTAAGGAAGCTTTTGTCACGATGACTTCCTATGCAGCACATTGAATTGTTGAATAAAGGCTCTCCATAAATGAGAATCATTATAACTTTAGGGCTTCTGGATAATTTGAATCGGTTTTACAATACACAGTTGGGTAGTAAAAAAGGAGCCACTGATGGCCACAGGAACAGCCTTGACAATTGTCAGCTTATCATACATCCAGTACAGTACCTCTGAATTTGATCGCTGTCAAGAACAAATCATAGGTAAATGGATACCAATTCTGATAATGAAGCAGACTAAAATGGTTCAAGACCTTCTTACTAAATTTAAGGGAAGGCAGCATCAGAGCCAAATAGCTATTGTACAACCAACATTTTTCTTTTTGATTACACTGCGGTAAGGCCTCTGAGAGACCGGTAGGTTTAGGAATGTGTAGAAGCTAGTCGTGAGGTTAGCGTACAAATATGTATAAAAGCAAAAAGTATCCTCATGTGGGCATTTTTAGAGTCAAACAGGATAATTAGAAATATTTAGCTATTTAAGTCACCATTATCATTAACTACATGTGGGTAGGTTCAAATTATTAGCTTCTACTGAAAGAAAAGTGCTTGTCTTTTGAGCAGCACACTATGTTTTGTGTTCTATGAAGCAAGAATTCCAGTGTAATTCTTGAATGTTATTTTCAGGTTTTTCTTTCCCTCCCTTCCTCCCTTCCTTCCTTCCTCTCTTTTCCTTCCTCTCTTCCTCCCTTCTTCCCTCCGTCCCTTCCTTCCTCCCTTCCTCTCTCCCTCCCTCTCTCCTTCCCTCCTTGCTTCTTCTTATTTTTTTTCTTTTATTTGTGACTGGCAGATATGATACCTTAAGCACTAAAGCCTGTAACTACAAAAAACGTGCAGATGGGACTTTTTATTTAAGTAGCATATACAGATTTTGATTTAGTAGAGGCAGAAAATTAACATTGTGCTTCTGTGATTGTGATCTAAAAAGGTCCTTGAAAAAGCCCTTGAAGATTTAGTACAAGCTCTCCTCTTGGCACATATATTATCCTGTTTAAAGATAGTGATATTCTTTAATCACTTTCATTAAAATGTTACAATATCATTCAAAATGAATGAAGCCATAGGTTGCTTAGTTAGTTTACTCTGTCAAACAAACTTCTGTATATTTCAGAGGGCAAGTCTACAGGTTCTCATTTTCCCTGTGTTTTCTACATACTCTTCAAAGTATGGATTCTGTTGGACTACGGCATTTGAGGAATGCTTTTGTACCCTGTGTTTTTTCAGTGTACCAGCTGCGGAGTGATTAGTGAATCATTTTAGGACATTACATACTAATTACTAAAATGATTAAGGCTCTTTCCTCTCCTATATTCAATCTCTTAACCCATCATTTTCCACTTTCACAATTTAAACGCAGATTATCCAAATTTTAATTCACTAACATGCTCATTTAGCTGAAGATCAAATTTTGTTTCTGAGACATTTACATCGGTTTTCCCTGATCTCTTGCAACTGAAAAGGCAGACTACCATTCTTGGCCAAATGGATGGAAAGAGGGGAGAGGGAGAGGAGGATGGGGGAGGAGAGGAGGAGAAGGACGGAGATTTGCTTATTCTTGGACTGCTTTGGGGCTAAATTGTCCATCTCACCAAGAACCTCACTGAAACCTAATCACATGAAGAGATTGATGGCTTTCTCCTCCACCAAGGGTAAACTTCACAGCATCGTACACTAAGTAACATTCCAGACAGATGGAGATAAGACAATATGTACTTTTATTTATTTTTATTTTCTTAATTTTTTAACATCTTTATTGGAGTATAATTGCCGTACAATGTTGTGTTAGTTTCTGCTGTATAACAAAGTGAATCAGCTATATGTATACATATACCTCCATATCTCCTCCCTCTTGCGTCTCCCTCCCACCCTCCCCATCCCACCCCTATAGGTGGTCACAAAGCACCGAGCTGATCACCCTGTGCTATGCGGCTGCTTCCCACTAGCTATCTATTTTACATTTGGTTGTGTATATATGTCCATGCCACTCTTTCCCCAGCTTACCCTTCCCCCTCCCCATGTCCTCAAGTCCATTCTCCACATCTGCATCTTTATGCCTGTCCTGCCCCTAGGTTCTTCAGAACCATTTTTTTTTTAGATTCCATATATATGTGTTAGCATACAGTATTTGTTTTTCTCTTTCTGACTTACTTCACTCTGTATGACAGTCTCTAGGTCCATCCACCTCACTACTAATAACTCAATTTCGTTTCTTCTTATGACTAATATTCCATTGTATATATGTGCCACATCTTCGTTATTCATTCATCTGTTGATGGACACTTAGGTTGCTTCCATGTCCTGGTCCTGGCTATTGTAAATAGTTCTGCAATGAACACTGTGTTGCATGACTCATTTTTATTTACTTATTTATTTTTGGCGGTATGCGGGCCTCTCACCGCTGTGGCCCCTCCCGCCCTGGAGCACAGGCTCCGGACGTGCAGGCCCAGCGGCCATGGCTCACGGGCCCAGCCACTCCGCGGCACGTGGCATCCTCCCGGACCGCGGCACGAACCCGTGTCCCCTGCATCAGCAGGCGGACTCTCAACCACTGTGCCACCAGGGAAGCCCAACATGACTCATTTTTAATTATGGTTTTCTCAGGGTATATGACCAGTACTGGGGTTGCTGGGTCACATGGTAGTTCCAGTTTTAGCTTTTTAAGGAAACTCCATACTGTTCTGCATAGTGGCTGTATCAATTTACATTCCCACCAACAGTGCAGGAGGGTTCCCTTTTCTCCACACCCTCTCTAGCATTTATTGTTTGTAGATTTTTTGATGATGGCCATTCTGACTCGTGTGAGGCGATACCTCATTGTAGTTTTGATTAGCATTTCTCTAATGATTAGTGATGTTGAGCATCCTTTCATGTGTTTGTTGGAAATCTGTATATCTTCTTTGGAGAAATGTCTATTTCGGTGTTCTGCTATTTTTGGATTGGGTTGTTTGTTTTTTTGATATTGAGCTGCATGAGCTGCTTGTAAATTTTGGAGATTAATCCTTTGTAAGTTGCTTTATTTGCAAACATTTTCTCCCATTCTGAGGGTTGTCTTTTCATCTTGTTTATGTTTTCCTTTGTTGTGCAAAAGCTTTTACATTTCATTAGATCCCATTTGTTTATTTTTGTTTTGATTTCCATTTCTCTAGGAGGTGGGTCAAAAAAGGATCTTGCTGTGATTTATGTCATAAAGTGTTCTCCCTATGTCTTCCTCTAAGAGTTTTATAGTGTCTGGCCATACATTTAGGTCTTTAATCCATGTTGAGTTTATTTTTGTGTATGGTGTTAGGGAGTGTTCTAATTTCATTCTTTTACATGTAGCTATCCAGTTTTCCCAGCACCACTTATTGAAGGGACTCTCTTTTCTCCATTGTATACTCTTTCCTCCTTATCAAAGATAAGGTCATCATATGTGTGTGGGTTTATCTCTGAGCTTTCTGTCCTGTTCCATTGATCTATATTTCTGTTTTTGTGCCCATACTATACTGTCTTGATTACTGTAGATTTGTAGTATAGTCTGAAGTCAGGGAGCCTGATTCCTCCAGCTCAGTTTTTCTTTCTCAAGATTACTTTGGCTATTCAGGGTCTTTTGTGTTTCCATACAAAATGTGAAATTTTTTGTTCTTGTTCTATGAAAATGCCATTGGTAGTTTGATAGGGATTGCATTGAATCTGTAGATTGCTTTGGGTAGTACAGTCATTTTCACAATGTGGATTCTTCCAATCCAAGAACATGGTATATCTCTCCATCTGTGTGTCATCTTTAATTTCTTTCATTAGTGTCTTATAGTTTTCTGCATACAGGTCTTTTGTCTCCTTAGGGAGGTTTATTCCTAGGTATTTTATTCTTTTTGTTGCAATGGTAAATGGGAGTGTTTCCCTAATTTCTCTTTCAGATTTTTCATCATTAGTGTATAGGAATGTAACAGTTTTTTTGTGCATTAATTTTGTATTATGCTACTCTACCAAATTCATTGATTATCTCTAGTAGTTTTCTGGTAGGATCTATAGGATTCTCTATGTATAGTATTATGTCATCTGCAAACAGTGACAGCTTTACTTCTTTTCTGATTTGGATAATTTTTCTGATACTTCTTTTCTGATTTGGATAATTTTTCTGATACTTCTTTTCTGATTTCTGTTATATCTTTTTCTTCTCTGATTGCTGTGGCTAAAACTTCCAAAGCTATGTTGAATAATAGTGATGAGAGTGGACAATCTTGCCTTTTTCCTGATCTTAGAGGAAATGGTTTCAGTTTTTCACCATTAAGAACGATGTTGGCTGTGGGTTTGTCTTATATGGCTTTTATTATGTTGAGGTAAGTTCCCTCTATGCCTACTTTCTGGAGGGTTTTTTTCATAAATATGTGTTGAATTTTGTCAAAAGCTTTTCCTGCATCTATTGAGATGATCATATGGCTTTTCTCTTTCAGTTTGTTAATATGGCTTATCACATTGATTGTTTTGCGTATATTGAAGAATTGTTGCATTCCTGGGCTAAACCCCACTTGATCATGGTGTATGATCTTTTTCATGTGCTGTTGGATTCTGGTTACTCCTATTTTGTTGAGAATTTTTGCATCTATGTTCATCAGTGATATTGGCCTGTAGTTTTCTTTCTTTGTGACATCTTTGTCTGGTTTTGGTATCAGGGTGATGGTGGCCTTGTAGAATGAGTTTGGGAGTATTCCTCCCTCTGCTATATTTTGGAAGAGTTTGATAAGGATAGGTGTGAGCTCTTCTCTAAATGTTTGATAGAATTTGCCTGTGAAGCCATCTGGTCCTGGGCTCTTGTTTGTTGGGATATTTTTAATCACAGTCTCAATTCAATGCTTGTGACTGATCTGTTTATATTTTCCTTTCTTCCTGATTCAGTCTCGGAAGTTTGTGCTTTTCTAAGAATTTGTCTATTTCTTCCAGGTTGTCCATTTTATTGGCATAGTGTTGCTTGTAGGAATTTTTCCTGATCCTTTGTATTTCTGTGGTGTCAGCTGTTACTTCTCCTTTTTCATTTCTAATTCTAATGATTTGAGTCTTCTCCCTTTTTTTCTTGATGAGTGTGGCTAATGGTTTATCAATTTTGCTTATCTTCTCAAAGAACCAGCTTTTAGTTTTATTGATCTTTGCTATTGTTTCCTTAGTTTCTTTTTCATTTATTTCTGCTCTGATCTTTATGATTTCTTTCCTTCTGCTAAATTTGGGGTTTCTTTGTTCTTCTTTCTCTAATTGCTATAGGTGTAAGGTTAAGATGTTTATTTGAGATGTTTCTTGTTTCTTGAGGTAGGATTGTATTGCTATATACTTCCCTCTTAGAACTGCTTTTGCTGCATCCCATAGGTTTTGGGTTGTAATGTTTTCATTGTTATTTGTTTCTAGGTCTTTTTTGATTTCCTCTTTGATTTCTTCCATGATCTCTTGGATATTAAGTAGTGTATTGTTTAGCCTCCATGTGTTTGTATTTTTTACAGATTTTTTTCCTGTAATTGATATCTAGTCTTAGAGCGTTGTGGTCAGAAAAGATACTTCATACGATTTCAGTTTTCTTAAATTTACCAAGACTTGATTTGTGAGCCAAGATATGATATCTCCTGGAAAATGTTCCATGAGTGCTGAGAAGAAAGTGTATTATGTTGTTTTTGTATGGAATTTCCTATGAATATCAATTAAGTCCATCTTGTTTAATATATCATTTAAAGCTTGTGTTTCCTTATTTATTTTCATTTTGGATCATCTGTCCATTGGTGAAATGGGGTGTTAAAGTCCCCTACTATGAATGTGTTACAGTCGATTTCCCCTTTTATGGTTGTTAGCACTTGCCTTATGTATTGCGGTGCTCCTATGTTGGGTGCATAAATATTTACAATTGTTATATCTTGTTCTTGGATTGATCTCTTGATCATTATGTAGTATTCTTCTTTGTCTCTTGTAATATTCTTTATTTTAAAGTCTATTTTGTCTGATATGAAAACTGCTACTCCAGCTTTCTTTTGATTTCCATTTGCATGGAATATCTTTTTCCATCCTCTCACTTTCATTCTGTATGTGTCCCTAGGTCTGAAGTGGGTCTCTTGTAGACCACATATATATGGGTCTTGTTTTTGTATCCATTCAGTGAGCCTGTGTCTTTTGGTTGGAGCATTCAGTCCATTCACATTTAAGGTAATTATCGATATGTATGTTCCTATTACCATTTTCTTAATTATTATGGGTTTGTTTTCGGAGGTCCTTTTCCTCTCTTGTGTTTCCCACTTAGAGAAATTCCTTTAGCATTTGTGATATAGCTGGTTTGGTGGTGCTGAATTCTCTTAGCTTTTGCTTGTCTGTAAAGGTTTTAATTTCTCCACCGAATCTGAATGAGATCCTGCTGGGTAGAGTAATGTTGGTTATACGTTTTTCCCTTTCATCACTTTAAATACGTCCTGCCACTCCCTTCTGGCTTGCAGTTTCTGCTGAAAGATTAGCTGTTAACCTTATGGGGATTCCCTTGTATGTTAATTGTTGCTTTTCCCTTTCTGCTTTTAATATTTTTTCTTTGTATTTAATTTTTGATAGTTTGATTAATATGTGTCTTGGCGTTTTTTCCTTGGATTTATTCTGTATGACACTCTCTGTGCTTCAGGGACTTGATTGACTATTTCGTTACCCATATTACGGAAGTTGTCAACTATAATCTCTTTAAATATTTTCTCAGTCCCTTTTTATTTCTCTTCTTCTTCTGGGACCCCTATTATTCGAATGCTGGTACGTTTCATGTTGTCCAGAGGTCTCTGAGACTGCCCTCAATTCTTTTCATTCTTTTATCTTTAGTCTGCTCTGTGGTAGTTATTTCCACTATTTTATCTTCCAGGTCACTTATCTGTTCTTGTGCCTTAGTTATTCTGCTATCAATTCCTTCTAGAGAATTTTTAATTTCATTTATTGTGCTGTTCATCATTGTTTGCTCCTTAGTTCTTCTAGGTCCTTGTTAAACATTTCTTGTATTTTCTCCATTCTATTTCCAAGATTTTGGATCATCTTTACTATCATTACTCTGAATTCTCTTTCAGGTACACTGCCTATTTTCTCTTCATTTGTTTGGTCTGTTGGGTTTTTGCTTTGCTCCTTCATCTGCTATGTGTTTCTCTGTCTTCTCATTTTGCTTAACTTACTGTGTTTTGGGTCTCCTTTTTGCAGGCTGCAGGTTTGTAGTTCCTGTTGTGTTTGGTGTCTGCCCCCAGTGGCTAGTGTTGGTTCAGTGGGTTGTGTAGGCTTCCTAGTGGAGGGGACTGGTGCCTGTGTTCTGGTGGATGAGGCTGGATCTTGTCTTTCTGGGCAGGACCCCATCCGGTGGTGTGTTATGGGGTGTCTGTGGTCTTATTATGATTTTAGGCAGCCTCTCTGCTAATGGGTGGGTTTGTGTTCCTGTCTTGCTAGTTTTTCAGCTTAGGGTGTCCAGCACTTCAGCTTGCTGTTTGCTTAGTGGAGCTGGGTCTTAGCGTTGAGATGGAGATCTCTGGGAGAGCTCTCACTGACTGATGTTACGTGGAGCCAGTAGGTATCTGTTGGACCAATGTCCTGAACTTGGCTCTCCCACCTCAGAGGCACAGGCCTGACACCCAGCCAGAGCACCAAGACCCTGTCAGCCACACAGCTCAGAAGAAAAGGGAGAAAAAAAGAAAGGAAGGAAGGAAGGAAGAAAGAAAGAAAGAAAAAAAATATAATAAAGTTATTAAAATAAAAAATTTAAAACATTATTTAAAAAAATGAAAAAGTAATAAAGAAAAGGAAAAGAAAAAAAGAAAGAAGAGAGCAACTAAACCAAAAACAAATCCACCAATGACAACAAGCACTAAAAACTATACTAAAAAAACAAAAAATGGACAGACCGAACCCTAGGACAAATGGTAAAAGCAAAGCTATACAGACAAAATCACACAAAGAAGCATACAGATACACACTCAAAAAAAGAGAAAAAGGGAAAAAAATATATCTATATATTAAAAAAAAAAAGGAAGAAAGCAGCCAAATCAATGAACAAATCTACCAATGATAATAAACTCTGAATACTAAACTAAGATAAACATAAAACCAGAAACAAATTAGATGCAGAAAGCAAATCCCAAGTCTACAGTTGCTTCCAAAGTCCACTGCCTCAGTTTTGGGATGATTCGTTGTCTATTCCGGTATTCCACCGACGCAGGGTACATCAGGTTGATTGTGGAGATTTAATCCGCTGCTCCTGAGCCTACTGAGAGAAATTTCCCTTTCTCTTCTTTGTTTGCACAGCTCCTGGGGTTCAGCTTTGGATTTGGCCCCACCTCGCCTCTGCATGTAGGTCGCCTGAGGGCATCTGTTCTTTGCTCAGACAGGACGGGGTTAAAGTAGCAGCTGATTCGGGGACTCTGGCTCACTCAGGCGGGGGGTGGGGGGGGGTGGGGGAGGGAGGGGTGCGGATGCGGGGCGAGCCTGTGGCGGCAGAGGCAGGCATGATGTTGCAACAGTCTGAGGCGTGCCTTGTGTTCTCCAGGGGAAGTTGTCCCTGGATCTCGGGACCCTGGCAGTGGTGGGCTGCACAGGCTCTCAGGAGGGGAGGTGGGGATAGTGACCTGTGCTTGCACACAGGCTTCTTGGTGACTTCAGTAACAGCCTTTGCATTTCATGCCCGTCTCTGGTGTCTGTGCTGATAGCCATGGCTCGCGCCCATCTCTGGAGCTCATTTAGGTTGTGCTCTGAATCCCCTCTCCTTGTGCACCCCGAGACAATGGTCTCTTTGCCTCTTAGGCAGGTCCAGACTTTTTCCCAGACTCCCTCCTGGCTAGCTGTGGTGCACTAGCCCCTTCAGGCTGTGTTCATGTAGCCAACCCCAGTTCTCTCCCTGGAATCTGACCTATGAAGCCGGAGCCTCAGCTCCTAGCCCCCACCCACCCTGCCGGGTGAGCAGAAAAAAATCCTCTCGGGCTGGTGAGTGCTGGTCAGCACTGATCCTCTGTGTGGGAATCTCTCCACTTTGCCCCCCGCACCCCTGTTGCTGCGCTCTCCTCTGTGGCTCTGAAGCTTCCCCACCCACCACTGCCCATCTCCGCCAGTGAAGGGCTTCCTAGTGTGTGGAAACTTTTCTTCCTTCACGGCTCCCTCCCACTGGTGCAGGTGCCATCCCTATCCTTTCCTCTCTGTTTTTTCTTTTTTCTTTTGCCCTACCCAGGTGCGTGGGTAGTTTCTTCCCTCTTCAGAGGTCTGATGTCTTCTGCCAGCGTTCAGAAGGTGTTCTGCAGGAGCTGTTCCATGTGTAGATGTATTTCTGTTTTATCTGTGGGGAGGAAGGTGATCTCCTCGTCTTACTCCTCCTCCATCTTGTAGGTACCCTCAACAATATGTATTTTTAAAAACCTATTTGAGAGTGTCATTTTGTTGCAAACAGTCCTTTGTGCACAAAACATTCTTAGAATTAGAATATCAGTGTGTTTGTACTACACTGATTATATCATATTCATCTGCAGAGATAAGAAAATGCTACTCCATTCTTGAGAGCAAAGAGAAAATTCTGACTGATAACATGGTCAAACAGGGCTTGATAACAATTTATTTCTGACCTTTTAATGCCTTCTGTTCTTAATGATTTTCTGTCATTTCTGTCTAGTCCAGACTTGAAACTCAGTCTCAGAGGTGCTTAGCTTTATGTTGCCACTTAACTTTCAACTTCCATTTTCAGCACAGAAAGGTAAATCAGTAATTGTCACTTTGGCTTCTCAAGGTTTGTCAGGCACCCGAGTGGGATTATGACATAAATCTGAAGGGTGTTTCATATGACTTTGACTTTAATTTTGATGTAATCATGGAATGTCATAGGACTTCAGGAACTTAATTATCCTATTAGCCTCACCTCTTCCTTTGCTTGAATTTTTGGTTCACTACACTGGATCTTTCTGTCCCCTGACCTGTCGAGAAATGATTAAAGGAAAAAAAAAAAAGAAAAATTCAGGGGCATCTTCAGTGAGACATTTCCTTGGCTGACAATTGTTTCTTTCTCAGTGCCCTCCTTTTCTTTTGTTTTCTTTTCTTTTTCTTTTCTATTTCATTTCTAAGGCAATGACATGTACATTTCTCTCCTTTGGCCCTTATAGAACAGTTGCAGAGCTTGAGGAACCACTCTCTGAGAGGTTAGTGTGTTGCCCTTTGTTTCAAAATGTTTCTGAGTCTGATTTTTACTTTATCAATTGGAGCCTAGAGAGACAGTGATGCAACTAGAGATCTTCTTTGGAAAAGGGGAGAAATGGGGAAAAGGAGTCTCAAAGAAATGGTCTATGAAGAATTTTTGTCTTGAGAAGATAAAAAATTATGTTTCCAAGAAATTTATCCAGGTAGATTTGTATACAAATCTGTGGCTGTAGATTGCCATGTGGGTGTATTAGTCAAAACTTCTTCACTTAAAAGTGAAAGAAACTGAACTGGAACTGGCTGAAGCTGGAAGTGTTTAAGGATTACTGGGTTTAGGAACCCCAGTAGCTAGCTAATTATCTCTTGCTCTCTCCCCTTCATCCCTCCCTCTTTTTTTCTCTTATTGCTTGCTTCTGCATCTTTCTGTGTGTTGCCCTTATTCTCTCCTGCCAAAGATTAGCTCTCTCCCTGTGATGGGAAAGGTGGCTCCTGGCAGCCACAGTCTAAAGAGAAAAGAGAATCTTTTCTTTCAGCATTTACAGAATGTGTTCTGGGGAAGTTCCTTGAGCTGATCCTAAAAGAATTCCATGACCACCTCTTGGCTCAGTCTCTGGTTGGGGCGTGGGAGCCTGGATCAAGAACTCGTCCCAGCTGACATGCAGTGGTCCAAATCTGTGATTGATTGTCTCACTATATTGGATGGGGGAAGGGCAGTTCAGCAAGGGAAGATTGGTGCTGCTACCAGAATTAGGGATGCCAGAAAGCATGTCGGGACAGCCATGTTTACTAAAATACAGATCTCTGTATATTACTACATATATAGCAAACCAAACAATCATCATACCTGGAGGGATATTTTATTTATTTTTTTTCTTTTAAAATCTTTTCACAGTGGGTGCATATGATATAATATTATCTGGCTATTTGCCTATAATGTATTTGGTGGTTATATTCTGTGGCATAGGTATGGAAAAATTGAACTAGTTCTTATTATGATCTTTGCTCAAATACACAAAACATTTATTGAATGCCTACTGTAGATAAAAAATGATTTCAGGTGCTACTATTTACTATTTTATCATAACAAGTAATAAGTGTACTTTGCATTTTCATGGTGGTTTTATGTCTTTTGTCTTAAGAATTCTCAAACAGATGTATTTATTCTGTTTTTTTAAAAAATAGCATGAAGGGGTTAGATGTTTATGGTCACCCATGCTAAACTTTACCATGTTTTTTTTTTTTTTTGCGGTACGCGGACCTCTCACTGTTGTGGCCTCTCCCATTGAGGAGCACAGGCTCCGGAAGCACAGGCTCAGCGGCCATGGCCCACGGGCCCAGCCGCTCTGCGGCATGTGGGATCCACCCGGACTGGGGCACGAACTCGTGTCCCCTGCATCGGCAGGCGGACTCTCAACCACTGGGCCACCAGGGAAGCCCTTTACCATATTTTTAAGCAGCTATTTATAAACAATTCATGTGATATTTTAAAAGTATATATATATTATATATAAATGTATACATATATGTGTATATATATTTAAGCTTCATATTATGGATAATGGAAAAGTACCTTAAGATTACTATCTTGAGCAGTTGTTGCCCTTGAGTCTTATTTCTAGGCCTCATCAATACGTTGTTAACATTTAGATCAATAAACAATTATTGTTCTTTGTGAGATGCTGAGAGTAGATTTGGAGAGTTTACAGGTTAAGAGGCATACTTTACAAAGGGCTGTCAAATGTCAAACTAACAAGTAAAATGTATCATCCATTGAACCATCACTATCTATCTGTCTATCATCTATCTATCTATCTATCTATCTATCTTATCACCTATATCTGTGAGTCCAGAAAGATCTGTATATATCTATCGACCAAACTCATATAAAAGATATTTGATTTTTTTTCCCTTTCTACAGATTTCCACAGGGAACAGAGCTGATATTACTGGCTCTGTGCCTCATAGTGAGTTACAGTTATAATGGGGACAGCAGGCTCCTCTAACTCTGTTTAACAGAAAGCAGGGTACCAGCAGAGATTTTCTAACTCTGCATTTAAAATCCCCCCAATAGCTATTATTACTTCTTAAAACCATTTGAGCATTAGCGCCAAATCAGGTGGAATAGTTTCATTTAAATAATTTAAGGGGCTGACTGATGTTCTCACATTGGCCATAATAAATAATATTATTAATTTCAAGAGAGAGAGGAGGATCAGAATATTGTGATTTTGGTTTTCTTTCAACTGAAAAGTATTTTGCAAAGGATTAAAGGAGCAGATTTTCCTCCTCCGGGTTTGACTCCCCATGTATCCCACCTCTGGTCCTTTCATAGAAACCCCACCCATTGTGTTTGGCCCCGTGTACCTGCCCCTGCAGGGTGGCGTCCTGTGGCGGGAAGTTTTATTCCTCTGTGCAACAAGCTTATTGATCAGCAGGGTTTGCTCACTCAAGTATAAGGACATTCTGACTCTCCCTTCCTGAGAAAACCCTTATGAAGAATTCTTTCACCCCTTTTATTGTGCTTCCAATCAATCTTTCATTTGATATGATGTGAAAAAAGAAAAGAAAGGAAAAATCTTAAGACTTATCTCCAAGGGAAAAACTCTCCACATACAGTAGCTACTCTCCTTTGTTTACATTATCTGTATTTTCTCTGTGCATCAGGAGGTAGTCATCGTAACTATTTTAAGAGTAAAAATTCAGGTTTTTTTCCATGTGCTGTCAGTGAACATTCAAATACCACTATGTTTCTCAAAATTCTGATCATAAAAATTATTTGAAAATACAGATTTCTAGTTTTCTCCTTGAAATTTGGATTTAGTAAGTCTAGGATGGGACTTGGAATCAGTATTTTAGACAATATCTCCTGGTGATTTAAGTTTGGGAAATATTGAATCATCTCCTATACTTTGACAAATTAATGACAGCTACATCACTTGACATTCCAAAATGAATATCAGCACTTGCTATTTCATGTTCCTCTTTCTAGTATTTTTAGGCTTTACATTTCATGAAGCTGCTGTTGTCCTTTCTATTGAATCCTTTCATGGTAGAACTGAAGTTGCCTCTGGTCAGCTGTGGTCTTCATGAGGTGAAATTGGAGCATCTTTGGTTATTTGTGATGGCCTAGAGGAAAAGAGGAAAACTAGAACTAAAAGAGCAACTGCTACCATAGTCTGATCTAGCACTAAGGAAAAGCACCAAGCAGGAGGTAACAGGCTTTGACAAATGTGTAATGAAAAATTTACTTGCAGAGGAAACAAGGCTGCAAATGGCTGGGAGCCAAGAACATCTGTGTTCCTGGTATCCCAAATGTGTGGAAGGAGCAGATGTAACTGAATATATAACAGAAACCCTGGCACCATTCCTAATAATGTAGAGGAGAGCTCTGGATGTGCACAGAAGTCTTTCTGAAACCCAGAAATACTAAAAATACTGGGGAACTCCCAAGTAATATTATTAACTATCTTGAGGACAGGTATTATTAAAGTGGTTTAAGACAACGAAGACTGCTTATTTACATAAGAGAAATTTACAGCTTATTTACCCATTACACACAACTGATAAGACAACTCAGGAAATATATTGTATATAGATGTAGCAATACAATTATATTTAAGCATACATATGAGAGGTAAAGTATAAGACTTTTTAAATACATGCTTATGTTTCCTATAAAACTATAATCTCCTTCAAGGCCAACATATTATCTTTGATTTACTAAGTAGTTCTTCATACTTTTCATGAGCTCAGCCAGTTGTTCTAAGAATGACTGGACAGAGGTACCTACAAAATAGAATAAAATGTAAAATGAAGACCAGGAGGAGCCAGATGATAGCACCTGCTGTTTTGCTTATTTCATGATACCAAGAAAATTTATTTTAAATTTCTTATTAAATGAGTATATGGGTAGGCCACAGTAGTTGGCATAATTTTAATATTATGTACATCATTAGGGTGGACACACAACACCTTTCCCTTGGCTACCTTCTAGCTAGGTTTGGCCGTGTGACACAGTTCTCATTAGTGAAATGTAAGTGGAATTCTGTCGGGTCAGTTTTTGTTTTCCTGATAAAAATGAATAGACTAGGCTGGCATGCCCGTTGTTTCTTCCTTCTTCCTGCCTGCCATAAGGATGTGAAGCTGGCGGAGCAACAGCCATATTGTGATTCTGAGGTGACAACCATAAAGAGGAAAGCAGACAATCTAAATATGACAGAGTAGAAGGATCTGTTGGATTCCTTGATGTCTCACTGTACTGACACTGGATAGCTGGCTCTGGACTTTTGGTTATGTGAGGAAAAAAGCCTAGTTTATTTAAGCCGTCCTTGGTCAGAATTTCTGACACTTGCTGCTGAATGCACTCCTATGGATATAGTAGTTATAAATTATTTGTAACTCCACTGTATTTGAAATTTTGGTATACTTAGCTCCGCTTTTCTGCATAATTTTCTGAGAGTCACTACCATCAGTTCTACCTGTCCTCAATGAACACATCAGTGTTTTAGGTGTCAAGTCTTCTCATCTGTTCTCGCTATTATTATTTCTTATTAAAATTTACTCAAAAATGATGTTATGTTCCACTTAACAATAACATGTAATATATATATATACACACACATGTACATGTATCCCATTGCTTAAAAATGTGACCTTGCTCTGCTTTTTTCCCTCAAGACTGCTTTGGCTATTTGGGGTCTTTTGTGTCTCCATTCAAATTTTCAGATTTTTTGTTCTAGTTCTGTAAAAAATGCCATTGGTAATTTGATAGGGATTGCATTGAATCTGTAGATTGCTTTGGGTAGTATACTCATTATCACAATATTGATTCTTCCAGTCCAAGAACATGGTATATCTCTTCCATCTGTTTGTATCATCTTTAATTTCTTTCATTAGTGTCTTATAGTTTTCTGCATACAGGTCTTTTGTCTCCCTAGGGAGGTTTGTTCCTAGGTATTTTATTCTTTTCGTTGCAATGGTAAATGGGAGTGTTTCCTTAATTTCTGGTTCAGATTTTTCATCATTAGTGTATAGGAATGCAAGAGATTTCTGTGCATTAATTTTGTATCCTGCTACTCTACCAAATTCATTGATTAGCTCTAGTAGTTTTCTGGTAGCATCTTTAGAATTCTCTAAGTATAGTATCATGTCATCTGCAAACAGTGACTATTTTACTTTTTCTTTTCTAATTTGTATCCCTTTGATTTCTTTTTATTTTCTGATTGCCATGGCGAGGGCTTCCAAAGCCATGTTGAATAATAGTGGCAAGAGTGGACATCCTTGTCTTGTTCCTGATCTTAGAAGAAATGCTTTCAGTTTTTCAGCATTGAGAATGATGTTTGCTGTGGGTTTGTTGTATATGGCCTTTATTATGTTGATGTAGTTTCCCTCTTTCTGGAGAGTTTTTATCATAAATGTGTGTTGATTTTGTCAAAAGCTTTTTCTTCATCTACTTAGATGAGCATATGGTTTTTATTCTTCAATTTGTTGATATGGTGTATCCCATTGATTGATTTGCATATATTGAAGAATCCTTACATCCCTGGGATAAATCCCACTTGATCATGGTGTATGATCCTTTTAATGTGTTGTTGGATTCTGTTTGCTAGTATTTTGTTGAGGATTTTTGCGTCTATGTTCGTGAGTGATATTGGTCTGTAAATTTTATTTTTTTGTAGTATTTTTGTCTGGTTTTGGTATCAGGGTGATGGTGGCCTAGTAGAATGAGTTTGGGAGTGTTCCTTCCTCTGCAGTTTTTTGGAAGAGTTTGAGAAGGATGGGTGTGAGCTCTTCTCTAAATGTTTGATAGAATTCACCTGTGAAGCCTCTGGTCCTGGACTTTTGTTTGTTGGAGGATTTTTAATCACAGTTTCAATTTCATTACTTCTGATTGGTCTGTTCATATTTTCTATTTCTTCCTGGTTCAGTCTTGGAAGGTTATAACATTCTAAGAATTTGTCCATTTCTTCCAGGTTGTCCATTTTATTGGCATAGAGTTGCTTGTAGTAGTTTCTTAGGATGCTTTGTATTTCTGTGGTGTCTGTTGTAACTTCTCCTTTTTCATTTCTAATTTTATTGATTTGAGTCCTCTTCCTCTTTTTCTTGATGAGTCTGGCTAATGGTTTATCTTCTCAAAAGAACAGCTTTTAGTTTTGCTGATCTTTGCTTCTATTTCATTTATTTCTGCTCTGATCTTTATGATTTCTTTCCTTCTGCTAACTTCGGGTTTCGTTTGTTCTTCTTTCTCTAGTTCCTTTAGGTGTAAGATTAGATTGTTTATTTGAGATTTTTCTTGTTTCTTGAGGTAGGCATGTATAGCTATAAACTTCCCTCTTAGAATTGTTTTTGCTGCATCCCGTAGGTTTTGGATCATTGTGCTGTTGTTGTCATTTTTCTCTAGGCATTTTTTATTTCTTCTTTGATTTCTTCAGTGATCTCTTGGTTATTTATTAATGTATTGTTTAGCCTCCATGTGTTTGTGTTTTTTACATTTTCTTCCCTGTGATTGATTTCTGATCTCATAGTTTAGTGGTCAGAAAAAATCCTTGATATGATTTCAGTTTTCTTAAATTTACTGAGGCTTGTTTTCTGACCCAAGATGTGATCTATCCTGGAGGATGTTCCATGTGCACTTGAGAAGAAAGATTAATCTGCTGTTTTTGGATGGAATGTCCTATAAAGAGCAATTACATCTATATGGTCTATTGTGTTTCTATTTATAGCTTGTGTTTCCTTATTAATTTTCTGTTTGGATGATCTGTCCATTGGTATAAATGAGGTGTTAAAGTCCCCCACTATTATTGTGTTACTGTTGATTTCCTCTTTTATAGCTGTTAGCAGTTGCCTTATGTATTGAGGTGCTCCTATGTTGGATGCATAAATATTTACAATTGTTATATCTTCTTCTTGGATTGATCCCTTAATCATTATGTAGTGTCCTTCCTTGTCCCTTGTAACATTCTGTGTTTTAAAGTCTATTTTATCTCGTATGAGTATTGCTACTCCAGCTTTCTTTTGATTTCCATTTACATGGAATATCTTTTTCCATCCCCTTACTTTCAGTCTGTACGTGTCACTAGGTCTGAAGTGGGTCTCCTGTACACAGCCTATATATGGGTCTTGTTTTTGTATCCATTCAGCGAGCCTGTGTCTTTTGGTTGGAGCATTTAATCCATTCACGTTTAAGGTAATTATCGGTATATATGTTCCTATTACCATTTTCTTAATTGTTATGGGTTTGTTTTTGTAGGTCGTTTTCTTCTCTTGTGTTTCCAACTTAGAGAAGTTCCTTTAGCATGTGTTGTAGAGTTGGTTTGGTGATGCTGAATTCTGTTAGCTTTTGCTTGTCTGTAAAGTTTTGATTTCTCTGTCGAATCTGAATGAGATCCTTGCCAGGTAGAGTAATCTTGGCTGTAGGTTCTTCCCTTTCATCACTTTAAATATGTCATGCCACTCCGTTCTGGCTTGTAGAGTTTCTGCTGTGAAATCAGCTGTTAACCTTATGGGAGTTCCCTTGTATGTTATTTGTCATTTTTCCCTTGATGCTTTCAATAATTTTTGTTCATCTTTAATTTTTGTCAATTTGTTTACTGTGTCTTGGCGTGTTCATCCTTGGGTTTATCCTACCTGGGACTCTCTGCACTTCCTGGACTTGGGTGGCTATTTCCTTTCCCATGTGAGGGAAATTTTCAACTATAATCTCTTCAAATATTTTATTGGGTCATTTCGTTCTCTCTTCTCCTTCTGGGACCCCTATAATGTGAATGTTGTTGCATTTAATGTTGTCCCAGAGGTCTCTTAGGCTGTCTTCATTTCTTTTCATTCTTTTTTCTTTTTCTTTTTTTTTTTTTTTTTTGCGGTACGCAGGCCTCTCACTGTTGTGACCTCTCCCGTTGTGGAGCACAGGCTCCGGACACGCAGGCTCTGAGGCCATGGCTCATGGGCCTAGCCGCTCTGCAGCATGTGGGACTTTCCCGGACCGGGGCACGAACCCATATCCCCTGCATCAGCAGGCAGACTCTCAACGACTGCGCCACGAGGGAAGCCCCATTCTTTTTTCTTTATTGTGTTCCACAGCAGTGAATTCCACCATTCTGTCTTCCAGATCATTTATCTGTTCTTCTGCCTCAGTTATTTTGCTATTGATTCCTTCTAGTGTATTTTTCATTTCAGTTATTGTATTGTTCATCTCTGTTTGTTTGCTCTTTAATTCCTCTAGGTGTTTGTTCTTTAATTCTTCTAGATCTTGTTAAACGTTTCTTGCATCTTCTCGATTTTTGCTCCCATTCTTCTTCCGAAGTCCTGGATCATCTTCACTACCATTATTCTGAAGACTTTTTCTGGAAAGTTGCCTAGCTCCACTTCATTTAGTTGTTTTTCTGGGGTTTTATCTTGTTCCTTCATCTGGTATATAGCGTTCTGCCTTTTCATCTTGTCTATCTTTCTGTGACTTTGGTTTTTGTTCCACAGGCTGCAGGTTTGTAGTTCTTCTTGCTTCTGCTATCTGCCCTCTGGTGGAAGAGGCTATCTAATAGGCTTGTGCCAGTTTCCTGATGGGAGGGACTGGTAGTGGGTACAGCTGGGTGTTGCTCTGCTGAATGGATGTTGAAGTTTGTGAAATGCTTTTTCTGTGTCTTTTGAGATGACTATATGAATTCTTATCTTTCATCTTATAAATGTAGTGTGTTACATTTATTGATTTGTTTATGTGGAACCATCTTCCTCCCCAGGGATAAATCCCACTTGATCATAGTCTATGATACTTATAATGTGCTGTTGATTTTGGTTTGATAGTATTTTGTTATAAATTTTTGCATCTATATTCATCAGGGATATTGGCCTGTAGTTTTCTTTTCTTATAGTGTTTTTATCTGGCTTTGATATCGGGGTAATGTGATTTCATAACATGAGTTTGAAAATATTCCCTCTTTATTTTTTGGATGAGTTTGAGAAGGATTGGAGCTAATTCTTCTTTAAATGTTTGGTAGAATTCACCAGTGAAACCATCTGGTCCTGGGGTTTTCCTTGTCTGGAGGTTTTTGATTACTGATTCAATCTACTTGCTTACTTATTATTGTTCTCTTCAGATTTTCTATCTCTTATGATTTAGTCTTGGTAGGTTGTGTGTTTCTAGGAATTTTCCATTTCGTCTACATTATCCAATTTGTTGGCATGTAATTATTCATAGTAGTCTCCTATGACCCTTTGTACTTCTGTGGTATCAGTTGTAATAATGTTGCCTCTTTCATTTCTGTTATATTTATTTTAGTCTACTCTTTTTTTCTTAATCTAAATAAAGATTTGTCACTTTTCTTTACCTTTTCACAAAACCAGCTGTTAGTTTCATTGATTATTTCTCTTGTTTTTATGGTCTCTATTTCATTTATTTCTGCTCTGATCTTTGTTATTTCTTCTTTCTGCTATCTTTGGGCTTAATTTGTTCTTTTTTAGTTCCTTGAGGTGTAAAGTTAGGCTGTTATTTATGATCTTTCTTTTTCTTAATGGAGGCTTTTATCACTATATACTTCCTTCTTAGAACTGCTTTTCATGTATTCCATAAGTTTTGGTATGCCATGTTTCCATTTTCATTTATTTCAAGGTATTTTTTGATTTCTCATTTGAGTTCTTCTTTGACATATTGGTTGTCCAGAAGTGTGTTGTTTAATCTCCACACATTTGTTAATTTTCCAGTTTTCTTTCTGTTATTGATTTCTATTTTCATGCCATTGCTGTTGGAGAAGAGAGTTGGTATGAGTTCAATCTTCTTACATTTGCTAAGGCTGTTTTTGTGACCAAAGAGATATCTATCCTGGAGAATGTTCTATGTGTATTGAGAAGAATATATATTTTGCTACTCTTGGGTGGAATGTTTTTCATGTCTGTCAGGTCCATTTGGTCTAAGATACAGTTCATATCCAATGTTTCCTCGTTGATTTTCTGTCTAGATGATTTATCCATTGTTGAAAGTGGGGTATTGATGTCTCCTACTATTATTGTATTTTTGTCTATTCCTCTCTTTAAATCTGTTAATATTTGCTTACTACATTTAAATGCTCCAATGTTGGGTATATATATATTTACAGTTGTTTTATTTTCTTGATGAATTGACCCCTTTATCATTATATAACAATTTTCTTTGCCTCTTGTTACCATATTTGACTTAAAGTTTATTTTGTCTGATATAAATATAGCTACCCCTGCACTTTTATGGTTTTAAAATGCATGGAAATTTTTTTCCATCTCTTCCCTTGAGCCTATGTGTGTCCTTAAAGTTAAAGTGAGTCTCTTGTAGGTAGCAAATAGTTTGGTTCTGTTTCTTAATCTATTTAACCACTCTATGCCTTTTGATTGAATAACTTCATCCATTTATATTTAAAGTAATTATTGATACATACAGACTTACAAATGACATCTTATTAATTAATTTCTGTTTTGTGGTTCTCTTGTTTTTTTAATTCCTTTTTGCTGTCTTTCTTTGTGAATTGATAATTTTCCACAGTGGTGTATTTGACTCCCTTCTTTTTATCTTTTGTGTATCTACTGTAGGTTTTTGCTTTGTGCTTACCCTGAGGCTTACATAAAGTATCTTAATGATGTAATGGTCTATTTTAAGCTAATAATAACTTAACTTTGATCACATATAACTTTTACTCCCCCTCCAATATTTTATGTTTTGATGTCACAATTTACCTCTCTTATATTGTACATTCATAAAAGTTATTGTTTAGTTATTTTTGATACTTTTGTCTTTTAAGCCTTTATACTAGAGTTAAGTGATTAACACACCACCATGTTATAGTTTAGAATGTTTTGAATTTGACTATATGCTTACCTTTACCAATATGTTTTATATTTTCATATTTTCATGGGTTTTCCTATTACTAGTTAACATCCTTTCATTTCAGTTTTAAGAAATCCTTTCAGCATTTCTTGTAATGCAAGCCTAGTGGTAATGAACTCCCTCAGCTTTTGCTTGGGAAAATCTTTATGTCTCCTTCATTTTTGAAAGACAACCTTGCTGGGTAAAGTATTCTTGTTTGACAGTTTTTATATTTTAGCACTTTGAATATATCATCCCACTTTCTTCTGTTTTGTGGTTCTCTTGTTTTTTAATTCCTCTTTTGCTGTCTTTCTTTGTGAAGTGATAATTTTCCACAGTGGTATATTTGACTCCTTTCTCTTTATATTTTGTGTATCTACAAGGTGTCTGCTGAGATGTCTATAGATAGCCTTATTGATGGTGAGGGTTCCTCATAGGTGTAGAATTTTTCTTTAATAATAAAGAATTATTATTCCTTTGGTGGTGTTATGTTTCCTTGGTATTTCATGATCCTGTGGCCTTACATTGGTATCTACACATTTACCAAAGTAGGCACCTCTTCCAGTCTTTACAGACTGTCCTTGGGAGGCAAAACCCTTCACTAGTCAATCTCTCTAGAGATTCTGGGTGATGTTGGCAGGTGAGCTTGCTGCTGGCATCCTTGGGTAGGCAGATCTGGTGCCTGGGTCATCAGGTGGGCAGGGCTGGTACTTGGGTACATGGTCACAAGGCTGGTGCCTAAGTTTGCAGGGGTGGGCCTGGAGCCTGGGTTCACTGGGGTTGGCCTGGTGATTGAATCTGTAGTGATAGGCCTGAGAACTGGGTCTGCATGTACAGGCCTGAATCTTGGGTCCTCATGGGCCAAATAGGTTCCATTGTTCTGGGATGGGCCTAGTGTCTGGTTCCATGATGGCTGTTCTGGTACTATGATGCACCAGGAGCCTGGTTCCACAGGAGCTGGCTTGAAGGCCACAGGGACCTTCCTGGTGCTAAGGTGAGACTGGAGCCTGGGGTTATAAGAGTCAGCCCATAACCTAGGGCCTCAGCCTATAACCTCAGGAGTCAGCCTGGAGGTTTGGTCTGTGGGATCTGGTCTGGCTCTGGGGCAGGACAGGAGCCTAAATCCTTGGGAGCTGGTCTGGATGCTGGGGCTGTGGGGCTGGCCTGACCATAGGGAAGGCTGAGAGCCTAGGTTTGCAGGTCTGGTCTGGAGGTTTTTGGAGACCAGACTGGTACTGGGTGACATGTGAGTCAGGGGTTGTGAGAGGCTGCCTCGTGCTGGGGTGGTTCAAAAGCCTGGGTACACAGTAGTAGACCTGATGCTGGGCTCAGCAAGAAACCTGGGTTTTTTGGTGCCCACCTAGAGCCTGGGTTTGCTAGAGTCTGCTAGGACCCTGGGGCCATGGGAGCTTTCTCGGGCTCTGGGAATCAGCTGGTGCCAAAATGAGCATGGGACCTAGATTCACAGGAGCCTGCTGGGAGCCTGGGACCATGGAAACCAACAGGGGTCATTGCAGCCAGCAGGCATTGGGCTGAGCTGGGGGTCTGGGTTTGTAGGCACCCATAAGCAGCTACCTAAGGCTACAGGAGTTGGCCTGGTGCTAGGGCCTGCTGGCACTGGGGTCCATTGTGAAACTGGGCACTCATTTTACTCTCCTTCTCCCACAGGGAAGGTGTCTCTCTCTGTGTTGGTCTGCCCGGGCTGGGGAGAGGGTAATGGGGGTAATGTGATTATACCTTTTCTACCCTCCTCAAAGTGTCTTTTTTATTTCCATGCTGCACTTCGGTGCTATAATCTGTCACCTGGAATTCTAGCTCTTTTGAAGATAATTTTTAGGTATTTTTTTTGTGCACAGATGTTTGTTCAAATTGATGTTCTGGGGGCGGGGACAGCACTAGAAATTCCTTTGCTGCTGTTTTGCTGACATCCTCAACAAGAGATTTAACCATGTTTTCGTTTGCAAGAATTTTCATTAGTCAAGGACATGGTGGGAGTCCAAATATCATAAAACCATTCAAAAGCTAATGTTCTATTATTTCACGTTAAAAAAGTAACTGTGGAAACCAAATTCAGGATAATGGCTCTGCTGTTGGACTGGGACACAACTGGAACACTGCTTTCATTTCTGAATACCCCTAAAGAAGGACACTGATAAATCAGAAGAATCCAGAGGTGCAATCTGGGTAGTAAATGGTCTGAAAAGCACTTCAAAACATCACTGCAAATTATTTTAAGTTTCAACCTTAAAATAAAAAACAGAACCAAAATTTTAAAATGTATAGTCATGGCACAGTAGCAATTTTCAAATACTTGAAAGGGTTTCAAGGTAGAAGAAATAAACTTCTTATTGTTTCCTCCAAAGGGTAATATTAGGACAGATAAAAATAATGAGGAGGAAGATTACTGCAAGTTGGGAAGTTTAGCACATTATTGCTAGATGATAAAGAAATATTTTCTGAGAGTAAACCATCTAACAAGGAATGTGCTGAACCATCTTTTGAGATAACACTCCCACTGGATAAATCTTTGCTGTAGGAAAAGAAAGTGAGTCTTATTTATTTCTGAAGACTCAGGACCCAGAACATAGATGCCCCTGAATAATATCTATGTAATGAATGAATGAATTCTATTATGTTCAAATATTCTCTGAATTTAAACTTTTGTACCATTAGGATATATGCACACTAATTTTGAGATCCCCCTTGCCGTTCTTTAGTTGCATTGCCTTATGTGGGTATGTAGGATAAAGCATCCAGCCGGGCTAGGAAATAAACACATGCTGACTTCTCACGCAAGAGCATTGCGGATATTCCATTCTTAGTGAGGCAAACCATGGGGCTAAAAACAGTACAAGATCAGAATGCTTAAAGCAAGTCTAGAAGACATTTTATCTCTTAGAGGCCAGTACTCCCATATATCCATTATGGAGATTATGGCTCATGAAAGAGTATAAAAACGATTATTTTTCCTTCAGTCTCTGATGGATGTGAAGCACAAGCTTAGGTTGCTGCATCTAGTCTCAAAAATTGATTCAAAGGGTTACTTATGCATTCAGGACATAATCCTCTGAAACAGTTCTAGCATCAGTTTTTGCTATTGTGAGCTGTCTATTTGGTTTTCTGTCAACCAGACAAGATGTCAAGTCATGTTTCCTTGCTTCAAATTGCTACATATTATCTATCTCCTGGTGAACTTGTTTTCCACATGTTCATATTTAAGTAGGAATAGAGGTAAATACATAAAGTTGAATGCCTGAATTGTTCTTAAAAGGCCAATTCAGAATATTTTTAAAAGTATATATATATATATATATATATTTTTTTTTTTTTTTTTTTTTTTTTTTTTTTTTTTGAGGTGTGCTGGCCTCTCACTATTGTGGCCTCTCTTGTTGCGGAGCCAGGCTCCGGATGCGCACGCTCAGCGGCCATGGCTCACAGGCCCAGCCGCTCTGCGGCATGTGGGATCCTCCCGGACCGGGGCACGAACCCGCGTCCCCTGCATCGGCAGGCGGACTCTCAACCAGTGCTCCACCAGGGGAGCCCTTAAAAAGTATTTTAGTGTGTCAAATGTGAATTGACCCACAGTATTTTGCTCACAGCAAGCTGGAAAATCTTCAGAATATGAACTTTTTATATGACTTAAGAACTAACAGTTCAAAAAGGTAAACCTGAATGTTTTGTAATGAATGTTTTTGGAAACACATTTGAAATATATTCTTTACCCAACAAGCTTGGATATGCACGTCTTGGGCATTATCTTTTCTTCACTTGGCGAGCATAGCTGCAGACAACATTTCCATTTGTCTAAAGAGTTTTTTTTTTGGTTGGTAGAACTCTCCTCACATTTTAGTAAGAGAGTGTTTTTTTTGAAAACACACCCTAAAAAGGTTTTAAGCTGCTTTGTTACAATGCTAGAGTTTGTCATTAGTGCTCATTATCTCTGTGTTTGGCAAGGATGCATTTATGTTTAGGATAAATAATTGTACTTATTCAAATATAATTTTGACATTTATTTAAGAATAGCCAATTCTTAATTTCTCAGAGTAACGTAGAAAAGCCTAGTCATGGATTAGCCAAGTAATGTACTGGAATATATAGATTAGGCAGCTACAGTAATTAACATATGTGGCTTTCAAAGTAGAAACTTAATGTTCTACAGTTTTGTTCAGCTATGACTGGAAAGTGCTGAAATTTCAAGCATAGTTATAACCATCAGTGTTATATATACAGCAAAATATATTTTTATTCAAAAGAATACAAAAGCAATGACAAATATAATAGAAAAAACAGCTCTTAAAAAAACATTGCTATCTATCTACTTTGCTTGTTTTGCACATAACTGCTGGTGGGATTTGATGGGTGAGGAAGTGGGAGGATGGTTGGCATCATTATTATCTGGGGCACTGAGGTGGTTGTACAGCTCCTTATGAATGAGGGAACCAGGAAATAAGGTAGCTCCATAAGGTAAGGACAAGGGAAAAAATGATCTGGGGGTGTATGGAAGGAATGAGAGAGAATAAGAAGGAAAAAAGACATTAAGGGTCACTGAGTATCCAGCCCTAAAAAAAAAAAAAAAGGGAGTCTTATCCCATGATTCCATTTATATCAGATTCTGGAAAATACCAACTGTAAACTACAGTGATAGAAAACAGGTTAGTTATTTCCTGGGGCTGGAATCAGGGAATGACGACTGTCTGGGGCTGGTCACAGAGGAATGGGCACAAGGAAACTGGAAATGGTTTGCATCTTAAGTGTTGGTAAAACACAGTATAAATTTGTAAAACTCACCAAAATATACACTTAAAATGGGTGCATTTTATGATGTAAATTACCTCTTTGTAAAGTTGATATTAGAATGTAAAATACAAAATTATCAAACTCAAAAAAAATAGAAAGAGCCACTGAGTATCTATTATGTGCTAATTTCCTACACACTACTAGCTGTTTTATGATCATGAACTCATTTCATACTAACATCAACCCTTTGAAGTAGATAACACCTTCCCCAGTGTGTAGATAAGAAAACCAAGACTCAGAATGTTTAGGAAACTCACCAGAATTACATAGCTAAATGGAAATTTTAGATTAGTTTTGAGGCCTTTAAGGCATCTTAACAGGAATGGTGAGTAGGAAATTGGTTATATAGTTGGGAATTAGGGGGAGGGGTAAGGGCTGGAGGTAGAAATTTGGGAGATAACAGATTAAAGATCATAATTATGTCCTGTGTCTTAACGAAATCACCTAAGGCAGGAGTAGAGATAGAGAGGAAATCAGGAACTGTAGCTCTCTCACCAGTTTTACCAGTTTTAGTGATGATTAAGCCATTCTGTATAAGTGTAATCTTGGCTTGACTGCATGCGAATTCCTATTATAAATATGTGGAAAATTTCATTTTGTAATGCATCAACATTCCCCCCCAACCACTCCCCCCACCCCGCTTTTTCTTTCCTGTTAAAGAGAGTACAAAGTAAGTGAATTGCTACCCAATTTGTGTTTGGGAGATGTGACGGTTGGTGGTGGACAGAGGACTCCAGAATGAAGTTTAGTGTCAATTATTTTCACTGTGATATGCGTAGGAATTAATAGTAAATGCAAAAGAGATAAGGCAAAAGATGAAGGGAAATGAAAGTGACACAGAACAAGGTATTATAATGAAGGCATAAATATAGTCAAAAGAAAAAGAACTTATTGTACAAAAGATTAAGAACACACAAATAACACACTAAATAAAAAAAATTTTCTAGCATGCTGCATGACTTTTAGTAGGACAAAGATTTTTAGTAGGACAAAGAGAAATGAAGAAGTAAACCCTTTCTTCTCAGTATGTATGAGGCTCTGTTACAGCTACGTCTCCCAGCCTGGTCTTTCCATTTGATCAAACAAGTTGAAAATAGAGGAGGAAATAGAGAAGAGAAGCAAAATTTTGTGTCTTGTAAGACAAGATAAATTAATTATGGTGATATCATCTTAAATAAGAGGGTATTTAATATTGTATTTGAAGGGTTAAATTAAGAAGGTTATTAAATAATTATTCCCCATATTACTAGACAAATGGTCTTATATTACCTGAGGCAGAATCAGGTTTAAAAAAAAAGACTTTCTAGGAGCTATTAGGCAAAGTTGTGGCACACAGTTTTTGATAGGCAGGTTTTTAAGTGTCCCAGTACGACACTTTAAATAGAGTTATATTTGTTTGGCTAATTTCCCTTGCCCTTGTCCATACTTAGGTGTCCCCATACTTAGGTGTTTTTTTCCCAGATCCTTTATTCTGTGTCTAGGTTTTGCTTATATTGGCTGTCAACTAATTTCTCCTAAGAAGTTGACTTTTATGTTATTAGAAACACGGAATGGAAAGAGTACTGGAGCAGAAGACAGCTGTCACATATTTCCAGTCGTGACTCACATTAATTTTCTGTGCCTTGGTTTTATTAACTACAAACTAAGAGAGGTATATTAGACTCTCTAAAGTTAAATTAGATTTTTAGAGTCATTCCAGCTCTAAGACGATTCAACTGCATTCTTTTCATTGTGAACTTTTTCCAATTTTTTTGTCTTTAGTTAGTAGAATTGTTATAACTTCTGGTGGCAAGGACTGTAAAAGAAGGTTCCCTGGAAAAAGTAGCATAGAAAACATTGTTGAGACTGTCAGAGGAATTCTGTAGGGATTCTACTGTGCAGGCCAACCATAACATAGTGTCACCTTTTACATTTTTTCTTTCTTAATTTTTTCAGACTTGTCCATTCTACTTCCTAAGGGCATCTCATTCATCCTTATTTTTGTTCCCACTGCTACTGGCCTTGTTAAGTCTCTCTCTCACTTTTACTACAATAATATAGTCTTTTTAAAAAAATCTGGTCTCCATTTTAAACCCTCTTCAATATGTTTTCTGTTCATAGTAAGTGATTTTCCTAAATGAGGGGTCTTAATCATGACATATCTCTGCTCAAAAAATTTTGATGCCTCCTCATTGTCTACAAAGTCCAAACTTCTTACTAAGACTTAAAATTAAGGCCCTAAACAGTCTTCCCAACCTGGTCCATGATCCTGGTTCTATTGCTGCCTTCATCAACCCACTAGTCTCTGAATGTATGATGGACTCAATGGCCACTCTGCCTTTGCTGGTTGTGTTCCCTCTATCTGGATTGTTCTTCCTCCTTCCTCATTTCTTTTTGTCAAAATCCTATTTATCCTTTAAGTCTTAACTCAGCCACCTCCTCTGTGAAGCCATTTTATGGCTGGATTAATCTTTCATAACACTTTATGTCCACTGTAGAGTAGGATTCATTCTTTTATTACGGTTTGTGTTTGATGTTCCCCAAAGACTTTTAAACTCCCTGAGGTGGAGCCTAAGAGTATTGCTCACCTATGAATTCCGCAAAGTGCTTACCTATGCAGATAAGTATTCAGTACATGTTTTTTTTGGATTCAATTCTCCTAAAGAATGGAAAGTTGATGAAGGAAGTTATAGTCACTTAATTGACAAGTGCTGTGATGTTAATAGTCCTGGGGAGAGTAAAAGGCAGCTGAAGTGGGGCACACGGGTTACAAGGATGCAATATCACATGCAGAAATGAGGGAAGGTGGGATGAGCAGAGAAGAATCTCAGCTGGTCAGGAAACAGCCAGATAATGATTCCAGGATCCACTGGAGGTAAAAGAAGATAAGCAAAATTTTAAATATATGACATGAGGACAATCGCCTTTTCTGTACAAAGAGGCTCATTAGCTGTGAAGGGAAGACACTTATTTTAACTGGCTGGGCACTGGTGCTGAGAAACTTTCAGTTTCTGAATATGTACAGGGATGTCTGCTGCTGAAGGAGAGATGGAGATGAGATTCACCGGGGCTTCAGGAGAAAATAGGCTAGTGTAAAAAGATGTTGTCTTTCAGATAATATAAGAAAAAAAAAAGGCTGAGAAAATTGCGGAATCCTTCCACATGATTTGAGGAAAGTGACGTGTCTCAGTCAGGCCCAAGGTGCTCATGTTTGAGGCTCTCCATGCTGTTGATAACATGTAGACTGGTAGTCTGATGTATGTCTTCTAAGTTTCAAACCCCCTCCTAGTAATACTTCTAGAATTCCTCATGTTCAGTGAGTATTTAGAAAGATAGAATTCAGAACAATTTACTCTTATCTTATACTGCATTGATGGAGTGCTGGGCTCTGAGTAGCGGCTAGCCTTGTCATTCATTCAAGAAATATTGAGTGCCTACCATGTGTTAGATGAGCAAAATCAGACACAGCTCTACTTTGATGAAGTGTAGAGTGTAACAGGAAAGGCACGCCTTAGTCACATATTCAAAAACTAAATGTATAATTACAAAGTGTGATAAATGTCAAGAAACATAGTGTTATGAGAATATTCTGATCTCATCTGATAATGGGAATGCTGGCTCATCATTTAGTAACTTCATTGGCTATTGTGTTCTTGGGCAATTACTTAACCACTTGTTGCCTCAGTTTCCTTTTTGGTAAAATTGGAAAAATATAACCTGCTTCATAGGTGGCTTAGAATGGCATGTGACATATGGTAAACATTCAATACGTTGTAGCTATTTATTATTATTGTTACTATTATTTTAGTGAATCAGAGCTCCAGTTCTAGTAGTTATTCCCTTTTTGTGGAATTTTAATGGATTAAAATTAAAATGGATTAAAAAGATCTATTCTCTTATCTATTCTTTTGAGTAGTTTCTGTGGTTTCGTGTCACACAAAAATCTGGAATAAGTAACACAAAAATAGTGGAACTTGATACATTAATTTTGTTCTGATCATTCCATCATATAATAACAAAGCAAAAGAAAATCATCTTGGTTATCTGCTCTCACTCTTTCATTCATCCCACCCATATATTAAACATTTCTTAAGAAAATAAAGCTAGTTGCTGGGGGAGTGAAAAGATAAATTAGCATCAATTCCTGATCAGTCTCCCAGTCTAGTAGGAGTGATAGACAAGTACATAAACAGTTACAATGTAGCCAAAGAAGTTATATAATTGAGAACTGTACCAAATATAGCTGAGACACAATGGATCACTTCCATTCAAGTTGGGAAGATGAGAGAAAGCAAATGACAAGGCAGAGAGGGAGCCCTCCTGTCCTTTTCCTTATTTTACACATGTAGGTTATAAGAAATAAATTTCATTATAATTCTCATCCACAGGATATATGCTAGAGAGAGCTATGAAGATTTCTTATGGTATTCTGTTAATCAAAGTGCAATTTTATTAAGGAGATAAATATAACAATGATCATACTTTCAACTTTTGACTGACTGTAGCAATCACATATAGTGAGTCTTGGCAAGTTTACACTATACCATTCATTCAGTTGGTCAGCATGCCTCTCTATCCCTTTTTTTATCAAAAAGCTAATGATATTCTCATGTCCTTGGTTTATGGTTTTATACGTTATTTCCCTTAAACTACCCTCTTGCTCCTTATTTTATTCTTATCTTCCCCTCTTACCCTTTGCTGGCAGTTTCACTGCTAATCCTCCTATCCTCCTGTCAGTTTTCAACAAAGAACAGAAGAATGTCCATTTAAAAAACACTCTGGGGCTTTCCTGGTGGCGCAGTGGTTGAGAGTCTGCCTCCCGATGCAGGGGACACGGGTCCGTGCCGCGGTCCAGGAAGATCCCACATGCCGCGGAGTGGCTAGGCCCGTGAGCCATGGCCGCTGAGCCTGCGCGTTTGGAGCCTGTGTTCCACAACGGGAGAGGCCACAACAGTGAGAGGCCTGTGTATCACAAATAAATAAATAAAAATAAAAAACACTCTGGAATTACAGATCACAGGATTTGGGAAAAAATAGGAAGAAGTAGCATATTATAATAGGGGACACTGGTGACCATTTTTAATCTACATTATTGGAGGAAAGGGGAAGAAAGAAAAGATATGAACAGAAAAGTTTTTGAGAGCAGAACAAAAACAATTTAAACAGTTTCTGATGCATATTTCACTTTACATCTATTTTGTAAAATTTTGACTCCAGAAGGTGAATTGACAGTAGAAAGCTAATATTTGTCAGTTGACAAAGAACTAGGTTTCACCAAAGCAGATTTATTTCACAGGTAAATATTTTGTATTTAAAAAGTAGGTGAGCAGAGTAATATAATGTCTGGGTTTAAAAGTTTCATTACCTGGTGGGAAAGGATAGAAATAATTATTCAAATGGAGAAAGGCAAGGTAAAGTAGATGGTAACATGGAAAAGAAAGGCATAGGGATAGGCTCTGAAAGAAAAATGTAATGTTATAAGCACCAAATTATAGAAAGTAGTCTGTGATTTATTAAACTTGACATAGATGGAAAGGATGACTATGTTAATATCCTTTATATCAAGAGATAGAATGAAATGAAAAGTAGACAAAACAATGATGTCATGTGTTTTGCTTTGCAATAAGTTACTAAAGTCACCATAAATGTCTATGGCAGCAAACACCTTTCCAGAAAAAGTTCACAGAAGAGGAGGCACAGTAGTGTCTATTTACTGAAATAGTCATGGAAAAAGACTTTTAGATGGCAGTGCTAAGGGGAAAAGATATGGGTCATCTATAGACACAAAACCAATCAAATCAAAAGGAAGAGAATGCAGATAAATGGAAAAGAGAAGATAAGAAAAGAAATGTACTTGGGGAAGCAGAAAATCTTCAGGGTTTAAGTGAGTAAATGCCAGGAGGATAAAAGAATATGAAAGAAAAAGGAAGTAGTAAAATGAGAAATTGTGGAAAAAATATGTGTATCACAATTTCCCTGATTTCCAGCCCAGCTCACAGCCATTCTTTCCTGGGCCACCAGTTGTGGACCATCAGAAGTTAGCTCAGAGTCAGCCTTGAATAAAGGTCTACTGAATAAATCTTGATAATGCAATTCATCTAGCATTTGGGGAAAATGTAAGTAGGGAAAGTGGAGGAAGACCTTTCCCTATGAAATACTCATTGAAATACCTTGGAGATGAAAAGAAAGAGAATTCTGAAAGAATAAGCACTGAAGAACTAATTGTTGTAACCGCTAGGAAATAGAAATGGCGACTTGGGCAAAGGGAGGTTTTCAATAATTATTCTCATCAGTTTTCTTTGAATTTTTATAGGAATATGTCATAATTTTCAAATTCAAAGATTTTTTTCAAAGCTATAATGGACTAAACTGTTGTTTACATATTGTTTAAATGGGAACTTTGTTAAGGCTATAGGACAAATTAATTGGTCAGGTAATGAATAAACGTATCACTTACTCCTTTCTTTTGTGAAAGAGATAGAAGACAGTTGAGAATGAGACTGAATCCGGTGAGCTTTGTAAATTCTTCAAAGTATTTATTTTTTTGTGAAGACAATGGGTAGAGAATTTGAAGAATTTTGTGTTTTCCACCTTTTCCAGTTGTAACTCCTTCCCATTTGTAACTATATGTGTTCTGTTAGAAATCAAATAGTTGTTCAAGTGAAGATTACCAAATTCTAGTAACAGATATTCTGATTCTGTAACATGGATTACATTTATTTTCATCTTTAAAATTTATATTATTTCTTTTAATGTTGAGTCATTTTAATATGTAATGTCCTGGAGGTATCTAGGTCAGTCAGAAAATCAACTAGGCAGTTATATATATAATTCTGGATGGAGGTAAAATCTGGAATGTATAGGCATAAAGTTGTTCATTAAAGCCTTAGAAATGGATTAGATTGCCCAGAGGTAGTGGTTGTTGTTATTATTATTATTATTATATATTTTATTGCGGTACGCGGGCCTCTCACTGTTGTGGCCTCTCCCGTTGCGCAGCACAGGCTCCGGACATGCAGGCTCAGCGGCCATGGCTCACGGGCCCAGCCGCTCCGCGGCATGTGGAATTCTCCCGGACCGGGGCATGAACCCGTGTCCCCTGCAACGGCAGGTGGACTCTCAGCCACTGCGCCACCAGGGAAGCCCTATTATTATTATTTTTAAAGTATAGCAATAAAACAAAATGGCTCACAGTTGAGCTATGACACACTTCAAATTTTAACATCCAAGCAGAAGAATCTATGCTGGCAAACAGTGCTGTGGAGGAGCAGCCGCAGGGAGAAGAAATAAAAGGAGAAGACCCTGATGTCAGGAACCCGAAATGAGAGTATCCTCAGAAATAAACACGAGTCACACCGCCTGCTCCTCCACCCATGCCCACCACAGTCCCCAGGCAGGCAGTGGCATCCCAGCCCCTAACCTCAAGGCCCAACCTGTGCTCAGGGTAGACCATGGATCATTGGGCCCCCCCAACTGTGCAAGCCTGGGTTCCCTAAATCTTCGGTTTCTTCCTGCATACCAGGAGCCCCTGGCACTTCACATGTGTGCTCCAAGGGTCCAAATCATGGTGGCCAGCCCCATGACCCACATTTAAAATAAGCATCTTCTAGGACAAAGTTTGGCATACTTTATCTGTAAAGGGCCAGATAGTAAATATTTTAGGCTTTTTGTGTTAGAAGGTCTGGATTGTAATTCGTCAACTCTGCAAAAGCAGCTATAGCCAACATGTAAAATGTGCATGACGGTGTGCCAATAAAACTTTTTTTTTTTAACAGAAATAATTGGCAGAGTGAATTTGGCCCATGGGCATAGTTTTCCCACCCTCCCTATCAAGATTCTTTTTAAATGGCCTTAGAAGACATTTTGAGGACATATACATTTATATACAATATTTTAGCTTAATGCAACTCACAATTGTTTTAAAAAATTCAGGGCAGGGGGATGTAAAAGGTGTCTTCCCTCCTTTAACAGGGATAGTTTTATATTAGGAATGGAAAACTTAATTGCATGTGTAATAATGTAATTAAGGGGTTTAGTATACTAACTGTCAGCACTGAGCTATTACCACTATAGCCTGCTGTTTTGATGAAATGTCAATGGTGGAGTATTGCATGATGAAATGTCTCTGGCAATGTTGATGACAAAATGTCAACGGTAAGATGCTGCATGGAGGAACATTCCTACAACGAAATGTTGCATAACAAGATGTCCTTACAATGGAATGGTCAACAAAATGTCACCATGACAAAGGAATACACACATATACATAAGCACACACACCAAGAAATGACATGGCAACTTGGCTGCCTAATTACTTTCTATCTGATTTAAGTTGACAGAAAGACTTTTTACTTTTTAAATCAGAGAGTGCTAGCACATTTAAATGCCAAAAAGATTTTTCCCCTTTTTTTCTGGGACACTGCAGTGGCCCCTTTCATCTCTGTGCTTCTCACTGCAGAATGTTGCCAAGCAGGTGATCCTGGCATCTCTGAGTCAAGAGAGCTAGTTCAATCACCTGCTTTGCGTTCCCCACCTCTCCCACCTCCTTCCCAGTTGGAACAGTGAGTTCTCTGTGAAAGCTTCTGCAAATGATGACAAGGAGAGTTCTCAGAGAAAGCAACTGAGCTTTAATGCGAGTAAAACTGTTCCAAATGTAAAACACATTTGAAAATCTAAATGTGTGCCCCCCGAAACCACATCAATAGAACCTTTAATGATCTTCAGAACCAGCCTTTTCTCTTCCAGTCAGTGGGAAGATTGTTTCAAATCTGTTTGTGCCTGAAGCACTTTTGATTGTGACAGTCTTCTCATTCATGGGCTAAACATGGCGTCCCACTGGAAGTGCCATCAAGGTTCACAGCAATACAGTATGATATGAAAGCATAAACAGAAGTCGGAACTGCATTTCTCCTCTGAGATAACAAGTGCAACTAGATTCTCAGATCACCTATTATGCCATAAAAAATAAAAGGGAAAGGAAACTAAGACCTACTTTATGTCAGCTCCCTGGTTCATGGGAATGAAACTTACCAGGTCAATATGGAGCCCTTTAAATGACTTCTACAGACCTTATCTTGATCCTTGCTTTTGGCCAACTGTTAAAATTTTTCATACGATAAAAGCAGAGATATTAACATCAATATGAACTTCTTTCTGCTTTTTGTGGGTTGGTTACTCAAAATTGATTAAATAATAAATTTTTCACAACCTGCCTTAGTTTTTCTCTTTTGCTTTGAATCCCTGACCAAAAATAAAGGCTCAGACATACCTAATGTTTGGGCTTCCCAACATACAGATTAAGACTTAAGATTCATGTAACCCTGTTTCTCACAGTAATGAGCTGACTGGATAAAATAACACTGGTTTTCTGTATAGATATATATACTTCACCCTCATTATAGAACTATTTCAAAAGCCAAGGATATTGAAAGTTATAACAGTAATGTCAGCCCTCATGATTAAATCATGAGGCACATGAGTTTTTCGTTTAAATTTTATGTTCTCATGATCTCAATATTTTTCATGCAAATCCTGTTATTTCTGCATCCTTTCACACTCCAGCTTAAATTGCTTGTCAATCGCCGTGCTCTTCTTGAGTGCAGCACTTCTGAGCTTCTCCAATACGATTTTATACATCTATTTATATCTACTTCTTTAGTATATTTTCCCTTAAAGAAGACATTGGTACAGCATTCCAAATCACATTTAATGAAGTCTTTTGAATTGGGAGCAGTGACTTTGGAGGCCAAAGGAGATGAGGCAAGAGCATTGCTTTGGTTAAGGGCTGGGGGTGAGGAGGAACTATAGGTTAATAGAGGAAGAAGCCCTTTTATATTTTAACATTTATAACATTTTTTAACATTATAACTAGAGTGCTTACACTAGGGATTGATTAGAGCAAAGGCAAAACTGCAGCCTAAGAGAGAAACACCATTAATTGGAAGATCATTACAACGTCAGGTAACAAAAAAGGGCGTTTGGAAAAACCCTCATAAAATAACCCTTGAAATCTCAAATCTTTCAAGGCATCCCAATTTTTCAGAACCTGTAAGTCTTCAATTTAAAACTTTTTGCCAAATGTTTTCTTTTCTTTTTAGTGAGTACTATTTCTGATTTCCATAATATATCCTGGTATCATCATGCACTTTGACCTTAGAAATCTAAGGGACAAATATGCTTCTGTCAGGTCAGTGCTCTTTTTCTTTCCGAATTTACAAGACTTGCACTATAGATATCTACAATTGCACAGACAAGTCTTAATCCCCTGTTACCAGTCCCCCTAGTGCTCCATCTTATTTTTTCATACAGGTGAACATATTGCCATGTACCTTGTAAAATCAGCTAATGTGCTTTGCACGGAGCTGGAATGTCACTGGTATAACAAGACATGCAGTAATGTGTGCTCATGTAGTTGAGGACACTGCTAATTGATTATACATTTATTTGCCACACCACTATTCTCCTTGGAATATTGCTTAAGAAAAAAACATTTGAATAATCTCATACTGTTTTAGGGATTCCTGATGTTTGCTAATGAATACACTGCAAAGCTTTATGTTGCAAATGTGTTCTCAAATGTGTAAACTACTCACTGCTTTTTCCATGCATTTTAATATTCCAGAGGATCCTCTAGTGACAGAACATTTTCAATCATTACTTCTCTTTGGTGGAATCAATTACCTCCTGATAGATTCCCTTTCCAAGTTTAAAATTGCATTTAAAAACTCATCTCTCTTCTGAATTCTAATTGAATGTACTTTGAACTCTAGATTCTTTTAGTGAATATTTGTTTATAAATCTTCTATGATTTAAAGGGCTTATTAATACACTTATAAACTGAGTGTAATAATCAACATATAATATGTAATTCCTCTGAGAATTTAGGTTTATTAAACAAAGATTTTATTTATTCTCAAGGGAAAGACCATAAACATAATACTGACAAAGTAAAAACTGAAAAGTAATGATATATTTTAAACATACTTTGTTCTATCTACATGATTTTTTTAAAGTGATATTTGAGGACATTGAAAATAGATTTGCCTTTAATTGTCTCTCTCTTACACACAAAATCATATATAGTGGCTCATTTCCTTATATTACAAAGCAGCCCATCAACTTTTCAGCAGTTATTATTTTGCAAACATACTAAGCTGCAATATAACCAAGAAGTGAGAAAGTAAGTAAAACATACCTTTAAATAAATATACTACTATGTGCAAACCTTTTATTGACAACTGTCATGTACAAAGCATTTTATTTATTTGTGTTATGATATTTGTTTTTTATAATAACCCAATGAGATGGGAATTTTTAAGCCTGGTTTTCAGGCGAGGAATATAGGAGTGGAGCTAAAATTACCTGTTGGAATTTACACAATTAATTAGCAACAGAGTTGGGATCTGAACCTAGATATAGCTCACTCCAAAGCTGTTCGCACTCTTTTTTTTTTTTGCAGTACTCGGGCCTCTCGCTGCTGTGGCCTCTCCTGTTGCGGAGCACAGGCTCCGGACGTGCAGGCCCAGCGGCCATGGCTCACAGGCCCAGCTTCTCTGCAGCATGTGAGATCTTCCCAGACCGGGGCACGAACCCGTGTCCCTTGCATCGGCAGGCGGACTCTCAACCACTGCGCCACCAGGGAAGCCCCCGCACTCTTTTTTATATGGCACCCTATCTCTCAAGGTAGATGGTAAAACATCCTTGATTGAAAATGTGTTCAATTTTACCTAGAGAAGAAATTTTTAGGGCTTCACTTAGCACCACATTTTTAATTTAAAAACAAATCTAACTGCTCGCTTAACTTTTTTTTTTCGTCTCTAATATTATATGCTGAATAGAAAGTGGATAGAGAGAAGACATTAATAATAAGTACAGATCTGGCAACCTCTCTTAAGATCACATGGAAGACACACAGTGACATGCAATGGAAATAATGCAAATCTTTATTTCCAACCTCAGCACTCTGGAGGATTTAGCACTATTACAATAGTGGCAAAATCCAACTGCAGAAGTCAAACTGTAGAAAATCTATCCTAGCTCTTTCTGACTTGAGGTGAGTGCAAGACTGATCTTTTAAGTCAGTGTCACAAAATTTCAGCCCTTGGTCTTATTTAAAAATTTGGCTGGCTAGTGTCTTTAAAAATCTGAATTTGAATGCCTTCAAATTTTCAAATGTTTGCTTTCATCATAGGCCTTATCACAAACTATCACCTTACCCCAAACCTACTAAAATCACTTACATCAACTTTTTGGCCATGAAGATATTTAAGTTTGTGACTCTTATCCTGCTGTGTCATGTAAACATAAGCTCCTTTTCCTACCTACTCTAACTCTACCCATGGTTCTTTTTTTTTTTTTTAAATTTATTTTTGGCTGTGTTGGGTCTTCGTTGCTGCACGTGGGCTTTCTCTAGTTTTGGTGAGCGGGGGCTGCTCTTCACTGCAGTGTGCGGGCTTCTTATTGCGGTGGCTTCTCTTGTTGCAGAGCACGGTCTCTAGGCGCGTGGGCTTCAGTAGTTGTGGCAAACAGGCTTAGTAGTTGTGGCTCGCAGGCTCTAGAACGCAGGGTCAGTAGTTGTGGTGCATGGGCTTAGTTGCTCCGCGACACATGAGATCTTCCCAGACCAGGGCTCGAACCCATGTCCCCTGCCTTGGCAGGCAGATTCTTAACCACTGTGCCACCAGGGAAGCCCTACCCATGGTTCTTCTGAAGTACCCAACAGGGTTAGGATTAGATTGAGATGATTTTACCTTGGGCACAAACTTTTAGATGGTACCAAAACACTCAGTCATCAAGATAAACAGAGTTTGTTTTTTTGGAGTACGTGAGCCTCTCACTGTTGTGGCCTCTCCCTTTGCGGAGAACAGGCTCTGGGCGCACAGGATCAGCGGCCATGGCCCACGGGCCCAGCCGCTCCGTGGCATGTGGGATCTTCCCGGACCAGGGCACGAACCCATGTCCCCTGCATCGGCAGGGGGACTCTCAACCACTGCGCCACCAGGGAATCCCAAGATAAAGAGAGTTTTAATAAAATATTTTTTAAAAATCAAAAATAATCCAAAATTATTATGATAAACAAAATAGAGGCATTACCTAGTCCTTACTCTGGTATCCAAACTGCCCTCTAGAGACTATAATATTTTTATACTAATAGCTTAAAATCCAAGGCCCTCATTCTTACTTGGTTAGTCTCTGCTTCTTCTGCCTCATCTCCTAGTCTGGAAAAAAAGCACAGTAGCAACCAATCCTGATTAGAAGAGAACTCAAACAGCAAACCCATGTGGCTCTCTACAGAATAGGAGCCTACATTCAGTAAGCCTTGAAGAAATTTTCTGCATAGTTGATTTTTTTTTTTTTTTTTTTTTTTTTTTTTGCGGTACGCGGGCCTCTCACTGTTGTGGCTGCTCCCATCGCGGAGCACAGGCTCCGGACACGCAGGCTCAGCGGCCATGGCTCACGGGCCCAGCCGCTCTGCGGCATGTGGGATCTTCCCGGACCAGGGCATGAACCTGTGTCCCCTGCATCGGCAGGCGGACTCTCAACCACTGCGCCACCAGGGAAGCCGATAGTTGATAATTTTAAAACAATAATAGCTAACAATTATTGAGCATTTCTGTGGAGGCCCTGTGCTAAGCACTTTATTTGAATTATTTTTACTAATCCCTGACAACTATTGTATGTGATAGAGTTGCTGTTATGACCAATTTACGTATGGGTCTAAGTCATTTGCCAAATTAATACATTGTAGAGGAAGGACTTAAAGCAAGACATCAGAATCACAGAATACGCATTTTTAAGGAGATAACTAGAACTGACCCTGGGTCATAGATAGAAGGCTAAATGATTTTATCTTAAAAAGCAGGGAGGTGTTATACTAAGAGAGCCTGTTATTTAAAACTGGTAGTTATCATGGGATAATACTGGGAGATTTTTAGCAGATTTATTTTTCTTTCTCACATCATCATTATCATCATCAACATCACCATCATCATTATTTTAACTCTTCACTGGAACAAGGATATTCACTGTCTAAGGCAGGGGTCCCCAATCCCCAGGCCTGTTAAGGACTGGACAGCACAGCAGGAGGTGAGTGGCGGGCAAGTGAGCGTAGCTTCATCTGCTGCTCCCCATTGCTCTCCATTGATCACATTACTGCCTGAACCATCCCCGTGACCCCGCCCCGTCCGTGGAAAAATTGTCTTCCACAACAGCGGTTCCTGGTGCCGAAAATGTTGGGGACCGCTGGTCTAAGGAGGAGGACAGATATAGTCTAGGACAGAAAAAGTCATTTTTCTGTTTTAAATTTGAAGATTGATTTTTAAAATACTCCAGCAGAGACTATGAACTTGAAAGCCACACCCCCTGCCATTTTTAATTGCTATATTTGATAAAAAGTAAGCACTTTTATTTCTAAAAGCTTGGCTTAAAAAATCAAGAGCCACAGTGTGGAGGACTCAGATCTGGTTGTAGCATAAATCAGAGCGAGAACTCCAGGACACTGTAAGAGCTCCCAAGGAGGTTAAAACCCTGACCAGGAGAATTGAGAGGGAAATTTGGAGAAGGTACTATTGGAGTTAGGTGTGCTGAATTTCTGTATGTAAGAAAACAGCAAACGTTGTGGAGACACCCCACACTCAAGATGGTGCCTGAGAGGTAAAGTAGCCCTGACTGTGGGCCTGAGAATAGTGTTACGTGGTTTGGTATTATACGCCTCAGCAGTGTGCAGGGAGAACAACCGTGACTATTGAAGTGAATGTATTTGGAGTGAAAAGGATGCAGAATGAGTGTACCTGAAAAGTGAAGGCCATGGCAGGACTTCAGACATCCTCAGTAGATAAATAGGGATAAGGCCCATGAAGCAGAGGCCATAGAGGATGGAGAGGACCACAGATTTATTGCAGCACTCCTCCATTACTCTGCCCGCCCCCCACCCCGATTGTCCTTTGTGCCATGCTGTTATGTCAACCTTCCCTGGAGCCAGAGCCATCCAGGGAGAAGGGAAGGTGAAGAGGGAGGTAGGAAATACTGTATTGACTGCATAGTGGTCTTGAAGAGATTTAAATGGGAAGCAATTTTGTCTGCGCTTGAATTTGCAAGATTGAAATTTCCTTAATCTTCAGAAATGGAGAACAGTGAAATAAGGTTATCACAGAGGAAAAATGGAAAGATATTATTGTATATTGGTGTTGTAATTGTAAATTTATAGCACCTATAGGAAAATAATTTAACAATGTTATGCCAATGTTATGGATAATCTTCAGTTATCTAGAAAATTAACCTGTACTGAAGTGTGCTCTCTCACTATGATAGAAAGTTAGAGCATCATTTTGTGTACAAAACATCAATTAAATTTTGTTACCCACCCAACAATAGAATCAGAAGTGTAAATTTTAACATTCTAAAGATTTTAATATAATAATCGTGTATTTTATTACTGCTGTATCTTGGGACTTAACAGGTATCAGATTCTACAAAACCCAATAAAAAAAAAGAGTAGGGGGGCTTCCCTGATGGCGCAGTGGTTGAGAGTCCCCCTGCAGATGCAGGGGACACGGGTTCGTGCCCCGGTCTGGGAAGATCCCACATGCCGCGGAGCGGCTGGGCCTGTGAGCCATGGCCGCTGAGCCTGCGCATCCGGAGCCTGTGCTCTGCAACGGGAGAGGCCACAACAGTGAGAGGCCTGCGTACCGCAAAAAAAAAAAAAAAAAAAAAAGAGTACGATATTTTTGTGATTAGACATCCACACTGATCTACTGTTTTCTCCAGTGTTTTTCAGGTTATCAATTATGTTTGAGGATTGTTTTGCTCATAAGTTCAGATTCATTTTCTGTATTAAAAATTCCTGTGGTGCATGTTAAGGGGTTTGACATATTTCTCATTCAAAAAACAGCCCATATTTAAATTGTTAGTAGCACAATGGAAATCAGCAGAGGGAAAATGGAGGAATTGGAGTAAAGACAGTGTCTGGTAGAAAAAAGTCACTCTTTTTGGTTATTTTTCCAAACCTAAACACTTATGAATGTTACAACACCAGACTCTGAGCTGCTTTGCTATAAACTTCTTTTAGCTACATGCTCAAGGTGAGGAAGCGTTTCATTTGTATAGGAGTATGTGCTTCTGGGATTCATGATATCTACTAGAGAAACAGCAAACTTTCTGATAAATCACAGGAAGAAATATGAAAATTTTAAGGAGCACAAAAAATAGAAATTCAAAGAAAATGCTATGCCTTGGCAAAGAGGTTTCAGACATTAAGACTGAATTTTTGTCTATTGGGATAATTTTTTCTCCAATATGTTGAAGGAAAGTTAAGCCTATAGTGATACGATATGAAAACTACAAATACTAGTAATCAGTAAAAACTTTCTCTTTTCTGAAATCAAGGCAAGCTACTCTGGCAAACTTCAGCTACCTTAAAGTAAAGATCCTCCTAACTCACATATTTCTTTTAATAATTATTTGATAATTTAAAAAGTTAAATTGTAAAATTTCCTACTTTGAACTAAGCAACATATTATTTTGACTCAGAATAATAAAAGAAGAGCATCCCTCCTCTATTATATATTTGGAAACATCACCTGTTATCTGATAGAATAATTATTGTTATTTTGGTTTCTAGATTAAAAGCAAAGGGCAGGTAGAATGCAAGTAGGGATTGCTGGGAAGAAGGCCAGAGGAAATTAGAATTAGAAATGTAAAATGTGAACAAGAGTTTGAGGAAAAACAAAGCCACTCTGTTTGGAAAAGGTTGAAATCTCATTATTTTGCAAGAGGTACATTAACAACTGCAAAAGCTTCAGGAATTCCAGGTAATCAAGAGTCTTAGAAGCTCACTGAGCCAGCTTGCTTCTTCCCATGAATGCTGCCTCTATAAAGCAGATTTTTCATTTTCACATTAATAGCATGGTTGAGAAGCTCTTGATAGAACAGCTTCTGGGGGAATGGAATTTGTCTGAAGAAGAAATAAGCCTGGAAAAGCCAGAATAGCCATAACTAAAGGCTGACATTTACTTCCCTACCAGGGCTTTTTTGGGTAGGTTGGGGGGTAGCCGGTTTTGAAATCATGGTATGTTCTGACAATTTAGGATTCCTGAAATTATTGGGGATCAGAAAGAAAAGGATCTTTAAAAATCTCTTGTGACGATGTTTTATTTCTTTAATTAAGTAAAATGTTTAAAGAGACGAAAAAACTTGCCTGCTGTCTCCCAGGATTTCTCTGAGCCGTTGCATTCATGATAAATCTCTAGCGCTTTTCCTCTCTGTCTTCTATTACTCTCTTAGTTGCTGACTGTAGCCTGAAGTAAAGTGATTGCTGTTCCCTGTCTCTTCATTTCCATCTCCTAACTGTGCTCCTTGATCACTGCTCTCCTACCTTTGCACATTTTCTCCCTGATGTTCTCATTTCTTCATAGCACCATTTCAAGTGTAGATTTCCCTGGTGGAGAAATATAGCATGGTCTGAAAACAAAACAGAACAGAATTCTATATTGATGTAGATAGCCCAGACAATGCAGTGAGATCTTTTAACATGAAAAGCCAGAACCCAAAAAGAAAGAAAGGGAAAAAACAAGTAAATAGGTAATAAAGCAAAGAAGACCTAACATCAAGGTGCACCTTAATTTTCCTCAGACTTTCAACTCATATGGCCCCGAACAATTTTCTCTGTAAATACGCAAAGGAAGGTTTGTATTTAGAGGAGTGTTTACAGGGTTATGAACAGTTCCCTGGAGCACTGGGAAATATTAAACTTGATCACATTATTCTTTTCTTACCTCGTTTGATACATTATGTTGAAGTAAGGGCAAAAAGTTACCTCTGGCTTTATAACTCCCGATACTAAAGCTTTAATATATTATATTAAATTTTATAAAATTCATGTAAATAAAATTAATACCATATATACTGTTTTGTAGTTTTATTCTTTTTAAAAATTTAAAGTAATACATACCCAGTTAATAAACAAAAATGGTATTAAAATCATTTCTAACAAAGCAGACTTCTCTGCTTTGCCCTTCCTTATTCTCTGCCTTGCAACTCTTTTTAACCATTTCTTCTGTGTGTTTGTGTTCATATTCTAAACAATATAATAATATTGCTAATTCTTGATTTATGTAGTTTAGGCCTCCTCCATTGACTTCTTATCATGGCAGATGAGGAGTTAGCTCTCTTCTGGCTTCCTCTCTGTTTCTCCTTTATTATTCCAATATCGGCATGTCCCAGTTTGAAGTTAAAGTTATATTTACTTTTTATATTATTCTGAATAAATACTGTTCACTGTAGAGCCAAGGAGCATAACTGTTTGCTTTTCTGAATAATTTTTTTAAGTGTCAATAATTCCCTTATTGTTCTCATTTGTCTAGTTTCCTGTGGACCAGAAAACGTTGTTCTTCTCACAACCTCCGACAGCCTTCAGTACAGTTTCTGCATGATCAAATATATCAGATTATTTTTGCACTACGTTTTGTTTCCTCCAGCAGTTTCCCTCCAGAACAGATTCTTATCTTATTGCTCCAGTATTGACTCCTAATTTTCTAGGCCTGCTATGCAGCTGTGATCCTGGAAATTCTCTTCACTTGACTCCTGTTGTTGGAGCTCTATTTCTTGATTTCATGTCTTCCTTATCGGTTGCCTTTGCATGTTAAAAAAAAAAAAACACAACAATTGAATGAGAGTTTTACTTATTTATTTTTCGATTAATTTATTGAAAATGTTGATGATGGCATTATTCTATCATATTGTGCTTTGGAAACAAGAATATCTTAAGGCTCTAGGTACACAGAATAGTAACTGACCCTTGAGTTTCTTCTTATTGTTATTAACCTAGTCAAGTGCCTTCATAAGGTACTTGATAAAATTTCTAAAGAAAGTAATAATCTGGAAATGTAAATATATTAAAATTTTATAATCTTTATATTACTGGGAAATTATATTATTGGGTTTATCTGATATGAGAACTAAAAGTATTAAATTTTACAAATCAGCTGGAAGATTTTTTTATAAGGTCACTGACATGAAGCTACACATATATGTGTATATATGTGTGTGTGTGTGCGTATATATACATATATTACTTAAAAGTGGTGGGGAGGGAACTAACATCAATTGAGTATCTGCTATGTTTGCACAAAATTCTTTTACAGGCAATATTGCTTTTAGTTCTCTGAGGGGCTACATGGTGTACTTGATGAAATATGGACGTTGAAGTTAAGTCTTTTTTTTTTTTTTTTTTTTCGGTATGCGGGCCTCTCACTGCTGTGGCCTCTCCCGTTGCAGAGCACAGGCTCCGGATGCGCAGGCTCAGCGGCCATGGCTCACGGGCCCAGCCGCTCCGCGGCATGTGGGATCCTTCCGGACCAGGGCACAAACCCGTGTCCCCTGCATCGGCAGGCGGACTCTCGACCACTGCGCCACCAGGGAAGCCCAACAGTCATGGTTTTGAATCCCAGTCATGACATTTATGAACTGTGTGAAATTACTTAACTTAATAATGCCCCCAGTTTCTTTACTTTTAAAATGAAGTTTACAATATCTACCTCGTGAGGGATTGTTCAAAGTATTAAATGAGATAATATGGGTAAGGTGACTAGCACATACTACTACTTCTATTAATACAACTATTATATGACTGCCATGCTCCTACAGTTACTACTATAAAAGCAACAACTACTACTACTACTACTATGGCTAATACTGCATTTTATAGGCAAAGAAACTAAGAGCTTAGACAGGTTAATAAATTTATTCAAGATCACATTCTTGGTAAGTAGAAGAACAGGGATTTGAAATTGGATCTTTCTGACTGACTCTAAAACCTTTCCAATACACCGCACACTCTTTATTAAAAGCAAACAAAACCATCACATCATTTTAGACCTTTTGGGCTGCAAAATAATAAACATTTCACTGAACTCTGTAAGGGGTGAGGTGGCTCAGAAGGACAATCTTAACTGTGTTTAGAAAGCTGATCCCTGTAAGATTTGGAACAGAGGATAGAAAGTCTCTTGCTGGAATGTTTAACAGAACATTGGTCTCTGGTTTCCTATTGACCAAGTGTAGGACCAATTATGGATCAAAAATGATGACTGGGGCTTCCCTGGTGGCGCAGTTGTTGAGAGTCCACCTGCCGATGCAGGGGACACGGGTTCGTGCCCCGGTCCGGGAAGATCCCACATGCCGCAGAGAGGCTGGGCCCGTGAGCCATGGCCGCTGAGCCTGCGCATCCGGAGCCTGTGCTCTGCAACGGGAGAGGCCACAGCAGTGAGAGGCCTGCATACAGAAAAAAAAAAAAAAAATGGTGACTGATTTTTTTTATTGTATCTTTGACATTTTGTGCATTATGTTATGAGATGCTAGGTCATGTTTAAATCTTATGTTTGAGCAGCCCTCCTTGTGATACCATGTGGGTGGGCGAAGGGGGACACAAAGCCACTTCATTATTGCCAACTGGGAGTACAAGCCTAGGTACTCCTCTGCTGATCATCGGCAGGGGCAGAGGAGTGCCTGCTTACTGCTGAGAGGGGCTAATGACAGGCTTCTTAAGAGACCTATGCTGATCCCTCCAGGGCTGGGAAGGGGAGGGTCTCCTTGTTACTGCATGGACACCATGGTGTGGTGGGAGAGGCTTGTTACTGCTGGAAAGTGAGAAAAATCCAGGCTTCCCATGAGGCCTCCTCTGATACGACTTTGGTGGGGAGAAGGAGGGATAAACTCATCACCATTGGTTGGGAGTGAGAGTCCCAGATCCCATGTGGTCTCCACTGGCACCACAAAGTGAGGAGGTTTTTTATCTCCAGGCCAGCATGTAAGTCCCAGCTCTAACGCCACCCTGGCAGGGATGGACATTTCATTGCCACCAGGTAAGGATGTAAGTTTAGGTTCACCACTTGGCCTTTGTTGCTCAGAGTGGGAATGAGGCCACAGTTTTTTCTTTTCTTTTTTTTCTTTTTTCAGTTTTAGTAAGATATTGACAAATAACATTAGGTTTGTTGTGATGATTTTATATATGTATGTATTATGAAATGATTAACATAATAAGGTTAGTTAACACATCCATCACCTCACATAGTTACCTTTTTTCTTTTTGTATATGTGTGTGGTGAGAATATTTAAGGCTTATCTTTTAGCAAGTTTCAAGTATTGTTGTATAGTACAAGTATTGTTGTATAGTACTGTACAGTACAGTATTGTTAATAATAGTCACAATACTCCATGTTAGATGCCCAGAACTTACTTATAATTGAAAGTTTGTACCCTTGACCAACATCACCCTATTTCCCCCATCTCCCTACATTTTTTTCCATGGTGTTTGACTGGAGTGGATCAGTTATTGTTTAAAAGTTTTCTTGCTATGCTGCCCTTGCCTAGTCCTTTGTCTAGAGAGAGCATGCTTTTGTAGGGACATTTTTGGTCTGCACCTACAGGCATTTCTGCGTTGCTGCTTCTCTAGCATCCGGTATAGGATATACAAGCCCAAAAGAAAACCCAGAGAATTCACTGCCATGTTGTTCCTCAGGTCCCAAGATCCCCAGCTGGTCTGCCTCTTTCCTCTCCTTATAGTTTTATGTTTGTTTTATATGAAGTATCCAGAGGTTTAGTATTTCTGAGTAGGAACAATAGAGAGAAGGACATCTACCCCATATCAGATGAGATATCTAGAACTGGAAGTCCTGAACTGACTTTCAAGTCCTATGCTTTTCATTGAATCCAGTAACAAAATTGGGACACTTCACTCAGAGAATTGTATGAAAACATGAACGCAGGGTTTCTTCTTAGGTGTATACTGTTACTTCTGAACCTCATACAGTACATATCATTTCTGTGTGATCCTCAGAGTATGCTAAATGAAATGGTCAGGGAGAATGGGAAATGAGATGTTTAGGGAGGTGAGATTATTGAGCTATGATGTGGTCCCTTGATAGGTGGCATTAACTCAACTGGAGATATGTTAGGAATACAAATATCCATCCTCACCTAAGTAATTAAAGAACTCTGGGGGTGGGACCCAGCAATCTGTTTTTAAACAAGCCCTCAGGTGATTTGGAGGTTAGTTGAAATTTGAAGAACCAGTGAGATCCGGGAATACGTGAGACATCTGCAGTTTAGTACGGCCTGCTGGTAGGAGAGTGAGTACTCCAGAGCCCAGACGTTAATACACTGTGCTGTACATGGGTGGCCTTGTTTTGGAAACTTCTCCTGCAAACTTGTCTTCCTCATTCTTAATTTTGTGGGTAAACAAGGGAAAAGAAAGTAGGCATACTCAATGTTGAAGTTATAATTTGCCTGTACAATCTTGGAGTGGATAGACAACCAAATCTTCTACTTATTTCCACATGAGAAATATCAATATAGTCAGAAACTGCCTTACATTTAACTTTCAGAAGAAGAGGAATGTTAAGGGATCCTTGTGTAAAATATACTTAAAATTCCACTGCTGAAATTATTTGAAGAAATTGGCAACTTCCAAATGAAGAAGCAACACATAAATCTGCCTTTTCCTTTGTAACAGAGGAGGAATGCATTGAAAACTGATAGACTCTAAGCCTCTGTTTGAAGAAGATCCACGATATGCAAAGAAGCCATAATGAGAGGGGATGCTGATGGGGACTCAAGTGGGAGTGCGCCAGAATAAACTTGGCTGCCCTGTGAGTTTATCTAGGACTTGCGGTAAGTAGGATCAGTGTATTGTAACGCCACGGGTGCCCACCTATAAATGATTGATTTTGGCTGAGTTGATTATTTTCATCCTGTATTACACAGCACTGGAATTTAGCAATAATCCTGTGACTTTGTGAGCAGAGGAGCATCTAGCTTTTAAGTAAGACTATTTTCTCTGTGTTAAGGCAAAAAGTACAAACAATACATGGTAAGGGACATTCTCTAACTCAGTAAGCATTATCTTTATTATTATTTTTTAAGGATCTCATAATTCCAGGTTGTCTTTCAACATTGTAATTCGTCATGATCTACCTTAAGGATCCTGTAATGTTTAAAATTTCTTGGCCCTCAGGGGCAGATAGAATCACATCTCACTTGCTCCCCTAAAAGGCACCAAATCACATTATACCAAAAGGCTCCTTAGAGTACAGCTCTTTGCCAATTACTTGAATTATTTTCAGCCACTTTGGCACATTTCCCCTCCAGACGAAATGAAAACCTTTTCGTTTGCACCAGTGAAGGATTTCATATTTCTTAGTGCCTCCACATACACAGTATAATGAGAATAAAAGCTTCTCTTCCACACAGATCTTTCCTATGATGCCATAATGCAGGGAAAATAACATCCATTTCTAACACGTGAAGCCCACATATTTTCTAAAGAAGAAGAGAAAGACATTAACATTACACAAGAAAACTATTTGCTCTTTGCTTTAAATTTCCAAATTTGAACACATCAGAGATTTCAGACTTCAAAACTACATACATCTGTGCTGAGGTGTGGACCCTCTAAGGTGCCTCATTATTGGCACTGAAAGCTGGTTTCATGAAACACCTGTTCTGAGTAAGCAATGTGATCAGAGAGTGTCAGCAGGGCAGACAGATTTTAAATGGAAGATTGTTACTTACCCAAAAGCCATTTGGAAGCTAAAAACCGCAATATCAGCAAACCAGCAACAATAACTTAAATATCCCCAAGTACATTATTAACACTTCAACCCTCTAAAGATTAGATGACTTCTTTTTAAAAGATTTTGTGTCTCAAGAGAACAAATTGTTTCTCCACATTTATCATCTTATAAAAACATTCTTTTCCACTGATAGCCTTACTTATCTTTTGTTATTCCCAGTTGCCCTTTATTTTTCCTTCTGATTTGTGTTATTTCCTTTCCACCAGTGCCTACAGCAGTGTTCATTGAAATCACTACCCATTGCTCAGTATTCTTCCCTGATCTCAATAGCACAGGCTTTAGGATTAAATCTCTTGCCTACAGCATTAAGAACTGAGGAGAAAAAATCACTACTCATTGCTTTGCTTGCAGTTCTCATTTGGACTAGTGCTTGCAGAAATTGAACTGAACTTTCTTCACTGTTACTGCATCTGTAAGGTAATTGCCTAAACTTGTTGAGCCAATTGGAATTGCTGTTCTTGAGTTTTGCAAACGTGAAGAATCTGATGAAGCAATTTGTAAGCTATATGTGGTACATCCCTCTTTCCCCACTCAAAGTCATATTGCTCTCTGTAGGATTTTGTATGACCCTTCTGAAACATTACACTCCAGAATTCTATTTAAAAGCTCCAAACATTAGTGTTTAAAAAAAATCATTCCTATTTATGGGATCATTTTCGTTGCACAGTTTTTATATTAAATGAAAGGGACTTGAAACTCTTTAGCACTTTCTCTAGTGTTTTGGGTAACTCAAAGAAATAGCTTTAATAAGAGAGAGAACACACACGAAAATATAGTCCTGTAAAATAAAAGGAGGAATAATATATCACATGCTTGTGGCACCATTTTGCCACTACAAAATTTGTCTTCAATGTAGAGATATTTCAAAATGCCTCAGTACTAGTGCTTCCTGAGTTGGGAAAATGGAATGTATATATTACATATATATGTATATAAAATCTCTTTAGTTATCTCTCTCTCATTTCTAAATATATTTATAGAAAGAGAGAGAGAGAATGAGAGAGAGATAAAGTGACAGTTTTGTATTTTTAGAAAAAACTCATGGAACTTAAGAGTTTTATTTATTCTCTAGCTTAGAGGCAGAGTGACTAAACAAGTTATGTATTTCCTGAGCTATATTCCTATCCCTACTAGTAAAATTTAAAGTACTTTCCTTCATAAGGGAAAGTATTGCTTCTGACCCAATTGAATCCTCACTGAATGCCTAACTAGCTAAATTATCCTCTTCAGTTTGATGTCATGCAGGTCATTGTCTCTTCAAAGGGAGAATTACTGAAAGCTAGTACAATTTTTTAAAATTTTAAAACATTTTTCTCTCTTGTAGACTAGTCATTGGAAAGATAATCATTTAAAGTAACCATATTTCTGTAGATCTTACTATGCATACTTACCCTAAATTCTTTTTCTTAGAAAGCCATGTTATTCGCAAAGTTTAGTTTAATATACTGACTTGGCTGAGAGAAGCACTGTAGTGAGTGAGACTCAGGGCAAATGTTTAAGAAATTTCGGTTAACTTAAGACAGTGCAAGTGATTACATTTGCAAGCAGTACAGTTGAAACTTGAGAGTTCACGAGAATCAAAGTGGGGTGGAGGATGTACAGAGGTTATTGCAGCGATCATGCTCTCCACAGGAAGCAGCTGAACCGTTTCAGTGCAATATGGCAATTATAATAACTAATAAAAATCATAAATGGGTATGGAATACTGTACTTATGTGGATATGCTACATAATAATGACTAATAGAACAATATTCCTGAGCCATCTGAAAGGAGTCAAAATTGGGATTTCTACAGGAGCTATGCACTTGCATGAGGATATAAAGGTTATATGAAAATTGGGGGAAGATAACAATGGAAGTTGATTAACTTAGATTAATCATTATGATCATTAATACTTACTTTGGATATGGCATTTTTTGGGTGCTAAGAGTATTCACACAACACCAGGATTATTTAATATAGCCTTTATTTTCAGTAAAGTTGTTATGAAATGAACATCAAACAATAATAAAGTTATATTCCATTTATCAACCATTTATTGATGAAAACCAAATGTGTATGTGTACAGATGTTAAATATAGTTAATGAAAATACTTGGATGCACATAAGAAGACATGCTGATATAGCAGGTACCACTAGGATATGAAACTGAGGTTAAAAAGTCAGTGAAGGTTTCCAGTAAGAGATAAAAATTATTTCCAAATATGATAGACAGGACAGTGGCTACTTTGAGAATATGGAACATTTTGAGAAAAATCTTAAAATACTCAACAGAGAAAATTAGATGAGAAACTCATATAAGAACTGAGTTGTTTTATGGAGGGTAGAAAAATCTGATAGAAGATTTGAAAATCTGGCCAGGAATTCTGATGTCAAAATTCAAAAAATTGAAATCTTTTCAGAGATTTGAGGAAAAGGTATGCAAGCATGCTTACAGAGGATAAAGCTGCCCATCAGAATGCCCTGAATATGAGCACACAAAATAGAAAAGAAATTAAGAGTTTAAAAAAATTGATATAGATTTCTTGTACAAAATCACATCATCTATAACTGGAAGATTCTCAGTCCTGGATAACTAAAGAAATTTTAATGCTAATTAGATTGTTGCAGTGACAAGGTCTTATTTTTTTCACATAAACATACTTTTTCATCCATTAACTACAAAAATATTTTCCTTTCACTTTATCACAGTAGCTCATTTTGATTATGCTCAGACCTCAGTGCATCACCTACACCTACCCAGCTAATCTGAGTAATTAAAGAAAAATGATGCATGATGCATTTATAGTTAAGTGAAATGAGTATAAATCTCACACAACAGCTGGATTCCTATACTTGGCAACATGGCACAGTTTGAGAAAAGCAATCATCTTCCTTTCCTGTTGGCAAAACACTTCACTGGTCTCTCCAATTTGAGTCCTCTTCAGGATTTAGTGTCTGCTCACTTTGTAATGCACAGAACGCTACTTCCAGATGGACAGCCTTGTCATATGCTATTTTTATGCTGCACTTTAGAATTTTAAAGTGAGAGCAGTTATTCACCAAACATGAAATGTATCACTTATTGTATACATTTGAGGAGTTTTTCAAATCAGCATGCTCAACCAGCTGCTGATGAGCTTAATACACTCAGATGAATGAAAGCATGTGTAAGTCAGTCAGCACACATTTAAAAGTTCTTACCTTGTGTGTCACTGATAGGGATTGAGGACAACTCATAAGAAAAGAAGGCAAGATTCCTGCCCTTGAGGGGTTTCTAATCTTGCATGGAGAATAAAACCAAATATATACACTTGACAAGAATCTGAAGGCAGAAAGCATCTGGGCAAATGTAATATCCATATCTAGGTGCGGAAGAAACAGAGAGAGAGACCAACAGAAAGTTATCAAAATTGGACTGCCATATAACAGAAGGTCTTTATAAGCAGATGAGTTTTAACTGAGTCTTGAAGGAGAGTGTATATCTAAATTTCAATAGGAAAACGTTTATTTGTAGTATGAAAAGAGGTTAACAGAAAAAATGCAAATACTTTTTAGAGTAGCTACATAATTGATTTGGTTGGAGTGTAAAATGATATATAAAGAACTGAGGTATGACATTAGAGAAATGGATCAAGGATTAGGTGTTTGGATCTGGTATAGAAAGACAGTAGGGAGGTACTGGAGATGATAGAAGACATGAAAATGGCATTTAAAGAAGACTAGTTTGGTAACTATTTATAGAAATATGGTCAAGGATACCAAATGATCAGCTGAGTAATTCAAGCATTAAAGGGATAAGACCCTGGTCTACAGAAATGGGTAGGAAGTGGTAATTTCTCCATGAAATCTTAATTGTCTGTATAATTTTTTTGATGAGTTCAGTATTTCAGTGGCTTGTCAGGGCAGTGTCTTATGAAGTCAAGTCAATAAGAGATATTGCTACCTCTTTAAGCAGGTCTATGTTCTCCATAGTGGTTGTATCAATTTACATTCCGACCAGCAGTGCAAGAGAGTTCCCTTTTCTCCACACCTTCTCCAGCATTTACTGTTTGTAGATTTTTTTTGATGATGGCCATTCTGACCAGTGTGAGGTGATACCTCACTGTAGTTTTGATTTGAATCTCTCTAATAATTAGTGATGTTGAGCATCTTTTCATGTGCCTCTTGGCCATCTGTATGTCTTCTTTGGAGAAATGCTATTTAGGACTTCCTGCCGTTTTTTGATTGAGTTGTTTGTTTTTTTGATACTGAGCTGCATGAGCTGTTTGTATATTTTGGAGATTAATCCTATGTCAGTTTCTTCTGTGCGTTGCTGCCTTGCCCTCTGTCTCTAAAACCTTCCTTTCTCTTCTGCATTTCTACCTATTTCCCAGCATGGTATTGCTGTAATCAACTTATTTTCTGAACCAAAGATAAGAAAGTAATTGCTACTAATTTTGACAGTACTTGTGTAGACAGTGAAATAGGATATTTGAAATCAGGGTTGCTTTGGAAAATACAGGCTATATGATATATCATTCTTGATGCTTTTGGTTGCAAGTAACATAGGACACTATGCAAAATTGCCTAAGTAATAAGAGGATTTATTATACCAGGTAAGAAATCTCAAGGCATAATTTTAGGTTTGGTCAACTCAGAGGGTTAACATATACTCAATGCCTGAGGTTTGTACCAACTTTCCTTCTGTGTCCTGTCATCCTCAGTGTCTTGACTCTTGTCCTCAGCCTACTTCCCTCATTAATATAAGTTTGCTGCAGCAACCCTGTATTAGTTCCGCAGAGCTGCTATAACAAAGCATCACAGAATGTGTGGCTTAAATAACAGAAATTTATTGTCTTACAGTTTTGGAGGCTAGAAGTCTGAAATAAAGGTTTTAGCAAGGTTGATTCCCTCTGAGAGATGTGAGGGAGAATCTGTTCCATGCTTCTCTTCTAGCTTCTGGTGATTTGCTGGCAATCTTTGGTATCCCTTGGCTTATAGGTGCATCACTTCAATCTCTGTCTTCATTGCTGCCTGGTATTTTCCCTGTGTCTCTGACTCCACATGGCCGTCTTCTTATAAAGACAACAGTTATATTGGATTAGGGACTCACCCTACTCCAGGATGACCTTATCTTAACTAATTACATCTGCAATGAACCTATTTCCAAATAAGGTTATATTCTGAGATATGGGAGTTAAGATTTCAAGGTATCTTTTTTTGGGGGGGAACATAATTCAATCCCTAACAAAGCCCTGAAACATGTCCTCATACAACAATGTTCAAAGGCTGAAAGAACAAGTGCTTCTTTCTTGTTTTTTTTTGAAGAGTCTACTTTTCCATGTGCTCCCATGTCACACACAATAGACTTCCCCAAGCATCTCATTGACATGAAAAGTATCACCTGCCTTCATTTAAACCAATCACAGTAAGGGAAATGGAATTACTATGATTGGCTTAGACTAGGGATTGGCAACTTTGGTTGTGAAGAATCAGATAGGAAATATTTTAGGCTTTGTGGGACATACGCTTTCTATTGCAACTACTCATTGTAGCCCCAAGGCATTCATAGATAGTAATGGATGGGTGTGCCTGTGTCCCAATGAGACATTTTTACTTTTTCACAAAAATGATAGTGTCAGAATTGACCCAAGGGCCATAGTTTGCTAACCCCTGACATATATATATACACACACACTATTTACAACTGGTAATTGATCCAAACTTCTGCCCAATTTAAACTTGAACCATTTTCTCTCTTTTTAACAAAGGAAGATGTTTTATATTTGTTGGAAGGCAACATGTGGTCAATATAACTAAAGCATTCAGCCTCTCTAATCTTGAGTCATTTATGGTACAGCTTGTTAGGACTACTCACTTGGAAATGCTGCCTTGCAGGATAGATTTTGAGGATAAGAGCACAGCATGGGAGTCAGGATGTCTGTGTTCAAATCCTTGCTTTGCAACTAGCCAGTCAGATGACCTTAACAAGTTATTAGCATTTCTGTGTCTCATATTCTCATCAGTAAAATGATGACGATGATAATAGTGCATGCCTTATATCTAATATATCATAGAGTTGTGGTGTGGATTAAACAATAAACTAGGAATGATCACTCATTTACTTGAGCCATTGTAACTTGTTATATTTGGAGTATGTGACCCACTTCTATATTGTGGGGGAATCAGAATATGAGGTAAAAACTTCATGCAAACTTCCTTTTCCCAATAGTATTCTTTCTTGGACTACCATTCTTTAACATTCCCTTCATGACCAATGAATTAATTCATACAATTACATAGATGAATGAGTAATAGATACAAGGATGAGCCACAGTCCAAGAAGTGATAAGACTGCCAAATTTAATTAATGATACTCATGGTCACAACTGGAGTAAAAAGAACCCTAACACAATAGATTCAGCTTATGGATTTGGATTCTTTTGGCCTCTACAATCAATACAGATCACTCCAGGATGGAAAGACCAGTAGTGATCCATGTTGATGATGACATCTGGCCAAGGAAACCCATAAAGTTTGTGCCTGTGCTGCTCTGGTTCGTTTTTATTGCTTGCACATAGATGCAGTTTAACTGATGCTTATGTCTTATCCCATCAGCACCACTTGCCCCATGCTTACTGGGTTCACAGCACTATTGTTTACCCAGGGAGAGAGGAGTCCTTTACTTCTTGTCTTTTATTTCTTTTCTTCTCTTTAGGACTCACATTCTACAGAATGACTCCTTTCTACAGAACACTAATATAACTACTACTACTCATTTCTATTTTTCAGGATGCCATTAAAATCTGCTATCGATGGTGTTACTGAAGAAGCCTTCTTCCTATCCTTCTCTTCATAGTCCATATTATTTTCATTCTAATTCAAGTCAGGTTTAACTTTCCTTGCTGTTGAATTTCAGTCTTTCAGAAAGAGAAGGAAAATTTGCTGTCATGTGGAGCCCAATCAACTCAATATAGAAAAGGCGTTAACCAAAGTCATATTGCCTTTAATGCCAGATATTTAATGTTCTTTATGCTACAGAACTATTATTAAGGAAAATTCCGGAACCTATGCAAATATAGGAGAATAGTATAATGAATTTCCTATATACCCATCACCCAGGTTCCACAATTTAAAAATCTTATTTCTGCTAAACTTAGGCTGACCACATTTCCATTTCCACATTTCACATCTAAATCAATATGTGACTGCTAACTATCTTAACTTTCCATTGATCTCTCAAAATTGTTCCAATTTGGGCAATGAATTATATGGCCATCCTATCTACATACCTTACTAACTGCCCCTCCCAACCCCCTGGCACTGGGTTATTTTGAAGCAAATCCCAGACCTTCTATAATCTCATCTTTAAATATTTGTGTATAAATATCTTCTTAATAAGAATTCTTAGCTTGCCATATGTCCATTTTCTCCAAAACCTTACTAAAAATTCTAATCAATAATAAAATATTTGAAAGTACAAAATGCTAGATCCATGCTAGATAATCTCCTCCTCCTCCTTTATTTTTGTGTTGTGTTTTTATGCTCCAGATGGACCATTTTGACTAAATTAACTGATCAATGTCAACCTGTATGACTCATTATTTGACTTCAGGGACTGTTTAGTCAATGGTTTGGCCAAATTCACTGATAGCTTTGGCACCTCCAAGGGTACTTCAGTTGCTAAATATATGATATATGGGATGTTGCTTAGGGCTATGGTAAAGCAAAAATTAGATCTAATAAATATTCCTTCTTTATGACTTACTAATTGTAAAATTAAATACATAGGAAAAATCCTTCAGCTTTTGACGTTTCGAAAACCTTTAGTAATTGTCATTTTTTTCTACCATTGTATAAAATATTTATTGAGAAAACCTGTCTGGGCCTGAAAAGTAATTGAAATGTGAGAGGATTATATCAGCTACTTTGAGGCTTTCATATAATGCGCTATTTTGGATTTGGGGGAGGGGTTTGTGTGTGGCACAGTATTTTGTGTTAGACATTGATTTAAATACGTCATCACTACCTTTTTCTTAAGTTTGAAGATGAATATGACAGTAGTGAAACTGGAACAGAAGAACCAGTCATGGTGGTTCTCCTAGTGAATAATTACTTTTAGTTAAAGCAGACAGTATCTTTCTTCCTCTACCATATCATACTACAAAACTTTCTCTGGTCTTGGAATTTGCTTCCTAAGAATTCCAGGTTGAGCCACTGCAAAACTACAACACTTGGGAATATTCCATTCAATACAAACCAAGAGAGTTCAAGTAAATTTCCAGCTGAGACATTTTTGAGCAAATTTTATGTTAGGTTTTGTGTATATTAACAAAAGTCTCAAGACCTTTCGACAAGTTCTGAAGCCTTCAGTTCATTTGAAAAGGGCAAAATGAAGACAGCTCGTCGTGTGTGTGTGTGTGTGTGTGTGTGTGTGTGTGTGTGTTGTGATGTACTTATATATTGCTATATGGAGAAACTTTGTCTTTACATTTCTCTGTAAACCAGGATGCAAAAAAAAATTGAAAAGTCATTTCTTTCTGATAAATGCATTGAATCAAGAGAACAGTGGTCAGTCTAAAGTTTTTTACGTTAAAACCCAGGATTCCTGTTCATTATCTCTGTCACTAAAACAACCCATTTGATTCAAGCACAAGCATCATTGATCTTAGAGTTGAAAATACTGGGAGTGGTACCCAATCTTGTTCCATTTCCTGATTAGTTTCTCTCTCTCTCATTCTCTCCCTCTATTTCTTTTCTCGTTCTTGGTTTCTCTTGAGGTCTCTTTGCCTTTGGGGTATTACAGTTATAAAAGTCTGTGTTAGAAGTTACAATGCAATTCACTTCGCTTGGCCCTGTGTTTATGACATGATTTGTATCTGTGAGCAGGTGGGGAAATGGAAAAACCTTCCATCTGACTCTGAATGTTGCATAGTCTGTTTACAGCACGGACAACGGGGCAGATTTCTTTGCTCTGATCCTAGGAACATCCTATTGCTCTTGTTCTGACACCAGGAATAGTTCTGTCTTTTTAACCTTTTCCAAAGATCAGATTATTTCAGGTTCTGGGCCTTGACGAACCTGGGCCTAGTGTGTTATCAGTTGTCAAGGCATGCTCTCTACAACCTTAATACATCCTGACAATCACCATACTGAATGACTCTGCCCTAACCTCTAAGAAATGCCCCATACTTGCCAAATATTGCAAAAATTTGCAAGTATATATGCAACTAATGAAAAGAGGTTAAGCCCAAAGCTTTTAGCTTAATTGTGCATGCAGTCAAGGTAGAAGTGTCAGAATACTGCATCTTCCTATGGAAGTGACTTGTATTTTCTCATAGTTAAGCCTCAAACCTTTCTAGGCTGGCATGCATAAATAAAAAGATAAGAGAATTGAACTTGTGTCCTGAAAATGGAACTCTAAATACTTAGAAAAGAACCTTCTTTAAGAGTGGGCAGAAATCTGTTCATCTTCCACAAGCCTAAAGAATGAAGCAAAGGTCTACTAGCTATAAAAAGATGGAGATAAGAACAGCTGGATAAAGCTTAAATAGCACTTTTTTTTTTCTCATTTACATCCTCTTCATGGTTCTGATTTCCCTCTAAGGAAGCATTTCAGAAAGCAAATGAAGAAATGTACCTGGGAATTCATAATATGCTGAAAGAACTACGGAATGAAGATATTTCGAAAGTGAGGAAAAATCTTTGTAGATGCCACTTTGTTTCTTAATGGTCACCCTGCCTAAACTGATATTTTACAGATAGGCCTAATGTAAATTTTGGGAGGGATTTTTTAATATCTGAACATTTGTTTTGGCAATGTTAGAGTGTCTTTTGGACTGGAAATACCTTTGTTAGTTTCAGAGGATCAGACAGAGTTTTATATGCAAAATGACTTTCTGGAGAAACAAGCATTTCGTTAGGCAGCTGCCTGGAAATGTTAAGAGATGCTAATTGCTTGGCAGACTTAGAAGAGCAGGGAGCACAGAGGGATGCTCTTGTTACCCCAACTCATGCAAAGCAGAAAGTGACACCAAACTGAATCCAAGAAATGTGTTTTCCGGTTGTGATACTACTTTCTAGTAGCTTTAAATAAAGTTTATATGTATTTTTAATAAATATATATATTTTTAATAAGACATCAGATAAAATTCAAGACCAAGTAAAACAATTTAATTCCTCAAGTTATGAAGAGTCTCAGAGTAATTGTACTTAAAGAACTAGATGTCTCTCCCAAGAAGCGATGATTCTTACAATGAGAAAATCCTGAAATATCATTAATGAAATGCTAAGCAAATAATATCACACTTAGAAGTACAGTCAATTAATGGTCGTTTTGAGTCCTAAGAAATAAATGAAATAATCTATCTACACAGTGTGGCTAGAGAACTGCTAGCAGGTTTTTACTGAAAACAAAACAAAACAAAACAAGCTTCATTTATTGAATATTTCCACCTTAAGCATCCACGTATTTAGGTAAGACATTGCACCCCCCATTGCTGAAGAAATAAAACTTACCTTCCGAATAAAATTCTTCTAATTATTGAGTAAATAAATTTCCAATTTTTCAGTATTATGAATCATTTCAAGAGTTATGTAGGTCTTAAAGTGAAACATGGAGTCTTCAACAGTTATTTACGTCTTATAACAAAACCAAAGCATATTTATTGAGTGCTTGCTTGGCATCAGGCACTGTTCTAGTGTTTAACATATATTAACTAACTTAATCCTTACAACAGCCATATCAAGTAGGTACTATTAATATCATTATCTTCTTTTACAAAGGAGAAAATAGGCACTTAGAATTCAAATAGCTTGCCCAGAGCCATACAATAAAGAGGTGGGAGAGCAAGAATTGAACCCAGGTTAGTCTGGATTCAGCACCTACATCATCAACACTATACCAGTGGTTTTCAAACTTTAGTTTGCATCAGAATCATTGGAAGCTTGTTAAAATACAGATTGCTGGGCCCCAGTCCCAAAGTTCTTGATCCAGTAGGTGTGGGGTAAAGCCAGAAAATTTGCTTTTTAACAAATTCCCAGGTAATGCTGATGCTACTGGTCAGGGGTCTACACTTTGAGAAACTGTGTGCTGTGCTCTAGTAGTATTTAAATTTACTTAGAATCATAATCTCTTTCACTGGACTAGACTGTTGTCTCTTTGAGGACAGAGAGTATGTGTCATATTCGTTTTTCAATTTTCCACAGCTGGTGTTTGCAAGTAGCAAGTAAATATTCAATACATGTTTGTTCAAAGTATGAAGAATGAATGAATCTCTAGAATCCCCTTTTAAAATGTGAAAGACCCTAGGAGTGATCTTTTTTGTTGTTGTTGTTGCGGTACGCGGGCCTCTCACTGTTGTGGCCTCTCCCGCTGCGGAGCACAGGCTCCGGACGCGCATGCTCAGTGGCCATGGCTCACGGGCCCAGCCGCTCCGCGGCATGTGGGATCTTCCCGGACCGGGGCACGAACCTGTGTCCCCTGCATCGGCAGGCGGACTCTCAACCACTGCGCCACCAGGGAAGCCCTAGGAGTGATCTTTAATTAAGTTGTCATCTTACAAATAATTGAGTATAATTTCATTTATTAGGAATTAACAAATTAACCACCTAAAAATCCCTGAAGGGATTTATGGCAGGATTCTCTGATGCAAATTATGAGATATAGTTGGGAACAAGCCAAGCAGCAATGCTTGAGAACAGTCCTGGGTGCAATACTGCATTATATAGGACCTGGGAATGGAAATGTGTCTTGGATGGGTGAGGGGATCCAAGAGCAGGAAAGGGACACTTTTTTTTTTTTTCCCAGAAAAAGTCATCCTGACCCTTTCATTGTTGAAATTAAAAAGTAAAATACTTAAATATAATGGTGAACACATAGCACAAAACAGAATCATAAAGTTTAATGTTGAATTAAGCAGTGAGCTGAATGTTTGGGTCTCCAAATTGGCTTTGAACCCAAAACCGCTTAAAAATGGGTATGTTCACAGTTAAAGGCAATTGGCTTATAGATGAGAGAATGGTCGAAGTTGTTCCAGTTGAACTTCCAGGGAAATTCTCTCCTCAAGAACATCCTTTAATTGTTGCTGCAATTCACTATTCAGTCTGGCTAAGAGATAAAGTTGTTCCTTTGCTCAGAAACAAACCTGCTGGGAAAATATAATGTTTATGGACTCCTTTGAAAAGACTGTAGAGAATGTGGTAGAAATAGCCCAGGCTTTAGAGGCAGACAGATATGGGTTCAAAATGCTAGTCCTGCTACTTACTAGCTGTATGCCACTGAGTAAAAATATAATTTAACCTTGATTTTCTCATCAATAAAATACTTGACTCAAAGATTAATATGAAGATAAAACAATTTAACATATATAAATCATACACCAGCAGTGACTGGTCCTCACCAGAACCTAGTTCTCTCTCTCTACCTCTAACACTTCTGATTCATGCTACAAATTGAAACACTACACATTTCAGTTTGGGGGAAATTTCTTAGTTAAAAAAAAAATGAATATGTACATTTCTCTCTCCTTATGTATACTACATAGAATAGACTTGGCCTTGTTGGACTATTTGCTAAATTTGCTTACATTATTGTTGTACCTTTTACACGTGTCTAAGCTGAAAGGTCCAAAATTGATTTAATTACCAGATTTTTATTTATTTATTTTTATTCTCTTGCACCCCTATCAAGAGTAATTTATATTGGCTATGCTTGGTTATCAAGATCAGTAATACTGGGCTTCCCTGGTGGCGCAGTGGTTGAGAGTCCGCCTGCCGATGCAGGGGACAGGGGTTCGTGCCCCGGTCTGGGAAGATCCCGCATGCCGCGGAGCGGCTGGGCCCCGTGAGCCATGGCCGCTGAGCCTGCGAGTCTGGAGCCTGTGCTCCGCAACGGGAGAGCCCACAACAGTGAGAGGCCCGCGTACCGCAAAAACAAACAAACAAAAAACAAACAAAAAAGATCAGTAATACTTAAAATAGTGCTGTGACCTTTGTACATTTTGTATATCCTCAGATTACTCTTAGAAAAGATTTATCTTCTCTACCTTTAAAAAAGAGATGCTAAAGCACAAATATGTGAAATGGTTAGAAGAAAAAGTCATACGTTGTTAGAATTCAGCTTTTCAATGCCCACTTAAGTGCATCCTGTCTGTTAGGTGTTGCTGCTTCACTGAATTACAAACAGTAGAACTGACATTTCCTGTGCATTTGTATTAACCACACCAAAAAATTTTGTTATTATAATACTATAAGAAAGTTTTCGCATCTGGAAATCACCTACTCATCATATGTTTTAATAAGACCATTTGATGCAACCCCTAATTTAAAACTGCATTCCTTTTTTTAACCATTGCATTTAGCACTTCCCCTCCCCTTGTCCCTTGGTAGTTAGGTTTTGGCAGGAAGTGAGTGAAATAAAAATGAGGAGGAGGTTTTGAGATGCTCATATAGCTCTGTGATCATAATTACTCTACTTGGATTAGTATATGTGTTATGATAGTCCTTTTGTGATTTCATGTTTTTCAAAACAATTTTTCAAGCACATTCTAAGATTTAGTGCATTTTAAACAAAAGCATCTTTTGCGTTGAAGAGGGGCAGAATATGCCAGCCCAAAATATGCCATTTTGGCATATTGATTATTTTGAATTAAAGTTACTTAAGAAACAGCCAGTGCAAGAAGGACACTTTGACCCTCCTTTGTCCCTTTGAAAGCAGGAAATAAATCTCCCATGTGAAAGGTACCCTCCCTGTACCAGGTTGGTAGAAGGCATCCTTATCACCACAGACAGGGAATTCAGGGCTGAGAAGGCTGTATAAACAAGCCTTCTTACTTCACTAATTTACTACCCCAAACCAAAACTTCTTTGTCTTGCCAAGTCTTCACAAATTTATTGTTTCTTTGTCTAATAGGTAAAAAAAGCTGCCCGCTTTGATCACTTTTTGAGTCTCATATTTTTATGAGCTCCCATAGGCATGAAAATTTTTTTCTCCTGTTAATCTGTGATATGTCAATTTAATTATTAAACCAGCTAAAAAGTATAGAAGGGAAAAGTTTTCCTCCACTACATGTTAAATCCCTATTTCATGTTTTTTTAAAAAACAAAACTGACAATAATGATAAAAATGAACTGTTTAAAACATTTGCTGCATTCTACCCAATTATACAGATAATGCCCTCCACTCATCCTTGAAAACATCCCCTTCCCTCTAGCTGCTGTGGTCCCTGCTTTCTTGTACACTGTGGACTGTTACAGAGAGCAGGGCTGGGAGGTATTCTAAGAACGCTGTAAAGCATTTCAATCATTGCTGCCACAGTTGTTGTTGCACATCCTTGTAGTGACAGATTTGTTAGGAATTCATATACACACACTTTTTCATTTTTAAATGACTAAAAAACTCTCTGTGTGGCTTTATATTTTTAATGATGCTTGCTTCAAAACTCTCTAGTCTTATAACTATCATTTATAAGACCCATTTTTTTAGGTGTCAACACATAGAGATGTAAATATGCTAACTTACTTGATAATAGGCAATGAAAAATTTCACCTTTATTAGCTACACCTTAGTTTCAATTAAGAGTAATGGATTATTTATTATCAATAAAGTAACTGTATCTCTATGAAGAAAGAGCTTAATGACTGCCAAGAAGAATTGAAATAGATATTTTTTGTGTGTTTAGTGACTCTGCTCTCTACCACTGCTTCTGAACCTTCATTCAGTTCCAATAGACCTGAGGCATATGGCAAGATCCCATTTGTAACACAGCCTCCCTACATGACATGGTGAAGAACTGGGTAGTATCTGAAATTGAGACTAATTAATTAATTTATTGGGCCAGTCATTTAACAAGTACTGAGTACCTACAATGGCTTAAGCATGGTTCTAGGTACTGGAAATAAAGCAGTGAATGAAACAAATTCACCATCCTCATGGAGCTTATATTCTAGTGCAGGGAGATAGACAATAAAAAAATAAATCATGATATAATTTCAAGTGGTGATAAATGCTATGAAGCAAAAGTTAAACAGGATAAGGGAATAGAGATTTAATGGGGAGATGATCCAGTTTAAAGAATGTATAGTATTAGAATATGTGATAACTAATATTTCTTAAAAGATTCTTGGTAATGTAAATAGTAGACAAAAATAAATAGTAGACAAAAATTATTTGTTGAATGAAGTAATAAAACACTATTTTCTGTATAATCTCCAAGAATCATTGTTATAACAGGTCCACTATGGACTTTGATTAAGAGATAAGAAATTTCAATCTCAGGAGAAGGAAGTATTTGGTGATGGTGGTGGGTGCTATATAAAATGAACGGTTAAGTAGGAAGCTGTCTCAGCACAGGGAGTCACTGACATCAAAAGTGTAATTTAAGCATCTATATACATATATAGGGACAATAGGTGACCTAAGTAATAGTGATAGTCCTTATACTATAAACAGTTGAGTTCCATGACATCTGACATCAGTGTAGGTGATCAGAGGGAGGAGAGAGATATAGATACATAGAACATCCTTCAAATTCATAAATCAAGGCATTTTCCATTGTGGTGCGTAGCAATAAATTAGGTAAGGAATAAGTAGGTCTTAAAAAGTCAGTCCTTTATTACTGAAAAGTGTGCTTTTGAAACAAGATATCCTAAATCACTTTAGTATACAAACTAGGAGTATAAAAAGAGCCATAAGACTATTGTACCTTCCTACCACATGATCTCTACAAACGTAATAGGCTGTTATATCAATAAAAAGTATTTGATTCATTGAAAATCTTTGTCTTCCAACTAGAGTCCCCATTTTCAAAGGCATTCCATGGCCGACTCCTCTTCAGAAACATGAATATTGAATTGGAAAACCTCATGACTTAATATTTTACCCCTCATAGGTGAGATTTTTGTTTATTTGAGGATTAAAGCCTCAAGGGAAAGGCAGGAAGCTTCTTGACGGGGTTCTTGATGGGGTTCAAGGCATCAGTCAGATAAGGAGATCTTTTGAGGAGATTCTTAACATTATTCTAGCTAGTCATTTCACTTAAGAGTAGTGCTGAGGTACTCTGATTACATGAACAGGCAGAAAAATCCATTCATCTTTTTACTAACTTTATTCAAGGTCAAATTTGTTTTAAAACTTCCCTATATTTATCTATTATGCACTCACTACTCACAGTTAAAGCTTTATACTTCACTTATAAAACTAATTAAGCAATAAGGGGAGGAGGGGGAAAGACAGACAGAGAGAGAGAGAAACAACAGAAATATCACAAAACCTGAGTCTTTCTTGTTCAATATTCACTTTTACATTTAGCATGTATTAAATTTTCAGCATTTCACCATTTTCTCCTCTTTTGTAATGCTTCACTCCAGTAGTAACTGAGAGTACTACAGCTTATAAAAAGGGACTTTTATCCATAAAAGAGATTTTCTATTGAATGAATCAGAAGATAAAACCAAGGTACTTTTAAAATATATCTCTATCATTTTTTTCTCAGCTTGTTGCTCTAGACCTTGGGTTTAAACTAGTTCAGAATCAATCAGCTCAACTCAGAAATAGAATGAAAGACTTCTCAGAAGAAAGTGAGAACAGAGGAAAAAATATATATTTAAAATCACCTATCGTGCCTTGTATCTCAGACAGACAGAATTTATCAATGTCTCACACAGGATCAGGGCACGTGGTGAAGCAATTACACATGGAGAGCAGATGCGCAGGTCAAGCAGCCAACATTGTCACGTAAATTGCAGGTGGGTTGAGAATCATTAGAGAAGATAGTAAAACAAGGTGCAAAAAAAAGTGGCTATTCCATAAAAATAAAATCTACCTTTCATTAGTTCTTAACCAGAATATAATGGTAGTTGAAAACAAGTTTGGGTTGACCTCAGAAAAGCAGTCGATTTACAAATTCACAACTCACAGGAACACTATGAGTGTTCAAAGAGCTTCCAATATTATTTTAATTGGAAGTTTTTTGAGGCAGAAAGGAAGACGGCTTTCTACTTTCTTTTGGAACACCTACAGAGTTATATTCATGCAGGTGGATGGTGAACTTTTTAGAAACATTATTTAATTGATTTTTGAAAATTCATTTTATCAAGTATTATACGACCGCAGATTCTCAAATTTAATGTTTTTAATACAGATCTTCCTTGACTTAATGATGAGTTTATGTTCCGATAAACCCATCATAAATTGAAAATATCATAAATTAAAAATGCATTTAATACGGCTAACTTACTGAACATCATAGCTTAGCCTAGCCTACCTTAAAGGTGCTCAGGACACTTACATTAGCTACAGATGGGCAACAGTATCTAACACAAAGCCTATTTTATAATAAAGCATAGAATATCTCATGTAATGTATTGAATAATGTACTGAAAGTGAAAAACAGAATGGTTGTAAGTGTATTGGTTGTTTGCCCTCTTGATCACGTGGCTGACTAGGAGCTGTGGCTCAGTTGCTGTTGCACAGCCTCGTGAGAGAGTATCTTGCCGCATGATTGCTAGCCGGGAAAAGATCAATTTTTTTTTTTTTTTTTTTTTTTTGTGGTACGCGGGCCTCTCACTGTTGTGGCCTCTCCCGTTGTGGAGCACAGGCTCCGGACGTGCAGGCTCAGCGGCCATGGCTCACGGGCCCAGCCGCTCCGCGGCATGTGGGATCTTCCCGGACCGGGGCACGAACCCGTGTCCCCTGCATTGGCAGGCGGACTCTCAACCACTGCGCCACCAGGGAAGCCCATCAAATTTTTGTAAAGTCGAAAAATTACATGTCGAACCATCCTAAGTCGAGGACATCTGTATCTAGTATTATTTCTAATGCAGACAAAGTGGCAACCTGGAAACATGTTGGGTATGCCCAATAAGAGTAAATGCTTCTCCTAACTTAGAATATGAATATGAAATAAAGGAATTAATAAGGATTCCCAGGAGACCAAACCTAACTGTGTACTGTGTATGCGGACAGGTAAAGGCCTTAGGGGTAAAGGATTAACAATGCTCGTGTGCCTGCTGTGTCAGGATCATCAGTTAACCAGCAGTCTATTGTGCCTAAGTAATCACAGTGACAAAAGGAGAGCCTTGCCTTTGGAGGAAAGGGAAATTGATGGGAGACATATATTACCATTAACTCAGGTAGAGCAGAACTCATTTTCTTCCAGTTTCTCTTTTCTGACTAGCCATCCTTAATTTTTTTTTCTTTTGTAAACCTCATTTTTATGGGTGTTCTGAAAATATTGGTTATTGATTTTACAGTTATCATGAAGTTGATAAATGCTCAAAGTGCCTGCCCTAGGGCAACTTTTAAAAATAAAGTTGTGAAAAGATGAGAAGCTACTAAAAAAAGTGGTGATGCCCATGAATGTTGGTTTCTGTTATATTTATACCACATTGGCCTCTCTCATTTGTCATTGAAGATCCTTAACTCATTCAGTAATTCATCTATTCATAAACTTGAGGGTTTCTGCTGGGTGGCGGGCACTGTGCATGGGGCCAGGGATAAAAAGATGAATAATACTCCCTTCAGTTCTCCAGGAGATTTTATTCTCTGGGGACACTAGTCAAGGACCAGTTGATAATGAAACTGTCGTAAATGTTATGCTACAGGCTTGCATAGACAATCATAGGGGAGCAGAGAAGGGTGCAGTCTATCTTTCAGGGACAGATTGCATCTAACTTGAGTCTTACATTCAAATCAGAATTAGCTTGGGAGAGGAGAGTGTTCCAAGCCAATCACACAGTGGCTCTGACTGAGTCATAGTACACTCACTATAGGCAAGCCCACCTCAGTGTCCTGCCTGGTAGACCCTCTGTATAGAGTAGTTGGAGGAAGAAATCTACATACGTGGAATGGAAATTTTACAAAGATATCTCTAAAATATTTGGGTGAAATAGGATTATTTTTATAGGGCTGAGATAGTATAGCTTCTCAGGAGAATATTAAATTACTTCCACCTTTAACATGATAAAGATTCTCTCATTAACCAAAGTCTCCTCAGGCTCCTCTGAGCTCTTTTTCTGCTAGGCCTGAACACTCCCATGTTTGTCTCTGCATTGTCCAATTTCAGTAAGAACCCTGCTAAGTTGGTTTCACCAGAATCCCCTATCCTCCATATCTGATCACGCTCCGTATCTAATCAGGTTCCTTATCCTCCACCATCTGCCAGGTGATGTCTTTTCTTAGGTTGGTTTAGCCAGAATCCCCCTTCTGCTGATGTTTCCTCTTAGTACTTTTTCACCCACTGATTTGCATCCTGCTTCTTGGTTATAAATTTCCATTTGCCCATGCTGTATTTGAAGTTGAGTCCAATCTCTCACTGTAGGATTCCACTGTTGGAGAGCGGGAGTCCTTACACCTTTCTCCATGGCTCCTCGAATACAGCCTTCCTTACTGTGCTTTAAGAAGTGTCATTGAATAATTTTTTCTTTAAACTTTTTGTTGTTATTGCTGGTGTGTTTCTCTCTTTCATGTCTCTTCATGAATAACAACAGTGTGGTGCTATTACATCAGTGAGTGAGAAAATTACAGAGCTGAAGAGACAGAAGTAATTCTAAAACCATAAGTACTTTCTAAAAATTACTAATGATTAATTAGCATATTTTGGGGACTTCACTACTTTACAGTGTAAAGTAGTTTTGTAATTACTTCATGCAAACTCAATGGAAGGTAGTAAAAGCAAATGTCCAGTCCATACTATTGTTTGTATAAAATGAATCCTTTAAACCAAAAGTTAATACTTTTACTTAAGAGGCCAATTTAATTTCTCAATATCATATTATCTGGTAAAATTTACAGGGATAGGCAAATGTTAATAGTGGATAATCCCTAATATCTATTGAGCATTGCAAAAGTGGTTTTTATAAAGGCAGATCAGGCATCAGTGTGAATATGGGAGATACTTTACAGAATTTTTTTAACTCTCTATCCCCATAGAGGATAAAGTATATCTTCTATGTTTTTTTTTGTTTTGTTTTGTTTTGTTTGTTTGTTTTTTTTAAGAATGAAAGAATCAGAGGCCCCGTACAGTATTATCAAGATGACTGTGGGCTTTTTTTTTTTTTAAGAAGATGTTAGGGGTAGGAGTTTATTAATTGATTAATTTATTTTTGCTGCATTGGGTCTTCGTTTCTGTGCGAGGGCTTTCTCTAGTTGCGGCAAGTGGGGGCCACTCTTCATTGCGGTGCGCGGGCCTCTCACTATCGCGGCCTCTCTTGTTGCAGAGCACAGACTCCAGACGTGCAGGCTCAGTAGTTGTGGCTCACGGGCCTAGTTGCTCCATGGCATGTGGGATCTTCCCAAACCAGGGCTCAAACCCGTGTCCCCTGCATTAGCAGGCAGATTCTCAACCACTGTGCCACCAGGGAAGCCCAATCCTCTATGTTTTGATTTAGCATTTTGAGATAACTTATTTTTCCTGCTTGAACAGAACTGGTCATGTTTTAATTCCACACATGCTCATAAGAAATAATAAAAAATAGTTGAACCAATAATGACTCCCCTTCCCCATCTTCACCCTCATCTCTTTCCATCTCTGACTGGGTCTTAGATAGAAATATATAATAAGATGTCAGAAAGAACTTCTGTTCAACAACCTTGGGAGCTGTGGACTAGTAGCTTGCTCTGCTCCAAATGGACAGGCATCTCTTCTTTCATTATCTAATAAAACGCTTGGAGTTGCTGAGGGAACAATTTGACTGGGTCAGATGGGTGGTTGGGGGATGATTTTTAATAAACATTTCTCCTGCCCTAATCCAAGAAGCTTTCAAGAATCAGTGCATTATGTGCACAAGGCTCTGGACTACCAGTTTTATATAAATATTTTATCTAATTCCCATAATAATTCTATGAGAAAGGTACATATAATTCATTTTACAAACGTGGAAATTAAGGTTTATAACTAAGCAGCTTATCAAGGACACAGAGTAAGTGGTGGAAGAGAGATTTAAATCCAGATCTTACTTTTTAATTCCAAATCCAATGGTCTTAACTATTATATTAAAGTAGGCATATTTTTATTGTTCATATCCTGGCAACATTATTTGTGTGCAGGGGAAAACATCATTAAAGATAGATCCCAGCAGTTGGATGAGTTTTTAATTCACGTATGTAATTCTACGTAAGTCTAAACTACTGCCACAGACAATGAACTCATTGCTGGCATTCTCATTAATGTGGTTCGATTCTTATACGTCTACATTTCTTAACTGGGTTTCAGCAAAATCTGTATTTAGTTGAGCCTGAAAGAAATCTAATACTTTGCCTGTGACTTTCAGGGAAGGATGTGTGCACGCAGTGTAAAAAACCTCCTAAATTAAATTTGCAAAATAAACTCATCATTTCTAGTTGTCTCTGTTGTGCATAAAGCACAAGGAGTGCTTATGCTATTGCTCGCAGAGGCCTTTTTATACACTGTGACAGGTTGAAGAACTGCTGTAGGAAAGAGTCTGGAACAGCAGAGGCTGGCCATACAAGTCACCTCTTGTCTTGTCTTGTTAATATCAGTAGAGTTTAAGAAGGTCCGACACCTGTATGTGATTCAGGGAATTAGGATCAAAGAGATTCTTCCATGATCAGACTTTGGTTTGCACTCCCAAGTGTGCCTTGCTTTTGCAAATCTATTTTTCATTTTCATCATCTGAAAAAAGAAGTTTTTCTGCTTTAGCTAGAGGCAATAAAACATGGATATAGAATCGATGAGTCATAAATTAGCTATTCAAATATTCATTAAGTATAAGCTAGATAGCATACCTATTTAGGGCATGGTGTTATTAGAAGTGGTCCATGGTTGTGTTCATAGATATAGGTGTCTCCACTATTATGTTATGAGCAATAAACATGTCTGTTAAGAGAGTTACACTGGGAAGCCTTGCAAAACCACTTCATTTAACACAGAGATGACAATTCTCTTTAAGATACAGAACTTAAGTAAAATTACTACTCTTTGTTATAGGTAGTTTATGGCTGCCTGCCAAATGGTTCTAACTCACTGAATGACATCTAAGGGAGACTAGGAAGAGCTAAATACACTAGTGATATAGGAAAGAAATCGAATGACTGAGGTGGAATTCTACGAGAGGAAAGCCATTAACAGAAATATTATTGGGCTTCCCTGGTGGCGCAGTGGTTGAGAATCTGCCTGCCAATGCAGGGGACGTGGGTTCGAGCCCTGGTCTGGGAAGATCCCACATGCCGCGGAGCAACTAGGCCCGTGAGCCACAACTACTGACCCTGTGCGCCTGGAGCCTGTGCTCCGCAACAAGGGAGGCCGTGATAGTGAGAGGCTCGCGCACCACGATGAAGAGTGGCCCCCGCTTGCCGCAACTAGAGAAAGCCCTCGCACAGAAACGAAGACCCAACACAGCCAAAAATAAATAAATTAAAAACAAACAAAAACAAACAAACAAAAAAAGAAATATTATTAAGCATTTAGAGAACACTTTGCTTATAAATGCTTTATAATTTTTATTGATTTAGAGGCTTTCAATAGAAGCAGTGTCAATTCTGTTCTCTCAGTATCAGCCTAAATGTCTGACTATTTTTAGTTTAATATATTGGAGGATCTTGCTGAAACCAACCTACCTTTAAGACAGAGGCATCAACATACTCAGACAAGCCACACTAAAAAATTTAGTTGAGAGACCCAAACCAATTTTTTTTAGATTTTTTTCCCTCAGTCACTGAAAGTTTTTGTGCTGGTATATTCTTCCCATTTTACAGATTAGTGAAATGAAGCTGATATCTTTCTCATTTTACAGATTAATACAATTAATAACTTGATAAAATTAATACGCCAGTTGTAAACAGAGACAAGGATTTAGCTTCAAATTAGTTTTGTTTGTGAACTTGCTTTCCAGTTGTTAATAGTAAATTTCCATGCCTAGTTGTATTCACGTGTTTTTGGATCATATGGACAATGTGAAACAACATTTCCTTATTTTATATTTTAAATACTATGTAATTTAAATATTATTGAATATATGAAAATTTGGCCAATTACTTTCTTTAAATGAGTCAGAAATAACTCATAGATTTTCAGAAACTCTATAAATGTGCATTTTGAATGATATGTTCAACAAAATTCCCTTGAGTTTATGTTTTGTGGACCATTCTGTAGTTCAGCCTGCATGTGGAATTTTAAATCGTCTATGTCAAGGGTGAACCATAGCCCACGAGTTAAATCCTGCCTACCACCTTTTGTAAATAAAGTTTTAGTAGAACAGAGCCATTCTTTATGTATTGTTTGTATTTATGTATTGATTTTGTGCTATAATAGCAGAGTTTATTAGTTGTGTCATAGACTGTATGGCCTGTAAGCCTAGAATATTTATTATCTGGACTTTAAAAAGAAAAAAGTGCTGACCTCTATTCTACACAATACAAGCAGAAGACTTAGTCCTCATTTATTATAATAAAATATATAAGGGTTCACATACATAAATATACATGAGGTCATGAAAGTAACATTTATTGAACTTATATTAGGTACCAGCCAGAGTGTTTAAAATGTCTGTAATAAAGAGATTAAACTTCAAGATTAAGGAAATATCCTATCAAAAGTTTCTCATCTCCCAACTTTTTACTGATATGTTTTCAGCAACCTAGAAAGTTGCCAACAAGCCAACACAGGAAGTAGAGAAATATTAACTCACAAGACATGGATTCAATTCCATTTCATCCCATTTCACTTACACATAGTCAGCTAACCATTGCATCTGCACTTAAGCCAACATAAGATATTTAAAATGAGACATATATATTACACTTCTTAGAATTCATTTATCAACCTACTTACAGCAATCAAAGGGGATTAAGGGAGGGAAATTCTCTTACTGTATACAATGTTATACAATGTACCAAATCAAGGGAAAGGAGAGCAATATTATAGTTCCATGGTTCTAAAATTCCACATATCCCAAATAGTTTTTCAAAGAATTGTCATGGACATAATGCTATGTATTTCACAAGTAGTACACTGAGGGTGCCTCTGAACTGCTAAGGAAAATTTAGAAGTTTCAGAGTTCAAAAAGCCAGGAAAACCGTTGTAATAGCATGATTATGACCCAAGCTTTTCAATGTAGTTATCCTAATTTGGTAGAAACACAAAGGTCAAGTAATTATCTGTACTTTAGTTTTGTTTTTGTTTTAACAATCCTTTTTAGCCAGAAAACTGGACCACTGATCAGGACCATTTTTAAATAAAAAACTTGCAAGAACAACTTAAGACCATAATTCATTAAAGGGTTATTACTGTAATATATGTGCTTATTTTCCCAACTTGCACATTCAACCATTTTGAATGCTCAATAGATTAATTCATAGCCAAGGGAAAGTTTTTCTAGACTCTAAGACTATTTATTAAGCACTATGGCAAACACAAAATGTAATAAATAAATTTATCTTATATTCAACTCAATGAGCATAACATACCAAATTTTTTAAATGGCAAAACTGTTACATGAACTACATAAGCTATGATATAGATTGCATTACAGGAACATTTGTTTTAACAATCTCCTGTAAAATTCTGCCAACCTTTTACTGGCTTTAGCCACAGTTGTTATTATATTAAAAAAGCGAACCTAGATAAACCAAATATAAGGGCATAAATTTATTTTATGTTTTATCAGCATTTGTCTTCTGACTCGATTTTCTCTTAGATTTAGTCTTGCAGTCCTAGGAAGAATAGTCTTATGCAATCAGAGTTGAGATGTGAGTGAATTAGGAAGTGGTCATTTTTCTCTATATAACATCAACCGTGGATATATAGTGGTAAGAGTATGTTCAAACAGGTATGACAATAATATCCCTTCCTTCCCCTCCCCTCCCCTTCGCTCCGCTTCCCTTCCTTCCCTTCCCCTCCTCTCCCCTCTCCTCTCCTCTTTTCTGTAAAGCTCTTATCATTTTCTGTCGCTCTGTATAATTCACTAATTTGTTAAGTTTACTGTTCATTGTCTGCCTCTCCTGGTACATTACAAAGCTTATGAGGGCAGGAATTTTGTTTCTTTTGTTCCTGCTGTATCTTACCTGCCTGTAACTTACTTGACATACAGGAGAAATTTAGTATATATATGTGGAAGAAAGGCAGGAAGGCCAAAAGGAGGGAAGGAAAGAATGGCTACCATTTGAAAGAATTATTAAGGTGAATCAATAAGAAATATATGATAGCAACACAATGAGGTATATCAACAAAATTAGTAAAATCCTTGAGTAAATTTTTTCTTTCTTCTCTTCCACTGGGGTTACATTTCCTCTAAACAATGAGACCTGGCTGAGAGTACCTGGGAGATGAAATCCAATCCATGCCTCCACTTACCAAATCCTGAACCCTGATGTGACTTGTTCTTACCCAGAGGGAGAGCCTTTTCCTAATGAACACAGAGCCCAGTGTGGGCCAGTATGGCCTTTGTAGCTACTCCTAATTTGCTATAATCTTTATTCTTGACCTGATGTTCTGCCAATGCAACACAGATTTCTCTTATTCATACTGATGATTTGCCCTCCATTTAGTGTATTTTTTTCCTATTAAAACAACTTTCTGATTCTTTTTTGCTTAGTCTTATTTCTGTCTTCAAGAGAGACACATTCCACTGATAACCTTCACTGTAGAATTCTATCAGATTAAACACTCAATGAATGAGGATTCCCCTTGCGTACAGAACACAAGGTTTTTTTTTTTTTTCTGAAATAGAGATCAAACTTGCTATGGAATGAAAGATTAGTCACCATTTTTCACCCCTCCTGGCACCCACATTTTCACCTTGGTTTTAACATGTTTAGAGTATTTCCCTGACCTTTGACTTAGGGCTCAGAGTTGTGATGTACTTTGGCCAGTGGTACATTGATCAGAGTGATGCTGTATTCTAAAAGGCCTCATGCATTTCCACTTGCCCATTTGTACCTCTGCCATTGCCGCAAATAAAACAAGGCTCAGAGAGCCTGCTGGTAAAGAGAGGGTGGAAGACATGCAGAAGAGAGCCATTCTAGCTGACCCAAAGAACTGCCCTCTGAAGCAGAGGAGCTCCAGCAGCCACAGGGAGAAGAAGATCCACCAGGAAGCCTACACTCAATTAACCAACCTGTAGATTCATATGAATCATCAGTTTTGTTTCAAGCCCCTGAGTTTTGTGTTGGTTTGTTAGGCAGTATTTTTAGACAATGGCTAACTGAAACAAAAGCTAACTCTATTTCTTTTGTGAACACTCCACAGCAACATTTATACACAATTCAAAAACATATACAGTGTGTGACACCCAATACCAAGGCAAGATATTTGCCTGAAAGCAGTTATCTAGAGATAATTGAGACTTTGGGAAATGATGAAACTTTTGAATGAACTAAACTCTGGATACTCCATCTTACTCGCTACCTTCTTAAGACAAATAGCTGAGTTTATTGCATTTTATAGGTAAACCTAGACTGAGAAAACCTTTGATTATTATGGTGTTCTTTCAGATGCATAAATATGTAAGAAGGACATCAAAAATATTCTCTTTTCATTATACTACAAACCCAAATTATAGCACTGTTAGCCTCTTCTAATAAATTCTTTTGATATACTCTGGCCCTCAAATTCAAGGTTATAAGTTTGTAGTTATTAACTATTATATTTCAGTTCTGTGATGCTGGGGGCTCTGCAAACTACATTTTTCCTTTACCAGCTACTTTCCTATTAGTTCTGCCAATGGAGGGCACTAAAGTTGCTGAATAGCAGTGAAGAGAGAAGGTACTTGCTTCTTCCAGGGGTCTACTTCTGTCAACCTCATCTCAATAATAGCATCTAAACTCTGAAGTAGCTGTTGGTTCCAGTTTCTTGCTTTCTTCCTTGTTTTTAGGACCAACCTCATGGCATTTGTTTGGAGAAACTAGCAACAGTCTGGTAACACCCTCTTATCCAGGATAGCAGGACACCTTCTTTGACCTCTTAAGATACCAGTCATAGTCAGAGGTTCTCACTTCGGAGAGTTCTATCTCACAGCTTCTCAAAGCATCTTCTCTAGTGTCCTGAAAACATCAGTCTCTTCCTATGTTCCTCGAATTCTAAGGGTGATAGATGCTTCCTTTTCTTACTATCCCTATGTTAATCCAGTGTGCCCTTTTTGACTGTTCATTCTTCCAATAACTCTAAACAATTCCTATATTAGATTCTTTCTGTTGAACTAACTAGTGTGTTTTCCGTTTGCAATTCCTATATTAGATTCTTTCTGTTGAATTAACTAGTGTGTTTTCCGTTTGCTGGCTGTAGTCTGATGATATGGTACCCAATTTAAATGTCAAACTCCTTAAAGACTAGGCCTTTTGACTTGCTTTTTTGCCTTCTCTGCCCAGCTCATAGCTTGCTATAGAAATGCTTGTTCTATGTATAGTCACGGAAGATTTCCCAGGTCCCATATTCTGATCACTAGGCGTCTGTTTTACATCGTTTGTACCTAATACATTTTGATGTCTATTGGCTTAGTCATGTTAAGTGGTTCATTTGCACTATTCCCCTCATCAGACACTGAGATCTAATTGTCATGCTCTCTGCATCCTTCCAATTGTTTCTCTCTGACTTGTTGTCATTATTTGGCTCATTTCTATCCTCAGGGAACAATGTAGCATCCTCATCCTCATCAGCCACTTGATGAGACTGAACAGTGTCAATGACAGCCTGCCTCTCACTTGAGTTTTCATTATCTGCCTCCAATTTGGCAAAACTTCCCTTTGCAAGTGTTGATGTGGGGCTTTCACATTAGGCCTATTAACTTTAAGTAAGGGGTGGCCGTGACCAGTTCTAGTCTAGTTCCCTTGTGCCTCCTTTCCTCATAGTGTTCCACTGGTCATTATTAACTTATAACACACTACTGTGTAATAAAATCTGTAATTAGTACTGAGAAAACAGCTAAGAAGCAATGTCTGAGACTTCCTTCAGCATTCACTGCACTGTTTTACAAAATCTCAAAATTTTTTCCCTAGGTCAAGCCAGCCCTGAGGTTAATTGGCTCTTCTTTTCCATTATTTCTTCACACATATATTGTTGGTTCTGCATATTGTCACTGAAGCAGAGTCCTCCACATGCCATAGTAGAATTTGGTATTGACTACAAGGTTCAGAGATAAAGTTTTTTCACTTTTTGTTTTTTTTACCCCAAACTAACAAGATGATTGGTGATTTGTATATCTCAAGAAAATTTCTCCTAAAACATCAGCTTGAAATGTTATCCATGTCAAATGTCTATGCACTTTTGCCATTTATTTTCCAAGTATAAAACACTTGGTAGCAGCCTCTGAAGAGAACTATTTGATATTGCATCCTATGTCTAATGCTCACCTATGAGTTCTTTGGAAGACAGGAAAGCAAACAACCAAAGTGAATTGGAATTGAACTGAGTGCAACACTCAGGACATTTTCAAAGTGGATTTCTAAATACAAAAAATGTATCTATACCCACAGTTTTTTTCCTTCCTTCCTTCTTTCCTTCCTTCCTTCCTTTCTTTCTTTCTTTCTCTTTCTTTCCTTCATCAGCTACATTCCATGGAATCTGACTTTTATACCTGCCATCATGTATGACTGAATGGTAACCAAATGGAAGAAAACATTGAAAAGGGGGTGGGGAGTCTTATTTTAGTAACAGAAAATGTAAATTCAGAATTTTGATGTATTTATTTTAGTTGTTTTACCTACGGAAGATCCCTCTCCCTTCCCTTTCTCCAAGGAAATTTAATGGCTACTGGCTGGTAATCAGACATAAGTTTATAAAATACTAGATATTGTTTTAGGGAAAAGTTTGGAAGGGTAGTGATTTAGGGAAGAAAACAGGTAGAAGGTGAAATTCTGAAGACCAGAAGTTTCACTGAATAAAATTTGTAATGAAGAAGACTGGTTGAAAAGCAAGAACTATTTCCCATGGATTTTTTCAAACTGCTAAGAAAGTATGCTATCACCATTTTCCCTGCCATGTCTCTTTTGTTTCCTACTTAGAGGCAGGATGTTAAGGAGTGCAGGATCAATGCAATAATGATGTAAATAACGTATAGTATCTTCTTCTGGCTCCAAGAGTGGTGGCATTTCTGGAAGGAAGAAAACTGGGTCACACAGACAGTGCATGAATTTGAGATGACCCACAAAGGACAGTGCTGCACGTTTCCATATCTAGAGGCTTTTTCTGGGTCAAAAGAATGCACTTGCCTTTGCTTCAGGCAACTTGAGCCAGCTGGACTCCATCCAGGAAGATAATGCTGACAAATCCCAGGGAAGCAGGAAGCAGCAGCTCCTCTCTCACTGTATGCTATGTGATATCACCATCTCTTGTAAAAGTCTCATCCACTTGACATGTAGTAATAACTAAACCATACATATCTGTGTTTGTCAGAGGCCAAATAGTAGCCTTGAGTATTGAGTCAGAAGTTTCTGCACCTACAGGTGACACAGCATACTCTATAAAGCACTTCTATTTATGAAGGATTAAAATCATCTCTAATTCTTAATGGAGAGTGAAAAAGGATTTATGGAACGCCTACTATGAATTAGCCCTTGTTCTATGTACTTATATATATGCTCACTTAATGCTAAGAATGACAATTATTTGTTTTGTAGATCAACAAACTGAATATTGGAATCATTAAGAAGAACTCTGGAATGAAGCTCTTGTTATCCTTAGTTGAGAGAAGAAGAAAGTGAACTTAATTTGTGTCCTAGGAAATATGAGCATGAATACAGATGATAGTATTATTTTTAATAGAGAAAAACAGTGCTGTAAATAACTCAAGTGGAAGAAGTTTAAGTAAGTTGGTTTTGGTATATATATATCACCAATGGAATACTGTAAAGCAATGGCTATAAATAAAATACATCTATACCTATCAACGTGGATAACATCATGAAAAACATGATGTTGAATGAAAATTTCTAAAAACAGAAAAATATGATTCTATTAATATGGAAAATACATAAAATGAAAAAAATATATTATTTAGGAACACAAAGATATGCTGTAAAACTGCAAAGGAAAACAAAAAAATAACAGATAAAAAAAGTCCTCTGGAGTAGGGAGAGGGATTTGGGAAAAGATATTCAGGAAGCTGGATAAAATTCTGTTTCTTTAACTGTATGGTGGATACCTAGGAGTAAAATTTTATTATTGTTTTAAACTGTACAGATTCATTATAGACGCTCTTTATGCATGAGGCAAGAAAAGGACAAGAAAATAAAGACAAAGTAATCAACTTGTAATATAAATTCAGAGCCCTGTCCACCATGCTATAACAGCCATGAATGATGTCCAAAATTCTGTTTACTTCCACAAATAAGCAGAAATCTTTGTTAAGACACTAAAGAAGAGATATGGAGGACTGAATATAAGAAACAGTGTGTATAAATGCATACAGGAAAGTTTATCCAAGATATATAAAGAAATCATAAAACTCAGTAGAATAAAGCCAAACAATCCTATTAAAAATTGGGCAGAGGATCCCACTACTGGGCATATATCCTGAGAAAACCATAATTCAAAAAGAGTCATGTACCACAATATTCACTGCAGCTCTATTTACAATAGCCAGGACATGGAAGCAACCTAAGTGTCCATCAACAGATGAATGGATAAAGAAGATGTGGCACATATATACAATGGAATATTACTCAGCCATAAAAAGGAACAAAATTGAGTTATTTGTAATGAGGTGGATGGATCTAGACTCTGTCATACAGAGTGAAGTAAGTCAGAAAGAGAAAAACAAATACCATATGCTAATGCATATATATGGAATCTAAAAAAATGGTACTGATGGACCTAGTGGCAGGGCAGGAATAAAGACACAGACGTAGAGAACAGACTTGAGGACACAGTGGGGGCGGGGAAGCTGGGACGAAGTGAGAGAGTAGCACTGACATGTATACACTACCAAATGTAAAATGGATGGCTAGTGGGAAACTGCTGCATAGCACAGGGAGATCAGCTCAATGCTTTGCAAGGGGCGGGATAGAGAGGGTGGGAGGGAGGCTCAAGAGGGAGGGGATATGGGGATATATGTATACATATAGCTGATTCACCTTGTTGTACAGCCAAAACTAACACAACATTGTAAAGCAATTATACTTCAATAAAGATATAAAAAAAATTGGGGAGAGGAACTGAATAGTCATTTTTCCAAAGAAGACATACAGATAGCCAACAGGTATATGAAAAGAAGCGCAGCATCACTAATCATCAGGGAAATGCAAATCAAAACCACACCACACTGAGATATCATCTCACATCTGTTAGAATGGCTGTCATCAAACAGACAAGAGGTAACAAGTATTGGTGAGGATGCAGAGAAAAGAGAACCTTTGTGCACTGTTGGTAGGAATGTAAATTCGTGCAGCTACTATGGAAAAGAGTATGAGAGTTTCTCAAAAAATTAATAATAGAACTACCATATGACCCAGCAATTCCACTTCTGGGTATTTATTCAAAGGAAAAAAAACATTAACTTGAAAAGATATCTGCACTTCCATGTTCATTGTGGCATTATTTACATAGTTGAGATATGGAAACAGCCTAAGTGTTCATTGATGGAGGAGTGAATAAGTGGAATATTATACAGCCATAAAAAAGAATAAAATCTTGTCATTTGAGAAAACATGGATGGACCTTGAGGGCACTATGCTAAGTGAAATAAGTGAGGCAGAGAAAGATAAATACCCTATGATCTCATTTATATATGGAATCTAAAAAAGAAGCCAAAAACCAAAAATTGAACTTATAGACACAGAGAACAGACTGGTGGTTGCCAGAGGTGGGGTGGGTGGATGAAATGGGTGAAGGGGGCCAAAAGCTATAAACTTCCAGTTATAAAATAAATAAGTTGTGGGGCATTTAATGTACAGCATGGTGACTATAGTTAATAATGCTGTAGTGTATATTTGAAAAGTTGCTAAGAAAGTGGATCTTAAAAGTTCTCATCATGAGAAAAAATATTGCAACTGTGTAGCAATGGGTGTTAAGTAGACTTATTTTGTAATCATTTCACAATATATACATATATTGAATTATTATGTTGTACACCTGAAACTAATATAATGTTGTATGTCAATTAAATCTCAATTAAAAAGGAGAAAGTATAGACTTTATTTTCAACCCTGACCCTAGCTTGTTCATTGACTTGACTTCTCATTTAGCCCCTTTGTTAGTTCACATTCTATAGATGCTGTGTATTAGTGTCCTTCAAACACTTATAATCCAAATGAGAATTTAAAAGATTTACCAAGATGTATTGAATGACCCTTGCCCCAAATCTCTAGATATAGGTAAATAAATTATAATAAGGGTTTAAAGACTGGAAATAAATTGGTGGTGAATGAAATTATAGGGTTAAATTTCTGGAGCACATTGCAGTACTATAAGCATAATTATAATCTCTCATTTTAGATAATAATTCAGAAGGCAGAGACAAAGTCTGTTATAATTCTTTTTGAATTGTTCCCAGTAGTTATAACATTTTGAATGCTAAAATGGAAAGATTGTCTTTATGGCAGTCTCTATTTTTCAATGTTTATTTAGGAAAAGCACTTGAGATTATTTTAATGGGAGAGAAAATTAAAGATTATTTTGACAGTTTTGGTACACCTACAAACAAAGCAAGGGTGATAAAATGGGAATTATTTGTCTTGAACCAGCGGTTATAGAAGAGCTTTGGGCTAAGAATCAGCAGATCTATTATTTAGTCCCTGCTTTGTCACAAATTCCCTGTCTGAATCATCACTATGAAAGTTTTGGGGAGAAAATTGCCTCCAAAGTCGTGTTCACCCTTGTTGATCTTTTCTCCAAAGCATGCCATGCTTACCAGATGATTTTTCCCCTCTTTAACCCCAGAATGTGATATTTTCTGCTTGGTGCTCTGTCCTGGAGGCCAGCTCTGCACTTTCCATTACGGGTACAGGCAGGTGCCCCCAGCCCTCTCCTATCGTGATTGGCTGGGAGCCTGGAACCATAAAATGGCGCCCGTACCTCTGTTTCTACAAAGCTGCTGGGCTGTTTCCGCTTTGCAGCTGCCTGTCTTGAATGCCAAGTTCTAGTTGCGAGTGCTGACTGGCCACCTGGCCAGGGCCATGCAGCCAGCTGCCACTTACAGCTTGAGGCTAATATATAAGTATTCTGATGCCTAACCTAAGCCTCCTCTGAGCTCACTTCTGCTCCCAGTTCTTTTTCTCAGTGAGAGTTAAATCAGGATTGATTCCCTTCTTCTTCCCTCATGTGCTTCCTTCTTCCTTTCCTTTCTGTGTAAAACAAATATTTGCAAATTGCCTATTAAGTGCTCTGCATTGTGTGAGGATAGAGTCTTTTATTTATATCTATGCAAATATGTGAGAATTGAGGTTTCACATGCAGGGAAAAGTGAAGTAAAGTCTCTCAAACATAAAAAAAGAAAAAGAGTTACCAAATTCCATTCCCCTAGTCAACAAAATTTCATTTCCCCATCGTTCTTGGAAGTCACCTGCTCCCAAATGTTGCTTGGTGCATTTAAATGCTATTCAACAATCCCAGCTGACAGTTGTTGGCTGACTGTTTCTGACATAGCTCATATCTCTCTCACGATGTTTTTGTTTTGGTATACAGGCAGAGCCGTGTATCGGACAGTTAACCTAATATATTTGTTATTCTCTTGGGTGCCTTTTTGCAGCTAAAAATAATTCCATGTTGTTTCCTAATGGGAATTTTGGTCCAACACTGAGTGGTAGTAGCTGGTCAATCCTTAGGTTTAATCCCCCAGCATCTTCTCTGCTTTTAAGAGCTCATTGGACAAAAACCAAGGTAGCAGTTAGAATCCAGAGGAACCCAGGGGGAGATGTTTATGAATGCATGGTGAGAGCATATCTGATAATTCCTATTTTGGTTGTTCAAATTCTCCCCTGGTGTTTGCGAGTATCTTGACAATTAGAAGAAAATATTACCTCCTAAAAATTGCATCTTCATTTCAAACTAAAGAACTAAAACAATACTTAACTTTATGGAAGTTGGATGAACTTTTATCTCTTTCTTTTCTTTCTTTCTTTCTTTCTTTCTTTCTTTCTTTCTTTCTTTCTTTCTTTCTTTCTTTCTTTCTTTATCTTTCTGTAATAAAGCTTATTGGTATAAATATAAATAATTAGTTCTGGAATGTTTTGCCATCTGACCTATTTTCTTCATAATCAGACGACACACCTTTCCTATTAGTGTCAAATCCTCTGCCCTGGGCTGATTTTGGCTTTGAGATCTTAAATCATAGACTCATCAAGTGTACATTGGGACTGAAACCAAGACCTTTATAAAATGTGAAATAAATGCAATAGTTTACAGATAAAAGTGCATCCTCAAATGCTTCTCACTACATATCTCTGATCAGAATAAACAAATTTACAAATACATGTAGCAATATTTGTTGCAATATATGTCCTTTAATGAAGTCATACTTTCAGATGAATTTTTTCATACTTTAAATCCTCACAGGGACATTGACCTGAATGTGTGGGCCCATTGGAGAAGAACAAAGGGTTTATACAGTCTCTGCAAACATTGTTTCTTCCTAAAGTGATGCTGGAGAAAGATGCAAATGGATATATTTAGACCCCACAGTCGCATTTCTCTTTATAAAAGAGCATTACCAAAGCCAACCACACTGCTTTGTGACATAATGGCTAGGGGGCTGACATGCTCACACAAACAGGGGCATCAAGGGGCTGCTTCAGGGGTTGATTTCTTGCCAAATAGTGAATAATCTTATAATCAAATGTGCAGCAATAAGAGACCCAGCCGGGAGGATTAAGGACTAAGTATCTATTGGACTGCCTGATCTCTTTGTTCTTCAGGTTTAGAGTAGGATAAATGAAAAGGGGGAGGCCAAGAGGGAGTGGTTTAATATAAAATAAATTGTCTAAAAGGGATCAGTGAAAGCAGGATTTTCGATGGGTCAAAGACTGAGCTAGCTGATTTTTTATTTTAAAACTAAGACAGGATAGAGGTATGGGGATAAAGTAGGAAATCAGATAAGAAAAACAAAGGATGCAGGCATATTGGCCTTAAATAGTCTTTTTCTGTTTCTGAGATTTCTTATGTTCTTGTGCTCTGAGCCAAGATCAATTGAGATTAATCAGTTGTGTAGAAAGCATTGTGATAGCATTGAAGGTTTTTAAAGTTTAAATTTGTTTATTGAACACAATTTGGTTAGCATCAGGTGCTGAAGTTATAGACACCAACACTAGCATAGAAATTACTTTATTTAGCTCCCAGTTGTAAGTTTCTATAGCAACTGGGTCCTATACCAGAAAGCTGAGATTCTAGAGCTCAAGTGATTCAGTCAGAGATGGCAATATCATATTTGGGGGCACTTACTCCCTCTTTCCATTTTCTACCTCTGTTTTGTGAGAAGTTTCTTCAGTGTGGCTGTCTGCTTAGTCATACTTTTAATTACACCTTTTGCTCTGAACCTTCTCCTCTTGGCAGCAGTAGAAAGTGTCTATTTCGGTTGTATTTTGATTTACATTGACCAGTTAGTATGTTGAGCAGAGGAGGTGGATGTGATCTGCTTTAAATATAGTTGAAAATTCTGAATAGTGAGGAAAGTGTCCATAGTGCCAAGTTTAGTTAGCCACTCCAGGCAGAAATTAAGATGTTAATCCTAAAAGGAAACCTAATCAAATTTCTACATTATGCTTTCATTCTATTCATAAATGCAATGTAATGATCCTTTTAAATATATAGAATGTCCCTTATGAAGTTTTTTTTTAATTTTAAATAAACATATACTTGGAAGAAAATTTATTTTATTTTTTACAAATGAACTTTTTTATTGTAACAAATAGGCATTTTCTGGAGAGGCTTGTTATGGTTGAAGTAATATTTTATGATGGTAGTTTAGCCAATACTGCAGAAATGCTTAGGGAATAATAATTACATCTGGGTTCCAATTGTGAGAATAATCACTACATTAAAAAAAATAAACATAGTAGCATTCCCTCTGTCCATGTTTTTGAATGGTTCTGATCCAAACATATATAGATAAATAGATAGGTAGATAAAACTTAGATAAAATAAACCCAAACATGAAATGCATATTTTAAATAATGTCATGTTTTGATGAGACTCCCTGTTTTAGAAGAACTGGCTTTTGATATTTGAAATAATCACTAACTGACTGGTTTAAAGACTAGTTAGCAGAAGAGTGCTTGCCATGTAACACATGACATAGAATTTGTTTGGAGAATGACAAGAATACACCATAAAAACAAGAATTCTACATGTGCTCCAATAAAACAAAACAAAACAAAAGATTTCCACTAAATGTTCACATTTATTGCTAACTTGGGCCTATTAACATTTAGAAAATACAGTTTCTAAGAGGCAGCTGCTAGAGATTGGCCAATTATAATTCACAATTCAAAGAGAAAATCTTATTTGACTCTAAAATTCTGTGCTTGTTTTCTCCTTTCATGAATTATCACATAGCCAAAGCACAGTGTGTGTGAGAGGAAGGATAAAACAGACTTGCTTCCTGTCTGTAAAAATGCATCACCTTAGATGACCTTAGTTCTTTTTGCGCTAAATAAGGAGTTTACTTCTAATTTTACAACCGATTTAATTATAATAAAAACAATTGTGTGAATAAAATAGATCGTGATTATCTATCTCTGTTTTCAGTTTCTGTGAGGAATCTGGAAATGTCACCAGCTCTGTAGGAGGGTGTTTGAGTCATATATCACAGTGTGCCTCCTATATTGTGATATATCCAAAAGTCATATCAGACCAATGCTTAGTCTCTCAGACAAGCAGTCTTCAGAGCTGTGTTAAAATTCTGAGTGATAATTGTTCTTTTTTTCCCCTAAATTTATTTATTTATTTATTTATTTGTGGCTGTGTTGGGTGTTTGTTGCTGCGTGGGCTCTCTCTAGTTGTGGTGAGTGGGGGCTACTCTTCGTTGCGGTGCGGTGCGTGGGCATATTACGGTGGCTTCTCCTGCAGAGCACAGGCTCTAGGTGCGTGGGCTTCAGTAGCTGCGGCACGCGAGCTCAGTAGTTGTGGCGTATGGGCTTACTTGCTCCGCGGCACGTGGGATCTTCCCGGACCGGCCTTGAACCCGTGTCCCCTGCATTGGCAGGTGGATCCTTTTTGTTTGTGTGTGTGATGTAAATTAATATTTAAATAGGACAGTCCTTCCGGATTTTGTTTACATTTGGTTAATTACCTTGTTTCTTTTTTCTCACCTGACTGGTCCTAGGATCTTTCCCAAGATACGTGCACAACTTTTTTTTTTTAATTAATTTTTTAAATATATAAATATGTTTTATGTTTTGAATTTTATTTTATTTTTTTATACAGCAGGTTCTTATTAGTTATTTATTTTATACATATTAGTGTATATATGTCAACCCCAATCTCCAAATTCATCCCACCACCACCACCGCCCCCTGCCCCACTTTCCCCACTTTGGGTCCATATGTTTGTTATCTACATCTGTGTTTCTATTTCTGCCTTGCACACCAGTTCATCTGTACCATTTTTCTAGATTCCACATATATGCGTTAATATATGATATTTGTTTTTCTCTTTCTGACTTACTTTACTCTGTATGATGGTCTCTAGGTCGATCCACGTCTTTACAATGACCCAATTTCATTCTTTTCTATGACTGAGTAATATTCCATTGTATATATGTACCAATTCTTCTTTACCCATTCATCTGTTGATGGGCATTTAGGTTGCTTCCATGGCGCAGCTATTGTAATAGTGCTGCAATGAACATTGAAGTGCATATGTCTCTTTTTTTTACCATCTTTATTGGAGTATAATTGCTTTACGATGTTGTGTTAGTTTCTTCTGTATAACAAAGTGAATCAGCTATATGTATACATATATCCCCATATCCCCTCCCTCTTGCATCTCCCTCCCACTCTACCTATCCCACCCCTCTAGGTGGATGAAAAGCACCGAGCTGATCTCCCTGTGTGATACAGCTGCTTCCCACTAGCTATCTATTTTACATTTGGTAGTGTATATATGTCAATGCTACTCCCTCACTTCGTCCCAGCTTACTCTTCCCCCTCCCTGTATCCTCAAGTCCATTCTCTACATCTGCATCTTTATGCCTGTCCTGCACCTAGATTCATCAGAACCATTTTTAATATTTTTTAGATTACATATATATGTGTTAGCATATGGTATTTGTTTTTCTCTTTCTGACTTACTTCACTCTGTATGACAGACTCTAGGTCCATCCACTTCACTACTAATAACTCAATTTCGTTTCTTTTTATGACTGAGTAATATTCCATTGTATATATGTGCCACATATTCTTTATCCATTCATCTGTCATTGGGCACTTAGGTTGCTTCCATGTCCTGGCTATTGTAAATAGTGCTGCAATGAACATTTTGGTACATGACTCTCTTTGAATTATGGTTTTCTCAGGGTATATGCCCAGGATTGGGATTGCTGGGTCATATGGTAGTTCTAATTTTAGGTTTTTAAGGAACCTCCGTACTGGTCTCCATAGTGGCTGTATCAATTTACATTCACACCAACAGTGCAAGAGGGTTCCCTTTTCTCCATACCCTCTCCAGCACTTAATGTTTCTAGATTTTTTGAGGATGGCCATTCTCACTGGTGTGAGGTGATACCTCATTGTAGTTTTGATTTTTATTTCTCTAATGATTAGTGATGTTGAGCCTCTTTTCTTGTGTTTTTTGGCAATCTGTATATGTTCTTTGAAGAAATGTCTTTTTAGGTCTTCTGCCCATTTTTGGATTGGGTTGTTTGTTTTTTTGATATTGAGCTGCATGAGCTTCTTGTATATTTTGTAGTTCATCCTTTGTCAGTTGCTTTGTTTGCAAATATTTTCTCCCATTCTGAGGGTTGTCTTTTCATCTTGTTTATGGTTTCCTTTGCTGTGCAAAAGCTTTAAAGTTTCATTAGGTCCCATTTGTTTATTTTTGTTTTTATTTCCATTTCTCTAGGAGGTGGGTCAAAAAGGATCTTGCAGTGATTTATGACATAGAGTATTCTGCCTATGTTTTCCTCTAAGAGTTTGATAGTGTCTCACCATATATTTAGGTCTTTAATCCATTTTGAGTTTATTTTTCTGCATGATGTTAGGGAGTGTTCTAATTTCATTCTTTTACCTGTAGCTGTCCAGTTTCCCAGGACTACTTATTGAAGGGGCTGTCTTTTCTCCATTGGATATTCTTGCCTCCTTTATCAAAGATAAGATGACCATATGTGCGTGGGTTTATCTCTGGGCTTTCGATCCTGTTCCACTGATATATATTTCTGTTTTTTTGCCAGGAGCATACTGTCTTGATTACTGTAGCTTTGTAGTATAGTCTGAAGTCAGGGAGTCTGATTCCTCCAGTTCCGTTTTTCTTTCTCAAGATTGCTTTGGCTATTTGGGGTCTTTTGTGTTTTCATTCAAATTGTGAAATTTTTTGTTCTAGTTCTGTGAAAAATGCCATTGGTAGTTTGATAGGGATTGCATTGAATCTGTAGATTGCTTTGGGTAGTAGTGTCATTTTCAGAATGTTGATTCTTCCAATGCAAGAACATGGTATATCTCTCCATCTGTTGGTATCATCTTTAATTTCTTTCATCAGTGTCTTACAGTTTTCTGCATACAGGTCTTTTGCCTCCTTAGGCAGGTTTATTCCTAGGTATTTTATTCTTTTTGTTGCAGTGGTAAATGGGAGTGTTTCCTTAATTTCTCTTTCAGATGTTTCTTCATTAGTGTATAGGAATGCCAGAGATTTCTGTGCATTAATTTTGTATCCTGCTACTTTACCAAATTCATTGAGTAGCTCTAGTAGTTTTCTGGTAACATCTTTAGGATTCTCTTAGTATCATGTCATCTGCAAACAGTGACAGTTTTACTTCTTCTTTTCCAGTTTGTATTCCTTTTATTTTTATTTTTCTTCTCTGATTGTTGTGGCTAGGACTTCCAAAACTATGTTGAATAACAGTGGTGAGAGTGGACATCCTTGTTTTGTTCCTGATCTTGGAGGAAATGCTTTCAGTTTTTCAGCATTGAGAATGATGTTTTCTGTGGGTTTGTCGTATATGGCCTTTATTACACTGAGTTAGGTTCCCTCCATGCCCACTTTCTGGAGAGTTTTTATCATAAATCGGTGTTGAATTTTGTCAAAAGCTTTTTCTGCATCTATTGAGATGATCATATGGTTTTTATTCTTCAGTTTGTTAATATGGTGTATCACATTGATTGTTTTTCATATATTGAAGAATCCTTGCATCCCTGGGTTAAATCCCACTTGATCATGGTGTATGATCCTTTTAATGTGTTGTTGGATTCTGTTTGCTAGTATTTTGTTGAGGATTTTTACATCTATGTTCATCAGTAATATTGGTCTGTAATTTTCTTTTTTCGTAGTACCTTTGTCTGGTTTTGTTGTTAGGGTGATGGTGGCCTTGTAGAATGCGTTTGGGAGTGTTCCTTCCTCTGCAGTTTTTTGGAAGAGTTTGAGAGGGATGGGTGTTAGCTCTTCTTTAAATATTTGATAGAATTCACCTGTAAAGCCATCTGGTCCTGAACTTTTGTTTATTGGAAGATTTTTAATCACAATTTCAATTTCATTACCTGTGATTGGTCTGTTCATATTTTCTGTTTCTTCCTGGTGCAGTCTTGGAAGGTTATACCTTTCCAATAATTTGTATGTGTCCTCCAGGTTTTCCATTTTATTGGTGTAGAGAGCCTATAGTAGTCTCTTATGATGTTTTGTATTTTTGCGGTGTCTGTTGTCCTCCTACTTTTTCATTTCTAATTTTATTGATTTGAATTCTGTCCTTCTTTTTCTTGATGAGTCTGGCTAAAGGTTTATCAATTGTGTTGAGCTTCTCAAAGAACCAGCTTTCAACTTGTTTTATCTTTGCTATTGTTTTCTTTGTTTCTATTTCATTTATTTCTGCTCTGATCTTTATGATTTCTTTCCTTCTAATTACTTTGGGTTTTGTTTTTCTTTCTTTCTCTAGTTCCTTTAGGTGCAAGGTTAGATTGTTAATTTGAGATTTTTCTTGTTTCTTGAGGTAGGATTGTATTGATATAAACTTCCCTCTTAGAACTGGTTTTGCTGCATCCCAGAGGCTTTGGAACATCATGTTTTCATTGTCATTTGTCTCTAGGTGTTTTGTGATTTCTTCAGTGATCACTTGGTTAGTTAGCAGCATCCTGTGTAGCCTCCATGTGTTTGTGTTTTTCCCTGTAATTTATTTCTAATCTCATAGTTTTGTGGTTGGAAAAGATGCTTGATAGGATTTCAGTTTTCTTAAATTTACTGAGGCTTGTTTTGTGACCCAAGATGTGATCTATCCTGGAGAATGTTCTGTGTGCACTTGAGAAGAAATTGTAATCTGCTGTTTCAGATGGAATGTCCTATAAATATCAATTAAATCTATCTGGTCTATGGTGTCACTTAAATGTTGTATTTCCTTATTAATTTTCTGTCTGGATGATCTGTCCATTGGTGTATGTGAGGTGTTATTATTTTGTTACTGTCGATTTCCCCTTTTATATCTGTTAGCATTTGCCTTATGTATTGAGGTGCTCCTATGTTGGGTGCATATATATTTATAATTGCTATATATTTTCTTGGATTGATCCCTTGATCATTATGTAGTGTCCTTCCTTGTCTCTTGTAACATTCTTTATTTTAAAGCCTATTTTATCTGATATGAGTATTGCTACTCCTGCTTTCTTTTGATTTCTATTTACATGGAATATCTTTTTCCATCCCCTCACTTTCAGTCTGTATGTGTCCCTAGGTCTGAAGTGGGTCTCTTGTAGACAGCATATATGTTGGTCTTGTTTTTTAATCCATTCAGCAAACCTGTGTCTTTTGGTTGGAGCATTTAATCCATTCACATTTAAGGTAATTATCTGTATTTATGTTCCTATTACCATTTTCTTTATTGTTTTGGGTTTGTTTTTGTAGATCCTTTTCTTCTCTTGTGTTTCCCACTTATCGAAGTTCCTTTAGCATTTGTTGTAGAGCTGTTGTGGTGGTGATGAATTCTCTTAGCTTTTTCTTGTCTGTAAGTCTTTTGATTTCTCCATCAAATCTGAACGAGATCCTTACCAGGTAGAGTAATCTTGGTTGTAGATTCTTCCCTTTCAACACTTTAAATATATTGTGCCAGTCCTTTCTGGCTCGTAGAGTTTCTGCTGGGAAATCAGCTGTTAACCTTATGAGAGTTCCCTTGTATGTTATTTGTCATTTTTCCCTCGTTGTTTTCAATAATTTTTCTTTTTCTTTAATTTTTGTCAGTTTGATTACTATGTGTCTTGGCATGTTTCTCCTTGGGTTTATCCTGTGTAGGACTCTCTGCACTTCCTGGACTTGGGTGGCTGTCTCTTTTCCCATGTTAGGGAAGTTTTCAGCTATAACCTCTTCAAATATTTTCTCGGGTCCTTTCTCTCTTCTCCTTCTGGGACCCCTATAATGTGAATGTTGTTGTGTTTAATGTTTTCCCAGAGGTCTCTTAGGCTGTTTTCATTTCTTTTCATTCTTTTTTCTTTATTCTGTTCCGTGGCAGTGAATTCCACCATTCTGTTCTCTAGGCCACTTATCCATTCTTCTGCCCCAGTTATTCTGCTATTGATTCCTTCCAGTGTATTTTTCATTTCAGTTATTGTATTGTTCATTTCTGTTTGTTTGTTCTTTAATTCTTCTAGGTCTTTGTCAAACATTTCTTGCATCTTCTTGATCTTTGCCTCCATTCTTTTTCCGAGGTCCTGGGTCTTGTTCACTATCCTTATTCTGAATTCTTTTTCTGGAAAGTTGCCTATCTTCACTTCATTTAATTGTTTTTCTGGGGTTTTATCCTGTTCCTTCATCAGGGACATAGCCCTCTGCCTTTTCATTTTGTCTGTCTTTCTATGAATATGGTTTTCGTTCCACAACCTGCAGGATTGTAGTTCTTCTTGTCTCTGCTGTCTGCCCTCTGGAGGATGGGGCTATCTAAGAGGCCTGTGCAAGCTTCCTGATGGGATGGACTGGTGGTGGGTAGAGCTGGGTGTTGCTCTGGTGGGCAGAGCTCAGTAAAACTTTAATCCGCTTGTCTGCTGATTGGTGTGGCCTAGTTTCCCCCCTGTTCATTGTTTGCCCTGAGGCGATCCAAGACTGGAGCCTACCTGGGCTCTTTGCTGGGGCTAATGGCGGACTCTGGGAGGGTTCACGCCAAGGAGTAATTCCCAGAACTTCAGCTGCCAGTGTCCTTGTCCTCATGGTCAGCCACAGCCACACCCCACCTCTACAGGTGACCCTCCAACACTAGCAGGTAGGTCTGGTTCAGTCTCCTATGGGGTCACTGCTCCTTCCCCCTGGGTCCTGATGCACACAGTAATTTTTTGTGCCCTCCAAGAGTGGAGTGTCTGTTTCCCCCCATCCTGTCTAAGTCCTGCAATCAAATCCTGCTAGCCTTCAAAGTCTGATTCTCAGGGAATTTCTCCTTCCATTCCCTGCTCCCCAGGTTGGGAAGCCTGATGTGGGGCTCAGAACCTTCACTCCAGTGGGTGACTTCTGTGGTATAATTGTTCTCTAGTTTGTGAGTCAACCACCCGTGGTTATGGGATTTGATTTTGTTGTGATTGCACCCCTCCTACTGTCTCATTGCAGCTTCATCTTTGTCTTTGGATGTGTGGTATCTCTTTTGGTGGGTTTCAGTGTCTTCCTATCAATGATCGTTTAACAGTTAGTTGTGATTCTGGTGTCCTTGCAAAAGGGGTGACAGGCAGGTTCTTAACCACTGCGCCAGTAGGGAAGTCCGATAATTGTTCTTTTAACAAACTATGCATAGAGAAAATATTTGATGAGTAAAGAGCGGTTATCAGCTTATCCTCACATTTGTGAATATCAGGGTTTAGAACTTTTACAATATGGATTCTTTCATAAATCGTTGAATTTCCTTTTCCTTTTCAAATTCATCCATGATATAATTCTTCTTCAGGTAACTAATCATAGTATTAATTTAAAACTTATTGGGTCACCTAATGTAGTAACTTGATTAAATAGTTAAATGGCTACTTAGAATAACATTGCATAGAATATAGAACTTGGAAACAGCAAACTGGATTTCTTAGTATTTTACTGCAGAAAGAAAAACAGCAATAAGTGAAAAATAAATGATTCATACAAGTTGGTTTTGTTAGCTAAATCAAAACAGGTTTATTTAAAAATATATATTTTAGTCATAACCAGTTTTTATAATCACTACCCAATCATAATTGATTCTCATTATTTTTTGTAGAAACAACAAAAATGAATCAAAATCCAAAGATTAGAGTATCAGAAGATTTTTGTGTGTTACCTGCAAAAAAGAACAGATCTGGGCTACTCTCTTTACAAGGCTTGTTAGCAAGTTTGGCTGGTGTCTGAGAACTTGGCTTCTGAAACATTGCCTAACTGATATGGTAATTTTGCTGGGGCTAGACTCTTTGTGCAAACAATATAATTTATAGCGACATCTGCTTTCCTTCTGTGAGTCGGTATTTTGATAGTTGTTAGGCAGAGAATGCCTATGTGATCAGTCCCCAATAAAAACCCTAAACTCTGAGTTTAAAATGAGCCTCCTATTGTGGAAATATTACTTACACACATGGTGTTGCCCTTTTTTTTTTTTTTTTTTGGCTAAAGGGAGAGTGTACTTTGTGTGACCTCTCACATGAGGGAGAAGATAGAGGGATTCCCATGGATTCCTCCTAGCTTTACCTGATGTCATTTTCTCTTTCTGTGTCTGATCTGACTATGATCTTTACTGTCTTTATAGTAAATATTAGCCATTAATACATCTATATGCCTGAGTCCTGTGAGTCTTTCTAGCAAATCACCAAATATGTGGGTATTGGGGACCCCTGAAACAGGTAACTACTCGGGCTGATTTCATCATTGTAGAAGTTTAAAAGAAAGCCCAAACTGAGCTGTGACATGGATTAAATATATGGGAATATGTATCTTCAGAGTAAATCAACTTCAACATATGTGCCATGACAAATATGCTGTCTACCACCTTCTCATTAAGATACTCATAAAGACTCATAGCAATACAAAAGCTGATGTCAGCTTTGTAAACGAAATGAAAAAAAGGGGTGCGGCAAGTTTTGGCATAATTTACATCAACTACACTATTGCTGGTTTTTGCTGTAACTATATCTATCAACTCCTGGTGGAATTTGAGCTTCTGTTTGGTAGCTACCTAGCCAAAGCAGGAGATGATACAGGAGACCCTAGAATAAAAGCGAGCTAGTAATAAAGCTGATATGCATAAATGCTCAAAGAAAATTGGCTTTCTTAACCTTGGTGCTGGATGGCAGAAAAATTAAAATCATCCTTGAATGCTTATAAATACAAGCTTACTCTTATGCTAGAGTGAGGACTAAATTCCCCAAACTGGTGTGATCTGAAATGCTTTAGCAAATAATTTAAAGTGATTCTGGATTAGTAGTGGCCATTGGTGATTGGCAGCAACAAACACAATTCCTTCTGGAAAATTGTATTTCCAAACCAGACCAATAAGATGTCCTATTGCTTGAGTTCCAAAGAACATGAGATCATAATAAAAAAATCACAAAACACACATAAACCAAGAAACCATGAGCAAGGACCAGCAGAAGAAACAAGCATACAATATAAAGAGTAAAAACCAGTCAGATGAACCTGACCTGCAATAATTACCCACAAAAAATTCTCTGGACAACAGGGGTTTAATGGGCAAACTCCTTCAAATGATTAAAGGAACAGGCAATTCTCAAACCTCAAACCACATGAACTTATCTAGATCTTGGAGGGAAAAAAAGGGCTTTCCAATTCATTATGTACATATATATAATTATATACACACACACACACTATATATATATATATATATATATATATGTTATCCAACAATATTGTGAAATGAGTAGTAATATCCCCAGTCTGGCAATAAAGTAACTAAGCCACATGAAATTTAAGTACCTTGGCAATTTCACATGGCAATAAAAACATGGAATCAGGATTGGAATGAGGCAGTGATGTTTCAGAGTCTATGCTCATAACTGTATGCTACCTTCTTCAGGAGATCAGATTCAGGATGTTAAATTCGAGTTGACTATTACACATGGAGGTGGTGGTATGCAATTGGAGGTGTGAGTCCAGAGTTAAGGGAGAAAGCATGAGCTAGAGATGAAATTTGGGAATTATTAGAATATTGATAGAAGTTAAAAACATGAAATATGATGATATCACCAAAAAAGTGAAGAAATCTCTGGAGTTCATTATTCAGATGTGAAGGAGATAAGAAAAAAACGGAAAGTGAGACTGAGAAGAAATTGCTTGAAAGGTAGCAGGAAAATGAGCATCATAGAAACCAAGCAAATAAAGTATTTCAAGGAAAAGTAAGAAATCTACTGTAGATAGAAATCTACTGAAGAAATCCAATTTTGCTAATAGGTCAAATCAATGTAGCCTGAGAATCAACTCATGGATTTAGCAACTTGAAATTCACTGAGGTCTTGAAAAGAACAACTGTATTGAAATAGTGGGGCAAAATCTTAAATGCAGTAGGTTTAAGAGAGAATCAACGGTAGAGAAAGTGTTGGAAGTAATGCATTTTATTGAGTTGTTTTGTTGTAAAGAGGAGGGAAATGAAGCAGTTGCAGGGAGTAAACATGATTAGAATAATTACTGTTTTGTTTTTAAGATGAGATAAAAGCAGTATGCATTTTGGCTGATGGGATGATCTAGTGGAGAGGGAAACATTCATGATACAGGAGAAAAGTAGCGTCTGTGGAACAATGTCTTTGGGTTGGCAAGAAGATGCAATCTAGTGCACCAGTGGAGGGGTTGGCCTTAAACAGTGACATTTACTTACTATAATATGAGGGAAGGCAGAGCATATGAATAGGTGAATTGATTTTTTGTCTTGTAGAAATTGTCTTCTGCTCACTTAAGTTTTCTCAGTAGGTAGTACTGAAAACAAAGATGGAAAAGAAGATTCTTAGAAGAGTCAAGAATACCTAGCAGAATCAAAAATGAATGAATTACAAATATGTATTATAATTACAAAGAAGCCATAGGAGACCTCGATACTTCTAGGCATGAATTTAAAGTGAGACCAGCTGGTCTGGTATGGTTGTACATTTTTCTTGACCCACAGTCAGGTCCAAAATGTGGTGCAGAGTATTGGGGCCTTACCAAATAAATATTACACATTAAGAGAAGAGAGAGGGAAAGATCTGAAGGTATAAGAAAAGAATTGTTTATAATCCCCATTGTTTATTAGGCTTGGCAGTGGAATTATTTGGGTAAAGTGGGAATAAAGGGCTTGGGGTGAATGAAAGACAGTGAAAATGAGATAGGATTAGTAAACTGTAGGTCCTCACAGGATTTAAGTATTGCAGGTATTGGAATACTGGAGATAATGAGTTGGAAATTTAGGGGGTAATATTCAAAGAATGGAATTTTTGAAACTGAGACGATAGGTTTGCACTGATTGGTAATGACAAAGGCAAAAGAATAATCAGGGGAACTAATGATTAATGTGAGTGGAGATCATTCAAAAGAAGCCAGGAGCCTAGGGTGTTGGAGGCATTACCTACATGGATATTAAAATCATCAAAAATGAAGACAGTAACACAGTTAGAGAAAGTTAACATTGTCCATAAATAAGGGGGGGGGGCAGTAGATAACTCCAACAAGGAGGTAAAACTTCTTATAGCCTAATGATACAATATTTAAAGCTGGGAATATTTAAGGCAAGAGGACAAGGAGTCTGAAAATGACAGTGAGAGTAAGGAAGAAACCTCCTCACCTTCAGGCCCAGTGATAGAAAGGCTGTGGGTGATAAAATGACTATCAGTAGAGAGGGCTGCAGAGGAAGCCGTCTATTCAGTGGAGCTCCTGGTCCTTGTGGGAGGAAGTAATTAGAGAAATTGAGATTATAGAAGATTTTGCTGCTGATGGATGGTGGGCTCCAGAAGGTACAGTGGGAAGGTTTTATAAATGGGGGAGTGGTAGGAACTGGGAATAGAATAGAGGATGTGCAGAGCTATATGGAGAATAGGAGGAGGTGGCTGGGGGACGGGTATCCTTTGGTAGCAAATAGAAAAAGGGAAAAGGGGCATAATGAGACTCGTGCTGGTGGTCTCAAGGCAAACAATGATGGTAAGGCCTTGAGGGAGGAAGGAGCAGTAGAGGAGGATAATCAAGAACCCTTTTTTACTTCTGCAGAAGGTAGAATGGAAGCCGGGCTAGAGATGTTCTTATTCTGAAGGCCTAGAACTCTCTGTGGAACTGGCAGATGGAGGCTGGGAGGTCTGAGGAGGGTGGCAGGTCTTTGAGTGTTTAAAGGTTAAGGACTAACTCTTGACACCTGCTGGAGGTTGGTCATGCTCTTACTTCAAGCATGAGAGGCTTAAAGACTCCTTTATTCCTCTGTAGTCTTAGGATATGATACTGACAAAAGAACACAATGTAAAACAACATTAAATTATTTTTTATTGGAGTATAATTTCTTTACAATGTTGTGTTAGTTTCTGCTTACAATGAAATGAATCAGCTATATGTATACATATATGCCCTCCCTCTTGGACCTCCCTCCCACTGCCCCCCACCCCCATCCCACCATCTAGGTCATCACAGAGCACCGAGCTGAGTTTCCTGTGCATTATAGCATGTTCCCACTAGCTAGCTATTTTATGCATGGTAGTGTATGTATGTCAATACTAATCTCCCAATTTGTCCCACTCTCCCCTTCCCCCGCCATGTCCAAATGTCCATTCTTTACATCTGCGTCTCTATTCCTGCCCTGGAAATAGGTTCATCTGTACCATTTTTTCTAGATTCCACATATATGCATTAATGTATATTTGTTTTTCTCTTTCTGGCTTACTTCACTCTGTATGACAGACTGTAGGTCCATCACACCCATTTTTCTTTCTAAGATTGAAGACATATGCATATAACTGCCTGTGTATATAAAAATGGAATGGAAACATAGACATCAAAATATTAAAACTTATATCACTGGTATGATATTATAGTGATGTTTACACCCTTATTTACTCTCTTAAATTTCTAAAAGTAAGCACTCACAATCAGAAGAAAGCCTTTGACATCAGAAAAAAAGTTATTTAAAAAGAATGCATTTCTGGGGACTTTCCTGGTGGAGCAGTAGTTAAGAATCCGTTTGCCAATGCAGGGGACACGGGTTCGAGCCCTGGTCCAGGAAGATCCCACATGAAGCACAGCAACTAAGCCTGTGCGCCACAACTACTGATCCTGCATTCTAGAGCCTGTGAGCCACAACTACTGAGCCCTTGTGCCATAATTACTGAAGCCCATGCACCCAGAGCCCGTGCTCCACAACAAGAGAAGCCACCGCAGTGAGAAGCCCGCGCACCGCAATGAAGAGTATCCCCCACTCACTGCAGCTAGAGAAAGCCTGCACACAGCAACAAAGACCCAACGGGCCAAAAATAAATAAATAAAATAAATAAACAAACAAACAAACAAAAAGAATACATTTCTGGTTATTGGGTCCTGCATTTAATAAATACTTGATGAAGTGATGACATATGTGAATATTTGTTATGGGTGTTGCTTAATTCTGAGAAGCCAGACTCTATATTTCTCACTAGCAACAACTTTTAAGCAATTAAAAAAAATTAAATGTTACTAATAATAAAGAAAGGGTGTTCTCACAGCTAGTTTTCAGTTAAAATTTTAGAATGTGTAATTTAACCAGAAGAGAATAATTTTAAATTTATTTGAGTGGCTTAAATAATTACATGGAGACAAGGCAGGTATTCCTCTGTTAGATAAACACAGACTGTTAGAAAAAAGTGAGGATGATTTAAGGAAAATCTACAAATATGTGTTAGAGAATTTAAATCAGCATTTCAATAATTGAGGATGATTTAATGTAAAACAGGGAGCCTTTCAGAAAAAGCAATCAAAATAATTCATTAAAGTGGTAATCACTAGTAGGCTTGCTGTTGCTCTTCTTGATATGTAAACAAAATTGGTAAATATTGTTGAAATGACACCTCACCTCAGGTAGTTTAACTTTATTGCTGCGAGAAAAAAGCAGTTTATTATCACTCTGAATTTTTTTTATTTTCCTCCCCCCGCAATGCGAAAGGGAAGATTCAACCAAATAAATAGTCAATAAGATCATAAATGTGGACCAAATTATTTTTCAGTCTGTGAAAAGTAATCCTAGGTGTACAATGCAAAACTACTGGGAAATCACTGAGCTAAAAAATAGATATTAAAGTGGATATGACCCCTGGCTAAGGGTAGTGACTGGACCTGAAGGTCAGGTTTGAGTAGAGTACAAGGAAGATATTCAGAAGGGTTGGGAAATGTGGTATTAAGGGAGTGATCTTAACTAGTTTAACCACTAATTACTAGAAATAAAAGAAATAAGAATCATAATTTTGGACAAAGACCTGAGTCAACATAAGGATCACAATATAACTATTTTTAATTTCAGCTTTATGGTCAAATGACTCTTAGAGCATTGCTTCCCCTAGTTCTGATTTACATTGAAGATCTGTCAATATCGCCATCTTCCTTTCAGTAACCAGAGTAGGACTAAGATTATCTCAATAAGCAGACACCTTCAGATACCCATATTGGTGCTACAAGATCTTTCTTGCTCTCTAAGAAGTTGACGCTAATAGAAAAAAAAAAATCATAAACAGTTGAATGGTACCTTCCTTTAAACTTACCCTTCAGGAACTTGAACAATAATGTAGATTAGGAGTAATAAAAAAAAACTATCACTTTGCCTCCTATAAAAACTTTGCGATCTCTGGTTAACACTCTTCCTTCATCCTGTTATCATTACTTCCCTATCCCTAATGGGAATGACAAGCAGACACTTTATTTGCACTTATAATGACATCATTCATTCATTCGTTCATTTAACAAACAATGCCTCCTCATGAAAGCATCAAACCAGGTGCTTGGATACAAGCATTGATAAGACACGATACTTTCCTTTGATTGCTCACAGACTAATAAGAGAACCATGAGAAATGAAATTATTATGATCCATTGGGGGGGGCGGGTAGGTACAAATAGAAAAAGTCATGCAAGTTTTATTGCAGCCCAGATGAAGGGCACAAATCCATCCTGACTGGAACTGGCAGGGTGGGGATGAGGAGAGCTTCTGAGATGAATGTTAAATAATGAGGGGCTGATAATTAAATGGAAGGACAACAGCAAGATCACTGCACTGAGGTGTATGCAGAGAAGTGTAAGCAGCTTGTTGTTGTGGAAAATGAGGCTGTGAGACTGAGCGGAACTGGGGAGCCAGATCATGCAGATTCTTATATCCCCTCGAAAGGATTTGAGCTTTATCCTGAAGTGATAAAAATGAAAAAGAAGTTAAAAAAATAGGGAGTGTTTCAAGAGCAAGCTCTGGATGACGGATTTTACATTTGACAGGAAGAGTTCTGGAGATGGAGCCATCAATTAGGATCCTGATAAAGTTATCTAGTCTTTAGATCTTTAGGGACGAAATCACAGTGGATTGTAACCCTGGCTGCACATTACAATCATCTGGGAGCTTTAAAAGCTACTGATGCCTGGGTCCCCCAGCAATTCTGTTATAATTGAACTGGAGTGATGTCTAAGAATCAGGAGCTTTAAAAGTTTCTGCAGATGATTCTAGTATGTACCCAAGGCAACCATTTTTTGGAGAGAGTGAGAGGAGAAGATGGATTCAGCTAAATTTAAAAAACAAAATGATATCAGCATTAAAGAGAATTCTTTACTTTCCTTCTTGGTTTCTGAGTTGATCATAGCACTGTAAACTCTGCTACATAAAGCAGGTGAGAGAAAGAGTTTGAACGAAATAATGTGTAGATTGGTTTTGATTATGTTTAGTCTGGAATAACAAGGAAGTCCATAACAAAAAACTTCAAGTTGGAGAAGACTAGGGTAGACTTATTTGAAGTATTTTCACATTCATCAGACCCTTTGGTTCACACAACAGACCTGTGAGGTATATTAAAAAGTAAATTTACATAATAATACTTTCTAAATTAATAAAATTCATGTTTTAGGACAGTTTTAGGTTCACAGCAAAATTGAGCAAAATGTCCAAAGGGTTCCCAAATAACCCTGGGGTTCCCAAATAACCCTGTCCCCACACACACAACCTTCCCCATTCTTGACATCCCCCATCAGAGTGGTACATTTGTTACAGTCGGTGAACCTCCAATGACACATTGTTATTCCAAGTCCATAGTTTACATTGGGGTTCATGCTTGGTGTGGTGCATTCTATGCATTTGAAGGAATTTATAATGACATATATCCACCATTCTGGTAGTAGTACAGAATAGTTTCACTGCCCTAAAAATCCCTGTGCTTTCTTATTTTTCACTCCCCCTGCAACCTCTGTCAACCACTTACATTTTTACTCTCTCTATCGTTTTTCCCTTTCCAAGAATGTTATAGTTGGAGTTATAAAGTATGTAGCCTTTTCAGGTTGGCTTCTTTTACTCAGTGGTATGTATTTAAATTTCTTCCATCTTTATTCATGGCTTGATAGCTCATTTGTTTTTAGCGCTGAATAATATTCCATTGTCTGGCTGTATCGCAATATATTTTTCCACTTGCCTATTGAAGGACGACTTGGTTACTTCAAAGTTTTGACAATTATGAATATATCTATGTGAAGGTTTTTATATGGACATAAGTTTCAACCTATTTGGGTAAATACCAAGTACAGTTGACCCTTGAACAATGCAGGAGTTAGGGGCACTGACCCTACACACAGCTGAGAATTCATGTATAAGTTTTGACTCCCCCAAAACTTAACTACTAATAGTCTACTCTTGACCTGAGCCTTACCGCTAACGTAGACAATTAACACAAATTTTGTATTATAAGTATTATATACTGTATTCTTACAATAAAGTAAGCTTGAGAAAATAAAATGTTGTTAAAAAATCATAAGGAAGAGAAAATACATTTACAGTAGTGTACTGTATTTATTGAAACCATAAGTTTACATTGTCTGTTTATAAGACAAACCTGTCAGCACCTACATCAATATTGTATTTTATGATACAAGACACTGTAAATGTTATATAAATTAGTAACATTAAACATAAAAAATGAAAAGATAATGTACGTAGAAAACATATTTATATACAGGCATAATGATTCATACATTGATAATGAAGAAGCAGCGATATGATTGTTTTATGATAGCTTAGCCTATACACCAATGAATAAATAGTTATAAAATTTTTATGGCATACAGTATTACTGTCATCTTCATAATAAAGTATTGGAAACATTGTTACATTTTTTAAAAAACCACTTATCTGTGATGATAGGATGATAAGTAGTTTCTCCAATTACCAGAGAGAGAGGCATCCTGTAAGATAATGTAGTTCTTTGAAAGCAAAGTTATAAAACAGTAAGAAAACTAACGCATTATTAATTTTATATTAAATATTACTCACCTTATGCCTATGTAAGGATAGGCTAATATCTACATATATTTTATGCATTCATGCCTACCTATTTCTTAATATTTTCAATATTTTTAGGCTACACAGTTCACCTGTGAGTTTTTTCAAATTGTCACAAATCTCCAAAAATTATTTCAATATATTTATTGAAAATAGTCTGTGTATAAGTGGACCCACGCAGTTCAAACCCGTGTTGTTTAAGGGTCAACTTTAGAGTGATTAATGGATTATGGTAAAAGTATGTTTAGTTTTGTAAGAAACTGCCAAACTGCCTTCCAAAGTAAATGGCTGTACTATTTTGCATTCCTATCAGCAATGAATGAGAATTCATTTTGCTTAACATCCTAGCCAGGATTGGGTGTTGTCAGTGTTGTTGATTTTGGCCATTGTAATAGGTGTGTAGTGGTATCTCACTGTTGTTTTAATTTGCATTTCCCTGATGACATATGATGTTGAGCATCTTTTCATATGTTTATTTTCCATCTCTCTATCTTCTTTGGTGCGATGTCTGTTAAAGTCTTTGGTCCTTTTAAAAATTGCTGTTTATTACTTTACTGTCAAAATTCAAGTATATTTGTACATTTTGGACGACAGTCCTTTATCAAATGTATCTTGTTTTTTTTTTTTGATACGCAGGCCTCTCACTGTTGCGGCCTCTCCCGTTGCAGAGCACAGGCCCCGGACGCGCAGGCTCAGCGGCCATGGCTCACGCGCCCAGCCGCTCCGCGGCATGTGGGATCTTCCCGGACCGGGGCATGAACCCTCATCCCCTGCATCCGCAGGTGGACTCTCAACCACTGCGCCACCAGGGAAGCCCTAATGCATTTTTTAAAGAAATAAAATAGGCTGTAAACAACACTCTCTACTCCTCCTCCTCCTTCTTTTTCCTCTTCTAGCATATATACCTTTTCCTGCACAGTTCTGGAGAATATTCAGTTAAATTTCATACATTATCAATGATAGTCAGTAAATAAACATGATCATTATAAGTAGATGTGGGAGGATTATTTATGAGTATTTTTAATAGGAATTTAGGTAAGTCAGTAAGTACAATAAATGTGGCATTACCATCTTGTTTGCTGACATTATTTTTCAAACAAAGAACATGAAAGATAGAACACAGCATTGCTATAATGCTAAAGATACTGTCATAATATTGTGACCCCAAATACTGTATCATGTGGATATAGTAAACTGAATTAATCAATAGTGATGTTTTTCAGAAAGTCCTGAAAAATTTTTCCAGGAAAAGGAAACTGTTAACAGGCACGTCGGTAAGTCACCTTTATCTTCCTCAACCTGTATAAACAGTCTGTTCAGTTACAAGTGAAGAAAAAGAAGTTCTAGCCTAGGTCTGGTTGTTCATGACGGTGAAAAGTATATGAAAAGACAGCACTTACCAGATAGCTATAAACCATCTCATGGGAGGAAACTAAATTATCACAAATCAAGGAGCAGTTTAGAAAAAATATACTCCAGAAAGTAGGATGCAACTCGTGTAAAATACTGTAAATGTTGGCATTGATGTGTTTGGAATTTGTTGTGGAAAATCATGGAAGCTGTAAGAAGAAACAATTTCAACAGTGGATTTTAAACTGTGTTCCACAGGGCTTTAGAGTTTTAAGAAGGTAACTGAAAGCTTGCATGGAGAGAGAAGTGTTCAATAGTGTGGGCTTATGCTTTTCATCCTTCATATTAGTCAGAACATACTCTGATTATATTAGTTTTACATATTGTGTTTGACCTATACTTTAAACAGAAAAAAAGTTTCTGCAATTAAAGGACAATTGAAAACCACTAATGTAAAGCATTCTGAAGTTCCCTGATTGGACTTTTTCACCTGATGACCTTTTAAATCCCTTGTTTATAATCATCATTAACCATGCTAAAGTCAAATCTCAACATTAGTGAAGAGAATAAATTGGAACTACCATTTCAATCACAACTAACGTCTTTCTTTTTCAGCTGCTCAAAAGTAGATTCCATATAATGTGTGGGCACTTGTACAGTTGCAAAGTAATTGTTTTTTCAAAAGCAATTTATTAACATTTCAAGTAGGTGTGGTGCAATTTTGAGTTAGTCATTTTTAATCCCATAGAGCTTTCATTATAACACAAACTTGGTACCTTATTTGTATGAATGTCTTTGCTACAAGAATTTTCACTTAGATATCTTGTCAATAAATATTAGACTTAGTCACCTGTTGAAATATAATACCTTAAATGATCTGGGGTTGTTTGAGAGTTTGTCATTATAAGAGAGTAATTTTTCCAACTTCAGTAAGTGTTAAGTCATTATGTTTGGTCTGGATCAGCTAGATAAGAGACATTTCTTAAGAATGTGTGTTTTTCTGTGATTGAATATTTACTTTTACTTGAAATGAGCAATGTTTTAGGAATTGGTTGATTCAAAGGTGATCATTTTTTAAAACACTGGGTCATGATAAACAATATTTTACTCATTTGTAAATTAGATGGAGATTTGTTTACTATTGGGACAATACTTTGCTAGTGATGAGAAACCTTGTGTCTATGATCCAGGTCAATATTTTTGTTATATAAAGCTACCAGGGAAATTGAACTTGGAAGTTATATGACTGTGAGGTGTTCATGAAAGTAAAGACAGCTGGGTGGTCTTAAGAAATATTTCATTCAGGATGGGGTAAATTCTCATTATCCACATTAAACTACAGAAGACACCTGTTTAGTTACTTGAATATTCATGATGGCCATTCTCTCTTAGACAAAGCTGCTTAGCATGGTCTCATCTTTAATGTATAAACTATTCTTTTTTTAAGCTTCATGCAGGCCACAGCATTTCTGTTTTGAAATAGGGAGACTGCCTCAGACACATTGAAAAAAAATTGAGTGGTTTATAGTTTTCCAGGAAACTTAGCAGTGTTCGACCTCTTTAATTGGATTGGGTAGAATGTCTTGGCTCTTTGGATAGGTTACAACTGTAGATGGATTAATATAGTTTAATATAGTTTGGGTTATCTTTCAAATTCATAATAGTATTGCCTGTATTTACCACAAGTAATTCATGGTAGCCATATAATTGCATTAATGTTGCCTCTGAGGCATTGATGATTAGATTGGATTGAACACATGACACAGTTGATGTCAACTAGATTCTCTTTTTTTCTTTTGGATTTTGGAACTGGTAATGAGATAGCAAGTGGCTCTTGCTTATAGACAACATTTAACATGTAAAATTAGGAGCTGGGATGTGGTCATAATATCCTATATGGATAAAGAATAAGAAGAATAATGAAACTATGCAAAGAGAAACATCACTGATAGATAGAAAAATGATTAATAGTCTACATTTCCCAGTTTTAGTCAATATCTGAGGTCCATCTGCAATCCTGTTTGGCTTTAATTAAGACTGTCACCCTACCTCATTTTTTCACAATACTGTTCTCTTTTTTTGCTTAAGTAAGCTTAGGTTTTTCTGTCACTTGCAACGAAGATATCTCACTAAATAATAAGAGAATCCATTAATGAGAGCAATCAATATGAGGACACGTAAGTCACATGGCATGTGCTTAATACATTTAATTCTATATGATATTAAAATGTTATGATCTTTATAACTTTCAGTTTCCTAGGATAACCTTTATCTGACTTTGTCTTCAGACTCTGGGAATCCTTTACGAGAGCCACTAAATCACTTTCTACAATGATGTTTAAGATACACTTCAAATCTAAGATTGCATGAAATCAATCACTTTATTTCATAGGTCAAACATTGAGGCATTACCTTCAAAGAAACAAAGTAATATGTCATAGTTACACCTAATGAGTTGTTATTGAATTTGTCCAGGTAAATCAAAGGCTTCCTCTAATGCAGCTAGTGAATGCTGATCTTAACCATTATGTTAACTTGCCATTGATATCTTGATCTTACTGACAAAACTGAAAGTGCAAAGCATTATGTCAGTTCTGTGTTGAACTACTACATGTGTAAAATATGAAAGTAGTAGACACTGTTGACTAGAAGTAACGTTTATTTTATTCTTACAAATGGCTACTTAAACGTTTGTCATTGGTATAAAACCTTGTTTATCTTTTGATTTGTATCTTAATGAACTCTTCCTGTTAGGAAGTGTCAGGTTTTTGTGTGTATGTGCATGTGCAACATATTTACTCTGCTATTTTATTGTTTTGAATTTATAGAAAGTGGAGAAAATAGGTTTGCATCTGTCTGATCAATTCCTTCAGGTGCTAGTCCCCTTTAATTGCAGTACTGATTGCAGTAGGTATAACGGGACCTGTGATTTCATACAACATACCATGTCAACCTTCAGAGGAAACAAAAGCTTTGGAAGCAAGTGGTTCAGGTTACTATTTATCTTATGACCCTATGAACTGTGGGTCAATGTGTCATGTGGGTCACATGTGTCATCAATAGTGACATGCCAAAGATTCAGATTTCTTTGTCATGGCTTCTGAAAGTTAAGACAATTCTTTGAATCTTTATAGTCTTGAAATCTCTCCATGCACGTTTCCCTTGAGAGTGTGTTTCTTGTGTTAAGCAAGGTCAGATAAAAAACACTCTTTTCCCCTATCTCTGGTTCCTGATTGGCCTTATGTTTTAGATAACAACAAGCAGAAGAATTGTGGAATACTAGGAGCTCATAATTTAGTAAGGGAAGTAAGTCATGGATAGGATCAGCGGCAACCCAAGATGGTCTGTTAGTGGCATATCTGAGACTGAGACATTAGAGAAGAGTGATTCTGGAAAGTGGATGTGGTAGGTGGTTGGACCTGTCTCAGCCACTTTTTATCTACTTCCTTGCTGGTGACTTTGTGCACTAAATATAACCTATATAACCCTAAATTTCTTCATCTGAAAAATGGTAATAATAATAATATTCAACTTCATTAGGCTGTTTGTTAGGAGAAAATGAGACAGTGCTTATTTCTAGATAATTGTGAGCGCTCAAAAAATGTAAATGAAACATCATGCCTGCAGTAGAGGAAGGAGAAGTTACTTTTACCTCATATAATTAGGGAAGAAGTCAAGAAAGAAAGAGAACCTAAATGTAGAACATGTAGGGTTTCAAAGATTGAGATGGTGGGAAATGCTTCTTAAGCGATGGATATCAGCGGTGTGAAAATGTAACATATGACCACAGGAAAGTGAATAAAGTATTTGGAGAGGTATCTAATGTTTATGTGTATCAGCACTTAAACTTTTCACCAAAAGACCCGTAAGGGCACAGGGGAATCTCTGACTCTAGAGAAGGAAACACCACCACAATCACATCTACCATTTCTACAATAATAATGAGCATAGGGGTGGGACAGGGAGGGTGGGAGGGAGACATAAGAGGGAGGAGATATGGGGATATATGTATATGTATAGCTGATTCACTTTGTTATAAAGCAGAAACTAACACACCATTGTAAAGCAATTATACTCCAATAAAGATGTTAAACAAACAAAACAAAACAAAAACAAAACTAAACAAAACAAAAAGAATTGACTGGGCTCTATGTTTTACATTCGCTGTCTCAGCTGACTGCCAAAGTCTCCATGAGTTATTCTGGCATGAGGTACGGAAAGAGAGGCTCACAATCAATGTTAGTGGGTGGTGAAACTGAGACTCTTGGGAGTGTGACTGCCGGGTCCTCCCTCTTAAAACCATTCTATATCCTACTTCTGGAGATTTGGTCCTGGGTGTCCAATTTTTTTGGAAGTCTCTTGTTTTATTATTATTATTTTTTAATCATGAAAATATTGAATTGCACTTCATAGTATATACATTTGTTTTGATATAATAGGTTTTAAAACACTTTCTGTGCAAATGTTTTCATCTGTCTATTTAGTAGGTTAATAGAATAACACAGACTGTCAATTTCAGAAGATCTTATATTTTTTCAAGTGTCTCCTTTCAAGGATATTAGAATGTAACCTTGAGAGAGCTTCAAGCAGTTTTTAATTTGCTTGTTTGATGGTGCTTTTCACTATATAATTTCTAGCCAAGACTCTTGATGCTTTGTTTGCAAAAAGAAGTAAAAAAGTCTGATGCTCTTCCTTCAATGTTTGCATAACTAATCCTTAAATTTCATTTTCATGCAGTTATTAATTAAGGTTTTGTGATAACAGAATACCTTTGTATAAGACTTTCTTGAAATTTTGCATTTTTTCATTTTATGATTTACAGTTAAATGCTTGTTATGAGGAATCATAAATCTTCTCTGAAGAAAACTTATAAACAGATTCCTAAACTTCAAGTTTAGAATCACTTGAAATATGTCTTCTATGAAATTAATAGAGGATAATTTTAAAGAAGTGGTTGTAAATATCTATATAACACAGGATTACATTCTAATTAATGTTATTTGCCACCTTAGAGAACAGTATTGTATTTTAGTTGTAAATAATTATATTAATCTGTGTAATGTGTGCTTACTACTCACAAATTATTTTGTTTATACTTTAACTGCAAAAACAAATGCTAGCTTGAATCAATTATGTTTAATATCTTGATTAACAGCGTGTCTCTGAGAATTAACAAAGTTTGCAAGATTTATGAAACTCAGGAATACTTTAAAACTGCAAAAAGCTTTCATTTATTGATAGTCAATAATGGGTGGAAGTTAAGCTTAATCTAGTAACTAAAAACAGGCAAAATATGTGTCTAAATAGTACTGATTCTGGTTCTAATTTAATAAGAACTTGAATTTATAGAAATGTACCCCTTAATTTTGTGGGACTGGATGTCCCTAGGCAAGTGAATTATAATTACATTTACATGTAACATTTTATAGTATAGGTGTAGCCAGAATAGAGAGAGAGAAAAAAAAAAAGGAACCATCATGCCTATGATACTGATTTTTTTCTCTGGCGTGCAGCCAAAAATTTCCCTTTGTCTAAGAGGAAAATAAGGTTGCCATTTTGGTTGTGATTACTTAGTCTGGAGAATTGCTTAAAGATAATACACTCAAATATAATTTATTTAAAAATTAAACATAGCACTTTAACTTTTAAAAATATGTTCTTTATGTGAAAAGAGTAAACAATGTGATGGATCAATAATTTCTGATAAGGTAGTTTCAATTCCATTAAACCTGAAGTGATATTTTTAAATAGTCTCTACTTTTGAGGAGTTTAAGTTTAGCAACATGTAAAAAATAATGTAAATAATTTAAGTATATTACCTTGTTTATTACATTCTACATATATACTACAAGGGAATGTGTAGTAAAGTTGATTGAGATCAGGAAGTCTTCACAGAGGAAGAGTCAATATATGAACAAATAGAACATGAGGAATATTAATTTAATGAATACAGCATATGTGAAATCATGGAGAAATAAAATAATATGACATGTTCAGAGGAATGTGAATTTGGCATTTTCAGAAATTAAGGGGGGAAGGACTCGGTGGATAGACATGAGACTACAGGGCAATCATGTTAAAAGATGAGTAGTAAGGTACTTAGAGTTGAAGTTAACAAGAAAAATACTTGTAAAGATAATTGAAGCTTTGTTATTTTGGTGATAGAGTACCTTAGAAAGGTTTTTGGGTCAGCTTTGCAAGATAGGATAGTTCACACTACTAGAGTGGAAGACAGATTTTACTAGTAGTGAGCCAGGTAAGCGGCAAGCTAGTTAAAAAAGTTTAGTTTCACAGTTTAAATGGGAAATGCTATAATGCCTAACCTAGGAGAGAGGTGGTAAAGATGGAAAGTAGGACAGATTGAGGGCCACTTCAGTAAGAGCTAGTGATTAAATTAATATGACTTGTGAGAATGAGTCAGCTGGCTTCCAGGAGTGTGACTTTGGGGAGGGAGAGGATAATAGATTCAGTTTTGGACACACTGAATTTGAAGTTCCTATGGAGTACACAGCCTATATAAGTCCAGGAGAAAATCGTGTGTATGTGTTGTGATCTTGGAAAAAAGGACAGAACCATGATAGTATATTGGTGAACATATCATTCAGAGTCCCAACAGGAAACCAAAGGCACACTCAATAATAATTAGAATAATTCCTGGAGGATGCATTACAAAGAGATGGATTACGAAAGTGTAGGGAGGATCAAAGAAAACCAAAAGGATATTGCAGGAATATGTGACTAACAGCAATAAAACCAGCACAACTTCTAGATCTAAATGGATGAGAGAAGTTAAAGGTCACGTAAAGCTAGATGTAAAGATATATAAGGAATGCAGGTCACCATGAGAGAAACAGTGACCATCTGTCGAGGGACAGAGCCAGCTTGAGGAGACCTCACAGGAAGGGAATAAATAGCCTGACCTGATTCTCTTCTCTCTCCATGAACCCTTGCTGGTGATCCGCATTAACCAAACCTGGTCAGAAGAAGCCAGAGGACATGAGAGCTCATTGATATAGTCCCTATAGGTCAGCTTCTCAGGGCATGGAACAAGATAGAGAGAATTGGGAGTCAGTCTGGAAGAAAGAGGGGAAGATATCTGTCACAGAACCACCAAGGGATGCCTGCCACAGGCAGAGTACTCCAAACAAGACAAGAGAGAGTCTCTGAGAGAAGAAAGCTGGGCAACATCAGCACTGAAACGAAAATGAGACGGAATTAATACAGTTGTTATTACAGAAGAGCTTGATGTTGGGTTGCTCATGGAAAGTCAGACTGGTCACAATATAAAATATCATGGGGAGGCCAAGAAACATGAAGATAAGGCCAGTAGAGTGTATGTTGGATATTGTAGGTGGTGATCTTAATAACAACAGTTTTTGTGGGGTAGTGTGAAAAGAAGTTATATTGCAATGGGTCAAGAAGTGAAAGGAAGTAAGGAAGGGAAAGCAATGAGCCTAGTCTCCTTTTTAAAGACGTTTTGTGAATTAAGTTATAAAAGAGTGGTGACTAAAGGGGTTGACAGGATGTGAATTCCTTGAGGAAGTTTTCAAAGGAACACATTTTATCTAACATTTTAATGCTATAATTTTAGACTTGGGAATTTAAGGATCATACTTTAGGAAGGCAGCAACATCCAGACTAAACAAGGCTGTTATAATCCTCAATGGGGCATAAACAATTACAATGTATATCTCTTTCTTTTGAGTCACAAAGCATATGTGCCAGTACCTGGGCAAGATAGCATGTGAAGTATTAACTGATGGTCCCCTTAGCCTGGTTTTCTGGGCCATGTGTTGTCCCTTACTGATCTTGAAGTTAAATGGAAGTGTATATCTGTGAACACAGTCCACTGCTGAGAAAAGAGAATTGCCAGATCTTTTTAAGCACTAGGTTTCAAATGATACCACTGAGTGATGAGACAGTCCAGTGTGTAGAGATTTTAATAGACAGAGCAGTTCCCATCTCCCCTCCTCAATCCATATTACACATATACAAAAGACCTGTGTACTAGTGGAAGTCAGTGTTGAGCAGTGGTTCTCAGTGGAGGGTGGTTTCGCCTCTCCCAGAAGACATTTGGCAATATCTGGAGACATTTGGTTGTCAAACTGGGGATGTACTAGTATCATCTGGGGGGCAAAAGCCAAGAATGCTGCTAAGCATCCTATAATGCACAGGTCTTCCATACACACAGCAAAGAGTTATCCAGCCAAAGTGTTGATAGTGGGGCTCTTGAGAAATTCTGGTGTAGAGTTCTGAGGAAGGAGAAGAAAGTGCAAGAGACATGTATACTGCCCCCTCTCAATGATTCATCTAAAGGAGGGGGAGATATTCCAGATATTCCTCATGTAGTTATGGGGTTTCAGAACTAGAAGAAACTGGGGTTCTATTTGACAGGTGAGTGTGTGAATGGCAACCCATAAAGATGTCCTACCACACTGAAACATGGATAAGGGAGCAAGAAAGATGGCAGCATGATCAGGGGGTCTGGACATAAGAGGGATTTCAGATCACCCCCTGAATTTCTAGAAATTCGTGTAGATACAGGGAGGCTGAGAGTAAGGGTAATGTGCTTGCTAGTAACTAAAGACAATGTGGACAGAGAATCTCACTGAAATCTCTATAAAGTAAGGGATACAGAGCCACCAGCTAAGCATGTGGGAAGCCGGGGGGCCTGTGGTCTCACAAGGAGCAGCAAACCCAGGGGTTCTCCTCTGCTATAAATTATCATCCCAGATCTAAACCAAAGACTCTTCTGCCAGGAACAGTTCAGGGCAGAGAGGTGGAGTTGTATCCAGTTCTAGCTGTAGGTCCCAAGGCAGCTGAATGAGCTCCTAGGAGTGTGCAGTCAGGGCCCAAGTGAGGCAATTCAGAGAGCCTTGCAAACACCTTGGGATGGACTTTAAACAGATGGTGACTGCTTTGAACAAACCAGAGCCAGAGAGAGTGAAAACCTCAAGTGGACTCAGTGAAGATGTCTGTATGAAGTAGGGAGGTCAGGGGCTTGGATTAAGTTGAAAGAAGTTCAGTTTCAGAACATCTGAATTTTATTGACTTATATTCCTGCTATTTTAAATCCACTACACATTTAAAAATCAATATTGGATATTCAATTGTTACATTCCCCTTATTGAAGGATTGACTGACTTCCCTCTTCCCTTTTTACTAGGAATTAAAGCTATATATGAAAGCATTTTACATTTTGTGTTCATACCAATTTTAGAGATACTTTTCTTGTACATATTATAATTTTCTATCACAATAAATTTAGTGATTACACTATTCTGGGATTATCTTTTGACAATTGGCTACAATAGAATTTGTCTATGAGTGTTTTCATAATACTATAAAATCAGTACTCAGTTTAAAGAAAAACATCAGAAAATGAGGAATCTGTAAAAGACAGTATCACTGGGACACCTAAATTTTAGAAGAATATCTTTAGGGGCACAGTTTTATTAAAGAACAAAATGCAGCTTGATTTTATGGAGAATTGGTAAATAAATGAAAAGATTATTTTTGTAAACCTTTTTGTCTACAGTAGCCATTTTAAAAGCTTATAAGAAGCTTATAGGAATACTGTGGTATATTTATTTATTTATTTTTTTTTTTGGCGATACGTGGGCCTCTCACTCTTGTGGCCTCTCCCGTTGTGGAGCAGAGCCTCCGGACGCGCAGGCTCAGCGGCCATGGCTCACGGGCCCAGCCGCTCCACGGCATGTGGGATCTTCCCGGACTGGGGCACGAACCCGTGTCCCCTGCATCAGCAGGCGGACTCTCAACCACTGCGCCACCAGGGAAGCCCCTGTGGTATATTTAGATAAATTCAGGGAGAAAACCAAATGGTGAGAAAATGTTTATCCTTCCCTTCTCCAGTTTTTCTTATTCCCTTTAGGAGATTCCTTACTCATATATAACAATTTCCTGAATGCATACAAGTGGCCCTATTTGCAGTCATCCTTGGCAATAGAGATTTCCAACTTTCTTTTTGGTCCCACCCTCATCCACATTCACCTCAGTAACCTGAGATTCCCCTCCGTACTTTACACACTGCACATAAAGCCATTCCCCATTGCTCTTTTTCAGTGATGCACCTTATTGTCAGATTTCTACTGTAGAGAGAGAAGAGGCTGGGAAGAAGAAAGGTAAACAGTTTAGAAAATGTGGGATAGGCAACAATTAAATGATGATTTCGAAAGGACATATTAGTTTCAATCTCAAATGTGCATTTCCCTCCCTAGCTCAGCTCTGCCACTGCAAAAGATTAAAAAAAAAATAGGCTTTAGCTTAACTGTGGAAATTTCCTGGATTTCAGTCTATTACTTGAGCCAAAAATCTGAGGATTTGGTCTGCAGCTCACTGTTTTCCTGTAAATATCCAGTGCCCTTAGAAACATCTGCTCACCCTGCAGTCCTTGAATGCCTCCTTGCTGGCATACTGTTCTGTGGCAGTAGCTCAGGTTCTCAAAGCCTTCAATGAGCACTTTGTTCCAGATTACTATAGGTGAAATGTGAATTGTAGATGTGCTATGTCTTGCTGGGTGTTGAGATTCTCCTCTTAGAATACTAGATGAACTTTTGGTTTGTTTTCAGCCCCAATTAGCAAGATGCTTAATTTCAGATTTCTTCTTATTTAGCAAGATTGCTAAAGGTTAGACCACTGGGAATACAACCCTGGACTCCCCATGTAGCATGGTAGCCACTCCAGTGTTCCCTTCACAACCTCTTCATGGTATCATTTCTCCTCCCACTAATCAGAATTCTTTATTTCAGAAACCACAGATGGTCTCTGGTGAATTTAATTTGCCAAACAAGTTATTTGGAAAAAAATAATAAGCAGATATAATGGGAAATCTAGAGAACTAGGCTCAGAAAAACTCAAAAACCTAACTGCCTAGAAGCACAGGCAAGGTAATCTAAGGAAACATTCATGGGTAAAGGGCCAAGGCTGCCACTACTGGACCTTGGATTCTGTCACTGGCTCTGAGAGGCTGCCTCTGGCACCCCTTGACTACTTCCTTTAGACAGCCAGAATCAATTCTAAAATTGTTCTGCTTCCCTGGCACGAGCACCTGATGGAAGAAGCATAGCTTCCAGGAATCTAAGAGAAAAAGAAGTGTCTGAGTTTTTAGCTTCCTTATTGGAAGGTGGTCCCAACATTTACCCAAATTAATACCTTGGTGGATTCCCTCAGATATAAATAAGAGCAGTGGGCTGGAAATAGTCCAGCGCTTTTTCAGATCCACTCACCCCCTTTTTACACCTGCTCTATGCCTGGAGATGTAGAAACTCCATCAACCCACCTCTTATTATCTGGCTTCAGCTGGGGTCAGCCAACAGAAATCCCAGGTGGGAGATCAGTAGGAAAGGAGAGAGAGATCAGGGTTTTTATTCCCTTGTCTTCCTCCCAACAGGGTCTCCATGGACTGGTTGCATCCTTGAGTGAAGTGTTAGCTTCTGCAGGGGGTCTTTCCAGCTTTCTCCAGCCTTCTGGGTCACTGGGATCCTACAATTGCTCCTTCCCTTTGCTCCTTCAAATCTGTGGGTGGTGATGGCATGAGGTACTGCACTACTCCTAGTGGTTTCCTGGTACACTACTCTCTTTTTTGTAAATTGCTCCTTAATGAAATCCTCCCCAAATTATCCTAATTTGAATCTGCCATCTGTTTCTGGCTGGGTCCCCAAATGATACAGGCACCCTCAAAAATGGCAAATGTCCTCTCTAAAGGATATGGTCTAGAGCAGGGCTGTCCTGTGAGTAACACCCCATGCCTCCTCTCTCTTTTCTCCACCATGGTTCTTTTCTGCCTTCTGAAAATGGACACCCCTCAAGAAAAAGAGGTAATCCCAGGACTATTTTACTGTAATAGATGCATGAAATGACTTAGAAAAAAGACATCCCAGGGTTTCCCAGGTGGCGCAGTGGTTGAGAGTCCGCCTGCCATTGCAGGGGACACGGGTTCGTGCCCCGGTCCGGGAAGATCCCACATGCCGTGGAGCGGCTAGGCCTGTTAGCCATGGCCGCTGAGCCTGCGCGTCCAGAGCCTGTGCTCCGCAACGGGAGAGGCCACAACAGTGAGGGGCCCGCCTACTGCAAAAAAAAAAAAAAAAAGACATCCCAAAGCAAAACAATGTGAAATAGAGAAAATTGGGAAAAAAATATTATGGAAGAGAGGAGAGTTTTCACTCTGGAACTTCTTAAGAAAGACACAAACTGGTCATACCAAAACATTACATTATGTTCTTTACTCATAGCGTAGCACCTTACTTGGGTGTGGATCTGGGCACTGGAAGGTAGGGTGAGAACAGAGTATTGGCCATCATCTATTGTCCAGTGTTAAATGAAATAGTGCTTTGTACACTGCTTATGTGTACAGGCTATTATGTTGGAAAGAGTCATGTAGCCAGTTAGTGAGCTTAACAGACTGATTGACATCTATATATAAAATCAACATATTTTAAAATTTATAGACTTAGGAAGATGTCCAGATGTTTAGCTTTCAAAGAGATACTGTGATTTTTGTGTCTCAGTGCCAGAATCTACCAATCTACCTTCAGTTTGGTAGCTAAATGACACTATCATTTTTCCATGTTATATATTATGTTGTTATAATGGTTTAATGCATGATTTTTTTCCGGGTGTAATTTACTCTTGAACAAAGGATATCAAGAATCCAGGGGAGAGATTTAAAAAATGGGGAACTTTCAGACACCAGAGCAAGTGGATAGTTGATACAATATATTTAGAGAAAGCAGTTTGGGGGAACTTTTCATCACACTGTATGTATACAATTCCCTATTTTGCCTAGGCATGTGGCTAGAGGTAGATTTCTCTACCTGGCATCATCGTACCCTTCCCAGCCTTACGAGAAGGAAAAGATGTTCCTTGTTGGAGCAGATGTAGCCAGTGCCCCTCCCACATCCCCTCTGTACACACATCTACACCCCGAAGGTTGCTTAATGTGAATGCCCGTGAACTCTCTGCTTGAGGACTTCAGTGTGGCTATGAGGGCTTGTTCTATACACAAGGCAAGCTGAAAGGGCCAGAGAAATAATGCTCCAGACAATGACAGAGGGAGACTTAGTGGGTAAATACCTCAGCTTTTTCACCCCTTGATTGAGCCCACTTCCCCAAATTGGTAACTAGACTGATAACCCACCTTTTACTGGTTTCCTGCCCCTTCCTGTCATACTGTTCCACTCCCCTACTGGTACTTCCTAGGATAACCTCATAAATTACCTACACTTGAATCCTTGTCTTAGAGGCTGCTTCTAGGGGAATCCAAACAGACACTTGGTGCCAAAAATGGTAACGGTAAATTATGGGGTAATGGTAGTTATAAGGATATGGTATTGATTGGTATATGATAACTGTAATAGAAGCCTTATAGGATAAAAGTGACAGACCTGAGGCAGTCAACTATCAACTCCAGGCTTGGTATGACATGAAGACCCTATCTTCCAAGTATGGGAGGGCAAAAGGCAGAGTTTATTGATATGAGACACTCTCCTGCGATTCAAGATTAAGGTCCTGGAAAAGACCCAGCAAACTAGTTCTAGTATTCTGTTGCAATGGTTCCCTAGCATTTGGAAGAAATGACAGCCCATGGTAAATGAGGTGGATTTGCCAGAACTTCCTTGGAAAATATTAATGAAGGGATTAATGGTTTCAGTAAGGTGGGTGTGTTAGAATGGCTTTCCTATGTAATACTAGAGAATCAGTCAATTGACTATGTTCTCTGGTGGGGTTCAGAGGTACTCCTTTATCTAAAGTAACAGGGAATGTGATAGTAAAGTGCACATTAATATTGTTGAGAAGTAGGAGCTCTCTTCTGTAGACAAATTTATGGTAGGGAATGAGAATGATGGTAATTTGTAATTGTAGAGGCCATGTAACACTGCTTAACTATCAGATATATGGGTATAATTCTTGTAGTAGGCAGTAAGGTCAGAGTAACAACCAGAAGGCGTTGATCTTTAGTAAATACAGGATATCTAATTCACTGGAGCCTAAAGTAACAGGAAAGGGGAAGCACCAATTCCTATGTATATAAGTGAAAGTAATAGAGAGTCCTCAATACAATACCATCCATTAGAGACCAATCAGTCACTTGATGGCAGGTTGATTGCATTGGACCCCTTATATGCTAGGGGAAGAGACAATTCATCTTTGCTAGCATTGGAAAGTATCTCCAATCTAGTTTTACTTTTCTGCCTGCGGTGACTCAACTAGCACCAATGTCCAAGGATTTGAGATTGCATATAACATTGCCTTCACTTTATGACAATGGACATTTGACCATGGAATTTACTAATCCCACCATAAACTATTCTTCGGAAACTTCCAGCCTGATAGAACTTAAACTGGGCCTCTAAGAAGCTATTTCAAAGTTCTATCCATATCTCTCATAATGGATAATGTCCTTTTACTGACTTCTTTCCCTTCTCTGTCTTATTCCTTCACTCCCCATTGGTGTTTCCTTGGATCACATCAGAAATAAAATACTTGCACTTGAATCTGTGTCCCAGAGTCTGCCTCTGTGGAATTCCAAACCAAGAAACATAGCTGACTTAAAAAAGATATATAACTAGATGATGTGTGACCTCTATCAGTTAGGTACAGATTCAGCTGCAAGTAATAGAAAATCATACAATTAAAAGCTTAAATATACAAAGAGTTGTCTAACATAACAGCAGATTTGAAGGTCTTCAATCCAAGGCTGGTACAGTCTCTCAAGTATGCCAACAGGGACCCAAGATCTTTCTTAGGCCTTTACATACACATACTATCGCCTCATGTCACAAGAAGGCTGCTATACCTCTAGGCCTTGCATCATTCTCCAGTCAAAAGACAGTAAGAAACATTGAATGGAAAAGACAGAATCAGCAGGCATCTACCTACCTTTGTCAGTAGGATGATTGAGAACATGGAAACCCTTAGCAGCAAGGAAATTTGGAAAGCTGGAGCTTGAGTAGTTGAGTTTTTAACTTTTACAGACTTTAAAATAAAGCCATGGGAGAAAGAGGCTGACAAGGGAGGTTCAGACAGTCAACCCACAGTGTTACCATATGAACAGGAAAACTCAGAATTTTTTTTTTTTAGAAATTCTACCTAAGTTCTAGTCTAATTTTTTCATTTAAATAAATAAATATAGTTTCAATGTTAGACTACAATAACTCCCTAGAATTTTTAAAGTGAAAGCACTGAAAATAATCCACTATATTCAGTTGTAAAATTTTCATATTAATGTGAAAAGTATACATCAAGTACTTACTAATTGCCTTCCATGAACACAGCAGACAAGGTTTATGTTCTTCTTGAGTTTCTGCTCTATGTATGAACTATTCAGACTGCCTGGTTGAAACAGAATAAATGATATAAACTTTTTCTTCTTTTGGTCCATAAAAATATGTCATAAAAATTTGCAATATATTTTATTCTAACTGTAAGAATATTTTTGCCCTCTTAACTGAAAAAAAATCAAAACTTATTTTTTTGATTCTTAATATTTGTCAAGCATTTCCAAATAATTTTTGATGCTTATGTCTCTCCAAATACAAAGACAACCAGAACCTTTAACTTCAAAAACTGTAAATTGTTAAAATTTTAAAAAGCATAAAATCTAAAAAAAAAGTGAAGCAGAATATACCTGGTTCTGCCCATAGCCTTGAGTTATTGGCTACATCTCCACAGACAACTGTTTCCTACAACTTGCTTCTCTGCTTTGTAGACTCATGCTTTCTGTTAAATAGCCTCAGATGAGAACTGACACTAAAATCTGGAGCATTCAATTATTTTTATTTTTTTGTGGCAGCAAATGATTTTTTCTGTGCCAATTTTGTCTGTTTGGCTAACTGTCCTACATATTTTTTAATTGCTGTTTTTATTTGCACTCATATATTTTCACACCTTCTAGAAGTAATGTAACAGCAAGATTTTTATCACCACAACTGGTGGACACCTGGGTAATTCCATTAACCATTTAGAGAAATATCCCCAAGTTGTAACAAGGCTGATTCTATGTACTCACTCACTTCACTCTGCAGCTTCTCTGAGAACTGTGTTTCTGTAGTTAAAAAATCACTATGGAGATTTTTCATTTTTAAATGCATAAAATTTTAAAACCAAAATAGTATAAAATTATATATAATATATAAATTTTACAGTGGTCTTTAATTTAGCAAGAATAGTCTTTAATTGTATCAATAGAATATTTTATTTAAAATATGTATTACAAACACATAAATATTTCTGGAAGTTTAACTTTTCTTAAATTACAGCATTTTATTGAGATATAATTGATATATAAAATTGTAAGATATTTAAAGTATACATAATGGTGATTTAATATACATATACTACATTGTGAAAAGATTCCCCCCATCTAGTTAATTAACATACTCATCACCTCACATATTTATCTATCTTTGTTGCTGTAGTTGAGGACTTTTAAGTTCTACTCTCAGCAAATTTCAATTATATAATATGGTATTATTAACTATAGTTACCTTGTTTTACATTAGATCCTCAGATTTTATTCATTTTATAGCTGAAAATTTGTACTTTTTATCAATCTCTCCCTATCTCCCCCCATACTTTTCCCCCATGCCCTGGCAACCAACAACTTGTCTAATCTATATTTCTATGAGTCTGACTCCTTTCTTCTTCTTCCTCTCCTTTTTTTTAATCAACTTTATTGAAGATTAATTTACATCACACATTTTGATGAGGTGTGACAAATTTACACACCTCAGGAACCGTCACCACAGTCAATATTTAGAATATTTCCATCATCCCCAAAGCTCCTTCCCTTTTGCTGCCCACCCTTCTACCTTTTTAAAAATATGGATAAGAGCTAGATTAAGATCTAAGTCATATAGGTTACAATTCACCCATTTAAAGTAAAGAAGTTAATGGTTTTTAGTTTATTCAGAGTTGTGCCACCATCACCACAACCAATTTTAGGACATTTTCTCTACCCCAAAAAGTCACCCTGGACCCACTAGCAGTACCTTTTCCCCCCACCTGTTCTTTTACCCTCAAGCACTAGGTTCTTCCTCTCCTTCATCGTCGTCTTCTTCTTCTTTTTATGATTCCACAGATATGTGTTACCATGTAGTATTAGTCTTTCTCTTTTCTGGATTATTTTAATTAGCATAATGACCTCAAGGTCCATCCATGTTGCAAATGACAAGATTTCCTTTTTTCTTATGGCTGATTAATATTGCCTTTTATATACATAAACAACATTTTCTTTATCCATGCATCTGTTGATGGATTCTTAGGTTGTTTCCGTACCTTGGCTATTGGGAATAATGCTGAAGTGAACATGGGAGTGCATATAATCTCTTTGATATCATGTTTTCATTTTTTGGATATGAAAATCTCAGAAGTGAGATTGCTGGATCACATGGTAATCTTATTTTTAGTTTTGGGAGGAATCTCCATGTTTTTCATAATGGCTGAACCAATTTATATTCCCATCAACGGTGCGTAAAGTTCCCCTTTCTGTGCATCTTCACCAACATTGGTTATCTTCTGTCTTTTTGATGATAACCATGCTAACAGGTATGAGGTGATATTTCATTGTGGTTTTGATTTGCATTCTCCTCATGATTAGTGATGCTGAGCACATTTTCATTTAACTGTTGATCCTTTGTATATCTTCTTTGGAGAATATCTATTCTGTTCCTTTGCCCATTTTTTTTTTTTCCTTTTTTTTTTTTTTTTGCGGTACACGGGCCTCTCACTGTTGCAGCCCCTCCCGTCGCGGAGCACAGGCTCCGGACGCGCAGGCTCAGCGGCCATGGCTCGCGGGCCCAGCCGCTCCGCGGCATGTGGGATCCTCCCAGACCGGGGCACGAACCCGTGTCCCCTGCATCGGCAGGCTGACTCTCAACCACTGCGCCACCAGGGAAGCCCCTTTGCCCGTTTTTTAAACTGATTATGTCTTTGCTATTGTGTTGTATGAGTTCTTTATATATTTTGGATATAAAGCCCTTATCAAAAATGTGATTTGCCAATATTTTCTCCCACTTAGTAGGTTGGCTTCTCATTCTGTTGATGGTTTCCTTTGCTGTGCAGAAGTTTGTTTGTTTGTTTGTTTTAGTTTGCTCTAGTCCCACTTGTTTATTTTTACTTTTGTTGCCACTGCTTTTGGTGTCACATCCAAAAATCATTTCCAAGAGTGATATCTAGGAGTTTACCCCCTATGTTTTCTTCTAGGAGTTTTATAATTTCAGGTCTTATATTCAAGACTTTAATCCATTTGGAGGCAATTTTTGTGTGTGGTGTAAGATATTGGTCCAATTTAATTATTTTGCATGTGGATGTCTAGTTTTACTGACACTGATTATTGAAGAGACTGTCTTTTCTCCATTGTGTATTCTTGGCTCTTACATTGTAAATTAATTCACCAGATATGCATGGGTTTATTTCTGGGCTCTCTTTTCTGTTCCATTGTTCTATGTGTCTGCTTTTATGCCAATACCACACTGTTTTGATTACTATAACTTCGTAATACAGTTTGAAATGAGCATTGTGATGTCTCCAGCTTTGTTCTTTCTCAGGATTGCTTTGGCTATTTGTGGTCTTTTGTAGTTCCAAACAAATTTTAGAATTTTTTTTTTCCTTTGGAAAACGGCATTGGAATTTTGATAGGAATTGCACTGAATCTGTAGATCACTTCAGTAGTATGGACATTTTATCAATATTAATTCTTTTAATCCATGAATACAGGGTAATTTTCCATTTATTTGTACTTTCTTCAGTTTCACCCATGTCATATAGTTTTTAGTGTGGAGAGATTTCACCTCCTTGGTTAATTTTATTCCTAAGTATTTTATTGTTTTTGATGCAATTATAAATACCTATTTTATCTTTTCAAAAACCAACTCTTAGTTTCATTAATCTTTTTATTGTTTTTTTGTCTCTATTTCATTTATTTCAACTCTAATCTTTGTTATTTCCTTCCTTCTACCACTTTGGACTTATTCATTATTATGTTTCTAGATCTTTGAGGTATAAAGTTAGGTTGTTATTTGAGACCTTTATCTTTTCTTAAAGTAGGTATTTATTGCTATAAATTTTCCTCTTAGAACTGCTTTTCCTTCATCCTGTACATTTTGGCATGTTGTATTTCCATTTTCATCTATCTCAAGATATTTTTAAAAATTTATTTTATTCAAGTATAGTGGTTTTACAATGTTGTGTTAATTTCTGCTGTACAGCAAAGTGATTCTGTTTTATATATATATATATATATATATATATATATATATATATATATACACACATTCTTTTTCATATTCTTTTCCAATATGTTTTATCACAGGATCTACTGTGCTATGCAGTAGAACCTTGCTGTTTATTCATTCCATATATAATAGTTTGCATCTGCTAATCCCAAATTCCCAATCCATCCCTCTCTTACTCCCCGCTGCCTAGGCAACCACGAGTCTGTTCTCTATGTTTGTTAGTCTGTTTCATAGATAAATTCATTTGTGTCATAGTTTAGATTCCACATATAAGTGATATCGTATGTTATTTGTCTTTCTCTGACTCCCTTCACTTAGTGTGATAATCTCTAGGTCCATCCATGTTGCTGGAAATGGCATTATTATATTCTTTTTTATGGCTGAGTAGTATTCCATTGTATGTATGTACTACATGTTCTTATTCCAGTCATCTGCTGATAGACATTTAAGTTGTTTCCATGTCTTGGCTATTGTGAATAGTGCTGCTATGAAAATAGGGGTTCATGTATCTTTTCGAATTATAGTTTTGTCAGGGTATATGCCTAGGAGTGGGATTGCTGGATCATATAGCAGCTCTATTTTTTGTTTTTTGAAGAACCTCCATACAGTTTTCCATAGTGGCTGCATGAGTTTACATTACCACCACCAGTGTAGGAGGGGTCGCTTTTCTTCACACCCTCTCCAGCATTTGTTATTTGTAGATTTTTTATTGATGGCCATTCTGAGTAGCTGAGGTGGTGTTTTGGTTTGCATTTCTCTAAAACTTCTCGATGTTGAACATCTTTTCATGTGCCATCTGTATGTCGTCTTTGGAGAACTGTGTATTTAGGTTTTCTGCCCATTTTTTGATTGAGTTGTTTGTTTGCTTTTGTTCTTGAGTTGTATGAGCTCTTTGTATGTTTTGGAAATTAAGCCCTTGTCGGTTACGTCATTTGCAAATATTTTCTCCCAGTCTGTAAACTGTCTTTTCGTTTTGTTTATGGTTTCCTTTGCTGTACAAAAGCTTGTACATTTGATTAGGTCCATTTGTTTATTTATTTTTATTTATTTATTTTTTTTGTGGTACATGAGCCTCTCACTGCTGTGGCCTCTCCTGTTGCAGAGCACAGGCTTCGGACGTGCAGGCTCAGTGGCCATGGCTCACGGGCCCAGCCGCTCCGTGGCATGTGGGATCTTCCCGGACTGGGGCATGAACCCGTGTCCCCTGCAATGGCAGGCAGACTCTCAACCGCTGCACCACCAGGGAAGCCCCATTTGTTTATTTTTGCTTTTATTTCTTTTGCCTTGGGAGACTGACCTAAGAAAACATTGGTAGGACTTTAAGTTTTTAACAACTTAACTTTGAATGCATTCTAAAGCTCTGCATTTTTCCTCCTCCTTCCTCCCCACATTTATTGTTTTGATGTCACAATTTATGTGTTTTGTGTATCCATTAGATATTTTGTATTTGTTGTATCCATTAAAAAATTGTGTATCCATTAAAAAATATTATAGTTATTTTTAATACTTTTGTCTTTTACCCTTCATGCTGGAGTCTCAACTATAGTCAGATCTTTCATTTTCTTGACTTTTATGTATGAAATGTCTCCTGATCTTACTTATCTTAAATACAATCATGTTAAGTAGGTACAAGCATTAGTCAACTTCATGAAATCTTCTGATGTAGTCATACCTATCATTTATTAGTAATTTTTCTCTTTATTTTGTAGTGAGATTGTTATATGCATACACATATATAAAGGAATGTGCACAGGATAGTTATATTATCTAAAAATTTCATCTCAAGTTGTGCTACAGGACAAAATTTAGTTATAAAAAGCAGTTGCTAGGTCTGGTAAGGTTTAGAGCCACTGGTCTCCAGGAGTCTGCTTCTCAACTGCTTTTTAAAAAAAACATATAATAACAAATAAAAATGTATATATTTAAAGTCTCCAATGTAATTATTTGATATACATATACATTGTAAAATGATTACCACAATCCATTTAATATATCTATCACCTCACATAATTACCAGTTTTTTTGTGTGTGTGGTAAGAATGCTTAATATCTTCCTTCTTAGGAAAGTTCAAGTATCCAATACAGTAGTATTTAACCATAGTCACCATGCTGTACATTATATCCCCAGAACTTATTCATTCACTTGTTAAGTACTGATCTAGCACACTAGACATAAGGATCAACCTTATTAAGGAATCTTCTCTATGAACACTGTAAATAGGACACTGACAGCATTTCCTTTTTAAAAATTTTTCTTTTTTAGTCTTTGGAAACCAATCAAAAGAAAGCAAAAGTGAAGTCATTCTTATTTAGATATTAAAATGTTACCCATCTGGTTATAATGATGTCTAGGAACTCTTTATCCTTTAAAAATTTAAGTTAAAAAAATTAAGTTGATAATGTATATCTCTCATTTATAAAGTAAAACTATTAGTGAGCAACTTATCTATATTATTTCCATGTTTAAGAGAAACATCTTACAGTCACCTTCACTTAAAACCTACAAAAACATTTCATTAATTTCTCATGTACTTTGCTTGCCTTTGTTTTAAAAGATTAAGGATGAGGGCTGGTAGGCAAGCAAGGCATGGTGATATATATGGAACTAATTATATACAGGAAAATATATTATTACCTTTGCATTCAAGGGCAATATGATCATAAGGATCTCTAACTTCTTTAGTTTGATATGTTTGAATCTCCTTATTCCACAATTTTTATTATATTTTTGCAAATGACCCTTAGGACTTCTTTGAGGTATAAACTTCTATAATTTCATGATATGTATGAACTATCTACATAATTTAGTAAATAAACTGGCTTCTGGTAGGCTGTAACATTTTTTACACAGATAATCTAAAGTCCATCTACATAGCATGTCTTAATTGAATCATAAGAATTGTTCCTTTTAATAGTGTAAATAAGTAGAATATATATGTGTCAATAATACTGCAAGTAAATGAGCAATTGTACAGTAAAAAATACAAAAAAAATTATATACATAAAGTACAATTGTAAAAATGTTATGGTCTAAACTGTGAGTGAAACAGTCCATCTATTATAAGTTAAATGATTCCAGAAATTGCAATAGTATTTTTTTAAGGGAAAAACAATACTTTTTAATATTTTCAATTTTTTCAAAGTGGGTTTTGAGGCTGTGGTGTTCTTTCAAACATGAGGAATACACAAAACACACAAATCAGTCAATTTTATTAGCCAAGGAATTTTCTAATGCCTGAACTGCCCTAGAAATTAACCTATTGTCAATATATACTCATCAGCGCCATCTAACTGAAATGTAGTTGATTAGTGTTTGTTAAATTAGTCCATCTATTTCATTTGTGTTGGCAGGAACATCTTCCTGTGTGCCATGTGACTGACAGACTTGGTTGATGGAACAATGAGCAATAATTCCTCTTAGCATCTCTTTAGCCTGAGGCATCCTCATTTTCCGTCTTCACACTTTTTTGGGGGCCACTTATCTTGCTTTCTTAAATGCTCATGATGTTCATTAATAATACCAGGAGAAGCTTGGAACCCTCTGGGTACATTCCCTTCTCTTGTGAAGGCACTGATGATTTATACATCTTGTTTCTGAAGAGACTGAATAAGAGAATGGAATGCTGTATATTCCAAATCACCGTTGATAAGGTAGTTCCAGAATTATAGTCTCTGCAACAGACAGAGTTTGGGAAGGAGAAAGCTTAGTCATAGTATAGTGCCTGACAAATAAGCACTCCACAAATACATTGATAAATGACAGATCCATTAGGTCAATTTAAAAAATATTGGTGTTCTCTTGAGAAATATCTCTTCAATACTAACAATGCTTCACTGCCCAACATGGGATGACTCCAACAAAATGTCCAAGGTCCACAGTAAATAGTCCTTCTGTGTTGGTAAAGAAGATGCTGTAACAAGCAGCAGGCATCCAAATCTCAATTAGGCTTCTGTGCTTGCCTTGCGACTGAGAGTTTGGAAATCTTAGTAGAGAAATAAATGGTTTATGTAATTTCCATTGGCCTTCACTACAGCCACATAGGTTGCCACCTAAATTGACTTATTGTTGGCAGCAGCTGAGACCGGAAGTGGACTACCTATATTCAGACCCATGTATCATGTTATGACAATGAAATTAGGTAACAATATACACCAGTAATCATAATAGTCTTTTGCCTTCAAGCTAAAAACACACAACCCTTGAATTGGAACTGATTATTCTTTTCACAAAATGCAATGAATGCTATTTCATCATGTCTTGTTAGGTTTTACAACCTTCAGAAGAATTAATGTCTAATGATTGATTGGTTTTATGCTTTTGCTGGCCAACTCATATTTTTTAAGTCCAATAATTTTCAGGAGCATTTGCTGAAATTTCATAGCATAAACTATTTTAAGCTAGGAAAAGAAAGATAAAGACCAGAAAAGAACTTTGCCAAGGAACATATATTGTTTATTTGACCAGAGACATCTAGCCAGTGTGACACAAAAGAAAAATGCCCCATATTAGTGTTTTGTTTCAAGACATATACAATCATAATGTCACATCTAACTCCCTTTTCCCTGATCTTGACATGTTAGCAGTGTTCCAGTCAACAAGTTATTGAAAGGCTGTTTCATTACCTGACATTAGCCTCAGAGATACAGACCATCATCCTATATTTTGAGAGGAACGTAAGATAGATTGGAGGACATTAATTTGATGGAGAAACACTCACCCAAGTTCTTCTAACAAAATGGGCAATACACCATGTTATTACCTGTTGCTGAAAAAGAGATAAAAAATCTCCAAAATGACACTTCTTCCACTTCAACAATCTAACTCCCAACAAATTACACTGCTATAAAAAGAATGACTAATTATGTTTCCACTAGGTACTATAAAGTGTCCAATTATGGGTCTAATTAGAAGGGAAGGACTGTAAAGTAATGGGTCTTTATTTAGAAATGTTGTTATTCTCAGGACACCTTCTAAAGTGGCTTCTGTGTTTTGTTTTATGTATTACATTTATTCTACCTTTCTGCAACTTGCTCAGATTTATCTCAATAGGACAAACATCTGTCACATCTTGCATATTGCTTTAATCTGATTGTCCCTGACCCCTTAGGCGAATACAGACAGGTGGAAAACATACTGGCTATTTCACACAACATCTGTAGTCACTTTAGCCAGTCTTTTTTTTTTATGGTTTATCACAGCATGGGAGGGCTGCAGAAACCAAACTGCTTCTCTCTCACTGGAGCAGAGAGGGAGAACCAGGTGGAATTCCATCCTCTGCTTGAGCAACTCTGCACCACTTAGCCTGTACAAATGCTGGCTAAGGAAAAGACCCCCCTGGTTACAGGACTGATCCTTAAGAGTTAGGAGAAAAGAGAGAAAAGGTAAAAAATAAAAAAGGACAGTGTACTATGCCTTTCAATTAAGTCATTATCTTTATTCTGTAACTCCAAAGAGGTTTAATAAATGACCACACACACAAACACGCACACACTCATGCACACACTCACACACACATTCATACACAAAATGTCTTTAGCAGCAATTTGACGTGATTAATGAAGCTGCTCTGGCACAGCTTGAGGACAGCATATTAGTCACAGTTAATGACTCTTGCATAGCCTCCTCAAGGAGCAATATATCCTATTAAATATATTTTTAGCATAGAACCAGGAAAGACCTTAAAACATCCTATGGTCAATGACCCTATTTCCAATATTGGTGAGGGGACACACCCGAAAATAGCCAGAACTGATAGATGAGGAGGAAAAGGAGGAGGGGGGAGAGTAGGACTTTTTTTTTTTTTTTTTTTTTTTTTTTTTTTTTGCGGTACACGGGCCTGTCACTGCTGTGGCCTCTCCCGTTGCGGAGCACAGACTTCGGACGCGCAGGCTCAGCGGCCATGGCTCACGGGCCCAGCCACTCCGCGGCATGTGGGATCTTCCCGGACCAGGGCATGAACCCGTGTCCCCTGCCTCGGCAGGCGGACTCAACCACTGCGCCACCAGGGAAGCCCAAGAGAAAGATTTTTTAAGCAAGACAAAACAGGAATATAGATTCTCCAAATATCCGTCATGACAGTTCTAGCCTATAATCACTATTTAGGTCAAGAAATGTTTCTTTGTAAATGAGTTTTTACTTTAATCCAAGTAAACTTCCTCTTGTGTAGACAACAATGGAAACGGAGAAAAATTGCTCAGCTATTCTCTTATGTATGTACTTAATATACTTGGAGATGGTTATTAAATCATCCTCTTGTCTTCTGTGCTATAAACTAAACTTCTTTAATCTTTCTCACTGAAATTAATTTCCATTTTTTAAAATGTTATTATATAAAATTTTTGAACCCTCTAATATTTTCAAAGAGTGGGAAGGAGACTCCTCTATCACCTGGGAGTTAATTACCTATGTTGCCTTTAAAAATAAAGATTCTTGGGCACCACCAGCTACACGTGGGCACAGGAGATCTGTGGTTGGGACCCCAAATCTGTGTTTTTAACAAGAATCTTGGGAGATCCTCATATGCATTGATGTCTGAGCACCAGTACTCTAATTTCTCTTCAATTAACTCATCCAGATAACTTTTTCAGCAAGGCACAGAAGATACATGATCTCTAGTAAACTTTTCTATATCATAATTTCACCATATCTGTTTTTTTCAGTTTAATCAAAGGATAAATGTAGGCCCCTCCAATCTATTTATACCCTTCCAGCTTTTCATCAATTGTCCCTCATTATTCCTTCTGAAAGTATTTCATCTCTTTCTAGCATGTCCTCCTAATATGATTGCAAGGCGATTCCTGTTATTCCTTCCTTTCCGGTCTAACCAACATATATAACATCCCCTCCAGCCTCCAAACACCTGTATTTCTCATTTCTCTGCCTTTACTCAGTTTCCTGTAACTTAAAAAAAAAAGTTATTGCATTTTATGTGTATTTATTTTTAATTCATTCTTAAGTTTATGTCTCCACATCATTATGTTTTGATTTCCCACCTATTTTGCAAGTATTTAGGACCAGTGTCCTATAAAACTTTATTTCACAGATCCTGACATAATTATTTGCATACACTTCTCATGTATATGTATTACCATCATCTGTGAGACCTTTTAGAGGATACACAAGAATACCCTCTGAGGAAACACCAACCAAATCAGCTCTGCTTATTTATAAGCTAAGATATAAATTTTATACTAACATTCCACTCTTCCTTTTATACTACAGCCATTCCTTCTTGTTTCTCACTAGTTATTTTCTGCTTAATCCACTGCTTCCCGGCTTAAATTCTTACCATTGTCCCAGATCTACTTTCCCAAAGAACACCATCATTTTGCTAAAACCCATTCTTGGTCTTTCTTGTTCTTGATCACTTTTTAATATTTGCTATTGGTGACCATTTCCTGTTTCAAACTCCTCTTACTTTGTTTATGTACTATTCTTATCTCTCTATACTTGCAAACTGCTTTTCTTCCTCTTTTATTATTACACACCATCTTTAGGTTTACCTGAAGTTGAGTAAAGGCCGCCATTGTGTTTGCCTTTTGCTCCATTTCTTTGGAGAACAGGATACATTTCTATAATTCCCGTGAACATTTCTTAACCAAAAAACCCCAGGTGTTTTTCTTTGTTTATAGCCTTTCTCCAGCATTTCAGTCCTCCATCTCTACTGCCATGATATCTCTACCTATAATTCTATTTTTTCTTCATATTCTGTTGGATATTTATACTTGAATGTACACAGAACCTAAAATGGATAAAGCAGAGTTCATCATACTTTTCTGGAAGTCAGTTCTTTCTCTCTGTTTCCTTTTTTTTTTTTTTTTTAACTAAAAATTCAGCTCTCAATCACCATGTTGCAGATTCAAATTTGAAGTCATGGTGATTTTCTCTCCTCACTTCAATTATTATCAGAAGCTATTGCTTCCTTACACCAAAGCTTGACCGGGTCATGCGCACTCTTGGAGTTGACTGGAAATTTGACACTTCTTTCAACAAATGCTCTTTAAATATACTATCAACATCTATATTGGGATGCAACTCATTTTCTATTATTGAAAAAAGTATAGGTAGAGGGTAGGTAGTTATCTTTCATTGCCCAAAGCAGCATCAATATTCTGTAAAAAGCTGTGGTAATATGCTGTTACTCCAATTTTCTCATGTGATTTTTAAACTAGAAATTTTTTTGAAAATCCTACTTAAAGATTTAAAGTTTAGATAATAATTTCTTCATTGCTGGTATATCCCACGTTATTTGTTTAGCCAATGGTGATCAAGGAATTTAAGCAGCTATATCACAAAATTTCAAAACATACATGTCACAACATTCTATCCCATCCTTGTACTTTCCCCCAAATTTGGGAGTATTTTTTAATTTCCATATTAAAAGTGTGCTGTATATTTGATGAGACTGAATCAATTTACTTTCTTTTTTTTATTCAGTGCTGATTTTATGGGTTGGCATCTTCAGAGGAAATAGTGTCTTAACTGACTTACCAACTAATACACCTTTGCTTCTTCCTACTCTACCTTCCTAAAAACCATTTTACACCTAATCCTAAAAACCATTTTACACCTAATCATAGGGTCTCAATTATCTTCTTCAAATTTGCTTCTTAATCTGGTCTTTATGTACAAAAAAACTCCATTTTCATTTTATTACTAAAAGTTAAATCTCTGTCTCATTTTTCCTCAAACACAGTTGTGTTAATTTCAACACCTGGTCTTTATTTGTGTTGCTCTCTCTGTTGGAATGTCAACAAATATTTATTGAGCAAAATCATTAAGAATACGGCCTTTTGAAGTCAGAAACAACTGGAATGAGCTCTCATTCTATCACTTCAGAGCGATGTGACTTTGCATTAGTAATTCAACCACTCTAAAATTCACTTTTCTCAGCTATAGCTTAGAAATAATAGTGCTTATTATGTAATCACTATTAGATGAGAATATTAAATGATGTGACTTTTTTTATTATTTGCACAGTTCTTGGTACAAGTAAGTGCTCAACATTGTTAGCTCTTTATTATTACTAGTAGTAATAGTAGTGGTAATTGTGATCTGATAGTAACAATAAGGTAATCATAGTCATGTGCAAAGCATTATACTAGATACAGGAAATACACAGGAAAGATGTTGCTCTTACTTTAAGGGAATCTACAGTTTACAGAGGAAAAAAGAAAATTAATCCAATACTTAGAATAGACTGTACTCCACACAGCATGTAAGCCTAAATTAATTTCAACATCTTGAGAAGCCTCCTCAATGGAATGAGGCTGTGAGATAAGAAAATATCAAAATTAGTCATGTTAATTGGAGGAGAGGAGTGGGGAGAAAGGGGATGCTGAGGCCGAGGGAGCAGCGTGCATGAGGGCCTGAAAGTTGATGCATATTGGAGGAAAGTAAACCAGTTCTGCATCTTTGAAGCGTGGCAAACCTGGAAGGTGAAATTGTCAAGAGAGTAATCCAGAGAGTCAGTACGATCCAGATCGTGGGCTTCTTTAGGATTTATGAAAGAATTTGTATTCTATTGGAAGAAGATAAAGAAGGGTGTTGAGCAATGGAGTGACTTGATTGAATTTTGTTTTTATATATCGTATTTGTTTCCTAGGACTGCTGTAACAGATAACTATAAACTGGGTGACTTAAGGCAACAAAAATGTATTCTTACAGTTCTGGAGGCTAAAAGTCTGAAATCAAGGTGTCAGCAGGCAGGGCCATGTTCTCTGTGAAGGCTCCAGGGAAGGATCCTTCCTTGCCTCTTCATATCTCCTCCTGGTTCCTGGCAATGCTTGGTGTCATTTGGCTTGCAGATGCATCCAATTTGTCTCTATCATCTCTCCACTGTCTTGTCGTATTCCCCTTATTCTTTTTTTTTTCTCTGTGCCTAAATTGTCCACTTCTTATAAGATACTAGTCGTTGAATTAGGGCCCTTCTTTACCTGGCATAGCCTCATATTAATTTATTTCCAAATAAGGTAACATTCAAAGGTTTAAAGGTTAGCAATTAAACATATCTTTTGGGGGAACATAATACAACCCACAACACTTATTAGTATGGTGGTAATTTGGAGAGTTGATTCTAGCAGAACAATTAGAAGCAGAAGAATGGTTAGAAGGAATTAGCAGGAGAAAAAATGCACTGAAAATTCACTAAAATCCACAGATTCACTAAATTGCAACATGAGTTGCAACATGAGTTGCTTATTGATACTTATGTTGGGAGAGTGGGTAAGGTAGAGGAAGTTTATGATGATTCATGGCTTCTCGTGTGGGCAAGTGGATGAAGGGCAACACTGAGAAGGGAAAGAGTGAAGAGAAGTTGAGATACCATGAGAGTGAAAGACCCATGATTTCATTATCCAAGTACCTGGTCTATGTCTACAAGGTGCTAGGTGGCAGATACAGCAGTGAGTCACACAGTTATAGGCCTGCCCTCCAGGAGCTTACGGCCCTGGCTAGTCACATAAGAGTTGATTTCTGCTTTAGTAGAAATCCCATAAAAGTTTAGGGTCTAAATCCTACACCTATTATAATCATCAATGTTTTATAAAATTGCAGCTGCATCTGCTTTTCTATCTGTTGATTCTCTGGCTCTTCATTCTCTGACCTTAATACTTTCTCCAGCAAAGATTGTATAATCTTTTGATGTGGCAATTTTCTAGTTATAATTCATCTGCCTATGAAATTGCCTTTTGCAACACCTGATCTTTACTGTCTGCATTTCCCTTCTTTCTTGCTATACACATGGATTCTGACCCTATGATGATTCATTCTTCTCAATTAACTTTCTCATCTTTCCTCCCAGCTAGTGAGATTAAATAAAAACCTGCTTCAGCCTATGCAATTTATCCAATCCTTTACTCCCAGCCAATGATCTTCTCCCTGCCTTTACGTACCTGGTTGGGAGGTACAACTCAGTTTGTACCATTATTCATTGATTCCAGAGCTTCAGAACCACATACAGCTAAATAAGAAAGACCTATTTAGGGTCTTTCCATTGGCCTGGCATTTTTCTCTGCTTGTTCTTCATCATACGCTCCCAGGCTTTTCTAGATATCAGATTTCATTCATTCATCAAACACATATTGAGTTACTGTTTCATTTCAGTCATTGTGTGTGCTCTGGACAGTCCAAAGACTAATGTGAAGTTCCTATTTTTAAGGAGTTTAGAATGGAGATACAGACAAGCTAACTGACTAGTATTACAAAAGTGTGCAATGAATGCTAAAGATTAAGGAGAGCATGCAGGTTGAGTACATATTCTGAACTGGCCAGGGGATGGGAGACAAATCAGAGAAAGCTTATCAGGGCAAGAGATAAAGAAGTTGAATCATATAGTTCAGGTAGGAACTATCCATGAAAGTGATGTGATGGGAGGATGGATGTGTGGGAGTGAGGATGATGTTAGGGAGAAAAAGGGCACAGGATGGGTAAACAGCAAATATAAATGTCAGGATGTAAGATAGAATATGATCATTCTAAAACTGCAGAAGGGTGTACTGTGCATGCCGTCAAAAAGTAATAGTAGGAAGAGATAAGAATAGACAGGTAAGTAGGGCCAAGTCAAGATTTGTATGCTTGTATGTCTTATCCTGATCTGATGTCTCATATGAAGGACTCATTCATTGTCAGCTGTTTTTCCTGCACTGAGCCTAAGTCCTGACATTTCTACATTCCCTCATCGTTCTCTAACATCACTCATGCAATTTCCTTTCTTTTAATGTCTGTAGATGTATGTGTCTAGAGATGTGTTTTAAAATGTAGGTTTATGCGAGGTTATGGGGTCCTTATGAATGCCATGGGCCATGCTGAAGAGTCTGGCAGCCTTCTTGTAGACAATGGTAAAACAAGGAGTATATTGAGTATTTGAATAAAGTGACATTGGCTGTGTTTTAGGAGGTTGACAAAGTGAGACATTAATTGGTGAGGATGAAGTCAGAGGGGATAGACTAGTTGAAGGCCATTTCATGTAGTGATTGAGAACATGGATGCTGTGGGTTGACTTTGTGCATCTTAATTGACTCTCTCATATAATAGGGATACAGTCTAGGAGGTACTTCACTTCTCTGTCCCTCAAAATAGAGATTATACTGGTAATACCTGTTTCAAAGTATACTTGTTGATGATTAAATGAATTAATAAAAGTAAAGCACTTATAATCCTACTAGACACATAGAAGTGTCCAAAAAATATTCCTTTATTATGTTACCAAAATAGTCAGTGATGGTAAAGATCCATGGTGGTAAGGAAATGATTCATTTTTAAAACAAATCCTTCAAAGCTATATTTATGTAGTAATAGTCCAGGTAGTTTATATCTGGTGAATTCAAGTAGCTATTAGTTTTACATTTGTATTTGTTTGCTAGGGCTGCCAAAAACTGGATGGCTTAGAACAACAGAAATGAATTCTCTCACTGTTCTGGAAGCTGGAAGTCTGAATCAATGTGTTGGCAGGGCCATGTTCCTTCTGAAAACTGCAGAAGTATCCTTTTTTACCTCTTTCAGCTTCTGAGCTAGATGTCCCTTGACTTGTGGAAGCATAACTCCAGTCTTCACATGGCATTCTCCCTATGTCTTCTTGCATTGATTTCCCTCTGTATGTGTCCAAATTCCTGCCCTCCTCCTTTTTCATGAGGACACATGTCATATTGGATTAGGGTCCACCGTAATGAACTCATCTTAACTTGATTACATCTGCAAGGACCCTTTTTCCAAATAAGGTCACATTCTGAGTTATTGGCGGTTAGGACTTCAATGTATCTTTTTTGGTGAGAACACAATTCAATCCATAATATCCCTTCTGTAATTACTGTAAAATACAAATATTTCTAAAACTTTGCCATTGAGCTTGAGTTTTAGTAAATAAACAGCACTATCACTAACCAACATTGTGCATGGTTTTACTAACATGGGCTTTATTAGGTTATCGGCCTAGAATTAGTAAACAGTGCAAGATGCTTTAAATAAGGAAGTAGTAAAGAAAATTAATGAAATTATTTTATTTTTTTCTATCAAAAAACCCATAAATTTAATTTGTGATCCATTATTTAAATATTAGTGAAACCAGAAGACTGCTACTGGATTTTCGAATGTTAATTGATAGAGACTAAAAAAAAAAAAAAAATTAAGATAGGGAAAATATTAGATCTGAAATTAGTATGGGAATTTTCAAAAACAACTTGCACTTTCAAAGAATTAACCTTGTGCGCTGCTTTACCAGAAGAAACATGTTTATCTCTAATATAACACGTTAAGAAAGAATGGATGGGTCATACATTCAACACATTCTCTCATAGAAAATAATGTAGTGGTATAGCTAAATTCATGTCCACATTATTCACATTAAAATTGCATTGATGAGGGGCTTCCCTAGTGGCGCAGTGGTTGAGAGTCTGCCTGCCAATGCAGGGGACACGGGTTCGTGCCCCGGTCCGGGAAGATCCCACATGCCGCGGAGCGGTTGGGCCAGTGAGCCATGGCCACTGAGCCTGCGCATCCAGAGCCCGTGCTCCGCAACGGGAGAGGCCACAACAGTGAGAGGCCCGCATACCGAAAAACAAAAAAAAAAATTGCATTGATGAAACTGGAGGAGGAAAACAGTAACTGGCAATTGGAAAAATACATTTATAATGATATTTAACACCTATGTGCCTAACAATATATCAGAAAAAAAAGTCTCACTTTTGAATTTGGAAGGTTTATAGAACAAGGAGGGAAGTAATTATGTTTTAGATATTTATTAAGACATGCAAATAATGAATAATACAATCATTGAAAAATAGTTTCAGAAATGGGAGTAGTGAGTGCAAAGACATTAAAAAACCTAAATGAACAGAATTTTTTCTTCATGTACTACATTACACTCACACTATATTGATTTTTGGTTTTTTTTTTACTTGAGAGAGAAGTGTAAAGAAATTGAAAATAAAATTAATGACAGTTTTATCACATAAGATTCCAATATTACTTCATGTAAAATAAACAAACAACCCCAGAGATGGTCAATACATAATTAACAGGACAAAATTTTTTTGACAAATTATTAAAATTTATATTAACAATTATCTGAAGAATGATGATAATGAAAAAAATTTTTTTAATATTTCATGAAAAGGATTAGACGTAAGACAGATGAGGAAGTATTGGTGGCCTTGCTTTTTCAAATACAAAGCAAGGTTATGAGCAAAATATGCAATCCTCAAGATGTGTTCTTTAGGAAAATCTTTCACTGAAGGATTAAATATTGGCTGCCAGAAAATTGATTTGATATTATCAGAAAATAGTGTTCATATTGAGAACAAATAAAAAGCAAAAGAAAGAACAAAAATTTAATAGGTATCTACCATATGAGACACTTTATATCTGTTATCATAATGAATCTTTGTAAGAATTCTGTGAGGTAGGTATTATTCCCATTTGATGTATGAGGCAAAGAAAGCATAAGTAGCCAGCCCATAGTTATATAACTAGTGAGTAGGGAAAAAACCAAATACTTTCTCAGAGTCTGAACCTTTCCTACTGTAACATAAATAATCCCCAAGAACCAAACTTATTTTTCTAAAACTTATAAAAAATGATGTCACATTTTTCATCCAATTAAATTTCTGAAGGCCTAGTGACTTCTGACAACTATTCCCCAAGACAACACTTAGTTGTTTTAGAAGATGGTGGTCCATGTCTTTGGAATAAAGTACGGTACATCAGCATAGCAAATGACAAGGAATAATATACTTTATTCTACGATGTTCATGAGAAAGTACAATTATGTCATAGCAGCATCTTCACTTCAACATGTTATTGAAATGGCAAGTTCACAAATATGACCATTACTCTCAGAGACTGGGCTCAAGACACTGCATTTGGGCCTGCTGAGGCCAACTGAGGATAAGTCAGAAGCCCTTCAGAGAAAGCTCTCCCACGTCAAAGTGCTAAAGCCACACTAGTTCCTCCCATAGATTCCAGCTTTCCTTATGCTGTTTCATTAACCTCACACTCCCACAATTTATAATTTTCCTCAGTGTCCCATTTCCATATTCCTTCCCTCTCCCTTATGTTGGGTTTGCCTTCTCTTACTATGAAATTAATCTATGAGCTTAGTCTGCCCCTGCTCCTTTCAAAATGTTAAGTGGAAACAATTTGGGTAATGTACTTTATAGAGAAGTGACCTTATTCATACTCAAATGATTTCAATGAAAAATTCTATGGTTTTATTATTTTGTATATGTCAAATGTAAATTTATTGGAATTGAATCAATGAGAGAAGAGATGAAAATAAAGAAACTGCAAATAATGCATTAACTATGATTAAATTGCTATTCTAATACTATGAAATTAAAAGTTCATGGCAAACCTTTTGAGACTAACTTAAAGCCAAAAGTGTCAAGGTATGTGGGAATGTAGATGAAAAAGCTTTCATTAGAATTAATGGCAAATGATTTTTTATCATAGCTCAAACAATTTAAACGCTTACCTGGTTTTATATTTTTACATATGCAATTGGAATGGTGGCCAGTCTCCAGGATGTTTCCTAAATAAACTTGTCTCTGAGTATTCATGCCTATCGATTCATACCAGTTGAATCAGGGATGATTTGAGTGGCCAGTGGAATACTGCAGAAGTGACAACATATGCTTTCAAGGCTAGGTTATAAGAGGCATTGTAGTTTCCTCTTTGGTCTCCTGCTTTGCTCACTCTGGGGCAAGCCAGCTGCCATGTCATGAAGACACCAGAGTAGCCCACATGGAGAGGAACCAACTTGGCAGTCTTGAGAGTAAAACACCTTGGAAGTGGCTCTGCCAGCACCAATTAATGTCAGACTGCAACCAGAGAGACTCTAATACCTTTCTGAATTCCTGACTTGCATAAACTGTTAGAGACAATAAGTATTATAATTTTAACCCACTAAGTTTGGGATGATTTGTTATGCAGCAATGGATAATTAATACAATTGGATAAAGTGATACTGCAACAACAGAAAAAGAGGAAAACATCTCAATTTTCTGCTTTTCCCAAAAGCCATGTTTTAAATAATCTATAATGATTTCATCTAAGAATAATAATTGAGGATGATTAGTTTATATAGTAGCTAACAATTATCAGAGAACAGAGATACCATGACATTCTCAAAACTCCTTCTCAGAACTTGATAGCTGGAATAGTATTTTAGACTATATTTTTTAAAAGTCATACAACAATAAAACAAAACTCATTTGTTTGTTTATGTAATCAGTAAGTATTAATTGAGCAAATATATGTGCTGGCCAGTATGTTAAGTACTAGAGGTAAAGTAACAAATGATACAGCTTTCTCCATGAAATTCACTCTATATATCAATGAATTTTAATGTTCAATTAAAATTAAATAGGGTCACATTTATATCTTCTCATGTGACATACAAAAATTATATTTTCTGTAGTTTTCTATCAGTCAGTGAACAGTTTTCTCTCAATTTCACTGGTTCCCATGAGGAGCCAGTTGCTTTCTCAGTATGGAGAGAAGAAAACTTAAAAATTTCAAATTTCTTTGTTTTTCAGAGAAATTATGAAGTTATAACCAGATCTCAGTTCATTCATTCATTCATTCATTCCAGAAGCATTTATCAAATATCACCTAAATATTTCCACACCCTTAAATATATTATTATATTAGAAGATCAGAAATGATTTAACTCTGACAGTTCCTTATCATCAAAAATGTTTAAAATATTTTATTATACTTTATTTTATAAATCTGACAGAAAATATAATTAAATATTTTTATTGAAAATATATAATTTTTAATGTTTTAGCATTTAATGAGATCACAGGATGAAACTGTATGAGAGAAATGAGATGCTACTACATCCTTTTATTTTAAAATGAATATTTATTTAAGGAGAAAATAAGGTGGATTAGAAGTGTTTGGGGGGATCAATATTTTATTTTTTGTAAAAGAATAATTGAATAAGGGATATTGAGGAGACTGGAATATAGTGGTCAGTCAATAATGAATTTTATTAATTAATTTTGGCTTTATAAATAGGAGTCAATATTTACCTCTTAATTAAAATTATTATATAAATTGCTATTATAGATTTCTGTTGTTCTTTACAAAACTGTATATACATTTGCCTGTGGATTGTGTTGTGTATTCAAATACGGATACGTTTCAAGCATGAATTATATTATCTGAAGAGTCATGGCTAGAAGAGAAATTTTTTCCTAAAAAGTTTTTTTTGTTTCCTTAACACTTATCCAACTTAATTTGAAACAATGCAAACTCAAACAAAAGAATAGTTTAGAATTCACTTTCAGGCTAATAGTTAATTAGCAATTTTAATAAAGAAGTGGTTTATTGGGTGTCTCACTCAAGTGCTTTAGGTTAATACCAGAAACAGAAAAAGTTGAATTATAGTCATATTGGAACAAAATTTCAAGAAATTATGTTTAAGGTATCTCTTTGTTTTCCCAAGAGGCCTGAAATTGTTACTTTTCAGCAAAATGAACCTAATGATGTGTCTTTTCTTTCCCTAGTGACTTTCTATAGTTTAATTAACTGACTCAGGTCAACTATCTGGTTCATCAGTTTTTGAACATCTGAGACTTGCTCTTAAATCCCCTTTTGAGAAATGAATTCCTGTTACAAGGACCTCATGGGCGTGTATGTGTGGGGAAATAATTTTGAACAATTAGGAATTAATGATGACCTTGTAGGGGATAGAAGAGGACATGATCATAAAAGTTGAATATACATCAGTAGGAATGAGTAATGAATTCCCATTGGCATAATTAGCTAGCATTAAAATGGAGGTATCTACAATTATTATGATTGGAAGTTTCTTGAGGAAAAGAGGAAAGTACTGGAAGGTGCAACTCTAGACATTACTCTTGAAATCTCATCAGTGATAATTTGGAAGCATATATAAATAAAATTGTTAGAGTTGAAATCTGGGAAACTATTCTAATGGAACAAAAATAGAAAAAATCACATTGAAAATGGAAAAACCAAGTAATATTACTGTGTATTGGACACAATATAAAGAATAGCAATCTAGAGTTTGGGCTATGCTTTTTGATGACACCTGAGTTTAACTCATTGCTCTCCCACCACTTAACTGTGTGGTCTTAGAAAAATTGCTTCTATATGCCTCCAAAGATGAGTATAATATTAGTAATTACTTCATAGGCTTAATATAAGTTAGATATAAGTTAATAATAATACCTACTTGTCTCACTTATCTTTTGCTGGTTAACACACAAACCATGCCAAAACTCAATGACTTAAGAAACAATTTATTTTTCTCATGGTTCTGGGGGTTGACTGGGATTAGCTGAACAGTTCTCATTTGGAGTCCCTCATGTTGACTGGGACTGCCACCATTTTAATGCTCAAGTGGGCTTAATGTCTAATGTGGCTGACCAACATGACTGGTGGATAATGCTGAGTCTGGGGGCTCAACCTGTCTATGTGATTTGGGCAAGCTCCATTATTTGCAGGACTCAGTGCAAAATGAAAGTGCAGGGCTTCTTGTTAAATATATATATATATATATATATATATATATATATATATATATATATATATATATATATATAAAAAGAATTTCAAAACACTGACAGCACAGGTTGCATGCTTATCAGTCTAGCCCTGGGCTTGGGCTTCTCAGAGTATATATGGGTAGATTCTGAGAAGCAGCGTCCCAAGAGCACTCATTCTAAAAGATCCAGAAAGAAGTTGCCAAGCTTCTTATGGCCTGGTCAGTCACATTTGTATTTGTCAAAGGTAGAATACAAAACCAGGCCAGATTTAATAAGAGGAAAATTAGACCCCATCTCTTGATGTGAGGGGCAGCATGCCTGTACGGGGAGAGAAAGAATTGATGGTGTCCATTTTTGGATATTATTGCCACATGAACTTGAAGAACTTTTTATAATTTTTAAAGGTGATAATTCACATTAGATAGTTAGCAGAGTGCCTGTCCTATAAAAATGTGTATATAATAACTGTTATTATTGTCCCAGATTAGAAACTTGGTCAAAAAACTAAAGTCCATGGCTTTGTATATCTGCTCTATATTTGAGTTAAAAATGTACATATTATCGGATCTTATCTTCACTATTCTATGAAATCTGTTTTGCAAAAATGTTAGAAAAGCTAACAATTACTGCTGTTAGATTCTGTAATGACTAAAACACATTCTTAAGGTAATTATTAATGAGTTTACTGTTAGTCTCAATGATAATAAGGCTTCTCTTTTACCTAAAGGTGTTTTGCAAAAGTGGAGAGTTTAGCTTTGACTTTTCTGCCTATTAAATAAACATCTGCCACCTGTAGTCTATTGTCTTGCTGCATTTATCACAGATGAGTGCAGCAAAAAAAAAAAGAAAATAAATTGCTTTAATATAATACTCTTTTCTCACACTTTGCCATAAAGTGCCACATTCCTTGAGTGCATCTTAGCTAGTGTGTAACTCTGAATTCCAGGTTATAAAAGCTTTTCATAATCTTTAGTCATTTAACACTACCTACATCTCATCTGATGGCTTTTCTTTTCAGTTTGTGCCAAAAGCAATATAATTTTTCAATTAGGAAGCAAACATACTTTTAAAAATGAGATGCTGTTTCTGACATACAAATTTTGTTTATGGGTACCAACAATATTCTAGGAAACCTTGTGTATAAACATAATTATAAGTGAAAAGAACTGCTAAATGATCATCCAGGACACCAAAGAACAGTCTATTCTGTTGTGATAAAGACAAAAGAATACAGTCAATTACAAAACTATGTTTATTCTGCTGTGCAAGGCCCCCAGAAGGCACTGAGAAAAAATTTTTAGAAATCAGTACACAATAATATCAACCAGTGTTGAAGGAGGGTGTAGAGCAGAATCTAAGGAAATCTATGATTTAATTTAACTTAATATTTTTATTTTTTTTTACTGTTTATTTATTATTTATTTATTTTCTTATTAGTCATCCATTTTATACACATCAGTGTATACATGTCAATCCCAATCTCCCAATTCATCACACCACAACCCCCACCACCCCGCCACTTTCCCCACTTGGTGTCCATACGTTTGTTCTCTACATCTGTGTCTCAATTTCTGCTCTGCAAACCAGTTCATCTGTACCATTTTCTAGGTTCCACATATATGCGTTAATATACGATATTTGTTTTTCTCCTTCTGACTTACTTCACTCTGTATGACAGTCTCTAGATGCATCCACATCTCTACAAATGACCCAATTTCGTTCCTTTTTATGGCTGACAAATATTCCATTGTATATATGTATCACAACTTCTTTATCCATTTGTCTGTCAATGGACATTTAGGTTGCTTCCATGACCTGGCTATTGTAAATAGTGCTGCAATGAACATTGGGGTGCATGTGTCTTTTTGAATTATACTTTTCTCTGGGTATATGCCCAGTAGTGGGTTTGCTGGGTCATATGGTAATTCTATTTTTAGTTCTTTAAGGAACCTCCATACTGTTCTCCATAGTGGCTGTATCAATTTACATTCCCACCAACAGTGCAAGAGGGTTCCCTTTTCTCCACACCCTCTCTAGCATTTGTTGTTTGTACATTTTCTGATGATGCCCATTCTAACTGGTGTGAGGTGATACCTCATTGTAATTTTGATTTGCATTTCTCGAATAATTAGTGATGTTAAGAAACTTTTCATGTGCTTCATGGCCATCTGTATATCTTCTATGGAGGAATGTCTATTTAGGTCTTCTGCCCATTTTTGGACTGGGTTGTTTGTTGTTTTTAATATTGAGCTTCATGAGCTGTTTATATATTTTGGAGATTAATCCTTTATCCGATGATACATTTGCAAACATTTTCTCCCATTCTGAGGGCTGTCTTTTTGTCTTTTTTATGGTTTCCTTTGCGGTGCAAAAGCTTTTAAGTTTCATTAGTCCCATTTGTTTATTTTTGTTTTTATTTCCATTACTCTAGGAGGTGGATCAAAAAATATCTTGCTGTGATTTCTGTCAAAGAGTGTTCTGCCTATATTTCCTCTAAGAGTTTTATAGTGCCCAGTCTTATTTAGGTCTTTAATCCATTTTGAGTTTATTTTTGTGTAGGGTGTTAGGGAGTGTTCCAATTTCATTTTTTTACATGTAGCTGTCCAGTTTTCTCAGCACCACTTATTGAAGAGACTGTCTTTTCTCCATTGTATATCCTTGCCTCCTTTGTCATAGATTAGTTGACCATAGGTGTGTGGGTTTATCTCTGGGCTTTCTATCTTGTTCCATTGATCTATGTTTCTGTTTTTGTGCCAGTACCATATTGTCTTGATTACTGTAGCTTTGTAGTATAATCTGAAGTCAGGGAGTCTGATTCCTCCAGCTCCATTTTTTTTCCCTCAAGACTGCTTTGGCTATTTGGGGTCTTTTGTGTCTCCATACAAATTTTAAGATTTTTTTTTCTAGTTCTGTAAAAAATGTCCTTGGTAATTTGATAGGGATTGCATTGAATCTGTAGATTGCTTTGGGTAGTATACTCATTTTCACAATATTGATTCTTCCAATCTAAGAACATTGTATATCTCTCCATCTGGTGGTATCATCTTTAATTTCCTTCATCAGTGTCTTATAGTTTTCTGCATACAGGTCTTTTGTCTCCTTAGGTAGGTTTATTCCTAGGTATTTTATTCTTTTTGTTGCAGTGGTAAATGGGAGTGTTTCCTTAATTTCTCTTTCAGATTTTTCATCATTAGCATATAGGAATGCTAGAGATTTCTGTGCATTAATTTTGTATCCTGCAACTTTACCAAATTCATTGATAAGCTCTAGTAGTTTTCTGGTAACATCTTTAGGATTCTCTTAGTATCATGTCATCTGCAAACAGTGACAGTTTTACTTCTTCTTTTCCAATTTGTACTCCTTTTATTTCTTTCTCTTCTCTGATTGTTGTGGCTAGGACTTCCAAAAGTATGTTGAATAATAGTTGAGAGAGTGGATATCCTTGTCTTGTTCCTGATCTTGGAGGAAATGCTTTCAGTTTTTCAACACTGAGAATGATGTTTTCTGTGGGTTTGTCATATATGGCCTTTATTACACTGAGTTAGGTTCCCTCTATGCTCACTTTCTGGAGAGTTCTTTTTATCATAAATGGGTGTTGAATTTTTTTGAAAGCTTTTTCTGCATCTATTGAGATGATCATATGGTTTTTATTCTTCAATTTGTTAATATGGTGTATCACATTGATTGATTTGCATATATAGAAGAATCCTTACATCTCTGGGAAAAATCCCACTTGATCAAGGTGTATGATCCTTTTAATATGTTGTTGAATTCTGTTTGCTAGTATTTTGTTGAGGATTTTTGCATCCGTATTCATCAGTGATATTGGTCTGTAATTTTCCTTTTTGTAGTATCTTTGTTGGGTTTTGGTATCAGGGTGATGGTGGGCTCATAGAATGAGTTTGAGAGTGTTCCTTCCTCTGCAATTTTTTGGATGAGTTTGAGAAGGATGGATGTTAGCTCTTCCCTAAATGTTTGATAGAATTCACCTGTGAAGCCATCTGGTCCTGGACTTTTGTTTATTGGAAGATTTTTAATAACAGTTTCAACTTCATTACTTTTGATTGGTTGTTCATATTTTCTATTTCTTCCTGGTTCAATCTTGGAAGATTATACCTTTCTAAGAATTTGTCCATTTCTTCCAGGTTGTCCATTTTATTGGCATAGAGTTGCTTTTAGTAGTCTCTTAGGATGCTCTGTATTTCTGCAGGGTCTGTTGTAACTTCTCCTTTTTCATTTCTAATTTTATTGATTTGAGTCCTCTCCCTCTTTTTCTTGGTCAGTCTGGCTAATGACTTATCACTTTTGTTTATCTTCTTAAAGAACCAGCTTTTAATTTTACTGATCTTTGTAACTGTTTCCTTTGTTTCTATTTCACTTATTTCTGCTCTCATGTTTATGATTTCTTTCCTTCTGGTATCTTTGGGTTTTGTTTGTTCTTCTTTCTCTAGTTCCTTTAGGTGTAAGGTTAGATTGTTTGAGATTTTTCTTGTTTCTTGATGTAGGCTTGTATAGCAATAAACTTCCCTCTTAGAACTGCTTTTGCTGCATCCCATAGGTTTTGGATCATTGTGTTTTCCTTCTTATTTGTCTCTAGCTATTTTTTGATTTCCTCCTTGATTTCTTTGATGATTTCTTGGTTATTTAGTAACATATTGTTTAGCCTCCATGTGTTTGTGTTTTTCACGTTTTTTTCCCCTGTAATTGATATCTAATCTCATAGTGTTGTGGTCAGAAAAGATATCTGATATGATTTCAGTTTTCTTAAATTTACTGAGGCTTGATTTGTGACCCAAGATGTGATCTATCCTGGAGATTGTTCCATGCACACTTGAGAAGAAAGTGTAATCTGCTGTTTTTGGATGGAATGACCTATAAATATCAATTAAATCTATCTGGTCTATTGTGTCATTTAAAGCTTGTTTTTCCTTATTAATTTTCTGTTTGGATGATCTGTCCATTGGTGTAAGTGAGGTGTTAAAGTCCCCCACTATTATTGTGATACTGTTGATTTCCTTTTTTAGAGCTGATATCAGTTGCCTTATGTATTGAGGTGCTCCTATGATGGGTGCATATATATTTACAATTGTTATATATTCTTCTTGGATTGATCCCTTGATCATTACATAGTGTCTTTCCTTGTCTCTTGTAACATTTTTTATTTTAAAGCCTATTTTATCTAATATGAGTATTACTACTCCAGCTTTCTTTTGATTTCCATTTGCATGGAATATCTTTTTGCATTCCCTCACTTTCAGTCTGTATGTGTCCCTAGGTCTGAAGTGGGTCTCTTGTAGACAGCATATATATGGGTCTTATTTTTGTATCCATTTACCAAGCCTGTGTCTTTTGGTTGGAGCATTTAATCCGTTCACATTTAAGGTAATTATCGATATGTATGCTCCTTTCACCATTTTTAATTGTTTTGGGTTTGTTTTTGTAGGTGCTTTTCTTCTCTTGTTTCCAACTTACAGAAGTTCCTTTAGCCTTTGTTGTAAAGCTGGTTTGGTGGTGCTGAATTCTCTTAGCTTTTGCTTGTCTGTAAACCTTTTGATTTCTCCATCGAATCTGAGTGAGATCCTTGCTGGGTAGAGTAATCTTTGTTGTGGGTTTTTCCCTTTCATCACTTTAAGTATATCATGCCACTCCCTTGTGGCTTGTAGAGTTTCTGCTGAGAAATCAGCTGTTAACCTTATGGGAGTCCCTTTGTATGTTATTTGTCATTTTTTCCTTGCTGCTTTCAATAATTTTTCTTTGTCTTTAAGCTTTGCCAATTTGATTACTATGCTTCTCGGCATGTTTCTCCTTGGTTTATCCTGTATGGGACTCTGCACTTCCTGGACTTGAGTGGCTATTTCCTTTCCTATGTTAGAGAAATTTTTGACTACATTCTCTTCAAATATTTTCTCTGATACTTTCTCTCTCTCTTCTCCTTCTGGGACCCCTATAATGCAAATGTTGTTGCATTTAATATTGTCCCAGAGGTCTCTTAGGCTGTCTTCATATAAATTCAGATTCTTAAAATTAATTTTTATTGGAGTATGGTTGCTTTACAATGTTGTGTTAGCCTCCACTGCACAATAGAATGGATCAGCCATATAGATACAGATATCCCCTCCCCTTTGGACTTCCCTCCTATTTAGTTTACCACAGTGCATTAGGTAGAGGTCCCTGTGCTATACAGCATGTTCCTATCAGTTGTCTATTTTATACATTGTATCAATAATGTATATGTGTCAATCCCAGTCTCCCAATTTCTCCCGCCCCACCTCTTTCCCCCTTGGTATCCATACATTTGTTTTCTTCATCTGTGTCTCTATTTCTGCTTTGCAAATGAGGTAATCTGTATCATTTTTCTAGATTCCACCTATATGCGTTATTATACGATATTTGCTTTTCTCTTTCTGACTCACTTCACTCTGTATAAAACTCTAGGTCCATCCACGTCTCCTACAAATAACCTAATTTCATTCCTTTTTATGGCTGAGTAATATTCCATTGCATATATATACCACATCTTCTTTATCCATTCCTCTGCTGATGGACATTTAGGTTGCTTCCATGTCCTGGCTATTGTAAACAGTGCTGCAATGAACATAGGGGTGCATGTGTCTTTTTGAATCATGGTTTCTCTGGGTATATGTCCAGGAGTGGGATTGTTGGGTCATATGGTAGTTCTATTTTTAGTTTTTTAAGGAACCTCCATACTGTTCTCCATAGTGGCTGTATCAATTTACATTCCCACCAACAATATATGAGGGTTGCCTTTTCTCCACATCCTCACTAGCATTTATTGTTTGTAGATTTTTAATGATGGCCATTCTGACCGGTGTGAGGTGATACCTCATTATAGTTTTGATTTGCATTTAAAATTCTACATTTTGAATAATAACTTCTATTGCTTCTCATTTAAATCTGAAATGTATACCCCACGACATGAAAGATTAATATGCCACAATGTGGCATTTATTTAACTTTTATTCAGCAATTACAGCGTGCTAAACATCAGGAATGAAAAAGTAACTAAGACTTGTTTTCTGCTCTCAACATGTCTCGAGAGGGAGAAAGGTATATAAATAGATCAAACACAATATGAAGTGATATGCTATTTCTGTGAAACAAACATCTAACAGTGTAGGGTTTGGTGGGAATGGTGACAGCTGAGCTGGACTAAAATTTGGAGGAAAACCCCATGGCATTTCTCAGAAAACTGGATGGAGGCCTGCAAAAGACTGAGTTGGGTTCAACCAGTTTACAGTTTTCTAGAACAATAAAATTACAGAACAACAGGGGAAAAAAGTTGATGATATTGAAGGAAGTGTAATTTTACTGGCATCAAAGTACCTAGTTAAGGAGGTGAACAGAAAAAAGCTGCTGATAGGAATAAAATAGAGGGGCCCAGGGAACAGAAATCCACATAAGAACAAAGAAAGGTCCAATGGGAATTAGAGAGAGAGAGAGCATGAAAAAAAGGTGGTATGATTTGGTTGCAGAGTGAGGTTATTTGAATGCAGATTGTGGTTGAATGAGTAATTCAAGTCATTGCTACAGGAGTGGGGAATTTCAGAGGTGTTGAGGTGAGGTCACAAGAATTAAGGAAGGTAATTGAAAGATTAGGCTACTGGCTGGGTCTTACAGACATTGAAGTAATTCAGGACCATGACACAACATGGAGTGGGAAGAAAATGAATGATTCTGGTACTAAGGTCCCCAGTATGTAAAAAGAACAGAGATTTTTAGCTGAGGAGAAGAGGGTGTTTTTGTCAGATGTCATCCACCTCCACGTAGCAGTGATTTTGACATAATCATGACTAGGTAATGGCTCAGAAGTGTTGTTGAAAAGCAAGAATGGTGCTCTCTTCATCTAACAACTCTGAAATGAGTGGACTCTCTGAGAATGTCTTCCAACTGAGAGCATTATATGGGAAATTGTATCCTCAGGAAAAGCCAAGTTTCTGTTAGGCAGGAATGTAATAGGAAGCCACTGAGGATGACTGGTATTCCTTCTGGTATAGTTAAAAGGTTTGGAAGAGAAGAGAGCAGCAGATGGAGTCAGTCACATCAGGGAAGGATCTACCCTTACATGTCTCCTTCCCACACAGTGGGAAGGAGACATGTAAGAGGGCAGATAGAGAAGGTGTTTGTGAGGTAAAGTGGAATTAGCAGGTTTCAAGGATTTAAAAATAATTAGACCCAGAAATCCCTTGGAAAATTAACCTTGGTAGATGTCCTGGGGCTTGGCTATCTCTTCTATAGGTATTCCAAGTATAATAATCAGAATCCTTGATGAAAGAGTGAATGCACTAATCTGAGAAGTTTGGATTTTATTCTGTATGAAAAAAACAGGATTTTAATCAGAAGAATAAATGAAGTTAAAGGAGAAAGACCGATTGAAGGAAAATCAGTTAGAATAATCAGTAACAATAATTTAAATAAGAGAAGACAAAGACAATGATAGATGAGGTGGAAAGGAGAGGCCAGATTTTACAGACGCTTTAGAAGTAGAATCAACAAGATATGGTCTTGGATATGGATAAGGGATTTGATATGGGCAGTTAGAGAGAAGTAGTAGTTGAGATTTACCTAGTTTCCAGATTAGGCATCTGAGTGGATGCCAGGCAAGAGGATTAACTGAGGATAATGGAGGAGGCAGTGCATATTTAGACTGGGTATTTAGGGCTGCCTTTTTTATGCTTCCTCAATATCCATTGTCTCTTATCTAAAACAGTTCCATATATTTCTTGAAGAAGGATCCTGCCTCCTTTTTATAGTCCATGTTTTAAATGTAGCCAACTCCACTGCCAGTACCAGAGATGGCCAATTGCAATATGGGATATTCTTGCCCATACTGATAGAACTTTTAGTAAGGGAGAACCTCTCTTTGGGCTCTGAGTTGCTGAGAAGAAATGATGTAAAACTAAATCTGCTGGTCACCCTAATGAATGGATCCAGAACCAAAGACAGCTGAGATCTGAGATGGGAAAAGCAGGAGAGTATGATAAAATTTTTCTGAGATCCTAAATGCAATTATTTCTGAAGCTGATGAATCCTTGGAGTTTTCTGAAACACAGACACAACATTTTCTCTTCCCTTCCCTTTCCTCTTCTCTTCTTTCTTCTTAAAATTGCCATTTTTTCCCTTTCTTGCTATGTTAATAACAGATTCTTGACTAATATAGTTGAGGAGGGAGTATAGGGGCAGATAATTTTTCATTAGAAATGTTAAATTGGAGGTGCCTGTACTAAATCTAATAGAGACGGTTAGTGAGCAATTACAACTAAAGAGTCTGAAGCTCAGGAGAGAAGTCAGGGTCAGAGATAAAACAAAAACATATGTATAAAAGATTTTGAAGTCATGGATACAGAAAGTTTACCCAGGATGTACAGAGAAAGCAAGAATAGGAACGTCCCTGGTGGCGCAGTGGTTGGGAGTCCGCCTGCCAATGCAGGGGACACAGGTTCGATCCCTTGTCCAAGAGGATCCCATATGTTACAGAGCAACTAAGCCCGTGCGCCACAACTACTGAGCCCATGCACCACAACTACTGAGCCCGAGTGCTGCAACTACTGAAGCCCACGTGCCTAGAGCCCATGCTCTACAACAAGAGAAGCCACTGCAATGAGAAGCCCACGCACCGCAATGAAGAGTAGCCCCCACTCACCACAACTAGAGAAAGCCGGCGTGCAGCAATGAAGACCCAATGCAGCCAAAAATAAAAATTAAAAAAAAAAGAGAAGAACGCAAGAATAGATGCAGCCCAAGAATAGGGTCTCAGAAAACTCCACTATTTGGAGGTCAGGCCACAGGTCAGACAGAAGTGATACAGAAGGACTGGGCAGGGTGGTAGACAGTTGAGAAAATTCTGGACATAACTGGCGTGTGGGAAGAAAGTTTCCAAGACCAAAGCACTTCTGGAATCTAGAACAGTGCTACTCAAAGACTCCCTAGGGAAATTGTTTCTGGATAGTGACAACATGAACAGCTGTCCTAGAATATAAACCAACTAAGCACACTTTAGTTCAGCTAACTTTTGTTTTTGATTTCTTTTCATAACAAGACTTTGTCCATGTGAAGGAAGTGATGCATTGATTTGCATCCTGTCACAGGCTTCTCAGACTCAACAATAGTTCTCCAATCGCACTTGGAGCAGCCTTGTTCTAACACTGATCCCTCTGCTGAGATCAGGTCAGTATATGATACATATCGTTGGAAATACAAATAGATTTGAATCTGAATTATTGTATGGAATTTTAAACATGAATAATTGATTACAGGGAATGAAATAGACATATACAGATATGCGTCATTTAGAGATAAGGACTTAGGGACTCTGTAATGAAGGGATTTCCTGATTAATTTTGAAAAACAAAATTCTTAACAGTAAAATGCTTTTGTTTTAAAAAAAGTCTTACTTTGAACTATGATGTCCAAAACCTATCACTAGAGCTCTCTGTGGAAGCAGGAGAAGGGGTGGATCTGGAGATGCAGAGTGTGGTCTGCTCACAAACCTCTTCCCCTCTGTGCTACTCCTTAAGATTCCAAAGTGGAACCAGAGGATTCTACATTTCACAGCTTGATTTGAAAACCACTGGGGTTGACAGTAAAAAATGATTCACTTTGAATTCTATGTTGACTCTTGACTTTTGCATTTTCTGATCCTGTGACCTGAAGAAATGCCACTTAAGCTTCTTGAGGCTCAGTTTTCTAATCTATAAAACTGGGACACAATAGCAATTTTAAGAAGTGCTTCTGATTATCTAGTTAGCTGATATGAGTGAATGTGCCTTGTGCAGTTTAAGGACTTGGTAAGAAAGGACCTCTCCAGTTCTCGCTACAGTCCCCTGTGCTTCAGGGAGCTCTGGCTGCAGAAACCGTGGCCTCAAAGTTGGTGCTTGAGTATCTCAAGTTCAGTCACTCCCTGAAACCTGGTTGTTCCTAGGCAAGTGAATGAGAAGAATAAAAAATAAGCACCATGTTCCAGTGAAGTGTTGTAACTATGAGCAGGGACTCACGTGTGAGGGGTCAGAGTCCATACGTGTTCACAGCAATGTCAAGGGTATCACTTAAACTTTCAGTCCCTGATTTTCACTGCAAGAGGACTAACATAAAAGAAGGTAAACTCTTTTTTTTCTTTTTTTCCTTTTAGAGATTTTATTTAGAATTCTAGACCTTTCAACAATCTTTTTGAGTCTCCTTTATGTTTTTTCTTCTCTTGATTTCTATCTCCCTTCAGTATCCTGTTTTTCCTTATTATTTGCTTCCTCACTCCACTTGTTGAACTTGTATTTGGAGGGGGATTGGTATTCATGAATGTGTATAGCATTTTTTATTTGAAACTTAGAAATTGTACACACATATTTCCTTACTTGTCATGTGTCCTTTTTGATGAAAAATGGCATTACCAAGTTTCCTTACTTCCCTCTTTCATTACCCTTTGCCCCAATCAACATTGAGTTTCAAAGGAAAAATCCCTTCAAATTTCAAAAATTGAAGATGTAACATCCTTAAGAAAACGTGAAAGAAATGACTTATCTTTTGAAGGCAATCTTCAAAGAAAAGTCGCAAAAGTGTATTTCAGTATTGACAACAATATTGAAGTAATAATTCTAAGCGTCATCATTAATTAAACACTTACTCTGTATTAAGCACTCTTCCAGGAACTCTTAATTCTCATAATACGCATATGAAGGTGATACCACTATTATCCTTGTTTTACTAATGAGCATATTAAGGCAGAGAAAGGTTGAGTAAATTTCTCAGGGTCACACAGCTAGAATATAGGGAAATAATAGGATTTAAACCTAGGCCATCTGACTCCAGAGACCTGCTTTAACAGAATACTATCTTTTTTCTTTTAATAGATCTTTATTGGAGTATAATTGCTTCACAATACTGTGTTAGTTTCTGTTCCACAACAAAGCGAATCAGCCATCTGCATACACATGTCCCCATATCCCCTCCCTCTTGAGCCTCCCTCCCACCCTCCCTATCCCACCCCTCTAGGTCATCACAAAGCACCAAGCCAATCTCCCTGTGCTATGCAACTGCTTCCCACAAGCCAACTATTTTACATTCAGTAGTGTATATATGTTGATACTGCTCTCATCTCGCCCCAGCTTTGCACTCCTACCCCATGCTACCTTGAAGTAAGTTTGTCAGATGATGAGTGCCTATTGCTCCCCTTTCCAGGATAAAGATCAAAAAGATATAGTTAAGAAGAAAGCATTTGCACTAGTCTGACTCCTTGGTAAATTTGTAGAAGAGTATATAGAATAGATGGTGTCATTTTCATCAATTCATATACTCTTGGATCCCACACAGGAGAAGGCATTAGAGGACTCAACAGATTGTTCCCTAATCATCTAAATCCATGTAGTTTCTCATGAATAAAAGTTTGTAATCTTTTCAAACTACTTAGGGATTGGCAGCTGGGTACACTATTAATTCCTTTTGGAGCTTGCCACTTAAGATGGACCTTAATGAATGTAGCATTTTATTTTTAATTAAAATACTTAGTTCAGGGAGCATTTATTAATAATTCTAACAGCAACAGATGGTCTGCTTATGTGCTGTAACAGTCTTTACCCAAAATCAGTCAAAATAATTAACAAAATGTAAATTATTAAACACTTAAATATGTATTATGTATCATTACCATTCCCATAACATATTCTAATCTTTAATGAGAAAAAACATGACAGTTAAACAATAATCTATAGAATACTGCATACCAAATGTTCAGAAAACTAGATTTTCTTGTTTTGTTATGTTAAAAATATTTGTGTTAGTAGCATTTTCTAGTATTCCTGCTGCCTAGAAGTGGAAGTAAAGCCAAAGCTAAATAAACAAAATTTTTCTTTGGTAAGAACATCATATACAGTGCTTTACGAAAGAATTGCATGTAATATTGGACAAGAACCTGAAAGTCCAGGTCTGACATTGGATTTTTTGTTGGGACTCTGGGAAATGTTCTTATCCTGTCCATTCATCTGCGGTTTGATCCAGCTGCTCTGAACCTTAGTTTCTTTAAAGGGCTTGAGAATCTTTGGCAGAAAACAGCCACTGGTGTACACAGGTTTTCTCTCTCTGTCTCCTTTACCCCTGGCTTCTCATCCCACACACTTTGTGTTGCCTCTAAAGCTACCTTTATGACTCTTCGAATGAATGGTATTGTTTTTATTTTCCTCATGTTCTTGGGTCATCAAAGTGAGATGCAGTTTTGGAATCCCATATCTTTGTGATCTTTTAACTAAATAATGATACTTAAAATTACTTTGAGAACCAGAAGACAGAAAATCAGTTCATGGTTGGTGGTTTGGCAATGCTCCAACATGCACCAATTTGGTGTAACATTTGTGATAATGTGGGTCTGTCTTAGAAATTACGGAAACCATGAGTTTCACAGCACAGATTCTGAAAACCATGCTTTGCTGTGGAAACAGTGTATGTATACACAGGGACTAAATAACCCCGTTTTAATTCAAGTAGTATTTAAGTTCAAATTTCAAAATTTAATTCAAGTATTTAAATTCAATATTTTAACTCAATTTATATTTAAATGCTATTCTTCCATTTTAATGGCAAAGGTGAAAGGTAACTTAAAGGTCATTCCAACTGTGTGACTTTGAATTTTGTCTTCTTGGACAATTTATTGAAATTTTCTAAGCCTTAGTTTCCTCACTTGTATACTTAGGATAGAAATAGTACCTACCTGATAGATTTGTTGAAACTATTAAGTGAAAATTCCTCGCCACAGTGACAGGATAGGATAAGAGACTATCTAATCTATCTTCCTTCTTTTGAAAACTGATGAAGAAACTAAGTTCCAGAAGGTTAATTGATTTTTCCTGGATCACCAAATAGTTAGAAATGCCAGAAGTAGAAATGATGTATCATGGATGCCAGGTCAGCGTTCATTTAATGACACTTATGATGTTTACTTGCTGGAAAAAGGACATTTATCTCTCAATTTTCAGGTCATAATTTGCTACTCACAGTCACATTTGTGTCCACAGGAAGAACAACATCAGTAAATTAGTTTTCGAGAGTGTAGATGCACATTTAAATTATTTGCTTTAAAATGTATCAAAAATTATTTTAAAAATATCTAATTCATAATTTTTTTCTGGTCAGTTCAAATATTTGCAAATATTTAATGGTAAATGATATTTTCATAAATTTAATTTTGCTCTTTACCTATTGTCAGTTTTTTCTTTTTAACTTAAGACTACCAAAGAATCACATAAACAGTTACTCTATGGGTTTTTTTTTTTTTTTTTTTTTTTTCCCTTACGCGGGCCTCTAACTGCTGTGGCCTCTCCCGTTGTAGAACACAGGCTCTGGATGCGCAGGCTCAGTGGCCATGGTTCACGGGCCCAGCCGCTCCGTGGCATGTGGGATCTTCCCGGACCGGGGCACGAACCCGTGTCCCCTGCATCGGCAGGCGGACTCTCAACCACTGTGCCACCAGGGAAGCCCACTCTATGGGTTTTAACATCTTAACAATTTAGTACCCAAGTGAAACAGGTTTTCTTACAGTTTGACCAAATACATAAATCAGCAAAACCAATTGTGATACTTTATTATAAATGAACAATTCTTTGAATTTTTTAGTCATTGAAAACTTTTGTTTTGCCTTCTAGCAGCTGTCTTCTACAGGAACAGCTGCTAATACTTATATATAACATTTGTCAGGTTCTTTTACAAGCCATATAAACTACAAACGCTGCTTTAAGGGAAGTTTAAAACTGTACTTATATCTATATACCAAATGGTTAAATTACTTTGAAACTTTTTGGATATATAGGTAACAATTCACCGAAGCAATTATTTTAAAATGTACTGAGCTACTTGTCTTTCATGTCTTTGTAGAATTTTCTTTTCTTTGTGAACCAAAATAATTTCTTCTATGACAGTTTAACCTAAACTGAGTTATTGAATTATGTAAATTGTTTAAAGATAAAGCATAGGCAGTTATATTTATTATCCAGTCTTTTTGACATTGGAGATTATGTACTTACCATTAAAGATGTCAATTTAGTAATGCTAATGCATTATTGGTGTACAGTGTGTTCCACCATTTTGTTCCCTTCCTTTCACCCGAGTAGAAACACCTACCGTCCCTTCAGGATGGCTGCTCCTGCCCTGGAACATAATCAGTCACTGCTTTCAAATGTCATCGGTGGAGGTCTTCAGGCTAGATAGTCCCTGCAGTGTTTGAAGGCAGCCCCTCAAACACTGCATTCCTTCTTAGGCTGCTCAGGACAGTTGCTAAGCTTTGCAAAGTGCAGGTGCAGTTGCCTTGGGGTATCTAGGGCAGCATTGTGTCTAGAGGGTTGCAGACATTAATTATCAGCCTCTTCTGCTGCACATGGTGGCAGGGAGGAGAACTGGGGATTAAGAAAGCCAGGTAGAACTTGAAGAGAAAAAATGAATTGTGCTCTCTCTGCATATTTAGCATTCTGTCAGCCTCCTGGTCAACAGATCCTGCAGAAGCCCTCTTCAAACCCCCAAGTAAAGCAAAGATGCAGATGCTCAGAGCTGGGCAATCAAAAATCTGAGAATTATCTCTAGGGTAGGAGTTTGGCTTCATTAACTACTGTCAAATACCTGCCTTCTTAAAATCTTTGTACTGCTTGAAGTTTTACATAAATGAGGCCATGGCTCTTAGGATCAGAAATAAGGAGAGGGAGAAAAGGAGGAAACTAAGATCAATATAAAGAGTTTAATCCTTTGACAGTGAAGGTCCCCTCCACCTACCATCTGATCAATTTTCTGAGAAATATTTTATGCAGTTTTCATCATTTTCTGTAGGCTAGTTTTTACCAATCTAAACATGTTTTCTAAAGTGCAAAGTGTAATTTACTTGGTTCGAATTTAATTTAATATTCGTGTTAAAATACTCATACCTAGATTTTTTTTCCTCTTGCTCTTATCCATTAATTATTTTAAAATGACTTCATCTATTCCACTAACTCTTAACATGTAGATGTTGGTCTTTTAATTTTTCCTTTTTTATCTAATCATCTCATGACCTTTTTGACCTTCATTAGTTTTAGTAACATATTTGAAAACAAATTCGGGATTCAATTTTGCTTTCAACTCATAAAGGAACTGTGTGCTACATTTAAATGGCTCTTTACCTAAGGACCTTGATGTTTCCTAGCCATTCAATCCTCATATAAGATTTTACTTAACAGTCCCAAATTTCTGCATTGACTATATATCTTGACTATATATATATATATATATATATATATATATATATATACATTTAAATATATATGTACACATTTAAATATATATATATTTATATATTTTTTTAACTGACCTTTCTCTCCCTTAAAGTGTTTTTGTTTTTTTACATTCTTCAGACTGGATTTGATTCCCTACTGTGTGAGCAGAGAGACCCTAATCTGTTTGGATGCTGAGCAAGTTCTCTGCACATAGTTGATGGTGAAGACATGCTTGTTGGGTGAAAAAATGGGTCATCGGTAAACAGGGCACTTCAATACTTTCCAATTCTAATTCAAGTCAACAGAGGAAGGTAGAGATATAAAGTTCTCTTAATATGGAATTCAGTGAGAAGAATAACAATTATTTTCCAGGAACCCTAAAATAGTGGAGGGTTTGAAAATCCTAGTTGAGCACTTAAGCCAGTTATAAAAACCTTAGATTTTCAACCAGCTTTAACAATCCTAAAGAAAGTGTGTCCCAGGAGATGAGAGTTAAGGATATTTACCAAAGCTGTTACTTTGAATTTACTGAATAAATCATTCTTCAAAAGTAGCCCGGAGATCTTTTTCTTAGCTACCAAATTTGCCTTCATTGTCTTATTGGGAACTAACTCACAGATGTGGGGATTGGCCTTGGATGGACATCATATGACTTGGTAATTTTAAGCGTGTGATTGTGCTGTCCAGTGTTAATTATGCCATATGAGAGCCTGTCTGATAGGTTCTACACAAGCCAGGGAACACTGGATCCCAATTTCATATGTTAAGGGGAGGGGGTAGCAGCAATAGAATTCCTAAGGACATAAAGGCCAAAGGTTTGCCAGTCTGGAGGGCTATGGGTATCATATTGGTGGATTTTCCAGCTTGTAGCTATCATGGGGAAAAATTAATTAAATCCCTCTCAGAACTTACACATATGTAGGGTTTAGAAGTCTGCCAAATAAAGACCTCCTGTAAAGAAAGTTGGCAACTTATAGCTTAGTAAAATCAAGGGGTACCAACCACTCAGAGATAGCACAAGCACAGGTGAAACTGGGCCATTTAGGGTCTTATATAGACCACTGCCTTCATTGTAAACTATGATAAAAAGTATCATTCTCTAATACAAATATATTCAGAAAACTCATTGTAAAGATACTGTTTGTAGCCTATAAAAGCCAGTCTCTCTCTCTCTCTCTTTTTTTTTTTTTGGCAGTACGTGGGCCTCTCACTGCTGTGGCCTCTCCCATTGCGGAGCACAGGCTCCAGACGCACAGCCTCAGCGGCCATGGCTCATGGGCCCAGCCGCTCCGCGGCATGTGGGATCTTCCCGGACTAGGGCACGAACCCGTGTCCCCTGCATCGTCAGGCGGACTCTCAACCACTGCGCCACCAGGGAAGCCCCAGTCTCTCTTTTTTATTGCTAACAAAATCTTGTTTAAGATATTGTGTCTAGAGGCCTCTTGAATTGGGTAAAAATTGAGTCTGGCCCTGGTTTTGGGTGGGTGTCTGTCCTAGTTTTGGCCTGTGAAATATAAGAGGATGTTCACTAGAGGCTCCTGGGAAGGTTTATCTTCACTGATAAATCTTTTTTATCACCTGAGTATTGGGATGGTTTGTTATATACTAACAGATAACCGGAATAGGGACCGATAATAAATAAAAGAATGTTATATCCCTGGCAAAATATTTCTACAATTTTGAGAAAACTTGAAAAGGGAAAATACTTAAATTCAGTTGGAAAGGTCAATTTTGGTCTATCATCTGGTTCTCTTTATATATGAATTCATTCAAAAGAAACACCATATATCTACACTACATGGATGAAAGGCTGTTCAACATGTGTTGATGGGATGTGCAGAGCCCCAGTTTATCTCTTGTCTATGTCCAGTGGATTTAGACAGGTTTGCCTCCTGATTTTAGAATATTCCTTCTTTCTGTAGTTCTAATCAGTGATGCAACCAGCAACTTGAACATCACTATAAAGATTTCCTTTTCCTCCTCCAGAAAGTTCTTGCCCTTGAGCAGGATTCAGTAGAAGCCTGCAATATTTGAAGCAGTCACCTAGCAGTTGTTTAATGTGGATGACTATGCCCTGCAGGCATATACAGAAGGAGATGGAGCAGGTTGTCAATTATTTCTGCACTCAGGGCTATGGACTAACAATATGCTTGAGTGAGGCAGAGGTTACACATCAGCTGCAACCCCACAGGCAATCCAAATCTGCCATTAGTGGTGAGGAAATGAGAGTTTCAACAAGGTTGGGTTTCCTTGGTAGTGAGTTCCTAGTGAGGCAAACTTGGACCAGGATATAACAGCTCTTGTTAAGTCAGTGCATCAGCTAGAAAATGAACAGGGTAAGGTATGGCAGCAGCATGTCATCAAATTATAGTTCAAATTCCAAGGTCTATGTGTTGTCAGGCCTTTACGACTCTGACACCTGCATCTTACTGACAGCACATGCAATCTGAGATTTCTTGCACCTGTTGCTTTCCTTGGAACAAAAATGTGGCATAAATTTACCTTATTGCAAATCCATAATACTGCCATTTTGTGAGGTTTAAACCATGGAAATACAGAATGGAGTGATTAGGGCATCTAATGAGAAGTCCCAGGATCAGACTTTGGTGATTAGGGTAGTCAATGGTGAACACATTTTTTTTTTAGTTATAGAATGAGGTGGTGAAGACATCAGTCATAGATGTTCTGTGGGAACTGCTGGTAGCAGGGACACTCATCTAAGAAATTTTGAGGTTAAATTAGTTCCAGGGCAACAAATAACAAAGCAGTCCACAAGGCAAAAGCCATTTTTCATAAAAATCATTCATTTATCTAATCAAATGAAATCTCCTCTTCACTGAGAATGTTGTGCTCCTCTACAGCAGGCTATGGGGTGGTCTGTCCTGTTATTCAGGTGTTTCTTCTGATCCTTCCCATGTCAGATGCAGAAAAATTAGGGATATTTTGTGGATAGATCTGATGAAGTGATAAATACAGGTCTTTCTACTTTTAGATCTTCTGAACTATTTATCATTCCTCCCCTTCTTGACTTTGAACTTGGGTTTGGGCTCTTAGCCATGGTCCTACCAAGGTTTTAACTTCTTTGTCACTCCTTTCTCTCTACCTCTTCTGCCCTTTTCCTTAGTATCCTTAAAGCAAATTTTAACTAACTTTGGAATTTGGGAAGTAGATGAGAGGAAACTGTCCCTGACAGATTGCTTTTCTTCCGAATTTCTCATTTGGAGGACCATGGAACAAAAAGTAATTAAGGAAACAAAATCACAAAAATACATTAAAACATTGTTTTCCTGCTTTATTAAATATAGGGGTGCTGGGCTGCACCCCGCAGGCCTGCAAGCTTTATAATTGCACAGCCTTGAGTCCAAAGAAAGAGCCCAGAGACAGTGACAAAGACATCAATGGTTTATTGGATAGGAGATCTTACATGTCTGAAGCAAAAGGTCCTGGAGTGACACCCCACTGTGTACAGCAGAAGGCTGACAGGACAAGGCAACAAACTTCCCTGTTGCGGGGAGAAAGAGTCTGCCATTTATAGGGGGAATTGATGTCAGGTGAGCTCACCAGTTACAAGGGAAACCAACAACAGGGGCATGTCCCTCATAGCCCTCAGGTTTAGGACCATGATGAGGGCAAATGTTTCCCTGTAATAAACTAGCAGGTGGAGCCTTTCTGGCCTAAGGATAAGAATAATCACTAGCTGGGGCAGGGGCCAAGCATGTTCATGTGAATGTGAATAGGGTGTAGGTGGAGCAGGGACTGGTTGAGCAGGGGATGTACAAAGAGCAAGAGAAGAGCCATCTTGAGTGGCCTGACCATACAGGTGGTAAATCCACTTTTGGTTTTGAGTCTTTTAATCTTTTATCTACATTCTCACTATTTTCCTTTATGTCTGTTTCCTATTTCTTTTTTTTTAGATGGTGGGGGTGGGAGTTTATTAATTAATTAATTAATTTTTGCTGTATTGGGTCTTCGTTTCTGTGCGAGGGCTTTCTCTAGTTGCGGCAAGGGGGGGCCACTCTTCATCGCGGTGCGCGGGTCTCTCACTATCGCGGCCCCTCCCTCTGCGGAGCACAGGCTCCAGACGCGCAGGCTCAGTACCTGTGGCTCACGGGCCCAGTCGCTCCACGGCATGCGGGATTCCCCCAGACCAGGGCTCGAACCCATGTCCCCTGCACTAGCAGGCAGAATCTCAACCACTGCGCCACCAGGGAAGCCCCTGTTTCCTATTTCTGAATAAGGACCTAACTGACTCATACTCTGTGGGGTGTGTATTAGTCAGGATTCTCCAGAAAAATAGAACCAACAGGAGATATAGAGAGATAGATATCTATTTACCTACTTACCTGGAAAGAGATTTATTATAATGCATTGGGCGCCACGATTATGAAGGTTTACAAGTCCCATGGACTGACATCTGTAAGCTGGAGACTCAGGAAAGTTGGTGGTGTAGTTCAGTTTCAGGGCCTGAGAGCTAGAGAACTGTTGGGTAGATTCCAGTAGGACTATGGAGGCTTGAGCACCAGCAGCACTGAGGATAGGGGAAGATCAATTTCTCAGCTTAACAGTCAGGCAGAGTGAATTCACCCTTCCTCTGGCTTTTTGTTCTATTCAGGCGCTACATCGATGAGGGCCATCTGCTTTACTCAGATAACCAATTCAAATGGTAATCTCTTCAAGAAACATGCTCACAGACATACCAAAAATAATCTTTAACCAAATATCTAGACATCCCATGGCCCAGTTAACACATAAAATTAAACGTCACAGGGTGTGGCTGAGTCTTGTTCCCTGTCACTTAGCTTTGTTCTTCACTATTAATCAGAAAACTAAATCAGTAAACATTTTGACCTTTTTTTGTTTTTTTTGGTAGAGGACTCTGATGGTCAGTTTTATGTGTCACCTTGAGTACGCTACAGTCCAGTCTGTAGTTATTTAATCAAATAATTAATCAAGATATTAGTGTGAAAGTATTTTGTAGATGTGATTGAAGCCCATAATTAGTTGACTTTAAGTAAGGAAGATTATCAAGGACTGGGTAGGCCTGATTGAATCAGGTGAAAGGTCTTAAGAGCAGAACTGAGGCCTGATTGAATCAGGTGAAACGTCTTAAGAGCAGAACTGAGGCCTGATTGAATCGGGTGAAAGGTCTTAGAGCAGAACTGATGCTTCCCTGAAGAAGAAGAAATTCGACCTGTGAACAAACAGCTTCTGTTTGTGCTTGAGAGTTTCCAGCCTGTCCTTCCTGAGGACCTGCCCTCCAGATTTCAGAGTTGCCTCGCCAGTCGCCACAATCATGTAAGTCAATTCCTTTCAACAAATCTCTTAATATATAGCTCCTGCTGGTTCTGTTTCTCTGGTTGAACGCTGACCGGTACAGGGAAAAAGGAGTTGATGGGTGACGATGGTGTTGTCTTCCTGTGAAAAAATGTTTGTGTCTTAAATGCCTTCAAGCAGGCTTTGGGTGTTGGCCTTGTAGGTTATGCGCTGTACGATTCTCAGTAGTGCCATTCATATATATTATGCTGTAAATGCCACTTCCTGGGGGTTTTCAGTGTGATAGCCTTGGATTCAGTGCTTTCTATGAAGTGGTGAAAATGTGGGAATTTGAATCACTATAAATGTCAGTTCTCTTGGGCTTTAGACACTTGATGCTGGTTGGATGCTCCTCCACCTCTGCATGAAAGCAGCCCACGAGTCACCCAGGTCTGAGGGAATATTATTGAATCTACCCGTTGGAGAAACTGTAGCAGATAAAGGATGGGCCTTGCTTGTAAAGAATTGTTGTCATTGAGGTTACATAGTTGTGTTCCTAAAAGCGTGATATCTTTCAGATAGAGGCCCTAGAGTATGGAAGAGGGGTACTGGAAATTGGGTTTCTAATTCTGGCATTGGAATATAGCATAAGTGAGGTTGTACTGAAGGATTGGTGGTCTGATCACAAATCTAACCATTGCCAAGGAGCCTTGTACTTTCCAGAGCCTCTGAGAGTTACTGTTCCCTTAGAGTTGAAGCACTGCGTTTACTGAGTAGAATATAAGACTGTTTATCCAACAATTTCCTTGTATTTGCAACTTTTTCTTTTCCTATATTTCTTCCTCACTTTCTGATTTTTGTAGTTTCACGTAAATGATTCAGCAAAGAACTCACAATTCTGATAAATTATTCTGATAAAAATGGGATCGATTGGCTTGTTTTAAAGTTTCTATATCTTTGTCAGGTCATCAAAGGAAGTTTTAGTTAAGATGTTTAAATAATACATCAGAGTACCCAATAACATAACATAATCTGGAAGCACTGAACTAGTCAAAATAGCTGTAGAAAAATATCTAGCTTTTACATTCTACCAACAAATGTCAGTGTTGCAGTGTCAGATCACCCAGCACCACATGTGACCCCATGGTATGCTGTCTTTTTAAAAAGCATGCTCTGTTTCACTATCCCCAGTCCTTTTCTCCATCTGCCTGCTGACCCATGTGGCTGTCTTAACATCCCCCTCAGTGGAAGCCTCATACCTGCTTGGCCAGCAGAAAGTAACACGATGACAGCAGTTTCTATGGGACTGCAGAGGAGGGGATGGGAAACCTTGGATGCCCTGTCTTTTTCTGGACAGCTAAAATTAAGATAGAGGACAGCTCCGGGAAAAGCCATGCCCTGGAATTTTCAATTGGTGCACAGCAGTTTAGAGAGTGGGTGAATTAATGGGCAATCTCTTTCAGGGCAGTTTCCCTTCTGGAAGAAGGGGCAATTTGTTTTAGGGTCACATGCTGGGCAACTATCTGCATAAGAAACCCAAATAGTTTCTGAGCACAAGCGATTCACTGATTCACCGTGGAATCTTGAGCGCATTTTCTCAGGAAGTTGAGTTTGCAATGAATCAGTCTGTCAACAAACTGATCAAGATTGTGTTCACCCTAGTAGTCACCGAAAGTGTGTTCTGGGGGGTAATTGCTTCCTTTGAGAGTATACGAGGTTATTTATGGGCTAATTTTCATCTGCATTTCTTCCACTTTCCTGACATGACATTTAACTAGTGTAATTTCTTCAAAAGATCATGTAGGCAGTTGTTAAGAGAACCCAGTGCCTGTTTACTGAATTATCTATCACCTGAAACAAAATAACATTTTTTTAAAAAGCAGCAAAAATTTTAGTTTTATCTCTCTCTCATCCCACCTCCCCAAAATGATCTTTGCTTTACATTAAGTGGAGAGTGAGAGAAATAATTTTCTAATAAAAAAAGGAAATCAATCATCTTTTGAAAATCAGCTTAGGCTCAGCGGACTCTAATTATTGAGTACATATGACTGCCAAAAAAACATCTGGGGGAGTATCACTGATGTAATTAAATGCATTGATAGTTTTTGAAAATAATTAAATAGCCACATAATTTATCTGATATACACGTGTTATGAACCAAACTTGGGTCGGCTTGCCCACACGCAATAAAGCCAATCCACTGACACTGGGTTGTGGTGAAGGAAAGTGAGGTTTTTATTGCAGGGCACCAGGCAAGGGGTCCAGGCAGCTAGTGCTTAAAAGGCTTGAACTCCCTGAAGGCTTTCAGGGAAAGGTTTTTAAAAACAGGGTGAGGGGCTTCCCCGGTGGCGCAGTGGTTGGGAGTCCGCCTGCCGATTCAGGGGACGCGGGTTCGTGTCCCACTCCGGGAGGATCCCACATGCCGCGGAGCGGCTGGGTCCGTGGGCCAGGGCCGCTGGGCCTGCGCGTCCGGAGCCTGTGTTCCGCGGCGGGAGAGGCCGCAGCGGTGGGAGTCCCGCGTGCCGCAAAAAAAAAACAAACAAAAAAACAACAACAGGGTGAGGGGGCTTCCCTGGTGGTTCAGTGGTTAAGAATCTGCCAGCCAATGCAGGGGACATGGGTTCGAGCCCTGGTCCAGGAAGATCCCACGTGCCACGGAGCAACTAAGTCCGTGCACCACAACTACAGAGCCCGAGTGCCACAGTTACTGAAGCCCGCGTGCCTAGAGCCCGTGCTCTGCAACAGGAGCCACTGCAATGAGAAGCCCCCGCACCGCAACTAGAGAAAGCCCACGCGCAGCGACGAAGACCCAACGCAGCCAAACATAAATAAATAAATTAATTAAAAACACAACACAAAACAGGGTGAGGGAAGGGGGTTGTGGGGTGTGTGATCACCACGTGGACATTCTGATTCGTTGATGGTGAGGTAATTGGAAGTCAGTATCATTAACCTTCTGATTCCAACTGGCCTGGGGTCTACGTGTTGTGGGCAGCATACAGTTAACTTCTTCCACCTGGTGGGAGTTTCAGTATCTGCAAAACAGCTCAGAATATAATCTATAGCCCTTCAGGAGGAGGTAAATGTCCTTGACTTTGTTTAATGGCAAAACTATTGTTATTTTGTCTGGCTTGACTGTTTTACTTTGTTTCTGATTTTCTCACTTCTCTGATTAAATTTTTTTTTTTTTTTTGGTACGCGGGCCTCTCACTGTTGTGGCCTCTCCCGTTGCAGAGCACAGACTCCAGACACGCAGGCTCTGCGGCCATGGCTCATTGGCCCAGCCGCTCCGCGTCATGTGGCATCTTCCGAGACCGGGGCACGAACCCGTGTCCCCTGCATTGGCAGGTGGACTCCCAACCACTGCGCCACCAGGGAAGCCCTTTTTTAAAAATTTTATTTATTTTTGGCTATGTTGGGTCTTCCTTGCGGTGCGCGGGCTTCTCATTGCGGTGGCTTCTCTTGTTACAGAGCATGGGCTCTAGGTGCACGGGCTTCAGTAGTTGTGGCACGTGGGCTCAGTAGTTGTGGCTCTTGGGCTCTAGAGTGCAGCCTCAGTAGCTGTGGTGCACGGGCTTAATTGCTCTGCAGCATGTGTGATCTCCCTGGACCAGGGCTCGAACCCGTGTCCCCTGCATTAGCAGGCGGATTCTTAACCACTGTGCCACCAGGGAAGTCCTCTGATTAAATTTTTTTTGATGAAAGTTTTTCTACAGACAAAAGGCAGACAGAGGACATTGGGGGTGGGGTAGGGGCTCTGTTCTGGGAAGGCCCCACAGGCCCTGCTCAGTTACACACGTTTAAGGCTAAATTGTATTAAAGTCAGTAGACATTTCCCACAAACATACATGTGGCTGCCGAATTTTATTTTGAGGTTTGAAATTTATTAGAACCCCAGATTGACATCAAAAGTCTCCTGTGTGGTAAGAGCAAAGTTTGTCTTAAAGCTCTGTGAACTGAAATCATCAAGTTTCACGTAGCTTTAAAATTTTACACAGTAACGCTTGTGGTAAGATGAAAGCTGTGTTCCGTGACAGCCTCTGTGGCATTGTGTCTCCAGTGCTCCACTTCTAACATTTCAGCTTGGTAACTTCTGTGCCTCTGTAGGGAACTCAGGAAATCTGCCTGATGGAACACTTTAGGAGGCCCAGCTCCAGGTTAACTGATCAGAAAATGCTTATAGATCTTGCCAAGGTATCAATTAACTTTTGAAATGCTCATTCTGTCAAAAAAGAAATTGTCATAATAATAGAGAAGACAGTTCGTCTATGTTCCTGTCTCAGAAAGTTTATTTGTTCACTGATGACCCGAAGACCATTCCTAAAAAATGGAGCTGGTCAAAGGCAATCAAGGGCACCTCATTATTTGGGGGGGAATTCAAACTTTAAGGCAGCTGACTACTCTGTTCAATAATAGCAATCTTTTTAATCACAGTTAGGTCGATAGTGAAATATTTATTGCAGTGTTTCCAGAATGATTTGAAGCCAGCTCTTTGGAGAGCATTGGTAATCTCAGGGTAATCTGAGGCATCCTTATGTGAGGTGTCAGTGTGCCACACTGAACAATGCCTCTGATACGCATCTGTGGATCATAAATAATAAAAAGCTGTTTTAAAGGTTTCATAGCCCCAACATAAAATTACCTCTCACTAAAAGCAGAACAGGGCAGCACTCAGTGGGGGGGGGGGAAGAAGAATGTGATTTTAGAATATCAGCAGTGAAGATCAGAACATGGTAAAAGCCCAATTATATCGAATTTGAAGGACCTTTAAAACTTTTTTTTGTAAAAAGTAGTTTTTTTTTTTTTTTGCAGTGTGTGCTGTAACTTTTGCTCTGACTTTTGTTAGTGAGCCTTTTATTGTATCTTTCCCCCATATTACTAAATGTGCTTCAGTTCTTCCGGGACAGGGATTATGGGCTTTTATAAATCTAGCTGATCTCATCCAGTGAATTTATTAAAAATTAAATTTTTAGAAAGATGTATTGTAAAAAAAAGTGATGGGTCAGTTTTGGTGAAAATTCTATTTAAATTATTGATGAGTCTTCAAAGAAACAAGCTTAATAGCCTATTATGAGGCATATTTGAATGAAAAGACAGAAACAGTTACGCACGGAAATTGTCTAGCAGCACTTCACAGACAATTGCACAAATTATCCAAAAGCAACCGTGACATGAGCTCCATTCCATTTATAATATGACATAGATGATATGGCCCACTTCTTACAGGGCCATATGTCAATTATTTTAAATAGAAAACTTTAACAAATGCACTCAATTAAAGCCCAGTTTTAATCAGTTGCAACCTGGCCAAGGTGATGTCACTATTTAAAGTAGCAAAAACCTTCCTTCAAACAATTATGGGACTTGAAAAGATCACATGCATGGGATGAAACTATAATTCTAAAACACTAAAGGTGCTTCTGCAGAAATATCTAGTGGCAAACCTGTCTTAAACAACATATAATTGTGAAGAAAAAAACTTTAGTGGGCTCTGACATGTTACCAATGGGCCATTTAGAAATGGCTTCTAGTAAGTTTTTAAATGTCATTTTTAAAACTCAAGATTCTAGACTGTGACAAATTATTGTATAGAATTATTGTGTTTTATATGTCCCTGATCAGTAAGATTAATGGTTTATAGCTGGTAGAACTTCAAGATATAAATTTCTCATGGAAGGAATGCATTATGGCTTTGAATTAATTCAAAAAAATGATAGGTGGTAATACTGGTATGTTCACATAAATCTAAATTAATTTCATATACTTACAGTAAAACATGGTTGCAAATACCTGCCAGGTGTTTAAAGCTCTGCATATCACATATTAACTGAATTAATTCAATGAGTCATTTGGAGGATATGTAAAAAATCTTCAGAATGAAACAAGAATCCTCCATGTGTGCATAACACAATGTTTTACAAATAAAGGTGTCAGTCAGGTTTTAAGAAGGATACTAATGATACTTTCATAATTTAATGGTTCTTCTTGATTGGCTTTTCATTTGTAATACACATATCACAAAGATATGAGGGTCAGAATTACATGATGCTGCAAGAAGCATACTACAGTTTATCAAGGTATATGTGAATGTGTGCATGTGTGTACATAATTACATGTGTATGTATGTTTAATTTAGTATTCAATATCAGATTCATATTTATTTGCCATGCTCTGGTGCAACGGCCTGATTATTTATGGGTCATTGCACTGGTGTCTGCTCTGATTTAATTACCCTAATAGATATCAAATATTTTTAATATAATTCTATGTAAAACAAGATGATCAAGTGTTGATAAGCAGCAATGCTTAATACTCTAATACATTTTACTGTTCATGTAAAATTTCATTATTAACCCAAGTAATGAAGATTTGGGGAAATAGGTTTATAAGCACTAGATAAAACAGGGGGATCATTTAGCTAAATGAATAGAAGGCTTAGAGTTGAAAGTATTTAATGTTCAAAGTATGATAAACAGAAGCTGGATATATACACATTACAATAGGTCGAAAAGAAATTGGTATAACTGTCAGTAGTAGTGAGGAATTATATAGTGTACCCTTGTTGAACCTAGAGGTTGCTTTCAACCTGAAAAGTTCTGTGTTTGGTGAAAAAACACAATTCAAAATATCAATGTCTTTGAGAAAATAAAGAGTTAAAGATCACATTTGAAAATCTATCTTTTTGTAAAGTTTTTGAACTGGACGTATATAGCTTAAAATTTAATGTCTTTAACATTTGCATTCTCCTTTATTTGGTTTTCACAAGAAGCAAACTGTTTAAATAATGTCTAGTTAAAATGAAAAATTCTGGCTTTTTTTTCAATGTCTAGCCATTCCTGCCTGTCCGTCAGTCTATCTATCTATATCTATCTATCTATCTAATCTATCATCTATTGAATGAGAATACATTGATCTCTTCTCTGGCACAAGTCCCTGCTTTCTACAAGTACTAATCACTGATCGCTGTAATATTTTGGTGTTTAAAAGGATTATATTGAACGCAAATAATTTTTAAAGGAATCAAATATTTAAAATGTCAGTACATAAGTATAAGACAAGTTGCTTTTTAAACCATAGTTGTTGGAGGTTAAGCGTAACTCAACTCCACCCCCATCTTAATTTTTTTCTTTAGTTATTTAAACTACAAATTAATGAGGCAAAGAAGGAGATATGATGGTTTAATTGCTTGCTTCTGCTGTGTGCCATACAAAACTTTGGTAAAAATTAGTTGTTCTTTCTTACATTTCATGTTCTTAAATAGATGTTTACTATCTTTTTCCTAAATTTACCATTCTGGTGCCATCTTGAAAAATATAAAAAGAAAAAAAAATGCAGTGTTGAGAAATAATTCTATTGTGGGTGACTAAATGCTGACTCTGTACTGGAGGGTATTTACTCCCTGTCTTAGCTTTTTGATTACAGGCTGCCACAGATTACACTTTATAATAGATTTTGTGATATTGGGTTGAACTAGTAATCTAATATAAACTAATTTGTTACTGGATAACAGATATTGGAAGGCTAATTTTACTAATGTTTTAAAATTGTATGATAAATGAAAATTTCCAGATGTCTATAGTTATTAAGATGTTTTATAAAATTATTTTGCTGATGTGTTTATACATAGGAAAAGTGGTATATTTTATTCAGTGTACCAATCTAGTTGCTTAGAAATTTACCCCAACCCTCTTTCTCTCTGAACGTAACCTGGTGAAACTTTTTCTCCTTTATAGTTATTTCAACTCAACTAAATAAGTTTCTAGATTGACATGGAACATTAGGAAATCAAAAAGAAGATGAAGTTTCACAGTCAGTATTTGATTTGATATTCCTTTAAATTTAAATCATGACCCAGCTGAATCCCTGAAAGAGGCTGTTTTTTTTTTCATCCCAAGTTGCCTTCTATTGAGTTGCTCTGTGAACTGACTTCAGAAGTATCTGGGAACACAGAGGCAGGTGCAGAAATGGCTTAGAGATCGAGGTGGAGGCTGGGATCAAGTTCTTCTTAGGCTCCTCTGTGAGCAATGGGAAATAGTGTTTCCATAGTAATTAAAATCTCTACCTGTGGAAAGGGAACATAATGAGTTGTCATTTCTACTCACTTCATGAAATTTCTCCAATCAGCTACTTTCTTAGTGAAAGAATCTGGCCTTCTGATTTATTCAAAATAGAAGACAGGATGTCAGTTTATGTGCCAACAATAGGTCTCCAAACCTGTATCTTCTTTAAAAAGCCAATTTAGATTGTGACTACTATGTAACACATTTGAGTTAGGCTCAGAGTTAGAAGAATGAAAAACTAAAGAAACCAACTCTAATTGATTTTATAAGTAATCATACATCTAAACATCAACCATCTTTCTCTCCTTTAGGAAATGACTGCTTAATTTGTCCCCCTTTCTGTGCTGTTTTCTCTAAGAGATCTCTCTGAAATTATATTTTCACGTAAAGCTCACAGCACACTTTAATTTCCAAGAGCCATGCAGAGATTTCATATATTTTCAATTGTGTAATATCCTCTCTGTAAAGCACTTTGATGTCTAAAATTTGGACCTCAGGGAAGTTAAGATATCACCCATCAGCATTCTTGAGGACACAGAGGAGGCTGTGAGGGGTTAATCTCAATCACTAGGACCAGTAATCCTACACTTGGACAGACTTAAATTGAATTTTAGCCATCTGTATACATGTTCAGCTTTGAGAGGAAGTTTTGTGGTTTTTGTTTTTGTTTTAACCACATGGGGGATGTAGGCAAAGAGAGTGGCTGAAATGGAACCCATTGCATCAAATGGCTTGTGCGCTGATTGAATTTAAAATTGGACTTTATTCCCTGATCTTTGCTTCACAGATGTGCGAAGGGGGAGGCAGGTGTCTTGTAAATAATAAATGTGAATCAGCTACAAAACATGGAATGGGGGGAATAAAAACTTCACTGTTCATTAAAAAACAAAACAAAACAAAACAAAAAGAAGATGAAGAATAGGAGTCTGTGTAACATAAACAGTCTTGGCAGTTTCCAGAAATCAGCTTTTGCACAATGAATCCAAATATCAAGATGCTTCTGTGTTTCTAGCTTTCACTAAATTTTAACAAGAGGGTTGGGATAACTTCATTTGAAAAACGACACTAGCATCTCTAAAAAACGTTTTCCCTTTATTTACCAAGACTTCTTTTTTAAAAAATAGAAATAAAATACCTATCTTCCAAAAGATTCTTTGGCAAATAGGATAAATTTGTAGTGTGACAGAGGGAAAAATGTTTACAATGTGCCTTACCAGTCATGTCCCACTTAAACATTTGCAATGCAAGTTCCATCCATACTTTGAGAACATTTTAGTTAACTTAAATGATTAACTCAAATTGCATTATTTTAGAGAGAAAGAGATAAGGCAGCCAACCTCAGCCTCAGTAGGACAAGGCATCATTCTGTTGCAGTGTAGCAGAACCAAACATGCTATTTTCAGTATGTGTTAAGAGTTTCCTTATTTTGGTTTTTCCATCAAAATCATACACTAAAATTTGATATTCTCCTTTCAAATAAAGGAAATTCCCTGTTGTCTTGAAGAAAGTTGTTCTTAGCCATCTTGAATTTAAAGAGGAAAACTCCAACAGCTGTCAACAAATAAGAAACACACTGTTTACTTAAAAATTCTCTCTTGGGTATTGTCCAAGAGACTCAAGGGACCCAGGGAAATAGAATACTTTAAGAGAAACAAAAACATACTTCAGAGAGAGATGTATTGAATTTCTTCCTGAATGTTTTTATGTCTAGCCTCTGTTGAAATAGGGAATGGGGATTTTTTTTTTCCTTTTTTTTTTTTTTTTTTTTGCGGTACGTGGGCCTCTCACTGCTGTGGCCTCTCCCGTTGCGGAGCACAGGCTCCGGACGGGCAGGCTCAGCGGCCATGGCTCACGGGCCCAGCCGCTCCGCGGCATGTGGGATCTTCCCGGATCGGGGCACGAACCCGCGTCCCCTGTATCGGCAGGCGGGCTCTCAACCGCTGCGCCACCAGGGAAGCCCAGGAATAGGGATTTTAACAGCCTGTTTCTTATTTTCATGGTGGATCTTGGTTGCATACCCTTCAAATGATAAAATGACAGGAACACTGGGCATTCTATTTGATTGGAAAAAAAAAAAGAAAATGAAAAAACTAAAAGCATAGGGTTGATGGGGAAATATCTTAACTAGAAACTAAGTTCCCAGTAAGAGTACATCAGGTAGGATCCAGGTCCAAAGACAACCAGGTACTATATGTCCTGTGATTTAGTTTGTTGGCTAGACAACAAATTATTGAGTATATACTGTATGCTGTGATGCTGCAGAGGAGCATAGATTTAAATGATGAAGGAAGGAGCAAGAAATGATCTTGGAAAAGGAACTAGGGATTCTAATGATGAACAGTAATAATATCAGAAAAAGTGAAGCTAAGATATTCCCCAGAACTGTTATACAAAATAAGTAAATAAGTATCTTTGATACTTATTTGATAATAATTTTATCAGATCATACAAGCAACATATTTATTATAGAAAACCAAAAAAGAAAAATAGAATATAGACACACAGATAACCATTATAAATGTCTTAGTATGTTTTCTTTTATTCTCATTTCTGTGTGTGTTTGGATGAATAAAATAAAAAAGATTGCTTCTCCTCTATCCTTCTTTGTCATGTTATCCCATACCACCACTCAGATGGCAGGGTTAGCTTTAAATACCCCCTGCCCCGAATATGAGGTTATATACACCCTAAAAATATTATGTTAACTGAAGTGCAAAATGGAATTTGAAATGTATTATAATCTTGAGAACAAAGCTTTTATTTGCAAGTACCAGGGTTTGATAAGACAGAATAGGATTCCTAGGTTTCAAGAAGGCAGAGTCTGGAAGACATAAAGTGAGAGTTTATTAAATAAACTATAGAGTAGTTCCCTTAAGAGCTCTTTCCTTTCCAATATGATATAAGTACAGCTAATTGGAAGGGGACAGGATATCTCAGAGCATGACAACAGAGCAAACGATATTGCTACTGTCCTCTTCTAGCATTAAAACTCTGGATATGAGTGTGGGGGGACCCTGAGCAGAAGGCTTGCCAGGGTAGAGTTATGAGTGCTGCAGGGCCATGAGAGTTTTCATATACAACCCAGTACCTAATGCCATATGAGACATGGCAGGTGAGAGGTCTGTATAGAAAGTCTTGAGAACTCCAGGGAAAACAACTGAAGCTCCCTGAGACTCAGGTTAGAAAGGGATTAGAAAAGTCTAAGGGGTCAGTCAACTAGTAGTGGAATGCAATTATGATTTGGCAGACTCACAGTAAAAGGGTTTTGAGTTCAGAAGCTGTGATGGGGCCATGGACAGTTTCAGTAGAATGAAAATTATATGTGTGGCATTTCAATACTATCATTTATTTACTGAAGTGCTAATGTTAGACATTTTAGATTTGTTTTTAATTTTACCTACAATAAATACACATTGTATTTATATTTTAGTGTGTCTTGTACATATATTTTAGTGTCTCACTGATGAGTTTATAATGATAAATTCCTAAAAGTGCAGTTACTTGATCAAGAAATATGATGATTTCACAGATTATAAATTTTCTTTCAGAATAAACATACCAATTTTTTCTCCAATTGACATTGCCTAACAGTTTCTATGTCCTTTGTCCTAACACAGGACAATAGCAGTTAAAATTATTTAGCAATTTGAAAGGCCAAGACATGACAGTCTCTTTGATTGCTAAAAGATGCTAAAGCCTGTAAAGTCATGGTTAATAAAATGTTGGGAGAAATCTCTGAGAACACATGACTGCTAGTTGACCTTCTAACTGGATCCGGACCATAGGAGACACCCCACTCCCTCCCCTGCCCTTGGAATGTGTATTCCACTTGGCTTTCCTTTCCCAGAAGCTGTCCCAAGGATACAGCCTTGAGATAATAATGTGGTGTTGAAACTGTCTGGATGGTTTACACGACTGAATACAGTTAAGGCCTCTACATAAACTTTTAAGATTTTGTGAGTGGGTGTGGATATCTACTTATCTCACAACTGCCCAAGACAAGCCTCACAGATAAGTTCCTTGCTTATTAAACCTGCCACCTGCCAGTCTGGAGTGACCTGCTCTTTCTTCCATCTAACTCTGCCTTCCACATTTGGGGGCCTATTTCAGATTAAACCTGGGAAGCTCCCAAGGAGGTAGCAAACCAACAAATGTTACAGATTTTCTAAAGTTTTCTTCTGGTTCTTGAAGTAAAACAAAATTATCTCCTAGGGAAGTGTTTGTTTTGCTTCTCAGGTTAGCTCTGTTCATGTGTCTGAGTCAGCCTCTGTTTGCTTATACATAATAGAACAGGGGAGGCCTATGTTCAGAAATGGAGTTAAAATAAATTAGCTCCAAGACTATGTGAGTCCCTGTTCAAACATGTCCATGATGAAAGGAGAAGAGAAAGTTGAGATCTGTTGTAGTCTTAATTTGCAACACTAAAGGTCTAGTTGCCTGAGGGAAGCAAAGGGGGAGCTTCAGCTGTATGTGTCTGTCTGGAAGGGATCTTCATTGCTGTTCTGAAGATTTCCTTTTTCTTTTTGTTGCAGTAGACTGAAGTTAGTTACAGGACTGTGCCCCCTTTTCTAATTGGCATTTTGATGATAAAGGGAGAAAATTTACCACACAGACTAAGACTCCCAGTTGAACCAGAAGTTAGGATACATGTATTAAGCCTTTTCCTTCAGAGGATTTTCTGGTTTATATTCCCATCAGCAATGCATGAAAGTGTCTTTTTATGTACACTCTTACATATTCCAGTGTGCATTATGAGAGGCAAAAATTCTATGTCATAGTTCTGTAAATATGGATTTCACTGAATGGAGGTAGTTAATATCTCATATGGTTTTTATTATATTTTTTTCATATTTGTTATCCTATATGAAAGATACATAACATTTACCTCCAAACTTAGCAGCTTAAAACAACAAACATTTATGCTCTCAGATTTCCTGTGGGTAAGGAATTCAGAGGTAGCTTCACTGGGTGGTTCTGGATCAAGAACTCTCAAGATGGTGTAGTCAAGATGCTGCCTGGGAAGAAAGTATATTCTGTTGTTTTTGCATGGAATGTCCTATAGATATCAATTAAGTCCATATTGTTTAATATATCCTTTAAAGCTTGTGTTTCCTTATTTATTTTCATTTTGGATGATCTGTCCATTGATGAAGGTGGGGTGTTAAAGTCCCCTACTATGATTGTATTACTGTCGATTTCCCCTTTTATGGCTGTTAGTATTTGCCTTATGTACTGAGGTGCTCCTATGTTGTGCGCATAAATATTTACAATTGTTATATCTTCTTCTTGGATTGATCCCTTGATCATTATGTAGTGTCCTTCTTTGTCTCTGTAATACTCTTTGTTTTAAAGTCTATTTTTTCTGATAAGAGAATTGCTACTCCAGCTTTCTTTTGATTTCCATTTGCATGGAATATCTTTTTCCATCCCCTCACTTTCAGTGTGTATGTGTCCCTAGGTCTGAAGTGGGTCTCCTGTAGACAGCATATATATGGGTCTTGTTTTGTATCCATTCAGCCAGTCTATATCTTTTGGTTGGAGCATTTAATCCATTTACATTTAAGATAATTATCGATATGTATGTTCCTATTACCATTTTCTTAATTGTTTTGGGTTTGTTATTGATCACATCTTGGGTCACAAGTTAAGCCTTGGTAAATTTAAGAAAATTGAAATCGTATCAAGTATCTTTTCTGACCACAACACTATGAGAATAGATATCAATTACAGGAAAAAATCTGTTAAAAATACAAACACATGGAGGCTAAACAATACACTACTTAATAACCAAGAGATCACTGAAGAAATCAAAGAGGAAATAAAAAAATACCTAGAAACAAATGACAGTGAAAACATGATGACCCAAAACCTATGGGATGTAGCAAAAGCAGTTCTAAGAGGGAAGTTTATAGCAATACATTCCTACCTTAAAAAACAAAAACCATCACAAATAAACAACCTAACCCTACACCTAAAGCAATTAGAGAAAGAAGAACAAAAATTCCCTAAAGTTAGCAGAAAGAAAGAAATCATAAAGATCAGATCAGAAATGAAAAAGAAATGAAGGAAACAATAGCAAAGATCAATAAAACTAAAAGCTGGTTCTTTGAGAACATAAACAAAATTGATAAACCATTAGCCTGACTCATCGAGAAAAAAAGCAAGAAGACTCAAATCAATAGAATTAGAAATGAAAAAGGGGAAGTAACAACTGACACTGCAGAAATACAAAGTATCATGAGAGATTACTACAAGCAACTCTATGCCAATTAAATGGACAACCTGGAAGAAATTCTTAGAAATGCACAAACTTCTGAGACTGAACGAGGAAGAAATAGAAAATATGAACAGAGCAATCACAAGCACTGAAATTTAAACTGTGATTAAAAAACTTCCAACAAACAAAAGTTCAGGATGGCTTCACAGGTGAATTTTATCAAACATTTAGAGAAGAGCTAAGACCCATCCTTCTCAAACTCTTCCAAAATATATCAGAGGGAGGAACACTCCCAAACTCATTCTATGAGGCCACCATCACCCTGATACCAAAACTAGACAAAGATGTCACAAAAAAAGAAAACTACAGACCAATATCACTGATTAACATAGATGCAAAATTCCTCAACAAAATACTAGCAAACAGAATCCAACAGCATATTAAAAGGATCATACACCATGATCAAGTGGGTTTTACCCCAGGAATGCAAGGATTCTTCAATATATGCAAATCAATCAATGTGATACACCATATTAACAAATTGAAGGAGAAAAAGCATATGATCATCTCAATAGATGCAGAGAAAGCGTTTGACAAAATTCAACACCCATTTATGATAAAAACCCTCCAGAAAATAGGCATAAGGGACTTTACCTCAACATAATAAAGGCCATATATGACAAACCCACAGCCAACATCATCCTCAATGGTGAAAAACTGAAACCGTTTCCACTAAGATCAGAAACAAGACAAGGTTGCCCACTCTCACCACTATTAATCAACATAGTTTTGGAAGTTTTAGCCACAGCAATCAGAGAAGAAAAAGATATGAAAGGAATCCAAATCAGAAAAGAAGAAGTAAAGCTTTCACTGTTTGCAGATGACATGGTACTATACATAGAGTAATCCTAAAGATGCTACCCAAATCTACTAGAGCTACTCAATGAATTTGGTAAAGTAGCAGGATACAAAATTAATGCACAGAAATCTCTGGCATTCCTATACACTAATGATGGAAAGAGAAATTAAGGAAACACTCCCATTTAGCATTGCAACAAAAAGAATAAAATATCTAGGAATAAACCTCCCTAGGGAGACAAAAGACCTGTATGTAGAAAATTATAAGACAGTGATGAAAGAAATTAAAAATGATACAAATAGATGGAGAAATATACCATATTCTTGGATTGGAAGAATCAGCATTGTGAAAATGACTATACTCCCCAAAGCAATCTACAGATTCAATGCAATCCCTGTCAAACTACCAATGGCATTTTTCACAGAACTAGAGCAAAAAATTTCACAATTTGTATGGAAACACAAAAGACCCCAAATAGCCAAAGCAATCTTGAGAAAGAAAAACGGAATTGGGGGAATCAGGCTCCCGGACTTCCAACTATACTACAAAGCTACAGTAATCAAGACAGCATGGTACTGATACAAAAACAGAAATATAAATCAATGGAATAGGATAGAAAGCCCAGAGATAAACCCACACGCATATGGTCACCTTATCTTTGATAAAGGAGGCAATAATATACAATGGTGAAAAGACAGCCTCTTCAATAAGTGGTGCTGGGAAAACTGGACAGCTACATATAAAAGAATGAAATTAGAGCACTCCCTAACACCATACACAAAAATAAACTCAAAATGGATTAAAGACCTAAATGTAAGGCCAGACACTATCGAACAGTTAGAGGAAAACATAGGCAGAACACTCTATGATATAAATCATAGCAAGATCCTTTTTGACCCACCTCCTAGAGATATGGAAATAAAAACAAAAACAAACAAATTGGACCTAATGAAACTTAAAAACTTTAGCACAGCAAAGGAAACCATAAACAACGAAAAGACAACCTTCAGAATGGGAGAAAATGTTTGCAAATGAAGCAACTGACAAAGGATTAATCTCCAAATTTACAAGCAGCTCATACAGCTCAGTATCTAAAAAACAAACAACCCAATCCAAAAGTGGGCAGAAGACCTAAATAGACATTTCTCCAAAGAAGATATACAGATTGCCAACAAACACATGAAAGAATGCTCAACATCATTAATCATTAGAGAAATGCAAATCAAAACTACAATGTGATATCATCTCACACCAGTCAGAATGGCCATCATCAAAAAATCTACAAACAATAAATGCTGGAGAGGGTGTGGAGAAAAGGCAATCCTCTTGCACTGCTGGTGGGAATGTAAATTGATACAGCCACTATGGAGAACAGTATGGAGGTTCCTTAAAAAAACTAAAAATAGAAGTACCATATGACCCAGCAATCCCACTACTGGGCATATACCCTGAGAAATCCATAATTCAAAAAGAGTCATGTACCACAATGTTCATGGCAGCTCTATTTACAATAGCCAGGACATGGAAGCAACCTAAGTGTCCACTAACAGATGAATGGATAAAGAAGATGTGACACATATATACAGTGGAATGTTACTCAGTCATAAAACAGAATGAAATTGAGTTATTTGTAGTGAGGTGGATGGACCTAGAGTCTGTCATACAGAGTGAAGTAAGTCAGAAAGAGAAAAACAAATACCGTATGCTAACACACATAATATATGGAATCTGGAAAAAAAAAAAAGTCATGAAGAACCTAGGGGCAAGACAGGAATAAAGACACACACCTACTAGAGAATAGACTTGAGGACATGGAGAGGGGGGAGGGAAAGCTGGGACAAAGTGAGTGTGGCATTTACATATATACACTACCAAATATAAAATAGATAGCTAGTGGGAAGCAGTCGCATAGCACAGGGAGATCAGCTCCGTGCTTTGTGACCAGCTAGAAGGGTGGGATAGGGAGGGTGGGAGGGAGAGAGATGCAAGAGTGAAGAGATATGAGGATATATGTATATGTATAACTGATTCACTTCATTATAAAGCAGAAACTAACACACCATTGTAAAGCAATTATACTCCAATAAAAACGTTAAAAAAAAAAAAAGATGCTGCCTGGGGCTACGTTTTCTGAAGGCTTGACTGGGCCTGGAGGATACACTCCCAAGGTGGCTCACTCACAGGAATGTTGGCAGGCAGCATTCATTCCTTGGTGGCTGTTGGCAAGAGGCTTTATTTCCTCTCCACATGGTCTTCTCCATAGGCTGGTTTAAGTGTCTTCACAGTATTGAAGGTGGCTTGCCCCAGAGCAAGTAATTCAAGATAACAAGACAGACGCCTCAATGCCTTTTATGATTTTGCTTCAGATGTCACAATTCATCAAAAAAAAAAAAAAAAAATTAAATGAAAACAGTTTCTAATAGTAACAAAATTGTGTTATGTTGAATAAAAACTAAAACATATGCCTGAGACTGAATAAAAAAATTATAAAATTATATCAAAAGACATTAAAGGCAACTTAAATAAATGAAGTGATATGTTCATGAAAAAGTCCATAACAAAATTTTTATATCTTCCCATTTGTCCTATATATTTGACATAACCCAATTAAAACGTTAAAATATTGTGGATATTAATGAGATATTAATTTTAAGATGTATATTACAGAGGAAAATACTAACAATAGCCTAGTCACTCTTGAAAAAGAAATGAGAGGATTTACCTTATCTGATATCAAAACTTCTTATAAAGCTAATACAGTATAGCATTAGGGCCAATGGGTACATATACTGACCCACAGAACAGATGATAGAATCTAGAAACATCAATTCAATTAAAAGTAAAATGCAAAATATTCATTTTTTAAGAAATATTAAGATTATCTTTCCTTCTTAAAGATCAGTAACTATAGAAACACAATGATAAATTCGATTCCATTAAAATTAAGAATGTTTCTTCATCATAAAGAAGTGAAAAGACAAGTCATGTGCTAGCAGAAAATATGTGCAACATAAATAACTGACAACAACAATAATTACAGAAAATATATAAATTGCCAAGAATAAAAATACCATATAAAATAATAGCCTAAAGATATAAACAGATGTGGCAGATGGATGCAAGGGTGGCCCCCACCATGATTCCTGCCTGCTGGTGTTCAAGCATTGTGTAATCCCCTCCTCTTGAATGTGGGCAGGACCCATGAATTGCTTCTAACCAACAGAATATGGTAAAGGTGATGAAATGTCACTCTCAGGATTATGTTATATAAGACTGTTTGCTAGCCGACATGTGCTAGAGACTTTTCTTGCATGCTTGATGAAGTAAACTACTGTTTTGAGAAAGTCCTTATGGCAGAGAAATGTTGGCAACCTCTAGGAGCTGGGGTCACTTCTAGGGACTGTGGGTGTCTTCCATTGACAGTCGTCAAGGAACCCAGGTCCTCAGTCCTACAGTCAAATGAAGAATGTTAATAGCCTGGATGAACTTGGAAATGGATTCTTCCCCAGTTTTAAGTGTCCAGGTGAAAATGCAACCTGGCCATCAGTTTGATTGTAGCCTTGTGAGACTCTAAGCAGAGGAACTAGCTAAGCCATGCCTAGACTCCTGACTCATGGGAACTCTGAGATAATAATTGTTTTTGTTTTAAATGACTAAGTTTGTGGTACGTTGTTATGCAGCTATAGATAACTAATACAACATGTATTTTACAGAACTTGAAAAACATATGGCCAAGACAAGTATACTTAATCTAATTAGTCATCAGGGAAATGCAAATCAGTATACTGAAAAAATGTAAACATCTGAAAATAACAAGTGCTGATATAGAGGTAGATAAAGTAGAATTCAATTCATTTTCTTTGTAGATTTAAATTGGTTCAATCATTTATAAAATCAGTTTGGATTTATCTTGGAAAGTTGAGCAGTGGTCTTGCTCCTAAAGTGGGAGTGTCAGGGGGCTAGACGAGGGAAAGAACACATAGGTAATGAAAGTTCTCATGCTTGTGCTCGGTGGCTATTGACAAGTATTCATTTTGTTATTATACTTTTAAAATTACTTATGTTATAATTATTCTTTTGAATGTTTTAAATGTTATATGATTAAAAAGTTATGAAGTAAAATAGTAATAAAGAAATGTTTGAAACTATTTTAAAGATTTAAAGAGATTTAAAATAAGAGACAAACTTTGTTGTTGGAAAAATATCAAAACAAAATACTGACTCCTGCTGTCAATGTGTGTGTGTGTGTGTATGTGTATGTGTGCGTGTGAGAGAGAATGAGAAAGTATTAGAAATCAGCAAAATTGTGATGAAGTTTGAAAGATACCATTAAAATATTCTAATACCACCTTTCTAAGAAAATATAGTTATACAATAAAATTAAGCATTTAGACTCTTTCTCTCCTTTCAGATAATGTTCACTTTCCTGTATTTGAAACTTGATGTTTCATTGGGCTCTTTCCACCTTAGAACCATATACTAATATTTCTCCCTTGGAGAAAAGTACCATGACCATCATCTAAGACCTGAATGTTATTTACCGTTTTTATAAGTTGTGTCAGATAACTTAACAGAAAATACATTAACTTGCTTCTCTTTTGCATAAGAATGTTCAGTGCTGTTCCGAAGTAGGCGATATAAATCTTAATGTTATCACTATTAAGTAGAATGAAATATAGCATGACCAGAAATGATGTATCAAATTTTTATCAAATTAACCTCTTTTAGTTATATTTTCTTTATATAGTATATGATAATGAGGTCCCTCAGAATTCTAAAACACTATTGTCACACATAGCACCTTAGATATTAGACCACACTAAATATTAAAATTGAGTCTTTGATACATTAAGAATGTCAAAATAACAGTTCTGTTATTTGAAGTCAACTCCACTGACCCAGCAATTCTATTTTCTTACTGATTTTTTCCCAACAATTAAAGAATGATATTTTAATAAAATGTTTCATAAATGAATATCAGAAACTTTTTTTTATATTTTCCATAGGTCTCCAAATTTATACACACACACACACACACACACACACACAATACACACACACAAACATATATAAATATGTATGTATGTCGTTTTTCATTTTTTCCCTATAAGGTGATTTTAAATAAGACATGGCCACTAAAATAGGCAACTGTAATATTTTGTAACCTTAAAAATAAAAGAAAAAACTAGAAGTGTCCTTGTATAACGTCAAGATCTGTTTGACTTTCAGGTAAAATCAAAGACTTTTCTATAGTTTATTCCCATTTTTATATTGAGCTTATTTTAATCTCAGTAGAACTATGATATACTGTTCTCAGTGGAATAAGAAACAAGTAACATGGATGGCTTAATAGGGAATTTGACTTTGAATTTATTTCCTATTTAAGCTTCAAGAAATTTTCACAAAGACTGAAATGTTTTGGACTATTTTTAAAAGAACAAACAGAATTTTCCCTGCTCATACACTATCTACAGGCTATAAAGCACTCTGACAGCTAAAAAAAATCCCTTTGAGATGGCAGAATGGAACCCCGAGTGCAGTACTTCCTCTAGCATAATGTCATTGAACAGTTCTAAGTCCTTTGTTCTTTCTAAGCCTACTTTGAAAATGGAAAAGTTAAAGATGTGCATACGATATAATGGAATTCTTTGTGCCTTCTTTTATGAGAACAGGATATTTCATGATTGAAGGAATCCATGAAATTTTGCTATTGTAGGTCCATCCTTTTCTTTGAGTTTGAACATGGAACTAGCTTACTTTTTTGTTCCTCCATGTATTTACAAATCCATTATCAATTCTCTTTATGATGATTATTTCTCTTTAACGTCTCTATCAAGACAAATCCAACTTCTGAGCATCAGATATACAGAAGGTGACCTTACTTATAACAAAAAGAAATAGATTAAGCAGGAAGTGACTTGTCCTAAAAAATGTTTTTCACGTTTTAGCAAATAACAGAACAATTTTGTGTGAATGGTCTTAAGTCTAGAAAGATGTGATAATATCATTATTAAAATGTTTATTAACTAAAGTTTTGTTTATTACTTGGTTACTTATTGAAAAGGAAGACATTTCTGACATATCAGTTCATAAAATAATACATTTTAGAGCATTCTCAAGTAAAACATTTAACAGATGCCATGCATAGTACAACACAACCCACTTTTTAAAGTTATTTTAAGTGGCAGTTTAACCATGGTTGCTATCAATTTGTAAAATCTGACTGCAAATATAATAAAAAAAAAGTTTTCTTAAATACTAACATTTCTCCCAATTCCAAGTATAAAATAATTTTATTTTGTAAATTACTTAAAATAGTACAGCTAATTACATTAATTTTCTTATTCTAAGTTTTTCCTTTATTTTCATAGTCTTGATTTTAAACATCACGATATCAAGCAAAAGAATAATCTATAGCCATTTCTAAGCTTGATTTTACACTTAAATCCCTGGAAAGTGTACTGCTCCACAAGGGAATAATTCAACTAAGGCTAGGCATCTGTAACTAAAAGTAATTTTCATTTGAGATTTACATATTATGTTGCCATTTTTATAGAAGGCAATTACATAAAAAGTACACTCTATTCCTACAGGTTTAACAAACAAACTCTATTTTGTTTTTCTTGTCCAGTTGTTCAGTACATTTGAACAGAAAGTAAAAAGATAAAACAAATATCTTAAAGTAGTGTGTAGCATAGAGGACTTATGGTATTAATTTGAGCTAAGGCTAGATGGGAAGCAACATGATTTGTTAGCAACGATTCAGTACTACAGCTCATTTACCATACTAATAGCAAATATTCCAATATAGGGATAGAGATATAGTTTCTTCACAGGCTGAAGTTATTTTTTTTAAAGTATTACCCACAACTTGACATGATGTAACTTATTTTGTAGAGACAATATGTCACTATTTGAATTTTGCATGGAATATTAACTAGACCAAGGAACAGCATAGTATAATTTAAATTCTATCTTGGTAGGCAAAATACATGACTAAACTGGGATGAAAGATAAAAGGTCCCTGCATCAAGAGAAATTTAAAATGATACAAAAATAGTGAGACTCAGATATAGTTTTGGATTAGACTGCTACTCATCAATTTGTTTTCTTTTTCTTTCTTTTTTTTTAATTGTTTTTCCAGTTCCTTAGGGACTGTATTACCTTTCAACTATTGGTTGTATTTATAAGTCTGAAGCTTCAGTATAAATTAGTTCTGTTGCCTAAGGTTACCTTTAAATGCCCCTTAATTGTGTGGCTTTTTTGACACTTTTCTGGACATAATCCATCTTCTTTCCCCAAGAGTTGTTAGATTTTCATTCATAGTTGATGCTAATCAAATTACCTGGAGTTTAAATGATGGCTGAATTCTTTTGATGCCCTATTTCTTATTAACTAAACATATATTCCTAATAATTATTTGGTAAAGAATATTTTAAGACAATTATGATTCACCTGTATGTTGTTAGCATTTGTTGGACACAGTATAAATCACAAATAAATAGAAACATTCCTGGGATTATACAGATACCTTGATTAGTACATTGAAAATACTAGCAACTATAATACAGCCCCTGAATGATAACATTAAATTACTTCTAATGAGTGATTTAAAAGTTAATTGACTACTTTTATAACAGTAACAAGTGGAAAAAGATATTACATTGCCCAAGCATTTTTCAAAAAGTTAATGAGGCAATAAGAGCTATGTAAAGCAGGTAATCATTTGTTAATTGATCTGTTATTAGGATTATATTAAACCTAGAGTAATATATTTGCTTCCAGATTTCTTTAAAAAGGACAAGGTGGCCACACCCTTCCTGAAAAATCTTTAGTCTGTTTCTTAGGTAACCACTTAGCCATTTATTACAATAGGGAGAGTAGTTGACAGATCATTAGTGAAATAAATAAATGATCTCTATGAACTCATATCTATCTACATGTACCGACTGTCTTGTGATGTGAGAATACATTATAGCCCTCAATAGGCATGCCTCCAAAGTGTTTGATGGGAAGAGTGTTATGCTGGGGAAAATAAATGCAAAGAAAAATTACCACCCTGTGAGAATTAATTTGATTTCATTTGAAAATTTCTAGATATATTCAGCAGGATTCCTCAGTGAAGCCCACATGTGAGTTAGCTAGCAGAATGAATGGAATAATTCACCTTTCAACATTACTTTGTTGGCATCCTTCAAACATTAAAAACTATTAGGATCCATTATAGTGCTTTTACCCCTCTCCCACACCAACTCCATATTTTAGACCTAATTATTTCTACGAACAGGGATATGTTTTCAGATACTGCAATTATAAGAGATTCAAACTCATCTACAAACCAATGTCACTTTCCTTTCCTTTCATCATATAATTTGTGTGGGATATCTTTCTTCTCAATCCTTCAGTTGAAATCTGAAGTGCCTTTTTTTTTGTGATTTGTCTCTCTTCTTTTCATACACTTTTCAGAAATACTTCCCCCATAATTTTCACCTAAAACAAAACAAAAATAACCCTTTTTACTGTTTGTTTTAAAGCTTGACAGAGCAATAAGATCTGACCTGTCCAAATCAGACATGCTGTCTTCTTCCACCCTAACAAACAAGAGCATATTAATAATGTAGTGAACCAATAAAGATGAAGGCCTGATTAACTCCCTGGCCAGAATTAATTACAGCAGAAGCAGTTGTTCTTACAACCTAAATTAGAGCTTGTAGATGATATGGGTAGTCAATGAATTACTGTTTCTGATATGGTGTTCAAGAATGTGCATTACATGTCTCTTATTCATACCAGTAACAGGTTATCCAGTGGTGATGAGATTCACATTTCTAACATATATTTGTGTATAATTATACTAGCCATCTTTTTAATTAAAGTTGAAATGAGTCAGTCAGAGTTATGGATTTGTATTTTATCTCCTGTGGGCAAGGTAGCTGTATTGTTAATTCTTATTGCTTTTTGTCGCTAGTTATTTAAAATCTAGGACTGTTAGTGTCAGACTGAACCTGCAGTATTAACATTAAAATATTTTATGATATATCATAAAATAAGAGGAACCAGTCATTTGGAATATTTTTCTGTGTTCCAACAACTGCTTAATTTTCTCTTCCAGTAGATTCTTCCCTACATCTTTTTTCATGAGGATATTCCTTAGTTCAAAGAAAGAGAAGCATTTTTATTGCTTTTCTGGACATTTATCATTGCAGTCCCTTGTGGAAATAGTGAAGAAAATTTCTCACTAGTTCCCTTATTTAACAACTTTTTTTTCAGTTCATTATGATTGATTTTGTGCTATTGTGCCATTTTTTATGGCTGTCTCTAAAGTCGTCAACAACTACCTATGTCCCATCTAACATACTTCTGACAGCATACTATCAAATTTTTTTTGTTTAGTTTTTACAAGTTCTCTTTTTGTGTTTTTATCGTTTATTTTTTCTTATGCTGAGTGATATATGGGTCATTAGGTTATTTGTGATATAAGATGACCAACGTGGGTTTTGATGGTACCTTTTCTATTGTATGATATTCTTCTCTTTCTAAACATTGTAAAGTAAAGGAAAAGTAAACATTCTTCTCTTTCTAAACATTTTACATGTAAAATATATACATATATATTTTTTTCAACATTTTAACAATGACTTTGAAACTCAAAGGGAAATAACAGTTAGCACTTTGTACATGTTCTTATGTAAAATATATATTGGAAGTTTTTTATTTAGTGATTTAGAGGATTTAAGATTAATAGGCACTAATGTTCAAGAATTTATGGAGATGAGTACAATTTGTTGTGAGTTGACATGTTCTGTACCTAGTTATTCTAACTTTATTTTTTTTAATTTAATTTAATTTTATTTTTTTTTTGCTGTACGCGGGCCTCTCACTGTTGTGGCCTCTCCCGCTGCGGAGCACAGGCTCCGGACGCGCAGGCCCCGCGGCCATGGCTCACGGGCCCAGCCGCTCCGCGGCATGTGGGATCCTCCCGGTTCGGGGCACGAACCCGCGTCCCCTGCATCGGCAGGCGGACTCCCAACCACTGCGCCACCAGGGAAGCCCCTCTAACTTTATTTTTTAACCTTAAAAACATTTCCACTCAAATATGTTTTAGACTTGCAAGTTTAAACATTTTAAATATTAGTGTTTTTCAGTGATTTCCTCTTCTGGCAATAGGGAACTAGGTAGCTAGTATATATTCCCCACTGGGAACAATTAGAAAATTCTGTAAAATATATATTAAAACAATTTTATTGCAGTCATGTTAGTTATATCTTGTTGTATAGCAAGCTAACCCAAAACTTAATGGCTTAAAACAGCAACAATTTATTTAATTCATTATTTTATGTGTAAGGAATTTTGAGTGTCATTCCGCAATGAACCACGTTTAGCTGAACTCACATATCTTTAAGGTGATGTTCCTTGTAGCTGCTTGGCTTACTTGCCTTATTTGGAATGGCTGGGATGACTGGAGTCTCCCTCCCCAGAGTCTTTTACTTCCCAGCAGAATAGCCTGAGCTTGCTCATATGTTGGTTGTAAGGCTCCCATGAGCAGCAATGGTAGAAGCTGCAAGAAACTATTGAGTCTTGGGCTTTGAACTAAGGAAATGAATTTCTGCAACATTCTATTAGCCTAAGCAAGTCACAAATCCAGCCAAGATTTAAGAGGTGGGGACATAGACTTTGAGACTCCATCGTGATTAGAGGAGTTGTAAAATGTTGTGACCATTGTGCATCTGGCACACAAACATTTCATAAAGTAGTGGAGGATTGCAAGGCTATGTCCTAGGAAAATAAGGAAGTCCAAATGACCAAATTGACATTTGGATCTACTCATTTCCTTGTTTTCTGATAATTCCAGGAAGGAGATGGAGAATCCAATATTCTGAGATGTGTTTTTGACAGATTTGTGGGGATAGGGAGACAAAAATGAGAATCCAAAGCCCATCAGGGCTGTTCATAAATGCCCCATATGTTGGGTTGGGACTTTGAAGGCCTACACTTTAAAATGTCTCCTGGTAGGAAACAAAATTCAGCTTAAATGTAAATTCTCTCTGGAGAAAGACACCATCATTCTAGGACTCAAATAATTTTTATAACTTTTTCAAATATAATAGCAAGCATTTAATTTTATTGAACCAGTCAAACAAGAAGGAAAAAAAACCAAAAACCAAAACCACTTGATTTAAAAATGAAGAGAAAAGCTGACATCAGAGGAGATCCAAGGACTTTAAAATAACTCTGCTCAGTATGTTCACAGAGATAAATGACAAGGTTGAGCATTTCAGGCAAAATACACACACACACAACTAGAAACTTCAGCTAAGTAATTGAAAAATCTAGAATTAAAAAACAAAACATAATATTTGAAATTTAGAAATCAGCAAATTAGTTTTACTGGAGATTAGACACAGTTAAAGAGATAATTCATAAACTTAAAGAAAATCAGTAGAAAATATCCAAAATGAAGAATTAAGAGAAAAATAATAATTGAGAAATACAGATGAGGTGAGAGAGAGGAGAGGAGATACACTGAGATGTTGTGACAATATTTTTAATTAACTACCCTCAATATGGGATGTATTATTTGTGCAGAAGCAATATTTGAAGAGATAATCACTGAAAATTTTCCAAAACTGATGAAGCATATTAGGCCTATCAAAACTTAAGCAGGATAAATAAGGATAAATACAAAGAAAGCTACATTTAGCAATATAAAAGCAAACTACTGAGAACCAAAGACATACACAAATATTAAGATAGCTAAAGTAAGAATGATCAACTTTAAAGGATTGAAATCCTACAGAGTATGTTTCCTGACTCTAGTGCAATTAAGCTAGAAATGTACAATGAAAGATAACTAGAAACATTTCATATGATTGGAAATTGAGGAATACATTTCTAAATAAGGTATGAATCAAGAAATAACAATAAAAATTAGAAGAATATTTGAACTGAATGATAATGGAAATACTAAAAGTTAAAACTTGTGGCATATAACTTAAATATGCATTAGAAAAAAATGTAAAGCTTTAAATGCATATATTAGAAAATAGCAAAAGCTAAAAATCAATAATCTAATAATCCATTCTAAATTAGTGAAAAAATGAAGGAAATAAAGTTAGAGCAGAAATAAATGAAATAGAAATAAAACAGGAAGTAAACATACAAAGAGAAATATGAACCACTCAAAACATGGCGCATTTAAAGAGTGTAATGAAATTTTAAGCCTTGGTGAAGCTAATCAAGAAAAATTTAAATATGATATGAAACAATAAAAATGTAAAAAATTGGGGCTTCCCTGGTGGCGCAGTGGTTGAGAGTCCGCCTGCTGATTCAGGGAACATGGGTTCGTGCCCCGATCCTGGAGGATCCCATGTGCCGCGGAGCGGCTAGGCCCGTGAGCCATGGCCGCTGAGCCTGCGCGTCCAGAGCCTGTGCTCCGCAACAAGAGAGGCCACAGCAGTAAGAGGCCCGCATACCGCAAAAAAAAAAAAAAGGGGGAAAAATGTAAAAAATTGAGTAGATTTTGAAAAAGAGATTATCAAAGTGGCCAATAAATATATTAAAAATATTCAATTCTATTATTAATCGAGGATTTTCTGCTTACTGAGGCCTGTACTTCTGTAACAAGGTGATCTTAGGAGTTCCATTACAACAAGCCTGTCAACAATTCCTTTCTTTGATTGCAAGAGTCAAAGGCATTCAAATGAATATTCTCACTGGATGTTCTACATCTCTAACGACTCTTAGTTGCATTCATGATTCTTATCAGTCAGAATGGCTAAATTATGTTTCAGTAACAATCATCCCCAAGTCTTAGTCGCCTAAACAACAAGGTTTTTTTCTCTTTCCCCTATGTCTATTATGGATACCTAGAGGGTCTGCTCCTTGTCAGCCTCATTCCAAGAACATGAGAGAGCAGCCATCATCTACACTACAGTGTTTATGGTGGATATCACACACAGAAAAAGAAAGACAGGTTAATTACAAAAGCGCTTTTAACGCTTCTACTCATATTTCACTTGCTAAAGGAAACCATAGCCGCCTCTAACTTTAGAGTGAGGAATGAGCTCTGAAAAAGAACTATGAACATTGGTAGATATCACTAATAATCCATACCCATCCAACTCAACATCTCTCATTTTTTCACAGTATTTTCTTCCTCTGCTGTCTTTTCAGATCTGTCTCTTTTCCTTTACAGACTTTGTCCTTAATCTCTTTCCTCATGTTTTTAGAATTTGATTTTACCAAATTTTCTCTCATGCTTTTCTCTCTATTAGCTATGTATTTTAAAATAAGATTCTCTTAAATAAAAAACAAAGCAAATGCTATCGTTGACATTTCTAATACCGTTAGATATTCCTTCATCTTTTTTCTTTCCTTTTATATCCAAAATAATTATTTTTTTACGTTTGATGGCTTCATTTCCTCAATTTATACTAACCCTTTAATCCTACCCTTTTACACTCAAGCACACTATTGACATCTTTCTCATGAAAGATATCAGTGTTTCCTCACATATAAGAATTAATAGTCTGTTTTCATTTTTTATCCTGCTTAACTTCTCTGCTTTACTGTCATTGGTGAGGTATTGTTTCCTACTCTCATGTCTACCTGTTTCCTATTTAGTAGGCCCTCTTATATAAGTCTATTAATGGGCATTTACTCCAATTTTCCATTTTTCTATCTTCCCTTTTCTCTTTTTTCTTTTCTTTTCTCCTTTCTTTCTTTCTTTCTTTTTTTTTTTTTTCATTTACCTTTACACTCATTTGTTCTGGCTCTCTCAACCATTCTCTAGCAACTAATCTAATCTGCATTTCAGCTTTTACCCCACACTCCTTATAGCTAGGCTAATATTTTTAATTATCTAATTGGCATTTCCAAGTAGATCTCTAGCATCTCAAACTCAACATGTCAGAATTTGAATTTATCATCTACTTGTGTTTATTTTCTCTCTCTCCTGAAGTCCATATTTCAATGACTGGTACAAAAATAAATTATCCAAGCTTGAAACCCTGGAGAAGTCAAACATATTTGACTTCTCCTTTCTCTTTTTCCGTAATTCCAACTGGGTTTCCTTCTGAAATGTTATTTTAATTGTTTCTGTTGGTTTTAACTCCTTTTAGTGAACTTTTATTGGTTTTTCTGCCTACCTTCCATTTTTCTTTCTTATGGAAGTATATTCCAGGTTTTGCTTTAAGCGACTATGTGCTTTGTGTAGAATTACGACAACACCTCTATTCATGGGTATTAATGTTAGATCTCGGATTCTTTCCCTTTATTCACAGTAGCTAATTTAGTTAAGAATATCTGAGAATTTAGGCCAAATTTATCCCAAACTCACAGAAAAGTTGGAAGTAAAGTTTAAATATTTTTATTTCCTCTGAACCATTTGAGAGTAACTTGCTGACAATGTTCCATCACTCTCTAAATCTATGGTTTGTAATTCCTGAAAACAAGAACATTCTCCCCTATAGCAATGATACAACTATTAAGATCATGGTCCCCTTCCTCCACCTTTAAAGTCAGGAGCAAAGCATCTTTGAATCTGTTTCTGATTCTGACTCTGACCCTCCTGTGTCTCCCTTTCAATTACAAGGACTCATGATTGCATCAGGTCCAATTGAATAATCCAGGGCAATCTCTGTGTGTTAAGTCCTTAATTTATTCACATTTGTAAGGCTCTTTTTGACGTGCAAAACAACATATTCACAGGTTCTGGGGATTAGGATGTGTACATCTTTAAGGGGCCATTCTTCTGCCTGCTGTACCATCTAATCTTTAGATCCAACTCAGGTTTTATCAATTGTCCCAATAACATCATTTATCTCAAAATAATAAATCTTGAATCATACACTGCATTTAGTTGTCATGTTTCTTTAGTCTCCTTCCATCTGGAACAGTTCCTCAGTCTTTCTTTACCTTTCATATCCTTGACAGTTTTGAAGACTGAGCATAATTATTTTGAAATGTGTGCCTCAATTTGGTTTTGTCTATAAATCCTCATGATTTCCTTTACTTTGCATCCTATCATGTAGCAACCAATTTTAATTAGTCATATTACTGATTATATTCACTTCAATCACTTGATTAAAGCAGCGTCTGCTAGAATTCCTTAATTTAGACCTACTTCTTTTTCTTTTGGTATTAATGAACATTCTATGTGGAGGTATATTGGGGTTATACTACTATCCCCTTCCTCAATAACTTTCAATTTATTAATGTATTATATTATCAGTATAGATACATGGTAGAGAGTTAATTACTATTTTACTTCTAGTAAAACCCATTATAATCTGTTACTATCATTATTTTAATGCTCACATTGTCTTCGATTTAGACAGTGAAAATCCCTTTAAACTAGCATTTGTGTTTTCATGACCCCATTGTTCTTTGAGCACTTCTGCATTTTCTAGCTGAGCTTAAAATCAACTATTTCTCCAAGGAGTTCTAGCTCATTTTATTGTAGAATGATGATTGGAAACCAATATCTGGATGTTCAGTGTGTTTATTGGTATTGGGGATCACTACTTTTAGTACATTTCAGTGGACAGAAATAAGGAAAGTACACACACATACACACATACCTTTATCAAAAACTATATGTAGATGCTAACTCTTCAAGTCAAATACCACATTTTAGTTTTCTAGGACTAAACTTTTGGAGAAGGAGAGGAAATGAAAGAGGAAAGAGAGTTTCAGGCATAAATTACCCTGAGGTAAAATCTAAATATAATAAAATTTTCCCATTTTAAGTTAAAAATAGCATTTTTTTCATCCTCAATGTTTCTTCATTCTTTTTGCAGTAACAGCCTCCCCTGACCTCTGGTCCCAGGTAACTGCTGATCTACTTTCTCTCACTTTCACTGCCTTTATCAGAATTAGGCATGAAGAGAATCACATAGCATGTGATCTTTTGTGTTTGAGTTTTTCACTTAGCATAATGCATCTTAGATTATCCATGTGGTTGCATGTATCAATAGTTTGTTCTATTACTGAGTAGTATGCTACTGTATGGATATATTGCAATTTTTTTACCTATTCATCAGTTGATGATACTTTGAGTACTTCTCAGGTTTCGTTTTTATGAATAATTATCTTTGTGAGAACATATGTTCTATTTCTTTTGGTAAGTAAATAGGAATGTGACTGCTAGGGTGTATGATGTGTATGCTTAAATTATAAGACATTGGCAAACTTTTCCAGAGTGGTTGTAATATTTGATTCCATCTACAATGTATGAGAGCTCCCATTGTGCCACATCCTCTTCAGCACTCGGTAGTGTTGGTCTTGTTAATTTTAGCCACTCTTGTGGGCATGTAGTGATATTTTATTGTGTTTTTTCTTCATATTTCTATGGTGGCTCGTAATTTTAGGCATCTTTTCGTGTGTTTATTGTCCATTTGAGTATTATAGAGAAATGTTTTTTCAGATCTTTTGCCATTTATTAATTGGGTTGTTTGTCTTGTTATTGCTGAGTCATAGGAGTTATTAATATATTCTGGATACACATTCCTTTCCAGGTATTCTTTGCAAACATTTCTCCCAGTCAGTAGTTGGTGTTTTGTTTTCTTAATTGTGTCTTTTAAAGAGCAAAGTTTTTTTTTAATTTTGATGAAACACAATTTACCATTTATTTCTTTTTATGGTTTCTGCTCCTGTGCCTTATTTAGAAAATTATTGCCTAATCTAGTGTTACAGAGAGTTTTCTCTGACACGTTTCCAAACATTTTATTGTTTCAGATTTTATGCTTAGATATAGGATACATTTTGAGGTAATTTTTGTATGTAGTGTGAAATTTGAGGTTCATTTTCTTCTATGTAGATATGTAGCTATTCCAGCTCCATTTGTTGAAAAGACTATTTTCTCCTCCATTTAGTTACTTTAGCAACTTGACCATATAAATGTAGGCCTATTTCTAGACTTCCATTTTGTTCCATTGATCTCCAGTCCTATCCTTTATCCCATATCATATTTTCTTGATTACTTTAATGTGATTGTAGTAGCGTAAGTTATTCAAGTATGTTCTTATTTTTAACACTTTTTTTGCTAAGTTCTTTTCCTTATTGTATAAATTTTGAAATAGACTTGGCAAGTTCTTCAAAAAATGTTATTTTATTCAACCATCTAGAATGCTATTTTATTCAACCATAATTCTGGGTAATATATGCCCAAACGTAGTGTTAATATCTTGTAATCATATGGAGGTTGAAAATAAGTGGACATTGACAAGTGTAAAGATATGGAGAGATACTGCATCTAAGTTACATATTTTGAGTCTCTGAATCAAACAACTGTTTGATTTTCAGTTACTCGATACAATAAATTCTATCTTTGGTACAAACCAATTAAGTCACTTTTTTTGAGTCCCTTGCAAATAGTAGCCCTAATTTTTATATTCCCATCACAATTTTTCTAGTTCAGACACTTTTTATCTCTTCCAGAACTATTGTCCCATAAAGATATACTTCCACAGCTATGAAATCAGATAATTTTAAGAAGCTTCTCATCACCTATTAAAAAAATACCAAACTTTAAAAAAATAATAATTAATTAATTATTTTTGGCTGCGTTGGGTCTTCGTTGCCGTGCATGGGCTTTTTCCAGTTGCGGTGCGCGGGGGCTACTCTTCGTTGCAGTGCACGGGCTTCTCATTGTGGTGGCTTCTCTTGTTGCAGAGCACAGGCTCTAGGCACGTGGGCTTCAGTAGTTGTGGCACATGGATCGGTAGTTGTGGCTTGCGGGCTCTAGAGCTCAGGCTCTGTTGTTGTGATGCATGGGCTTAGTTGCTCTGCAGAATATGGGATCTTCCTGGACCTGGCATTGAACCCGTGTCATCTGCACTGGCAGGTGCATTCTAAATCACTGTGCCACCAGGGAAGTCCAAAAAAATATCAAAGTTTTAATCATGGAATTTAAAATTTCTGATTATTGGGCCTTGTTATAATATTTTTTAAACACATTTTTTTGCCCTCCTCTACCTCAGCTCACACAATCTTTGGTCCAATAATATTGACTTTCTCATTTATGTCCAAATAAAATGAGAACACCCTGGAACAGCACTCTTCTGAATTTTTAATTAAAAAAATTTTTGCTGCTGCTTCTAAGTTTGGGTACTTATTCCACTTATCTTTGACAGTTGAAACCCTAGGTATACTACATTTTCATTATCCCTACAGATTTTTCTAGATCTCATAACAGAATTAGTTCCTCCATTATTCATCCTTGAGGTGACTAGAGGATTTTCAGCCTCCATGAAAACAATTATTACAGCCTTACTTCATTATGCTTTGTGTACACATCTCTCTCCTTCTAAAATATGAGGTCCTAAAGCACAGGATCCATATTTGTATCCTCTGAAGTGCCTAGAAGAACGTCTTAAGGAAAGTATTTGTTGACTCAATTACAAAAGGCAACTAAAAGTATTCTTAATTCTTGAAAATAAATTAAAAAACAAACTTTTAAGCTCCAAAAACAACTGATGCATCTTGTCTTGTTTCTTCGTTGTTCCCTTGAAGTTAAGAATTTGGGGGTTTATTTTAGATATTACAAGCCTCTTATTTTTGAAGGGCAACTCTGTTGCTATTTCTGGTCTTTTAGTTCAAAGGCATATATGTAATGTAAGGGTTCTCTCTTTTAGGATCACAGGGACCAACAGGTATACATTTTAATAAAACCAAAGATACTTAAATTATAATTTATTTCCTTGTGTCTATGTAAGTTTAGATTATTAATACATTTATACACATTTACCAACAAAATATGATTTCAGGGTAATACTGAATAAATGGAAAACTCTCTCTGAAAATTTAATGTGTTTTATACCCTGATCAAAAGTTTTTAATCTGTCTTGAAATGTTGTTACTTTCCTCACCTCTTCATTTTAATATAAGATGTTAGATGGTAATTGTCAGAAAAATCTACCAAGCCCAGATGTACTTTGGGGTCTATTCCTGTAACTAAAGAAGTTCGTTAATTTAGGAATTTATAAAGACGGCAAAGAAGATAAAACTGAATGAGTTCATACCACGTGTGGGGACCACATAAGCTAGTCTACACAGAGTTTATTAAGCACTAATTTATAAATGCAACCTGTATAAAACTCTATAGGATAGTTTTCTTTCTTTTTAAAATTTTATTTCCAATACCTCTACTTTAGAAAAGGGTCAAATATCCTTAGCCTGATGTAGCCAAGATAATTGTCTATGTCCTGTTTCTTTTATAATCATTAAGGCTGTACTAGTGGCATGGCGGAACTGACTTGTGCTGGTTTCCTGGAGTCAAATGTTAAATATTCAGAAAATTTCCATGTCAGCTGTTAAAGCATTAGTATTTTAAAATTGGCCATGGTATAAGTATTCACACCAGAAACAAAGCAAACTCTACTGAATTAGGATTCCTACTGTCTTGGTCTGTTCAGACAGCTGTAACAAAAATACCATAGAGTGAGTGGCTTAAACAATAAACCTTCATTTCTCACAGTTCTGGAGGCTACAAAGTCTAAGATGAAGTCACATCTGGAGAAGGACTGCTTTTTGGTTTATAGATGCACATTTTCTTACTGTGTCCTCACACAACAGAGGGGTAAGGGAGCTCTCTGGGGTCTCTTTTATAAGGACACTAATGCCATTCAAGAGGGTTCTACCACCATGACCTAATCACCTACCAAAGACCTCATCTCCAAATACCATCACATTGGGGATTAGGATGCCTGTATAAATTTGGGGAGTGTGTGGCCAAATATTCAGTCTATAGCATCTACCTATACCTACAAGGAAGTGATTTACAAATATACCACTGATTGTTATAGGTACTCTTATTTTTGTTTTATGCTATTTTGTTCCATAGCAGTCTGTCCTGAGAACCTGCTTCTTTACATAATGGGGATGCTGCTAAGCTCTGGCTTATCTCAAGGGTCTTAAACTGTTTTTTCAGTGAATTATCCCCTTAGGTGCAGGGAATTCTTTCTTCTAACTAATGGATGTTCAAGAAGCCCCATTCCACCCACCCTGCCCTGACCCTGAACATATACATGACCTTGGAAAGTTGTGGTTTGCTATCCAGTTGGTGTTAAGAAAAGTCTGGAAGACATGGTTTGTTCACACAGCTTAGCCAACCAATGAAGTATTGATACAGAAAGCATCAACTGAGCTTAGCAGACCAGGAGCAAGTTTTCTAAAGCTCTTGGCAAAAGAACAGGTCTTAAAGTGGTCCTTATCAATCCATGATTGATAACATTCTTTATTCGAACTACCCTGCTCCCAACCTCATCCAAAGTACTCTTCTTTTATTCAGTTCAAAACAAAAGCTGAAATGCTTTTTCCCTATATTTGAAATTGCTGAACAGGTCATAATTTCACTGAGTTTTCTTTCTAATATTTAGATTTTTCCCAGTGCAGTTTGCTGAATATTACTTATCTGAGGATTCTCTCTCTCTAATCTGCACCCTAGACTTTAAGAACTGGCTCCCCCAATGCCTCACTCATCAGTACTTAGCCACCTGTGAACTAAATTTGCTGACAATGAGATGCAGTATGTAGTGGAATTGCAACTGGGAGTCTGGGTGTAGCTATGCCCCTCTGGTCCTCACCATGGGCAAAGCTCTTCCTGCCACTGGGGAGGAGCCTCTGGGGTCAGAAAAGATGGTCAGAGGGAACACTTATTCTGAGGCAGGGGAGGAGAGAATGAATGCCTACTCTTTAAAAGCACTCTGACCTGAATCCTCAATCCCAGCATTCTGTGGTAGAAAGATTGGCTCACTCTGCTGCCTGGGTTGGGGTACAGTGGTCTGTTCAACTGATGTTCGTATGACACTTCTGCTTTGAGGGAATTGGGTAACATACTTCTTTATTACTACTGAGCATGGGGACCTGAGACAGGAGGCCTCAGAATTTGGAGGGCATTGGTTATCTCCCTGGGTAGTACTGAGTTTAGGTTAGTCTTGTCACAACTATTAAGGGCAGGGAACATCTTCATCTATCTTCTCTTTTATCTGAGAAATGCTATGTCTATGTATCTATGCTATGGCTGAGAGTTTTTTTTACACAGAAACTTACTGGGGAGAACAAAACAGAGGGTGGGCTCCATCTCCTTTAGGTTTGCCCACTCTTTCTTGGATATTCTTTCTCCTCTATTATCATTTTCATTTATCGATATCTATGGGTGCTTGTGTTTAAAAAAAAAAATAAAAGAGGAAGAAGAAGTTGGGATGGGGATGGGGGATTAAGTAGAATGGATCTTAAATTGGAGAAGATGGTATGTTGTCTATTCCTATTTGATCTATTGTACTGGATTTCAACTTCTCCAGTTAACATATGAAAACTGGAAATGGATGGATCATTTTTTCATGGGAGGCTTAGAGTAAACAATCACCAAAAAAGACAAATTCTCCTACAGTCTTAGTTACTCTGGACTCTTGAGAAGGCAGAAAACCATGAAGGTATACTACAGACAGTTTATCTGACTTCATGATAAGAGGGTCATGTGAGAATTGTTTTACAATGGTGTGAGACATGTATCACCTATCATGGGAAATGGATCCTGAACCCATATATACATACATTTTTAACTTAGAATTCAAAAAACTTAAGTTTCTGAATGAGAAACCTGTATTTTCCTTTTCCTGCCTTCCTGTTTAGCTTTTCTCAGCCTTCATGGTGCTCTCAAAAGGCCTAATAACTACAGTGGTTAATCTTAGAAAATGTTTTTCATAGAAAAAGGAGCCATTTAGGAAAAAATAAATCAATCTATTATTCTATTTAAAACTTTATTATGCTCCATACAGATATTTTAAATACCAGTAAAGAGTGAGATTTTCCAATTTTGAATGCTTGTATGTTTGAAAATATCAATGAAAATGTACTAACTAACAAAAGAGAAACTGAGATCCACACCCATTTCTTGAAGAATTCATACTGTCTTCATAGGTAGAGCTCTGTTCTTTGGTTCTTTACTCCTGAAAAAACATAAAGACATTTAAAAAGACATTATTATTGTGAGGCAGAAAGTTTTTAATATATCTTAGAGGGATTATATTATAAATTAAAAATGATTTCCATTTGGTCAGATTTTACATAATTTTACAAAGAAATTTAAGATAGATATCCTTTAAACAAATTCAGCACTTGGAGATATAATAAATTAGGAGATTATCACTTTAATAAAAAGTTTCCACCAAGTTATTTATACTGAATGCTGTAGTGTGTCACCCAGATCTCACTTCAGGGATCAATTCCCCTACTGTCCCAAGAGTTACCTGCAGATGGTTCACAGTTAATTCTACCCTCAGGTATTACTCTCAGACAAAAGAAGTTGCCTCACCCATGTTTATCTCTTCCCTGAAGCATATATCTTGACTGAGTCATGTTGGGAATAAACTGTGTGGTCCCCTTGTGTTTTTTGGATACAACTGTGAACCATTGCAACTTCAGAAGTCTCCATGAAATTGGCTGTCTTTTGTCACAACAGCATTGCAGCTTAGCTTCTTACTCTGTCCATTCCTGCTTGCCTTACTCCTCCACAGGTGTTAATCCCAAGCACATTATACTTCTTGAATTCAAATATCTGTCCCAGATTCTGTTCCACAGTAAATGAAGCCTGAGTGTTGGTACCAGTATCTGGGTGGTCTAAGGAAACAGATTCTAAAAGATTTTGGACCTTGATCACCTGACAGCCAGAAGGCAATGCATATTTCATTATGGGTGATGAATGCAATACTGATATTCCCTTGTATGCTGTAATTGTGCAGTTGGTCAAATTTTAACCAGTGGTGAACTAGGATAACATACCAGTAGAAGGGAAGGTACTGATGGTCACAATAACCCCTATGATTGAGAAGTTCAGAGCAGGCAGTAAATATAGGACAGTAGAATTGGATGTCTGCTGCTGAATGTCATCAATTTACTGGAAGAGACAGACAAAGGCATGGGTTATTAATCACCAATTTAAAGTGAAATGTGAAAACCAGAGTGTTTCCTTGGCAGAGTATGAAGAGACTCTCATCTTCTACAGCCAGATATAAAAAGCAGAGGATCAGACTCAATTTAATTATAAGGAGATCAGAGCTTTAGAGAAGACTGAATTATCAACTTCAGCAAATATGCTATGCCGAGGTTAGGGTCTTGATTGGGAAAGAGTGAGTCCCCTCTTTTCTCCCCCAGCTTATTGAGATAGAATTGCATATAACATTGTGTGAGTTTAAGGTGTACAGCATGATGGTTTGATGTACATATATATTGCAAAATGATTTCCACAGTAAATTAATATAGCCATTACCTCATGTAATTACTTTTTTTGTGTGTTGAGAATTTTAAGACCTACTTCTTAGCAACTTCTAAGTATACGATACAGTCTTGTTAATTATAGTTACCCAGCTATACATTAGACCCCCAGAACTTATTCCTCTTATAACTGGAAGCTCATACCCTTTGACCAACCTCTCTCCATTTCCTCACCCCCAAGCAATCACCAGTCTACTCTCTGTTTCTATGAATTCGTTTTTTTCCCCAGGATTCCACATATATGTGAGATCATACAGTATTTATATTTTTCTATCTGATTTATTTTACTTAGCATATATGGGGTTCATATATGTTGACCTATAACTATATCTACTTGTTTTAAACTGATAGTCATTTATGTTAAAACACTTTCTAAAAGAGCTATGTTATTTTACTCCCCTCTCTCACATTTTGTGATTTTGATGTCATATTTTTTATCTTCATGTTTATTACTTAACTATTTATTGTAGTTATAGTTAATTTTACAATTTTTTGTTTTAGTCTTTGTACTATCTTATTTAAGTGGTTGATCCACAACCTTTACTATATATTTGCTTCTACTTGTGGGTTTTTTCCTTTTCTATAAAATTCTTACTTCTTGCTGTGGCCTTTTCTTTTCCATTTAAAAAAGTCAATTTAACATTTCTTTTAGGGTCAGTTTAGTATTTATGAACTCTCTTAGTTTTTGCTTGTCTGAGAAGTTATTTATCTCTCCTTCAATTGTGAATAATAGTCTTGCTGAGGAGAATATTCTAGGTTGTAGGTTTTTCTCTTTCAGCACTTTAACTGTATCATGACATTCTCTTCTTGCCTGCAAAGTTTCTGCAGAAAAATTAGCTGATAGCCTTATGTAGTTCCCTTGTATGTGACTCTGTTTTCTCTTAGAATTACCTCTTTATCTTTAACTTTTGCCATTTTAACTATGATGTGTCTTGCTGTGGGTCTCTTTGGGTTCATCTTGTTTGGGACTCTCTGTGATTCCTGTACCTTAATATCTGTTGCATTCTTCAGGTTTGGGAAGTTTTCAGCCATAATTTCTTTTTCTTTTAATTTATTATTTATTTATTTTTGGCTGTGTTAGGTCTTTGTTGTTGTGCACAGGCTTTCTCTAGTTGCAGTGAGTGGGGCTGCTTTTATTTGTGGTGCACGGGCTTCTCATTGTGGTGGCTTCTCTTGTTGCGGAGCACAGGCTTAAGGTGGGTTGACTTCAGTTGTTGTGGCTCGTGGGCTCTAGACTGCAGGCTCAGTGGTTGTGGCACACAGCCTTAGTTGCTCTGTGGCACGTGAGATCTTCCAGGACCTGGCATCGAACCCGAGTCCCCTGCATTGGCAGGCGGATTCTTAACCACTGTGCCACCATGGAAGTCCCTCAGCCATAATTTCATCAAATACATTTTCGACCTCCTCTGTATCTCCTTTCTTCTTCTGGGGTCCCTATAATGTGAATGTTGGTATTCTTGAAGTTGTCTCAGTGATCCCTTAAACTGTTCTCATTTTTTAATATTTGGTTTTCTTTTTGTGGTTCTGATTGGGTGATTTCCACTATTTTATCTTCCAGATCATTAGAAGAACTTATGCTTTCTTCTTTATCACCTAGTCTCCTATTCATTCCTTCTAGTGTGTTTTTTATTCCAGTTATTATATTCTTCAGCTATGACTGGTTCTTTCCTATATTTTTTAGTTCCTTGTTAAAATTCTCACTGTGTTCATCTATTCTTTTTCCTAATTCAATTAGCAGTTTTATTACTAATGCTTCAGACTCTTTATCTGGTAAATTATTTATCTTTGTTTCATTTGTTGATTTTTCAGGTTTTTTTTCTTCTTCTTTCACCTGGAACAAATTCTTCTGTATTCTCATTTTTGCTTGACTTTCTCTGACTATATGATGTTAGGTGAAACAGTTACATATCCTGGTCTTGAAGGGGTAGCTTTGTGTGGGAGCATTCCTATGACATATATGTGTGACCAGTGCCATTGGTGAGAGAGCTAGATCTGAAGTGATCATGAGTCACATCTTCCCCCAGTGTGTGCTGACAGTTATCCCCTTGGTGGGAGATGGGACTGGAAATGGAGGGGCTAGAACCAGAGCCAGGTGTGAGCTGGGGTTTCTCCTATGCTCAGTGGCTATCACCACCCTATCAAGGGTGGGTTTGGTTCCCAAGTTGCTGGAGCAAAAGCCCTAAGGGTTGGGTCTGAGCTGGTTCTGTTCCCTTTAAGTGTGAAGCAATGGCACCTTCAACCCTCTCAGTGCATCACTGTGCCAGCATGGGGAAGGGATGATATAGTCAGAGTGTAGCTGCTCCTCTTACCCTTTTACATTGGTCCTTCTTGGTCTCTGTGGTCCAGCAGGATGCTTCACCCTTATCGCTGGGTTCTGAGATTTTCACAATTGTGTCTTGTGTATGAATAGTTTCTGGTTAGTCTTCTCATGAAGAGGACTGAAATTGGGGATGACCTATTTTGTCATCCATATGACATCACTGTGCTCCTCCCCCCAAAAAATCTTGAGATGAAGAAATCTAGGTCAATGCACTTGGAAACCTTTCATCCAGAGATTCCTCTGTATTGGCTAAGTCTTTAGAAGTAGTCTACTCTTTCATATTAAAAGTCATCTTTCTCCATTTTTTGAAAACAATGCTGTTCTCTGTCTTGAAAGACAATATACATCCCACCTCCTTAGATCTACTCTAATTCCAGTCCTGGCCAGAAACTAAAATCTAGGATTAAGGGACAATATAGTCTAGCCAGATATGTGCTAGTTTTGCTAAAAAAGAAAGAGGATGACATACCAAAGGAAATACAGGACTTACTAATTTAATAGTAATGGCAGGAATTGTGTAGGTATGGGACTGGATCTTGAGGGAGCTGGACCAATTGCATGCACTCTCCCATGATACTGGTAATATATTTTGGTGAGGATGAGAGAAGATAGTGCTAACTAACTAGGTGGATTTTTGCAAGCTGAAAGAAAGTGATGGCTCTCATTAAGTGAGATATAAATGCCAAAACTAAGATGGCGTATAATGGAAGAAAGGATAAAGAGAGTCAAAGAATTGGCCTGCTGGAGTGGATAAACTGCATAAGACCTGCAAACTCAGTAGCTGACTATGTTCTGCAGGAGGCTGGGGAAAATTCTGTTTTCCACAGTGAGTAAGGTGAGGGAGTCTCCCACTTTGTTGTGAAGGTCAGTGGTGACTATCCTCTGAAGTCCAGGATTGATCACTGGTACATAACACTGGAAAGAGGGAAGAGTTTACATTGACATCTAAGGGCCTGGAATATCTCTGAAAAAATGGGAAATAAAGAATTCTGAAATAACATAAGCTAGGTGTCAGTGCAGCAAGGTCAGAGTGGCAGCTGGGGGACTGAGTCACATAGAAATATAGAGATACTTGTTAGAACACTGTAAGCTTAGGGAAAACATAAATGAGAAGCTGACAAGGATATTGATCATTTTATAAAAGATCAAAGGAATTCAAGGATGGATGATCAGGAGGCTGAGGGTTTCTGCCCCCATAAAATGTCACAGTCTCTTGCCCAGTTTCATGATATGAGCCAACTTTAAGTTTCAGATTACACTGACCAAAGGAAAGGCCAGTTTTCCAGGAGAATGAACCTGTAAAACAAAGCAAATGTACTGTGCTATAAAGATTCGAAGTCCTTACTCAGAGGGACCTACATCCATTTAATTGGGTAACCATACACTGGGTAAAGGGAAATAGCCTCATCACTAACTAATCGTGTGAACTTGGATGAATTAAGTTTCCCTGGGGTAAGAGTTGATTCATTTGTTAATTGAGGGACTTATACTGGGTGATTGAGCTTTAAAGCATCTTGAAAGTTGGAAAGTTAAATATTTTCCTTTTCATTATGTTTTTATTGCAATTTGGGTTACAGAGTTACTGGTTGGGAACAAAAAATATTAAAGAAATGTTTGAATCTTATGGGATAGGGTCTTGGTCATTCTGAAAATAGGTACAAGTTGTATGAACATTGTTTAATAATGCTAATGAGACAAAAGGAAGGCTTCCTCATGGCAGATGACTTGTAACGGACCATGTAACAATGAATGTGAATAACTCATTACATTCTTCAAGCATATGCAATATTTGTGATATGAGAATTTATAGACATGAATTAATTCATGATTCTTTCATTCATCAATTACTCATTGAGGGCATATTTTGTGCCTAGACTATACTAGCCCCTGGGGATATAGAAACTAATAAGATAAGATCCCAATTTTTAAATAGTGCAGAGTCTACTGGGAGAGACAGACATATACACAAATATTACAATGTAAAAGATTTGGTATAATAGAGTATAAACAGAATGCTGCTGATGAATTTTGTATGACCTTATGTGGACAGAATATATTTCTTCTACAAAGATTGACTGTCAATCAGTTTGAGTATGTCTGCATTATAACAAAGGTGATCCCCATCAGCCTATCATAAGTCAACAAGGCACTTCCTTAAAATCAACAATTGTTGTAGCTATTCGCATCAGCTCTGCAGTTCTGTGGAGACATAATAAACCCCCTTCTCTTTGAGCATATCTTATCTAGCATCTATTTTAACCTAAATATCACAGAAATAATTCTTACTGGAGAAAAAGGGAAGACTGAAAACTGAAAATAGAATTTCTTAGACTAGAATTATGATTTCAGGCTGGGCCACTCCCAAGCACCTCAAGGTGGCAGAGGAGAAAGATTGCAGAAATGAAGGGAAAGATTAAACTATGGAAAAAGAGACTACAAAGCAAGTAAGGAATTATTTTATGGCTGGAGAGAGTTAACATAATATATAAGACATTAACTTCTACAATCACCCTACATTTTATCCTTCCTCTTCTAAAACAATGCACCATGTGGTCACTCTGGTAACTTAAAAGCAGAAGCTGCCTGAAGCTGCCTGAAGTCAACAACTCTTTCTACCATTTTCTAAATTCAAACCCCACTGGGGAGCTAATGCTGGGGGATGTGGCGGAGGCTGGTAGTTGAGGGTCTGAGTCTGTGAGGGAGGGACAGTCTAGCAAGTTGGGGACTGCTTTTGAGATTACCAAAAGGAGGAAAGGGGGATTATCCTGGGTGAAGGGTAATAGAGGTCAGTGTATCTTAGAGTCACAAAAAACACTGTATGTCATCCGAACTTAGACAATTTTGAAAGTGAAAGCTCATACACAAAAAAAATTTGAAATTCTGAAAATATGTATCTATGGATTAACCAATTAGCTTCATAACATTGATTGACTCTTCAAATAGTTTTTTTCAAAAAAATTCAAATTTAAAAGTTTTTCTAAAATATAAAAGCAACATATACTAGGTATATTAAAGCCACATTTAAAAAAATTTCCTAAAGACGCAGACCTCTTAGAGAACGGACTTGAGGTTATGGGGAGGGGGAAGGGTGAGCTGTGACAGGGCGAGAGAGAGTCATGGGCATATACACAGTAACAAACGCAGTAAGGTAGATAGCTAGTGGGAAGCAGCCGCATGGCACAGGGATATTGGCTCGGTGCTTTGTGACAGCCTGGAGGGGTGGGATGGGGAGGGTGGGAGGGAGGGAGACGCAACAGGGAAGACATATGGGAACATATGTTTATGTATGACTGATTCACTTTGTTATAAAGCAGAAACTAACACACTATTGTAAAGCAATTATACCCCAATAAAGATGTTAAAAAAAAAAAAATTTCCTTTATGTTGATTATCTGTACATTAAAAATAAAAGAATTGGGCTTCCCTGGTGGCGCAGTGGTTGGGAGTCCGCCTGCCGATGCAGGGGACACGGGTTCGTGCCCCGGTCCGGGAAGATCCCGCGTGCCGCGGAGCAGCTGGGCCTGTGGGCCGTGGCCGCTGGGCCTGCGCGTCCGGAGCCTGTGCTCCACGACAGGAGAGGCCACAACAGTGAGAGGCTGACGTACCGCAAAAAAAAAAAAAAAAAGATTATTAAATAGAGTAAGGTTTGACAATTGACCTTGAAGAAAGTACAACTAAAATTTAGAAGCCTCACTTATTAATAAATGTAATGCCATTGTAGGAAAATTAGAGTGAATTATAAAGTAGTTGTCCAATTGTTCAAACCTTCCAAAATTGGATTGATGCTGGGCAGCAGAAAGAGTACACAACACCTAAGTTAATCTCTGCTCCATGGGTTTCTTTATTTGGTTAAGAATATTTTTCCCCCAAGAAGCTATGGTCACCAAAATTTTGAATTCACATAATAACCACAAAACAAACAAATGAATTTTCAATTTTGATCTTTTTAAATGAACTTATAATAACATTAAAATAATATAGTATTTTAATGTTTAAGCGAATGAAATTTCAAAAACCCCCCTACTACTCCACCACTCTCCCCTCACACACAAATCATGTTAGAATCTGTGAAACATAGGTAGTGCCAAGAAAAAAAGGAAGAGCTTCTAATTTCTACTCTATAGTATTCATTTCTGGGATCCTTAGAATCCAGTCCTGTATGACTCTGCCTCCATGCCTTGTGTATATGGCACCTAGTGGTGTGCTGGAATCAGCTCCTACCCACTTGCTAGAACAGATTGTGTGTATCCCTTCCCAACTCCATATTCAATTATTTTAAGTAGGTAGTTTGAAATTGTCCATGATAGAAACATGTCCACCATAGAAATTGGCAAATGCTACAAGTTAGATTTCCCCACCCACCACCCTACCATCAGAGCTGGTTGTTTAATGTTTCCCAGCAGACTACTGCCAGGAACCCTGGTATGATTCCTTCCTACACTCAGTAAGCAGCTATTCCTTGCTGAGAAGTCTACACTTGAAAATGATGCTGCAGTAGAGTAGTTCATGGTCAGGGTGAACCACATATCCTGGTTTGGCTAGAGAATCACCTGCTGGGCCAGAGTCCTGTCCTGCTTAGCATTTCAACCTGAAATATTCACAAAGTATGAATTTCAAATAAATACAATTAATGGTTACATTAAAATCAGTCAAGATGGGTTTGGTAAAATTTCACTTTCTAATTCCAGCTTCTACCTTGATCTTGCCTAGTAGCATGTAAAATACTAATGCTGTGATCAGAATACTCTCTGGCTATATGGTTAAATGAAAAAGATCACCTGCAAGACCCAATGATCTTTTCCAGACCCCTCTCACACACAACATAATTTATACTTCTCTTTCAAGGAGAGCAGCCAAGTGCTTGCTGATGATAAAATGAAACATACACATGAGTATGTTTAGGTTCAGCTAACTTCAGCTGGGTGTCCATGGTGGTGGGAAGAGAATTTCAAACTTCTGCCTCTGCTGGACATTTAGTGTATTACTGTCCTGTGTTACCCAATACCAGTTTAGGCAAGAAGTAAAGCAGAGTGCAGTGTCTTATTTCTTAGAAATTATCCCAGTCGAGAAAATGTTTTGCAGTTTCATTGAAAGTGAATTTTTCAAAGTGCTAAAATTCAACTTTCAAGTGATTAGGTGCCAGCAGTTTTTGCAACCATAATTAAATGTCATGTGCATAACTTATAAATGTTCTATAGCCAAATATTTTTATATCCTAGCTTTTGGAGAATGGGCTCAAAATAATATTTTCATAAAGCACACACTACTCACTGTGACCCTAGCTCCAGCAAAATAGATAATAATTAATTGAAGTTTATGTAGCATATCTAAAGAATAATCAGGTATTTAAAAATAAAGTGTCAATCAAGGTGTATTAGTTTTTTATGACTGCCGTAATAAATTATTATAAATGTGGTAGCTTAAAACAACATAGACTTATCTCATAATTCTATAGATTGGAAGGTCTGACATGAGTCTCAATGGGCTAAAGTCAAGGTGTCAGCAGGGCTTCCTACAGGCTTCTGGGAGAAATTGTTACCTTACCTTTTCCAGCTTCTGGGGGCTACCTGCATTCCTTGGCCTGTGGTCCCCTTCCTCCAGCTTCAAAGCCAGTAATGTTGCATCTCTCTGGTCATCTTTCTGTTGTCACCTCTCTCTCTCTATGGCCATGCCATTGAAAAGTTTACTGATTTTAAGGACTCATTTTAAAGATATGTTTGGATAATTCAGGATAATCACCCTGTCTCAAGTCTCTAACTGAATCACATCTGCAAAGTTCTTTTGCCATGTAAGGTAACATATGCACAGGCTCCTGGTGATATCTTGTGTGTGAGACCCAGGGGTGGGATGCATTATTCTGCCTACCACAGAAGGTGACAGTTCTTAGCAAAGAATATGCTGTGTTTATCAGGAAAGCTCTAGAGATCATTCTTCTGTCATTACTTTGAAGGGATAGAAAAAATGACCTAAATTTGGAATAATTTTTAGGACAATCATAAATGAAGGTGTTTATGTTTTTTCCACATGCTTCAGGTACTACTTTTCCACATACCATTGAGAAGAGTCTATAACCAGATACAAGATCCAATACTGATAATTTCTTCATTTCCGTAACTCCTTGAAACTTCCATTCACAGTGGCCAGATGTCTATTGTTTGGTTAGAAATTCTGTAATTGTTTAAAAAAAGTTTCTGTCCAAGCCCACACATGTGGCTCAGGTGCATTTCAGCAGCTCTGCTGTTAGTTTCTTTAATTACAACCAGGATTCCGGACACTCACACATGCCCCACCGCCACCCCCAAAGGCTTCATGCCCATACAGTTAAATTAAAGAAATAATCATTGAATGGCGTTCCCTTAGATCTTGGCCAAATGTGTAAATTTTAATCCAAAGATTACTTCAAAGGTAAATTCAAATATATAACACAATTTTAAGTTTTTAATAATAGAACTTTGATCAATCTAAAGTTAAATGATTATATGATTGACCATTTATACATGAATACATATTTCTGTTAATATTTGTGCATACATAAATACAAAACCTCCACAAAATGAGGAACATAAATTTTAGAAGCTTTCTCAGTAGTGAAATGTCTTAAAATTGTTTGTGTTCTGTTCTATGTAATTATTAGAAAGCAAAGAATATTTAGAAATAGAGGTTATGCAATACAACTGAACACAGGAGATAATCTCTAATACAGGTGGGACATCTGTGGTTGCATGAAATTGTTGAAAAATAGATAAATTCATGAAGGAAAAACAGTCTATGAAAGCATGAGATAAATTCAGTTAAACATAGTAAATAACTTCCCTCTTTGAAGATGTAATTCTATCACCATCTTGAAATGTCAAGAATGAAAAGGTTTTGAGATTACAAATTCTTAATGAAAATAAAAGTGAAAGACATATAAAAATTGTCATTTAAAATACAAAATATATTTGTCATTTATAAATAGCTTATTTTCATTTTCAAAATTCTTTAACCCTATATAGCTATAACAAAGTACCACACAGTGGGTGGTTTAAAACAACAGAAGTGTGTTCTCTCATAGTACAGGAATCAAGATATTAGCAGGGCCATGCTCCCTTGGAAGCCTCTAGGGAAGGGGCCTACCTTGCCTCTTCTAGCCCCTAGTAGTCCAGACATTCCTTGGCCTTAGATAATTCTAATCTCTGCATTTGTCTTTACATGGCCATCTTCTTTCTATGCGTCTGTCTCTTCTTTCAAGGACACTAGTCATATTGGATTAAGGGCCTACCTTACTCCTGTGTGACTTCATCTTAACTAATTACATTTGCAATGATCCTATTTCCAAATAAGGTCACCTTCTAAGGTACTGGAAGTTAGGATTTGAACATCCCTTTTTGGAGGGACACAGTTCAGCCTATAACAATCCAGTTATGTAAAAAGACTGGTTTTCTTATGAGACTTAAAGAGATGATTAACCTAAAGCTGATGTGGGTTCTACCTCAGTTTTTAATGGGTCAAGAATTAGTCTAAATTACTAAATCTATGTTTACCCTGGTTCACCAATTCAGTTTTCTGATTATTACATTAAAAAAAAAACAGTTTGGGTATGATTTTAGAGAACTGATAAGATTGAATATATTTTAAAGTCTATGTTATTAAGATATAGTATATATACAATAAAGAAATGAAGGTGCTGTTAAATGGGCCAAATTCCATAATTTGTCTTCCAATCTCAATTCCAATTCTGAATGAGTAAGTATTATCTCTGTTATTCTACTTGCATAAGAAATTAAAGAAATAGGCATGATTTTAGTGCTGTCCAATCTGCTCCACCAACCTGATAATATACTAGTACTATAAAAATTATGAACGTGCATATGGTTGCCTCAGATACATTATGGAACAAGGCAAGATGTGAGTGAATAAAGAGATAAAAGGCATGTACATGTTGAAAAGTCCTCTTTCTTAATTTAAGCAATGCATGAAGTATGATGGATTTCTATTAGAGAAAACTAGACCAAGATGTGACACTTAAAATTGACTACAGATTATATTTTTTAGAAACGTATACATGCGGTAATACAGCTGAATTAAGAAGTTGCCTGTGCTCTTTGTGACTACCTAGAGGGGTGGGATAGGGAGGGTGGGAGGGAGGCGCAAGAGGAGGGGATATGGGGATATATATATACATATAGCTGATTCACTTTGTTATACAGCAGAAACTAACACAACATTGTAAAGCAATTTTACTCCAATAAAGATGTTAAAAAAAAAAAAAGAAGTTGCCTGTGCAGAAATATTCTAAATAGTCACCAATCAAACTTTATAAAGATTTTCAGAGAAAGAAAAGAGCATCCAGTTTTCTCACCTCATCCAGAGCACTTTGTATTTTGTTGGAAAAATTGATTTTTTATATTGTACACTTTTCTAATTATACATAAAATGTGTTTTTCTTTAAGCTGTCACAAGTCATTTTTAGAGTGAGATAGCAGTCAAATAAATAGACTCCCTGCCTCCACGCAGAGGATGGTCTCCAGGATTTTATGACAAGCCTGGAGCCCTAGGTATAGTAGTAGGAGTAGCCAGCCTACCCTAGGAACACCATGTAACTGTTTCTAGTAGTCAGCCTACCCTAGGTATAATATATAACTATGTATAGTAGTCAGCCTACCTTAGGTATACCATGTAACTGTTTCTAGCAGTCAGTCTACCCTAGATACACCATGTAACTATTTATAGTAGCCAGCCTACCCTAGGTATACCATGTAACTGTTTCTAGTAGTCAGCCTACACTAGGTATACCATGTAACTGTTTCTAGCAGTCAGCCTACCCTAGATATACCATGTAACTATTTATAGTAGCCAGCCTACCCTAGGTATACCATGTAACTCTTTCGAGCAGTCAGCCTACCCTAGGTATACCATGTAACTATTTATAGTAGCCAGCCTACCCTAGGTATACCATGTAACTATTTATAGTAGCCAGCCTACTCTAGGTATACCATATAATTGTTTCTAGCAGTCAGCCTACCCTAGGTATACCATGTAACTATTTATAGTAGTCAGCCTACCCTAGGCATACCATGTAACTGTTTCTAGCAGTCAGCCTACCCTAGGTATACCATGTAACTATTTATAGTAGCCAGCCTACCCTAGGTATACCATGTAACTATCTATAGTAGCCAGCCTACCCTAGGTATACCATGTAACTGTTTCTAGTAGTCAGCCTACCCTAGGTATACCATGTAACTCTTTCTAGCAGTCAGCCTACCCTAGGTATACCATGTAACTCTTTCTAGCAGTCAGCCTACCCTAGGTATACCATGTAACTATTTATAGTAGCCAGCCTACCCTAGGTATACCAGGTAACTATTTATAGTAGCCAGCCTACCCTAGGTATACCATGTAACTGTTTCTAGTAGTCAGCCTACCCTAGGTATACCATGTAACTATTTATAGTAGCCAGCCTACCCTAGGTATACCATGTAACTGTTTCTAGTAGTCAGCCTACCCTAGGTATACCATGTAACTGTTTCTAGCAGTCAGCCTACCCTAGGTATACCATGTAACTATTTATAGTAGCCAGCCTACCCTAGGTATACCATGTAACTGTTTCTAGCAGTCAGCCTACCCTAGGTATACCATGCAACTATTTATAGTAGCCAGCCTACCCTAGGTATACCATGTAACTATCTATAGTAGCCAGCCTACCCCAGGTATACCATGTAACTTTCTTTCTGAGTCTTGCTCTTGCCAAAAGTACTGTCATAAAGTGTTTTATGGTCAGAACCACACATCCTGGTTTGCCTGGGACAATCCAGTGAACACTTGCTGTGTTGTTTTTTTCTAGAACTTTTCCTGATTTGTTTATTTTGTAATGATATATGAATTACAAATAAATGCATTAAAATAAGCCAGAATAGGCTTGGTAGACTTTCATGTTATGCTTCCAGCTTCTGCCAAGGTCTTGTTCCCTAGTGTGTGAAGCTCAAAAGCAGCAGTCAAGGTTCTCTTCAACATGTGATTAAATAGGAAACATGATCAGCAATAACTGATTATTCTTTCCTGACTCCTCGCAAACAACACATTACGTCTTTCAAGGATGAAATGCCAAGTTCATGCTGATGATAAAACAAAATGCATTTTGACGTTGTGGGCTTAGGTCAACTAACTCCTTCTGAATATGAGTGGTGGTAGGAAAAGTATTACACACCACTGCAGTAGCAGTGAGGTATTTACATTTATGAGCAACAGGCTTAGAATACTTTTTTCTCACCCAAGTATCAGGATGTCACATTGAAACTTACATGCATACTAAATCAACTCTGCATTTCAGCAAGAATATATTTCAAAAACTGTGTTTTTTTTCAATAACAGGAAAGGGATACTTTTTTAAGGTAAAAATTCACAGCACAACCCTCTTGGTTAGGCCTAATTTTGTCAGCTAGTTTCAATCATCTAACAAAAAAATTGAGAAAGAAACAAAGGGACCATATAAAATGGCATACAATAACATATCAGCAGAATTTGAAACAATCAGATGGAATAAGGGTCCCCCTTATGGGAGAAGAAAGCTATTTGGCTGCTTGACTAATTTATGTGCCCTAATAGATTGCCATTGGGCCCTCTGTTTTTTAAGAGTTCATTTAATTGCTCGATCAAATTAGAGGGTATTTCCAGACTCTTCTCTCTTCTCATGGCCAGGGCATATATGCAAAAATACAGCAAAATCAGGAATCAGAAAACTGAAATTCAGACTCTTCCAATTTCTAGTTTCCTTTGAATACTCTGAGCTTCACTATTCATTACCAATAAAATGGAGATAATAATAATTTAACTCAAAAAACTAAGTATGATCATGAAAAAAAATTATAAATATAAAGAATTATATAAATACAAATATTATTATTAATCTGAATTGACTTGAACTGTATCCTCAAAACAGTAGTATTACTTTTAACTTAGTCCCCTAATATGTAAATGTTTCATTCTATTATATAAAACTATTTCTTTTTTTAAATACAGGTATCATCTCTTACTAAAATTTTTTGGTAGACTTTATTTTTTAGAGCAGTTTTGGGATCAGAGCAAAATTGAACAGAAGGTGCAGAGATTTCCTGTAAGTCTGCCTCTTACACATGCATAGTGTCCTCCACTATTAGCATCCCTCACCAGAGTGGTGCCTTTGCTATAATCAATAAGCCTACATTGACACATCATTATTATTCAAATTCCAGAGTTTACACTGGGGTTCACTCTTGGTGTGTTACATTCTATGGGTTTGCATGAATTTATAATAACATGTATCCACTATTATAATGTCATACAGAAAAGTTTCACTGCCTTAAAAATCCTCGTGCTCCACCTATTCATTCCTTCCTCCTCCCTAATCTCTGGTGACCACTGATTTTTTACTGGCTTCATATGTTTGCCTTTTACAGAATGTCATATAATAGTACTTATACAGTATGCAGAGTTTTCAGATTAGCTTCTCTTACTGAGTAATATGCATTTAAGTTTCCTCCATGTCTTTCTGTGGCTTGATGGATCATTTCTTTTTAACACTGAATAATATTCCATTGTTTAGAAGTACCACAGTTTGTTGATTCACTCATTTACTGAAGGACGTCTTGATTGCTTCCAAGTTTTGGCAATTATGAATAAAGCTGCTGTAAACATCCATGTGCAGGTTGGTCGTAAGATTTCACCTGTGTTGGGTAAATATCATATAGTGTGATTGCTGGATCATATAGTAAGAGTATATTTAGTTTTATAAAAAAACTGCCAAACTGCCTTTCAAAGTGGCTGTACCATTTGATGTTCCCACCAGGAATGAATGAGAGTTTCTGCTGTTCCACATCCTCCACAGCATTTGGTGCTGTTAGTGTTGTTGGGCCATTCTAATGGGTCTGTAGTAGAATTTTGTTGTTTCAATGTGCATTTCCCTGGTGACATGTGATATTGAGTGTCTTTTCATATGATTATTTGCCAACTGTATATCTTCTTTTGTGAGGTGTCTATTAAGGTCTTGGCCCATTTTTCAATCAGATTGTTTGTTATTGTTGAGTTTAAGGAGTTCTTTTTATATTTTGGATAACAGTGTTTTATCAGATGTGTCTTTTGCAAATATTTTCTCCGAAACTGTGGGTTATCTTTTCACTCTCTTGACAATGTCTCTCACAGAGAAGACATTTCTAATTTTAAAGAAATCCAGCTTATCAATTATTTATTTCATATATTTTGACTTTGATGTTGGTATCTAAAAAGCCATTAACATACCCAAAGTCATTTAGATTTTAGGAGTTTATCTTTTAGGAGTTTTATAGTTTTGTTTTTTACATTTTAGTTCTGCGATTCATTTTGAATTAACTTTTATGAAGCATGTAAGGTCTGTGGCTAGATTCTTCTTTTTTTTTTTGCACGTGGATGTCCAGTTGTTCCAGTACTATTTGTTGAAAAGACTATCTTTGTTCCATTGTATTGTCTTTGCTCCTTTGTCAAATATCAATTGACTATATGTGGGTCTTTTTCTGGGCTCTCTATCCTGTTCCATGGATCTATTTGTTTATTCTTCCATCAATACTACACTGCTTTCATTACTGTTGCTTTATAGTAAGTCTGAAATTTGGGGAGTGTCAGTTATTCAACACTGTTCTTCTCCTTCAACTGCATTGGCTATTCTAAATATTTTATCTCTCCCTATAAGCTTTACAGTTAGTTTGTTGATATCCACAAAGTAGCTTGCTGGGATTTTGAATTGAATTACATTGAATTTATAGATCAACTTAAGAACTTATGCCTTGACAATTTTGAGTCTTCCTATTCATGAACATAAAATATCTCTCTGTTTATTGTTCTTATTTGAGTTCCTTCATCAGAGTTTTGCAGTTTTATATTAACCACATATACATTTTGTTAGATTTATACCTTTCTGAGGGTGCTAATGTAAACAGTATTGTGTTTTTAATTTCAAATTAACCTTTCATTGCTGATATATAGGAAAGTAACTGATGTTTCTATATTAGCCTTGCATCCTGCAACATTTCTGGAATCGCTTACTAGTTCCAGAGTTTTAAAAATAGTTTTGGACTCTCTACATAGATGATAACGTCATCTGCAAGCAAAGACAATTTTATTTCTTCCTTCCCAATCTGTTTACTTTTCATTTCCTTGTCTTACTGAATTTACCAGTACTTCCAATATGATGTTGAAAAGTGGCAGTAAAACGGGACATCCTTGCCTTGTTCCTGATCTTAGTGGGAAAGTTTTTAGTTTCTAAACAGTTAAGTGTGATGTCAGCTGTAGGTTTTTCTATATATTCTTCTTCATGTGGAAGAAGTTTCCCTCTATTCCTAGTTTACCAAGAGTTGTTATCATGAATAGGTATCGGATTTTGCCAAATGCTTTTTCTGTGTCTACTGATACAATCATGTAATTTTTCTTCTTTAGTCTGTTGTAATGCATTACATTAATTGGTTTTTTAAATGTTGAATTTGCCTTGCATACCAGGGGTAAATCTCACTTGATCATGGTGCATTTATACATTGTTGGATTCAATTTTCTAACATTTTACTGAAGATTTCTACATCTGTGTTCATGAGAGATACTGGTCTATAGTTTTTTTGTTTTTTTTTTATAATCTGTTTGGTTTGGGTATTAGGGTAATTCTGGCCTCATAGAATGAATGAGGAAGTAATATCTGATTCTGTGGTCTGAAAGAGATTGAGAGAATTGAAATAATTTTTTTCTTTAAATATTTCATAGAATTCACCAGTGAACCCATTTGAATCTGGTGTGTTTTTGTTTTGGAAGGTTCTTAATGTTGAATTAATTTGATCAATAGATATAGACCTATTCAGATTGTCTATTTATTCTTGTGTAAGTTTTGCAGATTGTATCTTTCAAGGAATTGGTCCATTTCGTCTAGGTTATGAAATCTGTGGACATAGAGTTGTTCATAGTATATATTTATTATTTTTTCCCTGTTCATGGGATCCATAGTGATATTACCTTCTTTCATTTCTGATATTAGTAACTCATGTCCTTTTTCTTTTATTATTTAGCCTAGGTAGGGGTTCATTGATTTTATTGATCTTTTCATAGAACCAGCTCTTGCTTTCATTGATTTTTCTCAACTGATTTTCTGTTTTTAGTTTCATTAGAGCATAAATCAATTTTTAAAATTATTTCTTTTCTTATGCTCTCTTTGGATTTAATTTGCTCTTCTTTTTTTAGTTTTTAGGGTAGATGCTTAGATTATTGATTTTAGATCTTTCTTCTTTTCTGATATATGCATTCAATGCTGTGAATGTCTCTCTATGCATTGCTTTCATTGCATCCCACAAAGTATAAGTTGTGTTTTCATTTTCCTTTAGCTTAAAATATTTTAAAATCTCTCTTTATTTCTTCTTTGACCCATGTGTTACTTTAAATTATGTTGTTTAATCTTTACATATTTGGAGATTTTCCCATTATCTTTCTGTTATTGATTTCTAGTTTAATTCCATTTTGGTCCTAGAACAGATATTGTATGACTTCTATTCTTTTAAATCTGTTAAGATGTGTATTTGTTATGGATAAGAATATGGTCTATCTTGGTTAGTGTTCCATGTGAGCTTGAGAAGAGTTTGTATTCTGCTCTTCTTGGACAAAATAATCTATAGATGTCCATTATATCCAGTAGATTGATGGTGTTTTGAGTTCAACTCTGTCCTGACTGAATTTTTGCCTGCCAGATCTGTCCATTTCTGAGAGGGAGGCATTGAAAACTCCAGCCATGATAGTGGGTTCACCTATTTCTTTTTGCAATTCTACTAGTTTTTGCCCCATATAGTTTGAGTCTTTATTGTTGGACACATACACAAGGATTTTTATATCTTTTTGGAGAATTAATCCCTCTATAATTATGTAATGCCTTCTGTATCTCTCATAACTGTCCTTGTTTTGAAGTCTACTCTGCCTGTAATGAATATAGCTACTTTCACTTTCTTTTGATTAATGTTAGCATAGTTTATTTTTTTCCATCCATTTACTTTTTATTTATATGTGTCTATATATTTAAAGTAGGTTCCTGTAGAAAACATACATCTAGGTCTGTTTTTTGATCTACTGTGACAATTTATGTCTTTTAATTGGTGCATTTAGACCATTGATGATCAATTGATGTAGGTAGATTAATATCTATCATATTTGTTACTTTTTTCCATTTGTTGTCCTTATTCTTTGTTCCTATCTTTGTCTTTCACTTTTTTTTTGGCCTTTTATTGTTTTAACTGAGCATTTTATATGATTTCATTTTGTCTCCTCTCTTAGAATATCAATTATATATATATATATTATTGTTTTTAGTCATTACCCTAGCATTTTCTATATACATTTACAAATAATCCAAGTCCACCTTCAAAATAACCCAGTATCACTTAATAGGCAGTGTGAGTACCTCATAATAAAAAGAAACCCTCTAAATCTTCCCTCCTTTTCCCTTGTATCATTTGTCACTCATTTTCCTTATACATGTGTGTACACAAACATATTTATATACATAAGAATACATAACTGAATAGATTATTGCTATTATTATTTTGAGCAAATTATCTGGTAGGTTAAGAATAAGAAAAATAAAATTCTTATTTCACTCCTTTCATCTCCAATGCACTTTCTTTCTTTATGTAGATCTGAGATTCTGATCTATGTGATTTTCCTTCTCTCTAAAATCTTCTATTAACATTTCTTTCTAAGCAAGTCTAGTGACAACAAATGCTCTCAATTTTAGTCTGTCTGAGAAAATCTTTATTTTTCCTTCATTTTTAAAGGATAATTTTACAGGATACAGAATTCTAGGTTGATATTTTTTTCTCTCAAGACTTTAAATATTTCACTCCACTCTCTTCTTACTTGCATTGTTTCTGAGGTTCAGATAAAATTCCTATATATTCTTTTCTCTAGGTAAGTTATTTTTTAACCACTGGATTTTTTTCAGAATTTTTAATTTAGCTTTGATTTTCTGTAGTTTCAAAATGATATGGCTATCGTGGTTGAAGGAAGTCAAAGGTACAACTTTACAATTATAAAATAAATAAGTCATGGGGATGTAATGTACAGCATGGTGACTATACTTCATAATACTGTATGGTATATTTGAAAGTTGCTAAGACAATGGATCTTGAGGGTTCTCATCACAAGAAAAAGAACAATTCTGTAGCTATGTATGATGACTGATGTTAACTAGACTTATTGTGGTGATCATTTCTCAGTATATGCAAATATCAAATCATTATGTTGTACAACTGAAAAGAACATAATGTTTTATGCCACTTATTCCTCAATTAAAAAAGAACTGATTTTCCCACTGCACCACTCTGCCCTCCTTGTGTATACAAGTGCATATGTATATATATATATATGTGTATATGTGCACATGTGTATATAGGTATATGTGTGTGGGTATATGACAAATGAACATTTCCTGTTGACCCTGGAGCCTGACTTAAAAAAAAAATCCAACTGTATTGAGATATAACTGACAAAATTGTGAGATTTAAAAACAATGATATGCCTATATGTAGGGTTTCTTCCTTCCTTCCTTCCTTTTTCCTTCCTTTCTTTCTTTTTCTCTCTCTTTCTCTCTCTTTCTTTTCTTTCTTTCTTTCTCTTTCTTTCTTTCTTTCTTCCTCTCTCTTTCTTTCTTTCTCTCTTTCTTCCTTCTTTCCTTCCTTCCTTCCTTCCTTTCTTTCTTTCTTTCTTTCTCTTTTTCTCTCTTTCTTTCTTTCTTCTTTTTCTTTCTTTTCTTTTCTTTTTTTCTTTCTTTTCTTCATTTATCCTGCGTTCTGTTTTCTGAGGTTCCTGGATCTCTGGTGTGGTGTCTGACATTAATTTTGGGGAAATTCTCAGTGATTATTGTTTCAAATTATTTTCTGTTCCTATCTTTCTTCTCCTGATATTCCCATTATGCATATATTACACCTCTAGTAGTTGTCCCACAATTCTTAGATATTCTGTTCTAGTTTTTAGTCTTTTTTCATTTTTGCATTTTTTATTGAGATATATTTAAGCTTAGAGCTTATTTTTTCAGCTATGTCCAGTCTACTAATAAGCCCATAAAAAGCATTTTAAAAATTCTGTTACAGTGTTTTTGATCCTAGCATTTCTTTTCAGTTCTTTCTTAGAATTCCTATTTCTCTGCTTACATTGATCATCAATTATTGCATGCTGTCTACTTTATCCATAAGGGCCCTAAGTAAATCATAGCTGGTTTAAATTTCTAGTCTGATAATCCCAATATCCCTTTCATATCTGAGTCTTGTTCTGATGCTTTCTCTGTCTCTTCAAACTGTGTCTTTGCCTTTTAATATATCTTGAATTTTGTCTTGATCGCCAGACCTGATGTACCTGGCAATGGTTCCTGCAGAAATTTTTTCTCATAGGTTTCTGCTCTTATAAGTTGCCATTTTCTGTATTCACCTATTGGTCTCTCCAATTTTGGGGGCAATGTTTCGCCATGTGACCTCACTCCTCTTAGGAATCTAAGAAGAGATGTTGCTTTGTCAATTTGTTTGGCATTTTAGTATTGTTAGGATTGAGTGGCAGCCGCCAAGCTTCTTACATGCTGGACCAGAAACCAGAAGTCCTCCTTACTGATTTTGATTAACTAGTGTATAGAAAAGGATATGTTTCATAGATGATGCTTAATAAATACAGTCTTATTAAAAAATGAGTTAAGTTTGTTACCTAGGGATTTGGAAGCAGTGAACATAGTGTGTTCCTCCTCTACAACCAAATTTAGTTAAGAATAACCATTACCTGAAACTTCCCTGCTTACTTCATTTGGGTCCAATTATCTGAATCACTCTAAAAATTTAACAGTGATATAAATAAATAACATTTGATTGTGTCTCATATAAAAATACTAAAATGAATTAATTTGCATTTATCTGTTTTCTCCACCAATATAAAAATGTATCCAAGGCAGGACCATGTCTTCTATTGTCATTACTTGTGAAATAACTAATCCTTAAAATGCAATATTTTTTTTAAAGTTTAATGATCAGAATGAATCTTTAGAGATACCTCTTTGAAAATAAATGTTATTATTGGATAACTTGTCTCATATAGTATATAAGATCACTGGATATCACTGTATAAACATATTTGGAGCAGGTAGCATGGTGATAAGTATGACAGTATACAAATGAAGGGAGAACTATTTGGGACTTATTAACAGGCTTATTCTCATTAATGTATTGAATTTCTGATGGTATTCCTCATCTACTTTTGTGCACATATTATCCACTCTGATGGAAATTCATGATGAAGTGACACAGAATATAATATTAACTTTTGATAATTTTCTTGACTTACCAATATGTACCAAGTTTACTAGTAAAGTGAAATGAAATTCAGGGACATCAATCTTAAAAACAAACTAATTGTTGTCTATTTACCTAGATAAAAGCCTCATACTGCCACTTAATTTCCCCCCCATTATACCCATGGCCTTTATTAAAATACTGTTGTTCGAAGTTGAAAAAAATTATGAATTCCGTATGCAAATTTGTAACCTACTATGGCTAGCAAGCTCATAATGAACTATTATGAACTTGATTATTTGAAGTAGCATTTTATTATGGAACATGGTTTTTACTTGCTCTCTTATTTCTGTTCATTAAAACAATGAGCACATCATAATGAATAAAACATTTGTATGCCATTTATTACATCCACTACTACGGTGCCAATACTGACCATAAAGTAAACTCATGCTCTCCCATGTCTGTCCAATTAATAGGTATCTAAGAATTGTTGAGAAAACAAAAGCTTACGTTTCCCAAAGGCTGTCAACATCTGTATATCTTTTGGAAACCTAAATACTTTTCATTTCAGAAAGAAGAGAACATGAACAGATGGAATTTGACTTTTGTGGCATATGGATAAAATAAATCTAATTTACTTTGTACTAAATATCATTCTTTAATTATAAACAATGCACTTTTGTAGGAATAAAAAATAACTAGAATGGATTTGTAAAGGTATAGGGAGTTCTGTTGCCACTAAGTCATTAGATTGTTCAGTATTTGTAAAGAACAGTAAGTCACATATACTAATATATAATTACTGTCTCACTGACCTGATGCCATCAGGGACTAAGGTATTAAACACTGGTAATTGTCTAAATCCTAAATCTTACCACTTTAAACACCAACATTTCAAAATGTTAACCATATTTGTTGGAATTCTTTCTGGCATGTATTACATGCTTTTCAGCTGAGAAAAAAAAATCTTTACTACATTTTTTCACTAACCCAAAACAAACAAATGAGTAATTTAGAATTTTGGATTAATAGTTAAACTTTCGGTTAGTCCAAATATATAAATAATATACAAAAATTTTAAAATATATTGAAAAATGAGGTAGTACTAAAGTTACAGTTATTAACCTGAGGACTAGGTAGAATTAAAATAAGATTCTTAGAATTCTCTATATTCGATTTTGTTATAAAATATTGGCTAATTATGAAGATGAAATTAGCATGGCTGAAAGGAATGCTCATCTATTCCTAAATTTATTTTAATGTTAATTAACATTAAAATAAATTTAGGAATAGATGAATTAACACCATTTCTCTTCTTTTATCTGTTTAGCTTGTTGAATTAAAATTTGAAGCAAATTCAGGCAAGGAATTAAGTAATTGGAGTCTTAGGGAATAAATAAATATGTATTAATATATATATTTTAATGCAGTGAAACCTCAATCAGTTTTTCTGGGGGATAGAAATTTTCATCTAATTGAATATCCAGTAACTATGTTTCATTCACCACCTATTAAAGGCCACTGATATTTCCAACTTACGTTGTGTAATGGGAATTAAAGGAAAAATTGGTATATGTAGAATATTGGAAGAAGAAGAATGGAGAGTAGCAATAACAAATGTTCTCAAGTCTTTCAAGGGGATTTGAGTGATTGCCCTTATATATAATCCACAATTATTCACAAAAGCTAATACATTGTTAGTAGCATCATCATTATCATTATTAACACTTAAGGAAGAATATAAGATAATCAATGCTAAGTGCCAATTAAGTAGACTAGAAGGGGTCTAGAAAAGCTTTGTGAATGAGGTAAGAATTTGACCCATAAGAAAGGAAAGAAATGGGGCTTCCCTGGTGGCGCAGTGGTTGAGAGTCCGCCTGCCGATGCAGGGAATGCGGGTTCGTGCCCCGGTCCGGTAAGATCCCACATGCCTTGGAGCGGCTGGGTCTGTGAGCCATGGCCGCTGAGCCTGCGCGTCCAGAGCCTGTGCTTCGCAATGGGAGAGGCCACAACAGTGAGAGGCCCGTGTACCGCAAAAAAAAAAGAAAAAAAAAAAAAGGAAAGATATTGGAAAGGAAGGCAGGCAGTGTTCTTTACCTGAACATTGGTATGAGCAATAATACTAAAAGAAAACATGTATTTCTGTATTTTGGGGGATGTGTAGAGCTTATGTCTCATAAATGTGTAAGACTATACTTACTTAGGAACTGAATTGAGTAAAAGCACCATATTTACATAGTTGTTAATTCAATGTGCCAATCTGCATATCATTTACACTTTGTTACCATACCCATCAATCAGTTCTGGACACCAGCCAGTAAAGTGACAAACACTTAGCCTTAACTTAGAGAAAGAAACTAAAAAAAAAAAAAAAAAAAATCTGGTAACTTTAACATGACTATATTACTGATTTTTGTGGCAGGGTAAATGGATTTCGATATAATTATGATTGAATACTTTTGGTATTTTATGAGTTATAGAGTTATCAATCACATTATTTAAAATAAAACATTTCCGTCAAATTTTACTTTGCCTTATAATAACATGTATTTATAAAGAATGGGTTTTAGTGAGGAAAATTATCCTTGGAGTCTAGAAAAGTAGTCGTTTATTTTTTCTCTTTTAAAAGTATTTTGTTTTAAGGAATGGTTTTTAAGATTAAAATATCATAGAGCTAAAATATGTAATGACTCATTTATGATTAATGAGATAAATCATGATTAATAGGAAATTATTCATAGCATAGTGACTAAGAATTTGAGCTTTTGAGTGAGATAGACCTGGATTCAAATCTCAATTTTCTAATTTAATGTGCTTAACTCTGTGCATGACCCAGAGTAAGAACTCAGTGAATGATAGTTCTTTGTTTGCATTCACTCTTTGCTTCTTAATAGCACACTTTATTTTTTCATTTTAACTATTTTTTTTTAATTGGGGTATAGTTGTTTTCCAATGTTGTGTTAGTTTCTACTGTACAGCCAAGTGGAGTTCCCTGTGCTATACATCAAGTTCTTATTAGTTATCTATTTTATACATATTAGTGTATATATGTCAATCCCAATCTCCCAGTTCATCCCACGCCCCACCTCCCAACCCCCTCAATAGCACACTTGTGTCAGCTGTGTAAGTTAACTGTTGGTATAGTTGAAAGCCTGGGTCATAGAAAAGGGGTAACAATCCCACATATGCTGCTAAGTAACTCAGTTGGTTACTAGCCTCCATAGACTATAAATTCTAGCTCCCTAAAAAATTCCTTCCTTCCTTGTGAGGTTGCTCTTAGTTGCCTTTCAGAATTATTCTTGCAGTAGCTATGTTACAAAACTAGTTATTTCATTTTGTTTGTTTGTTTATTCAATTTATTTAAACTAAAAACACAAAAACAATTCACACATTTCTTCCACCCTCCATGCCCCATCTCTGGCAGCTGCCAATCTATTCTCTGTATCTATCAGCTTGATTTGTTTGTTTATTGTTCATTTAACACAGTATTTGTCTTTCTCTGTCTGACTTATTTCACGTAGTATAATACCTTTGAGGTCCATCCATGTTGTTGCAAATGGCAGAATTTCATTCTATTTTATGGCTGAATAATGTTCCATTGTGTATAAACACCACATCTTCTTTATCTATTCATCCATTGATAGATACTTAAATTGTTTCCATATCTTGGCTATGTAAATAATGTTACAATGAATATTGGGGTGCATATATCTTTTCGAGTTAATGTTTTTGTTTTCTTCAGGTAGATACTCAGAAGTGGAATTGCTGGATCATATGGTAGTTCCATTTTTAATTTTCTGAGAAACCTCCATACTATTTTCCATAGTGACTGTATGAATTTACCTTCCCACCAACAGTGCACAGGTGTTCTCTTTTCTCCACATCCTCATCAGCATTTGTCTTTTTATTAATAGCCATTCTAACAGGTGTGAGGTGATATCTCATTGTGGCTTGGATTTTCATTTCCCTGATTAATGATGTGGAGCATCTTTTCATGTACCTCTTGGCTATCTGTATGTCTTCTTTGAAAAAAAAATGTCTATTCAGGCCTTCCCATTTTTCAATCAGGTTGTTTGTGGTTTTCTTTTTTTTTTTTTGCAATTAAGTTATATGTGTTCTTTATATATTTTAGATATCAGCCCCTTATCAGATATATAATTTGAAAATATTTTCTCCTATTCATAGGTTTCCCTTTCATTTGTTGATGGTTTCCTTTGCTGTGCAGAAGCTTTTTAGTTTGAATCAGTCCCACACATTTATTTTTGCATTTGTTGATTTTGCTCTTGGACCCAGAACCAAAAAAATTATATCAAGGTGTTTACTGACTATATTTACTTCCAGTTTTATGGTTACAGGTCTTACATTCAATTCTCTAATCCATTTTGAGGTAATCTTTGTGTATGGTATAAGATAGTGTGGTCCAATTTCATTGATTTATATGTGGCTGTCCAGTTTTTCCAGCAATATTTATTGAAGATACTGTCCTTTACAAGGACATCTTGTAACACATTGGTTCCTTTGTCATAAATTAATTGACCATAGTTGTGTTGGTTTCTTTCTGGGCTCTCTATTCTGTTCCATTGAAATGTGTCTGTTTTTATACCAATACCATACTCTTTTGATTACTATACCTTTATAATATAGTTGGAAATCTATGCCTCCAGCTTTGTTCTTCTTTCTCAAGATTGCTTTCAATGTCTTTATGACACCATACAAATTTTAATATTGTTTGTTCTATTTCTGTGAAAAATGCCATTGAAAATCTTGGTTATTTCATTTGAACTCCTTTGTCTTTTTCTATAAGACATTTGAAAGCAGAGACTTTACTGGTTACTTAGGTCAGCTGCTTTTTCCTTACATTTCTCAGTGATTTTTTGTCAGATACTTGCCATATAATTTGACAGTTTGTCATAGCACCAAATTTTTGATATTTTTTGCTACATATTGCCTAATGGCTCTCAAGAAATGTTGCATATTTCTATCAGTGGAATGTAAAAGTGAGCAATATCTTAAAGTCTAATACTTGTAAAAGCTTTTGCTTTTGTGAAAAAAGCCCTGGACTGTGGTATAATAGGCATTTCATAGGTACTAAGTATAAGACACTGAGTACACTGAAAATGCTCTGGGCATCCATTTCCCGTCTTCACAGTAAATTAATTAAATTACACTAATGAACATATTCACTTAACAGAAATTCAATAATATATCCAAAGAGTGTAATCCTTCATATATATATATATATATATATATTCAAATATATATATAAACATATATCTAAATATATATTTGGAAAACAGTTAAAAGTTACATACTAAAACAAGTCAAAATATAAGCCCTATATTTGAGAAAGATTGTTTGTAAGGGATGGAAAAGAAAAAAGTAGTAAGTTATTTATCATGCAAAGATGTAACCCTTGATTTATAAGAGTCTGAGTTCTAGGCAGGCCACAGTTAGTACAAGAATACTAAGAGAGGGAATTTTAAGAGAGAGAGGGGAAAATAAAGATAATTATTCCAACCCTAAGTAGGTCATGTCCTCAAAAACCAGAAGTAATTGGATACCTTTGCATTTAATCCATGGAAATAGGCATCATTTTCCTATAAAGATATGAACATTTCCTAAATGAAGGAGAATACCTCACTTCAACATGAAGTAGAGCCACAAAAAAATCTCTATAGGTTTCTGACTGGATAGCTCAGTCATGTAGGTCTGGCTATGTGGGCTTAAAACTTGCTTGCACTTACTCTTTTGTTTTAGCCCTTTTGGTATGTTTGTTTGGTTGTTTTCCTTTTAGCTGGGTACTCAGTCTTTTATCAGTCTGACCAGGCCACTTAACTGCCCCTGCTTCTTGTCTTACATCCAGTTGTCCAGTCCTGAGTGACTGATCTTGCTTAGCCTGAGTCCCAGCAAGCCTGGGTCTAGATACCAATGCCCTGCCTTTATTCTGGGTCTATTTTCTTGAATTCTGGGTATATAGCATGTATTTTGACAGGACAATATAACATTTATAAAACTAGGACAGAAGTAGCTAATACTTTGGGGAAAACCTAGATGAAACAAATTGCATTTCATCACAAATAATCCTAGTAAACTGAAAAAAATAATTACCAGTTTGGTGAAGGAAATGTGATGCAGTAGTTTGGATTCCAATCAGGCAGTTAAAAATTTTTCAGTTAATAAATGAAACTATGAAATTAAAACAAAAAACACCATGAACTTGACAAGGATTGGGAAATGTTAATAGACAGTAATATCCAAATTTGTAATCAGTAAGAGGGTGAAAATCAAAGGACCATTCAATCATTATTAAAGAAATAGTTTGTGAGTTCATTATAGATAAATCTTATTTTCATTTCTGATTGGTAGTTTAAGGGAAGTTATACATAATAAACATGAATGTGAGCAATGCATTTAACATGTTAATGCGTGAGAATTTGAAAGATTGTCCTCTTCCACTAAGTATATATACACAACTTTGTAAAGAACACATGGAGAGCAAATATCTCTAGTGTCCTTTAAAACAACAGAACTGATTCTAACAATAGATAGGATTGTTACAGCTCGACAGCCTCACAGCCCTGTCACGATATCTTTGTGGATAAGATGCAAAAACACACCAATCCCTAGTAAAGGACTGTGGATTGACTGTGTACAGCTGATTGCTGATTAATGGATCATTATCTACTGTGATTAGTTCTCGATCAACATGTTTTGGAATTCTGTTCCTTTAAAAACCGCACATTCAGCCGTTTTATCAACAGCTTTTCTGAACACACAGAAGTCATGGTCATCTTATCTGTGGGTGACACAAATCTAGATTGTTAATCTAGTTAATGCATTGCATGCAAGATCTGGATTCTAAAGATCTTGCCAAGTTTGAAGAATGGCCTGAATCAAACAAGAAGAAATTGAATGGATAATGCGAAGCTTCACACTTAATCTAAAAAATTCAAAAGAAAAAACAAAAGAAACCTCAGTTACAATGAAATTAAAATCAGTGACTTAATGCCATTTTATGTAAAATTTATTTTTAGGACCTGGAAAATTCTAAGATCTACATAAATTAATATGACCTGTGAATACCACAATTAATTTAGGATGCATTGATGGAGACAGAGTATAGAACAAGACTAGACTATACTGTGATCACCACTAATGACTTTGGGATGCATTCCTGGAAATACAGTGTATAGCGTATAGTGTTCCTTTCTTCTACTGTGTGTCCAGCTTGTATGAATCACATTTTAAGGGAATGGCAGACATAATAAAGATTACTTACCATGATGAAAGAAAGGTACTATATGAAAACATTCCAGTGAAATAGGTTTTGAAGCACATGTTAATTGCTGTGTATGAGAGAAGTGGCAAATATCAAGGCTTGAGAGATTGGTGAGTAAGACACCGTCAGTGACTCACTGGGATCTAAGTATAAGATGATGCTGGGAGGAAACTCTTGTGTATTTGAAATCATGCCCATCAAATGACAACCTTGCTCAAGAAATGCCTTTTAGTCATAGATGTTGTCAGTTGAGACCAGGCTGCCCAGAGGGAAAAATGTAATTAAAATGACAATAGGTGAGTTGCGGCAGGGAAGCCAAGAACTATCAATAACATACCTTAAGTGTTAGAAATGATTTTTATGACAATTTCTAACTGTGGTAGATTACATATTGTTCCCAATTATCAGAAAAATCATCTCTGACATTTAAGGTACATCTCTCACAGGTAGGTACAGCAGTCACACAGCAACCAGTAGAGACAGATAATTCTCTCCCAGGGAGAGCCACATGATTTGCAATGCCTCCCAGTGAGCAGTGTTATTTTCTTTAGGCTTGGCCATGGGACTTACTTTAGCCAATAGAATGCAAGGGAAGTGAGATATAAGACACTGGAAAGAAATTTTCAAGGCTATTAGGACGTTCAGCCACCTCATTTTTTCTTCTGCCACAAGAACAAGATAGGATCTGCACATCAGCCTGAATTCCAGGAGGCAGACCGTAGGGAACATAGCTAAAAACCGGCTACAGATGCCCAGCTGAAGCACAACGTGAGGAATAAATAAGCCTTCATTGTGTTAGGACGCTAAAATTTGGAGATTGTTACTGAAAACTTCCCTGGCAAAGTCTGACTGATTAAAACACCACAGAACCCAGGGAAAGTATCTGTGCTAGGTACTGAGGTAAGGCTTTTAGGCCACATCAAGCTTCTATGATGCTCCTTGGCTGGTTAACCTTAAATAAGAAGCTTGCAACTTTTGTCAAGTGAAGCTTGTCAAGTGAAGGCCTAGAGACAGGATAATGGCCTACACCAGTCAATGAGGGTTTAAAAGTATTTAGTTGTTTCCAGAAAGTAGAGTTAGAACAAAGACAGCAGACTTGCTCTCATTTTAATAAGAAAATATCTAATAATTAGAAATGTTTCAAAGAAGCATGGGCTTCTGATACTTCCCAATATTGAAGTCATGCAGAAATGAAGTAATCACTTTTCTGGGATTTTGGGAGGAAGAATCAGGAAAGCATCAGTCTGAATGATTCAATAAAACTCTACTATAATACAATAACCAACATTTCCTCTTATGCTTCTTTTTTTTTTATAATTTGTTAAAGTTTTTTTAATTGAAGTACAGTTGATTTACAATGTTGTGTTAATTTCTGCTGAGCAAAGTGATTTTATTTATTTTTATATATATATATATATATATATATATATTTAAATATTCTTTTCCATAACGGTTTATCTCAGGATATTGAATATAGCTCCCTCTGCTATACAGTATAGGACCTTGTTGTTTATCCATTCTATGTGTAATAGTTTGCATCTGCTAACACCAAACTCCCAATCCATCCCTTCCCTACTCCTCCTCCTCCTTGGCAGGCACAAATATGTTCTCTATGTCTGTGATTCTGTTTCTGTTTCATAGATAGGTTCATTTGTGTCATATTTTAGATTCCACATATAAGTGATATCATATGGTATTTGTCTTTCTCTGTCTGACTTACTTCATTTAGTATAATAACCATTAGCTGCATCCACGTTGCTGCAAATGGCATTATTTTGTTCTTCTTTATGGCTGAGTAGTATTCCACTGTATATATGTACCACATCTTCTTTATTCATTCATCTGTTGATGGACATTTAGGTTGTTTCCATGTCTTGACTGCTGTGAACAGTGCTGCTATGAACATAGGGGTGCGTGTATCTTTTTGAATTCTTATGCTTCTGTAAGAGCCCAAAAGACTTGTCTAAGTAAATTGAAAAGATAATGAAATTCATCTTTGATACAGCTCCCCTCTCGGTGTCCTTTTCCTGTTTCAGTTACTAGCAAGACTAAACACTATGGCTTTTCCACTGTTTCTTTCTCAGCCTTAATTAAGATATTTGGACACACCATCAAGGTAATGAGGACCTTCTAGTAGAGTATCAAATAACTGACCTAAGCTTGGACCTGCTTTATTTTATATGTATATTATTTCCTAGACCAGATCATTTTCATCTGAGCTTTGCGTATTTATTAACTAGGTATAATACTATTTCTCCTGCCTACTTCATACTTATCTTATATAATGAAACAAAATAATGTAGGTAAAAGCAATTGTAAATAATTTAGGGAAAATCAAATATAGACAGTTACTACTATCATCCTTTCTTTATCATTGCCATCATCATCCCTCTGTATATAATTATACTTTAAAAGAGATTACACCTCAATAACAATGTTAAATAGAGTGAAATTATTACTTACTGTGGAAATAAAAGTAGAGTTTTTGTTTTTTGTTATCAGCAGAGAGACAATCCTTATCAGGATCTGTCAAACTATGATACTTAGGTAGCAGCATTTTCTTCTCATCTGTAAGATTTTCTTGAGAGAAACAGCAATTATTTAGTAATTAAAACTAGGCAATGAAGATCTTTTAAAAATATCTCTTCTAATTCATTGTAGAGTATATTGATGACAAAAGACAATGCATGTTTGCTACTCATTCATATATACTCAGGGTCATCATTCTCATTAATAATATGTGAATAAAAATTGAACAACAGCAGTGAATTGACCAATAACACAAAAATCTGATGACAATCTAGAAGGCAAAAAATGAAATTGCAAAAATTTTGGGAAAATGGGAAGTAGGCTATATACAGATGCAGTTTGGTATTAATCAATGGATACTGAAAGTAATTCAAAGACATGCCTGTGGAAAGTTGATGCTAAACGTAATGTAGTATTTGTCCTGTGCACTCCATTTCATGTGCTGTCTAGCTTTCCAGAATTGTCATCTCATAATCTTCAAGTGCCGTGTCCCTAATTCTTCTATCCCGGCACATGTTTACACACCATATTCAGGTTTTTCTCAGCATTCATCCCTACTCCCACCCCGTACACTCCCAAGCTATTAAATTGCTTTATCCTCCCTCATCAAATGCCTCACTCCCTCAGTATTATTTATCTCAGGGGACTGCTCATGTGACCTGCTAATATGTAACTGATAACTAGGGGTTATGGCATTGTAAAATAGGCCATTTATGGATGAGTTTATGGTAAAACTTCAGAGAGTATGATAAAGTAAAATGAATTTTTAAGAACAGTGAGTATATGATATCTAAGAGCAGGTTAGTCTTTCAGTCAAATTATACAATTAGCCTAATTTGGAAAATTATCTGGATATTTGACTAAAGTAAAGCTAGAAAAAATTATGAGCAATCAGATCCACCCTTAAAAAAGAATAGATTAAGGATTAAGCACTGTAATTAGAAAAGGCTCTGTCAGTTGGTTTCTTCTTTTTCTTTTTAACACTTACTACATGGGAGATAAATTTTTGCTGCTACTGCTCTGGAATTTATGTAATTCTGACAGTTTCTAAGTGTCATCTATTTTCATGTACAAAGTTAGCAGCAGTTGATGCATTTTTTATTTGGAATGGAATATATACTTTTCATGGGCAATATACCCTTTGAAGACAGAGAGTTTGATAAGCATACTTCAAGAAAGATTTTTTTGATGCATGTTGTATTCTCTTTATAATCTGTTTGAGATCCTGAAAATGTACTCTTGTTGTGATAGGAGGAAATAGAAATTTAAAAACAGTGGTTTTATTTATGTTCTCTCTATTTACTTGATATTGTCAAAATGGTTGTCTGGTAGTGTAATAAATATAATCAATTTCTTGAAGCTAATAACTAATCCTGAGTGAATCTGAGCCGATGCTATAGTCCATTAAGTTTCCAACTATGGTTATAATTTTCTGTAATAGACCCATATACAGACTATATTTTTTCATTATCATAAACCTGAAGAGGAGACAGAAAGTGGAAAGATACAGATGTTTACAAAGTTCTCACAAAGACTCTTGTAAAAAGGCCAGAAGTAGTGGATTAGAAAATCTAAACCTGCTTTATGGTTCTGATATCCTCCTTGACTGCTAAATATGTGGGACTGTCAAGTATGAGAAACTTATGGAAATAAGTCAGGAAGAAACCAGAACTCGACAGTGGTACAAACAACAGAAAATAAATGGCTTTTGAAGACTTAATAAATGCACATATTGCAGCCACTAACTGGATTATGTGAAACAGAACAGAAGGTACCCCTACTCAAGCAAAATATTTTGATTTAATACAAAAGCACAAGCACAAAAATGCACATCTATGGTTTTAGCAATACCTTAAGCTTTATAATTTAAAAAAAAATATTTGGATTGTAGCCACATTTGAAAGAGAAAACCAATATAAGTCAAGTGCCCTTTCTTCTCTGGTGCACAGCTTATAGAAATATGTTTATTTTGCATCCCTGTATTTGCATACATACCACTCTCCTTGTTTCTTTGATAAAAGTTTTATGGGCAATAAATTATAAATCATGCTTATGTATAATTTATCCCTTTAAATACATATTTTATTTTTTGCTTTTTAAATGAAAACCATCTTTAGCTTTGTATTTTTAAGAGATTCAAATTCAGTACTTTAAGAAATTCATGAATAAGGCATGTTTCAACCTTAATTTGCATTTTTATAGTGTCTGCTGTAGAACAGTATAGCTTTTGCTTTCTGAGTGTACTCTTTCAGGCAGACACGATTCCCTTAAGAATAAGCCTTGAGAAAATTCACTTGCCCTTCATAAAACATACATTTCATTATCTCCCTATAAATTGGACACTTCCCTAACATGGCTGTACACTTGTGCCTACTCCCCGGATATTGTAATATCCTCTAGTTCAAATACACACACATACAAACAGAAAATGACCATTTTATTGTGTGGATTGAATGGCAAGTGACTTGACATGAATCCAAAATGCATTCCACCTTCAAGAAGATAATCCTGAAATTACATAATCCTTTAAGTAAGAAAATCATGTGGGAGAAATTAGTTTTCCTGAGTGATTATCACGTTTTAGACTTGGTTTAATATGTTAATATTGGTTAAAATGGCTATGAGCTTAGAATGTATTTAGAATACTGAAGCAAAGAACTTTCATGGATAAGCTACAAGGGAACAGAATTCTCATACTGTTTGAAATGAATCTAAGGACTGTAGTAATACTAATAGCATAGATAACATTCTCTCTTCTCTCCCTCCCCTCAATATAGGCTGATTTCTTAGCAGTTACTGGTATTCATGACGCTTAGTTTTGTAATTAGGGGAGGAACTGCATTTTCCTTGGGACCGGGGCCTTGAGTAAGAAGGGAAGTTTAGGTATTACCTAGAGGACACCATCCTATTGCAGAGGAACTAATTTTGGAAACTCTAATGATCCCCTTTTACTCACTCTTACTTTTCTAACATTAGAACGCCCTGTAGTCACAGTCAACTTTTAATAATCTGATCATTTCTTTCCTCCTTACTTAAAGATTTCTAATTGTTACTGTTATTATTTTTCAAATTGTGTACCCCTCCCAAAAAAGATATGTTGAGGTGCTAAACCCAAGTACCACAGAATATGTCTTTATTTGGAAATAGGGTCTTTGCCGAGATAGTGAAGTAAAATTGAGGTCATTAGGGTGGATACTAATCCAACATGACTAGTATTCTTACAAAAAGGGGAAATTCGAATCCAGAGACAGACACGCACACAGAAGGAAGACCATATGAAGACACACATGGAGAAGGCCACGTGAAGACAGAGTACTGGGGTGATGCATCTACAAGCCAAGTGGCTACCAGAAGCTAAGAGAGAGGCATGGAAAACAGTGCCTTCTCAGGCACCTTCAGAGGGAGCATGGCCTTGCTGACACCTTAATCTCAGACTTCAGACTTCCAGAACTGGAAGACAATAAAATTCTTGTGTCTTAAGTCAGTTTGTGGTACTTTGTTACAACAGTGCTAGGAAACTAGAAATCTAATACAGATTTTCATTGTTCTAAGATTAATTTTATACTCTTTAGGTGGATTACAAAGCCTTTTAGGGTCTGGGCCCTGTGTACCTTTCCAGCTTCTACATTAACTAATGCTTTCCTTCTTGCTCTATTATGAAGCAGTAGTGGGTACCTATCAGTTCCTCAAAATGTCACAATTTCTCTTTTCTTTCACCCGAGCCTTCTCCATTCTCCTTCCTGACACATCTCCACCCCGAATACTTCATTTGACTATCCCTAATCAGCTTTTAGGTCTGAATGTCAATATTAGTTCTTCTTTCAGAAGCCGTTCTTGCTCTTCTAATCTCCCATAATACTCTACTCCTCTGTCATAAAAGGAGTAGTGTTCTAATTTAGTGTTCACTTCACTAATTTAGTGTTCACTAAATTTGTGTTTCCCTCCCTTGCAAGACTGAACGTTTCCTGAAGGAAAGAACTATGGTTATCTTATTCATGCCTTAGCTTTAGTACTTATTAGCTGCCGAATAAAAAATTTATTTAATAAATAAACAACTGAATGGAAGCATGTCATCTTCTCCCTACCCTGCTCCTTTGCCTAGGTTTGTGCTCCGTTAGGAGGGGTGGGTATTAACTTCCTAGGGCTGCCACAAAAAGTGACCGTAAACTTGGTAGCTTAAAACAATACAGATTTTGGGGCTTCCCTGGTGGCGCAGTGGTTGAGAGTCCGCCTGCCATTGCAGGGGACACGGGTTCGGGTCCCGGTCTGGGAAGATCCCACATGCCGCGGAGCAGCTGGGCCCGTGAGCCATGGCCACTGAGCCTGCGCGTCCGGAGCCTGTGCTCCGCAACGGGAGAGGCCACAACAGTGAGAGGCCCGTGTACCGCAAAAACAACAACAACAACAACAAAACCAAACCATACAGATTTATTCTATCACAGTTTTGGAGGCCAGAAGTCTAAAATCAAGTCTTGGCAGGGCAGTGCTCCCTCTGAAGCCTCTAGGGGAAAATCTCTTCTGTCTCTTCCAGCTTCTGGTTGGCTCCTGGCATTTCTTGGTTTATGTAGTATAACTCTAATCTCAACTTCTCTCTTCACATGGCTTTTTTTCATGTATCATTGTGTCTCATATCTCCCTCTTCCTCTCTCATATAAAAACAACTGTCATTGGATTTAGGGTCCATCCTAAATCGAGGATGATCTCATCTTGGAATCTTTAAATTAATCACACCTGCAAAATTCTTTATTCCAAATAAGATCACCTTCATAGGATCCAGGTGTTATGATTTGAACATATCTTTTGTTGAACACTCTTCAGCCCACTACCGAGTGAGGCTGACTATGGTAATTTTATGAGATTTGTGGTAATGTGGGCATAAACTCAGTTGCTCTGGGGTTTAGATGAAAAGTGTTGCACAGAGTGAAGAGGAGCGAGATTTATTTTCCCAACTGTTGCACAGAGTCCAGTCATCTCCTGGCACCCAGGGGACTGGTGCTTTGCTGACACGAGGAGATATCGGCTTTGGTGTGGACACTGGTATCCTTTCAGTGGCAGAAACTATTTCACGGGCAGAGGACATGGCAAACAAAGTTTGAGCAGGAGAAGCAGATGGATGGTGGACACTTAAGGAGACTGCAACTGGTGTCTATTGACAGGTGAATGAATAAAGAAAACATGGTATATAAAAAAAAATTCATAAAAAAGGAACACAGATATCCTATAAACATATGCAAACCTGTTAATAATAAATTTCTACTCATTTGTTGATAAATAAGCAATTATAAAAAATAATGATAAAAAGTAAGTTAATTAAAAGTCTAAATTTTTGGAATCTTTCAAGAAGGTATTTTAGTAATAAATAGTCTTATGATGTATATACAACAATTTAACCTCTGAGATTTTATCACAAGGTAATTAGGAATATTTAATATATAGATAAGAAATGCAGCAACTGTTTAATAATAATCTCTCATATTTCCTAAAATGAACATATTGCCAGACATTGACTAGACATTCTTCCTGAATCATTTCCTTCAACTTTTATAACCCCACCCTGGTCTCTTCTGGTTTCTGGATTTAGCATATAAGGAACTGGGAAGTTGTCACTTAACCCTGACAACAAATACAAAGCTGAACAAACAGAAAATTAATGTCTTCTTACATCCATTACAGAATTGAGGTCACAAGGCCCCCAAAATTAGAGTGACAGACAGGCAGGTACAGAGAATTATAACTTACCAGAGAAGAAAACTCCATGAGAAGCAGTGCCAGGGTAGGAAAAACTAAACTGTGATTGACCAATTTCTTGAGGCTCAGTGTGAACAAATCTGAGATTTGAGAACTACATGGGTACCCAATCTTAAGGGGAACCCTCATGCTTTTGTGAATTTTATCTCCAGGAGCGCTTCTAGTTTCTCACAGTGAAGATTGCAGAAGAATCTCCTCGTGCTTCCAATAGGAGGATAGGAAAAATTGTCTTTTTGAAATACATTCAAAACATTCTGTTTTTCTTAACAAGACCCGTCCTCAAAAGAACCACATTACTAGAGCCTATCGTACCAGGATGTTATCAGAGCCTAACTACCCTGGAAGAGCAGAAATAACCAAGTCTGGTCTTCTCTAGCCATTCTGTCCTACCTAAGAAGAAAAAAACTGAGAAACATTTAGGAAATTCACAGCCCAGGGAGGGGCACAGGCTCACTAAAAGACTGAGACCTGATCCTAGGGCTATAGGATGCTTCCTTCTCCCACACCCCCAGTATCCTCACCACCACATCACTAAAGCTCTATTTACCCCAGTACATTTACCCAGTACATCATATCCAACTTTCAACAAAATTTACAAAGCATACTAAAAGGCCAGAAACACAGTCTGAAGAGAAAAGCAAGCATCAGAACCATACTCAGATATGGCACACATGTTGGAAATATTAGAATGGGAATTTAAAATAACTATGATCAATAGACTAAGGGTTCTAACGGAAAGAGTAGATAGCATTCAAGAACAGATGGTTTACATAAGCGGAGGGATGGAAATATTAAGAATCAAAAAGAAACACTAGAAATCCAAAACATTGTAACAGAAATGAAATATACTTTTGGTGGGCTCATTAGTAGACTGTACATGGCTGAGAAAAGTATTAGTGAGCTTGAGGATATGCCCAAAACCCTGATTTGAAGCTGTGACTCAGAGATGTGAAAATCACACAGAGCTAAAATAGCAGACACCAGATTCTCATCCATATCTGTCTGATTCTAAAGTAACTGCTCAATCACTCTACTCTCTTTATTTTCATCTTTCTCTCTTAAGATAACATAATGGAATTAGCAACTGATGATTAGATATATATTAGGAAACATATGTTGACAAGGGAAAATATCCACTATATATTTTTAAGTAAAAAGGAAGTTTTTTCAGTTCAGTTTAATCCAAGTTTGTCCATATGTATTTTCTATGTGTTGAAAAAAATAAAAGGATTATAACAACATGCCTAATGGTGTTTACTTCTGAACAGTGGAATTATAGATGACTTTTTTTCTTATTTTGTTAAGGCTTTTCTGCATTTGTGAATTTTTGACAATGTATGTATATGATTTGTGGTACTAACAAGTAATAACTATGTTGAAAATAATAATAATAAAAACAAAGAGGAACAGAATCTTAAAAATTAGAACATAAACAACATATGAGCAAGTAAGACCAGAAGAAAATGTTGAGAGATCTGTATTAAAACTTCTATCATTCTATTAGTGATCACTGATAACATATTTTCCTATTTAGACTAGTTACATTATATTTTAGAATTTCAGATTTTGATATTAATAATGAATCATAAGAAAATTTGTTCTTATTCTCTACATTTTATCTCCTTATTACCCACCATCATCATATAATAATTATAATGATGACTAATAATATTTGAGCCAAGTTCTGTTGATGCAGGAGAAGATGCTGAAACATGCTCCTTTTCTTCACAGTTTCTATGGTTCACATGTTTCAAAAGTGTATGTCATCCAGGTAGGAAATATAATAGATATGGAAAGATGGAGGCTTTCATTTTTACTTTTTTCAAACTTGTCACCTTGGAAGAGAAAATGACTCTTTATTTTGTAACTCAGACAGGAGGCAAACAGCACATGGCATTGCTGACAGCTGCAAAATCAAAATTGACAAATCCTGGAGTAGAAGAAACTTACCATTGTGAAGTGAGGCATCTCTGTGCTTGCTACCTGGGCCTTTATGGTCTCCTTCTGCTGCTGCTTAGCAGCTCCCAAGGTCCAGCTGACATTAGTCTGGTTTCTCAGACAAGTCAAAAAGGGAAAAATCATTTGATCATAAGGAAATAAAAGGGTTGGTAGAGAAGACCAGCCATTCTTTCTGCTCTTGTTATGATGAAGGGTCAGAGAGCAAGGCTGATGCAAAATGGGGTATGAGAAAAGGAGGAAGAATTAGATTTCTGTTTACCACCAGTTTTCTTAAAACTAAATATAATCCAAGAGTTAACAGCAAAGACTCACTGATGATGTGAGTGCCATTAAAATGTTAACGCCCATACATCACTGGTAGCAGTGAAATTCAGCACAACTCTTTTTTGCAAATGTTTTGACAAAAGCTATCAAGAACCACCTGTATGTTCATTCATTTTGGTATGTATGTGATGCTGTCTACACAGATCCAAATACTCGTGATGGTGTTATATATTGCAAAAACTGAAACTAAGTAAACATACATTGTCTTAGAAATGTTTGTTCCGTGATTAATAAAACCATGGTATATCAACTTGATGGATTATTAGGCAGTCATTAATAGGACCAGTTAAGCAAAATAAACATCTAGAAACAGAAGATGTTTAGGGAGTAATTCTGCTTTGGCACAAGCAATATATAGATTTGTATGTATACAATGGTTGAAATTTTAGGAAAAATATGTATATTCAAAGAAAAATTGTGTTACCAAAAGGTGAAATAAAAATATGCTAAAGTAATGAATTAATGGAGATTTTACTCCACTTTTTTATTTTTAAAACTTCTGTAATGTTATACTCTTCTTAGTAAGAAAATCATAAAAATGGTCAAACAGTTAATATTTAATTTTTCCATGCCGGAAAACTAGTATTCAGGTAAATCTCCAGAAAGCATTTGAAAAATGAATCTTCTAGAATCTGATTTTTGTAACTTATGCAATAATCAATAGTAAGGAAATATGTTTATAATTATTTCTAACTTGTATTAACTTTATTGTTTCTAATGTAATGTGCACAGTTTAAGGTAAAAGAAAGAACTAAATACTGAAACAAATAAATAGGTCTCACAGTTAAGCTGATGTTCTCCAATGATTTCCAAGTGTTCTCAAGTTAACACCAAAATGGAAATGTTTGTATGTTTCACTGTGGTACATGGAGATTTCATTTGCCATGGTTGTCCCAGGCCCCCCCTCTGTTGTAAGTGCTAAAAAGCAAAATAGTTCTGCACACTTGAAACCTATTGATAAGCTGTGCTTTGAAACATGTCAAGAAATAAGCAGAATAAAATCATGAAGGTGAATTTGGTGGGAGAATGTGCGTGTGTGTGTATGGGGTGTGTGTGTGAGACAGAGAGAGAGAGAGAGCACCTTTGCAGTTGTTTGGATGAATGGGGGGGGGTCATAGAAATTCACCTTTCTGCTGTGACCTCCCATTACTGTCTGAATTTGGTTTCAGTAGATAATTGTCCTAAGAATCTCCCCTCCTCCCAATACTGACCCCTGGGCAAATCTCTAAAAGTCCACTGATCTGCCTATGAAGGTGAAAGCAAAGAAATAGGCAGCTCCTAGTTACTTAGGTAACACATTTACAAGCTTATAATCTCTTTTTTATTTTTTTATTCATTCCTTTATAAAGTTGTCTGCAGTTAAGAAATTGCTGTTGAGATTCATGTCTTGTATAGTCATAGGTGAGTTTATGACCCTTTGTTTATTAATGAACAGAGATTTATTGGAAGAAAATGTGTGCTAGGAATTCTCCAAATGTAGAAAATGATAATTAAAAAGAAAAATAACCAATCTTACTTGAAACAATATAAGGAGAAAAAAGGCAGTACGGCAGTGTTCTTTAAATCTATAGAAACATCAGAGCAAATGTATATCTTGTCTTTTTGCTATTTATTGTATAAAATGAAAAGAATAACTATAGATGTCTGAGAATATCAGCTTTTAATTTTAGATTCTTTAAGTATAAACATGATGCCTACCCCCCTCTCTCACTTTCTCTGTCTTTGTTTATTTGGTTGCTAAATTGAAAACAATACTTAAAAGATCTGGTGCAGCCTAAGAGAAGCTGAGGAATTTATTGACCACTCATTTTATCAATTCCCTTCAGAATGTAAATTGCTATTCAGGAGTATTCAAGCCTTTTTAACTCCTGTGTGTTAGAAAAACTATTGCTGTGGAACTCATTATAATTGAGAATAATAATTTTCAAACTGTTTTCTCTGGAGCTGTGTGCTTCAGAGATTCTGCATATTTTTAATGTGGTTTTCATTTATATATATATACTTCAGTTATTAAAATTTATAACATAATTGATGTGAACTCTCAAATGTTTACAATTTAGAAACTACTGATATATTGTTTTATCTGCATTGAAAATTCTCTTGCTAACCTTACTTTATTGAACAGTGTTCTGCAATTATTAAGAAAGTAGTAAAAACAATGACCAGTTCCAATTGATTATCAAATTTCCTAGATTCTGTGCAATGGAAACAAAATCTAAGATTACATTGGACTTGAAGTGGTTATATTACTGTAACTGTCATCAGCAACCTCCAATTCCAAATGTTTTTGTTCCCTAACATAGCTTCGTGGTTCTCATTAATTAAATTTACACTAAATATATGTAAATTTGAATTTATGAGATAGATTTATACTAATAAAGTCATTCTTTAAAAAATCTTTTTTTAATAGTATAAGAGTTTCTTCTAAGGTTTTGTTTGTATAAATGGTTTCTATGACTAATTACTTGACGAACGATGTAGATGTTTTGGGGAATGCGTTCGTATTCCAGATCTCCTAATTGTAATGCAAACTTCCTTTCTGCAAATTTGTACTAGGTAGGGTTCATAAATTCTCTGAAACAAACAACTAATACAGAAATATTTTATTATTTGGTGTAACAAGAAAGCACTTACCTTTTACCTGAGGAGAGCAATTAGCTGACACTTTCCAGCCACAGCATCTTTGGGGTCCCTTTCAGCATTTGTGCCAAGGCCAAGGTTTTCTCCAGAGACCCTCCTCACCCAGCCAATGGCTGAGCACCGGCGGCCCAAGGCAAACTCAGAGGTGTCCAATGGCTTGGTTGAGATTTTGTCAGATCTACCCCAATCCTATTCCTCCTCTTTTTCTCCCACAAACATTCTCTTTCCCCCCAGCCTCAGCCACAAACATTCATTTTCCCCCTAACCTCAAAACTATTGGGTTGGCCCAAGTTCGTTCGGGTTTTTCCATACCATCTTACGGGAAAAACCCGAACGAACTTTTTGGCCAGCCCAATACCATAATTATCTCTGAATCTGTTTCCCTCAGAACCTGAATTGTCTCATTTAGATAAATGCTTATGTATACCTTTTTATTATTTGAATTTATAAAATTTATTGGATAAATTAATATATAAGTAAGATTATTGGGGGACATGAGTGCTTCCTTCAAGTTCCTGTACTTGAGACAGCCATTTTAAGACCTTTCAACACTTTAGTTAAAGCTTTTCACATTTTGTCCACTGGAATAAGAGGAAGTGTATCAAGAATATAAATTTATTTTAATCAACTCTGTAAGTTGGTTGTAGTAGTGTGCTGAGAAGTATAAAAATGTTAAAATGTAACTTTTAATTTTTCACACATTTCCATAAAATATTATCATAATTCAATATACTTATACACATTTCTCTTTACAAATAACAAATATGTAAAATTAGGAAGAAATAAAACATAATTACAACCAATTGTGTAATGGGGAATTTGGCAATAATGGGAAAAAATTAATGGCAAGCTTTAAATTTTTTTGTTTATTTTTAATTTTTATTTATTTTACATATTCTGTGCTTAATATGGCTTGGCATATTTCCTATACCATATTGTTCTTCAGTCCAAATATTATATTGCTTAGAAAATACCTTTTCTTATGTAATTTATATCTCATAGTTTTAGACAACTATTTCGAAATTCATTTAGACTGATCTAACTAGACTAGATCCAGTTGGTCTGGAATCTCATCCATATCATAATTATGTGCCTTTGGTTATATCGTTTAGAGAATACATTCAACATCTTCTCAGTACCAATTGGGGTTGTGTAGGTGGGTGAGGTTTATCCTCTCCAGTTCTCCAGGCTTTAACTTGAACACATTTTACATGGAGGTTGCCTGCTTAGCTCCTGTCATTTTCTGGTCTTATTTTAAGGTAATCAGGATATGGTCCTTACCCCTTTCTTTACTGTGAGGATACAATCAAAATGATTATTTGCATAGTGATTTACTTTCCACAGTGTCCAAATTTCTAAGTTCAAATCCATGACTGTGGTTATAAACATAAGCATTCCTTCCTTAAGTGGCTTTTATTAATCCTTACCTTTTTATTTGGTGAAATTCAGGTACAAAAACAAAACAAAACAACCAAAACTTATTAAGGATATACTATGAAGAAAACCCTCAGTAATCAAGTGGATTAAATTTATGACCTTGGGCCATTAAACCTGTCCTCACATAATTAAGCACTTTACACTATCTTATGTACAATTTGAACACCAAGTATTTTAAAGGCCTGAGAAACATTACTATATTTAAGAAAATGTTGTGATATATAGACTACCAAAAATACACTAGGGCTTTTTTTTTATATATCTTTTATTCTTTATTCACTGAGGGGGAACTCCTATAAATGTTGCAGTCTCACTTTTGCTAAATGGAGTACTGAAAACCACATATCCACCTTCTTTTTATGGCATAAAAAGATCTTACTTTTCACTGTCTGCATGATGTAGTTCTTTAGGTAGCTGGCAAAACCCACTGCCCATTCAGCAATTATGCAATTCCCTCCTGGTGTAACAAATGTATTCTTTGTGTCTTTATTCTTAGGCTTATTATACTGAGTTAAGAGGATTAATCTACTGGTGGAACTCTATTATTCTCTACATTAGGTCAGAAAAAAAGATTAGTTTTGTAGAGAAAAATTGCAAAGCTGTAGTCACATTTGATACTTTTTTCCTGTTGTTTTAATTAAGCTATATCCTGGATTCTAAGGAATAAATATGTTAGTAATGATATTATTTTGGAACTTGGAGTAAACCCTGATGTCTGACACTAACTAGGAATGTGACTTTATTCTAAACATTTAATCATCATGTGCTTTATTTTCCTCATTCATGTCTCTTGTGCTATAAATTTTCCCACAACATTGACTTCTTCTACTAAACACGTATGTATACTGATGCTGAAAACACAGCCTCTGTGCACCAGTGCCGAATTGAATCTCAGAGAGAATTTTGGGTGAAGTAGAGAAGAATAGCTTTATTGCTTTGCCAGGCAAAGGGGGACACAGAGGACTCCGTGCCCTCAAAAACTGTGTGCCCCAACCTGAGAGGATTTGGTGAGGAGTTTTATAGCAGTGGTTCAAGGGCAGGGTTGCTGATAAAGATTAGGGTGTGTGCAGGGCCTGCACTCCTTTAATCTGGCCTCAGGTGGTCTTCTCTGTAATGAAGAATGCTTACATCTTCCATTTGTTGGGGATTTTAGTTCTGTAAAGAGCTCAAAGATATTGCTATGTGTATACCTTTAGGTAGAACCAGGACCCTGCCCCAAGCCTGCACTGCTCCTCCCTTGTCTCTGCATCCTCTTTCTTCCCTGATTAGCAACTGTTTGAAAGGCTTCTGTGCCCAGGAGCTTCACAGGGTTCTGCTCAGTTTCAATACTCAAATCTCTTTCATAAGAAAAATCATTGTATTTTTCAGCATGGGATTCTTTTCCTGATTACTTAAAGGAGATGAATAAAGTGAAATTAACAAATAAACACATAGATATTTATGATTTACAAGTTCTACTCATTTATTTGGTCATTTACTAAACATTGATCATTTGCATGTGCTAGGGACTACTCTGAAAATTTAGTTTGCACACGTGACTTGAGTCATAAGTTAATCATTATATCTTTTTCTCAGATACTTGACATTTGTCCTCATCTCTTCCAGACATTTTCCTTGTTGATTTCATTCTCCTTCATGGTTTCCACTATCACCTACGTGTCAATAACTCTCAAATTTACATCTATGACTCAGCTCATCTCCTGAGCTCTGGATATATGTAGTCAACTTTTATGAGATATTTTGTACCTTGCTTTAGTATGAGCACTTTATGCTCAATAAATATATCACTGAATTATTTTTTCCCAAAACCATTTTTTTCACCTCTATATTCAATTCTGATGTCATCACCAATAACCCAATTGTCCAACCTAATTCTGGCAATTACCATGTATTCTTATTACTCCAGTACTTTCACATCCAATCATTTTCTGATTTCTACCAATGCTATCATCTTTACACACCTTAAATCTTCCTTTATTCCCTATGTCATATACTACTTAAGTAGTCTCCTATGTGACCTTCCAAACCCCAGGCTGTCTTCCTACATTCTGTTATTCACACAGGCACCAAAATGATCTTTCTAAAAATGCATTTGTTCATATTTGCCCTATGAGTAAAAGTATCACAAGTGATTCATTGCCAGCAGTATCATCTACACCTCCAACTCTACCTGCTTCTCTTGCCACCTCCTGCTTCCCTATCTATACTTCATGTTGTAGTCACACTCAACTACTTGCTGTTTGCTGAATCTTGTCATTTCAGGACTCCAGAATGTTACATAGACTGGTCCATCTGCTTTAAGTAATCTTTTATGTCTCCAGTCCTCAGAAATTTTTAATGTGTCCCATAGCTCCCAGATTAAGAATTCCTTAAGAAACATTCCCTGAATTACACAAATTCTTCTTTTCCTTCTTTGTGCTCCTTTTATTTTTCATAATGGTCATTTGGTCACATATCTTATAATCTAACAGACTGTGAGTGACACATGTCTTATTGTACAATCTTTGTAACAACAGAAGACCATTGACTATGGAGATGCAAAGGCTTGTATTCCTCAGTGCTACTCTGTTGATCTTGTGCAAGTTTCTTAGCCATCTTAAAAATGGGATAATTCCTTAGTTGAAATGAATATATAAGGGTCAAAAACATATATGTATGTCATTACCTAGGCATGTGCCAGGTTCAGGTAGGCATTTATAGACTTTATAGTTTCAATAGTTTTTCATTTATATCATGACCTTGCAGGAGATTTGCATTGATAGGGCTTTTTCTTTTTTTTTTAAGTTTATTTATTTATTTATTTATTTGCGGTATGCAGGCCTTTCACTGTTGTGGCCTCTCCTGTTGCAGAGCACAGGCTCCGGACGCGCAGGCTCAGAGGCCATGGTTCACGAGCTTAGCCGCTCCGCGGCATGTGAGATCTTCCCGGACCAGGGCACGAACCTGTGTCCCCTGCCTCGGCAGGTGGACTCTCAACCACTGCGCCACCAGGGAAGCCCCCAAAATGTGCTCTTTTTATTAGTTAAGGTCTAAGTTTTACTCTATGTGCATTTTATGTTCTAAATTATTTCCACTGGACTGGTATTTACCCCAAAATAATTAATGGCAGAGAATAAAAACTTTTAAAATATACAAGGGCTCCTTCTATCAGCAGTGTTACCCCTTGTTACCAATGGCTTAGGTATTTCCATTTCTGGGATTTCAACTTTTCTCTGTTGTGAAAGGATAAATATACCTTTCTAATGTTACATGACATAATTGTACCAGTTTTTACTTTCTATAATTTCTAGAACTAAATCTAATTAATGTATTTTTAAAAACTTCTTTCTACTGGTTACATTACTAAATCAAATAAATAGAAAAAAAAAAAGTGTATTTCCCTCAGAATAACAACTGGCATATCATATACACTTAATAAATGATAAAATGACAAGGATAATGCTAATTACAATTTTAGTGTACTCAGTATTTAGCTCAGACTGACAAATTGGAGGTGTTCCAATAAATAATCAAGAGATTAACTGAATGAGTGGTTGAGTTAAGTGAAGGAATTAAATCAAATTAGTGGCTGTAAACTGTGGTTGTCAGAGTCACCTGTAGAACAGTTTTTAAGAAGTCAGATGCCTACTTTTAAATAATGACCTACTATTAGAAACTCTGGACTCAAGGCCAAAACATCTTTATTTTTAATAGTTCATAATGTCTGTACACTGCAATGAAATGTGCTTAATGCCACTGAACTGTACATTTAAAAATGGTAAAATGGTAAAGTCTGTGTTGTACATATTTTACTACAAAGAAAAAAAAGGCCATAATGTCTATTCATTATGGCAATGATTCTTAGTGGTAGCATACCCTGTGGGAAACACAAAAGGTCTCAAGAGTTGGGAGATCATAGATTGAAAAAAATTATGTTTTCCACAAATTCTGAATATTTCCAAATATTGTATTGTTTTCCTTCAGCCATGAGGTAATGACATAGAATGCACTAGAATTTTTCCTGACTTGATCAACTTCTGTGTAAAATTATTTTATCTCTCTGATGTTTATCTTTTCTTATCTGGATCTATATACCTTAGTCTTAAGAACTAACACCAGGTTAAGGGATGTCCCAGAGGGCCAGTGACAATCCCAGTGTCAAAGGGACAATACCAATTGTGGAAATGGATGGTGTCCACACAAAGCCAGTTAACAAGCACATCTGGATCAAATGCTGCCAGTAGTTACTTTAGATATCTTAGTTTGGCTATTCCATAAGTTGACCATAGTCTCCAGAGGAATATATTCACTGAAGTTTGTTGTCACAGAACAATACACAAATTGCTTGAAACATGCCATAATTGACTTTAGACATTTTTTAATTGGTAGTCGTAGTTTTGATAAGGTGTGACTGCTAAATATGTTTATTTTGAAATTCTTTCTGCTCTTCCCAAATCGGCCCACCAGTGAGATACCTAATTGCTTTAATAGTAGTCTTCTGAATCTAGTTATATTTGAATCAAGCTCTGCAAAGCTTTCATGAAAAGAGAGAATAAAACAGACATGAATCATTCTCCATCTTTGGTATACATGAGAAACATTCAAATTGCTTGTCAAAAATGCCAATTTCTAAGCTCAACTCTAAGAGATGATTTTGTAACTCTGCAGTGGAGATGAGGGTATACATTTTTAATAACACAGTGATGTAAGTGGTTCCAACAAACACTAAAACCTTAAGGTAACGCACCAACTACCCCCCACTTCAGTATACTTATATTAGATTTTGGCAGGTCTATGGAAGAAGAGATGTTACTTATTTTTCACCTTACAATTAGATACTTTTCTTGCTGAAATGTAAGCAACAAATGAGCAGATGATGCTTTAATGAGCCTCATCTACACCATTCTTTCTATTCCTTCTAATGCTTCTCTTATTTACACTAGTGACAAGTGTTAATATAGCAAGTATTTTTTCTTCTTAATTAGTACTTTAATTTTTTAAACTTTCTTCAAGTACCTTTGCTCTAAAGTTATATTCAGGAGATTACATTCAGAATAACAATGACCACAGAGGGACTTCCTGGTAGCACAGTGGTTAATAATCCACCTGCCAATTCAGGGGACATGGGTTTGAGCCCTGGTCTGAGAAGATCCCACATGTTGCGGAACAAATAAGCCCATGCGCCGCAACTACTGAGCAGCCACCGCTCGATGCAACTAGAGAAAGCCAGCACACAGCAATGAAGACCCAATGCAGCCAAAAATAAATTAATTAATTTAAAATAAAGAAAAAAACAATGGCCACAGAATGCATTGTTTGTGATGATAAAATAAGAAAAAACTCCACCCATTATATTAATATTCATGTGCGTGTGTGTATGCATTGAGTATGTCTATATATATGTATAAAATTCAATTTAAATTACTGGTTATAATGAAAAAAGTGTTTCTGAGTTTCTGATATTCCTAATGATTTAAAAAAAATTTTATTTATAGCCTACAATAAAATGTTACTTTTGAAGTGTGGTGTTTCTCTACTTCCATATACTTAACACAAAGACTATTATAACCAAACCATGGTAGTTATAAATGTTTATAAAGCAAAATCACATCTTGGTTTTAAAACCGCATGTCACTTTTTCACTACTCTGTAGTAGTGATTAATATGAACTAAGTGGAAACTGCCATTTTACTGAATCTTTGATTTAATTATTTATGATAGGAAGTGAGCAGAGATCGAGATGTTCTCTTAAAAGTAGTTTCTCTCAGAGGATACTGATGTCTTTGACTTAGATTATATTTAGTTCACCTTAACTGTGCCTAATGCTTTCTTCATTTTTTTTTCCTACAGATTAGGAAATTATTTCTAAAGTAGCTCTTCTTCAAAAGAACTATGAACAATCAAGAGTATTCACTGTTATCCATTCAGAATGCTAGAGTCAATGCAGGAACAGGCAAATTTAGGATACCTATTTGTAAATCAACAGGCAAAGTTCCTTAAACTTAGAAATCAGATGGGACTTTAGGTGAAAAGAGGAAATGTCAAATGAGATTGCAAGACTGGTGGCAAGAGATGGATCCTACTTTACTTGCTTTCTGTTTAATCCTTTCCCAAGTGTCCTTGCCTTTGAAAAGCAAGAAACTGAATTAAACTCTCAGGCTGTTTCTTACATTAATGGAGAAATTTCATTCGCCTGTTTCTCCCACCATTTTGAACTTCCCTTAGAGACCACCTCGGAGGTACACCCTGATTCAGTGAAACAAAACTATGAATTAAAAATACATATTCACCTAAGTTCTCCTTCTGGCGTGAAAATTCATTAGCAGTGCCCTGGTGAAGCAGAAACAGAGATTTTGTTTTAGCAGTATTTGGGAAAATTGCAATCATTTTCCATGATTGGACTTTCCTTAGGGTTTCAATTAGTTGTTGCCTATTCTTCCTTATTGATAAGTCCTCAATTATCTCTTCACTTTACTCACTGGTTAATAATGAATTCTCTTTAATGATATATCTCTTTATAAAAGAGTTTTCCCCAAGTGTTGACCTTGTAACAATACCTCTTAAGAGACATTATTTGATTGTGTCCTATTTATGTTGAAACTGAAGAAAGGGTCAAATTGTTTTTAAATGGGGCTGGATAAACTCTGGGGTGGGGGTGGTAGGATGAATTGGGAGGTTGGGATTGACATGTATACACTAATAGGTATAAAATAGATAACTAATAAGAACCTGTTGTATATAAAAAAAAGAAACAAAAACCAAACAAACAACAACAACAAAAACTTTGTGAACTCTGATTGTTGACTCCATCCCTACCTGAAAACTTTGGCACTATTTAAGATCCCAGAGCTATTGAGCAATCCTGGGGTGGGTGAAGGGAGATTTTCAAGCATGAGTAAGACTAAAATTTTTCAGTCAGGTACACAAAATAGATGCACAGAGTCAGAAATTAATTTCTATAATAGAAATATACAGAAAATGTTATTTTTTTAAGGCCTGATTTTATGGGCTGAGCTGCATACTCACAGCAAATGTTATAGATTGATGTAGACATTTTATAGTTTAGTGATTTTCTTCATCTGCAATTCAACAATATTCATTACCTAGCTTAGCCAATGTAACTTCTGAGGAGACTACCCCAAAATAAAATGACTAATTTAAAATATGTGAAGACTTGAAGGAAAAGGATAAATCAGGTTGTACAGTAAATACCTCCTTATCTTACTATATTTGAAGAAATTTTGCAGTAGAGTGACTAGTCATTATCTTTTGCTTCATCTCCAAGTTCTAGAGAATAGGGAATTGATTTTCAACCAAAATCTTTGAAAGGCTTTGAAAATAACCAAATCAAGTATTGTGAATACATTCTGACTTTTCCTTTGTGAGTATATTAATATGTTGGCTTATGAGGACTGGGACAAGGATAAGGCAAGTGAGGAGTCTAAGGTACAAACTTTAAGGATGTACTTAATTTCAGGGTCATGCAAACCCTGACCCAGCACTTATATGGCCCTAAGGGTGAGTGTCCCCTGACAATTTTCATCCTGGGCTCCTTATTCTCCTCGTCCTAGTCTCAGCCCTTTGACTTATATCTGTATTATTGTTAGAATACCAGGTAATGTAGAAGTATACTTGCTTTTGAAATGAAGCCAGTACCTTAATGTGTAGTTTTAGCACACCTTTCTCATAGGAGTCAATTGCTGTCATGTTGTTCATCTTTCACTAATACTATTTGTGTTTCTCATGAGTTGGGCTATTTGGATGCTATTATTGTCTTGAAATAGGATGCAATTAGTCCAGTGTAGATTTTTCAGAAAATGAGTATTTGAAAATCTGCTTTTTCTTTGACTATGTTTTTACTGATACCTAAGAGAAAACTTGATAAAAATATTTTTTTTAAAGTAAGCTGAGGGTTCACTTACTTGATGTGCAGTTTGAAAATGATACAGTCTCTCCTAAAGTCAGAAACAGCTCTGGTGCTTAATATACTGATGTGTGTCATACAGGAGAGTTCTGTACCGGCAAACTTGTTTTAGGATGCATAGACAGGGAAGGCTTAATTCTACTTTTAAAAGACAAGATAGGAAACTAAGACCACATCATTTTGACTTGAAAAGGCAATTTAAAATACTCTGTAAGGCTAAAAAGGAGGAACTCTGGTAAAGGTCAAGGCAAGGAGACTTCCTAGATCACTGTAGCATGAGTGAAGTCCTTCCATCTCTAGACTTCTAGACTTCTGGTTAAAGCTAACTTACCTAAGAGGCACAAAGCTATTAGGTGCCAAAAAAACCCTGTTTTTTATTTAAATCAGAAGAGAAAATGAATATAATCCAGTCTGTGCAATATTTATCATTATGCTAACATAGTTGTAAAATATAATTATTAATTTTTTTAATTAAAGAAGAGGACCGCAAAATCAAAATTCCTAGGGCCAAAGAAAGTCATAATATGTTTGAATCTATTGTCACTGGAAGAGGTTTATTTCCTGGTAAGAAGCATCTCATGGCCTAGTTTATGTCACATCCTCATCTATTTGGCTAAGTGCCACCAGATTTTGAAATTGAGGCACAGTTTAAAAAATAAGGTAGATGCCAGATGGCAAAACTCAAACAAATAAATGAGCAAAAAATACAACAAATGTCTGTTTCATATGGTGATTAGGCATTATGAATCCTGAAAATAGATCTGCATTTATACAAGTTTTAGGAATTCTTGGATGAAAACTGCCAATTCCTTTCAACGTCAGGCCTATGTTCCTGGTGAGAAGGTGGTACAGATAGATGTATCTGATAGGTATGTCTGAGCTGGATTTGGAAAGATATTGACAACCCAGTTTTCCGTCCACCAGTTTGTCCCTCCATATTTTGTCCTGGAATTTAGTTGTAATGGTTTTCTGTGGTATGGAATCACCAATTCTCCCTAAACATCTTGCTTTCTACCTAATATCAAGTTTCATGAGGTATGTTAGTTTGCTAGGGCTGCTATAAACAAAGTACCACAGACTGAGTGGCTTAAACAACAAAAATTTATTTCTTCACAGTCTTGGAGGCTGGAAGTCCAGGGTCAAGGTGTTGGCAGGGTTGCTGTCTTCTGAAGCCTTTCTCTTTGGTCCATAGGTGGTCATCTTTTCCCAGTGTCTTCACATGGTCTTTCCTCTGTACATGTCTGTGTTCAAATTTCCTCTTCTTATAAGGAAGGATATCAGTCATATTTGGTTAGGGCTCACTGTAATGACTTTGTTTTAACTTAATTATTTCTGTAAACTCCCTATTTTGAAATATTGTCATGTTCTGGGGGTTAGGACTTCAACATATGAATTTGGCAGGTGGGAGAGAGGGAACCACAATCATCCCATAACATGAAGTAATCAAAATAGATTAAATATACTGCTCTAGGTAGATGTATTTTTAATTATTATTATTACAGGTTTTAATATTTAATATATGGTATGCTTTAATATGGACTAGGTAGTTGGAACAATGGAGGGTCTTGAGGACCTAGGCTTATATCATTTAAGGCTGGAAGGAGTTTAGGCTGCTGTGACAAGAACATGGTAAAGAACATTAACTGGGCTTCCCTGGTGGCACAGTGGTTGAGAGTCCACCTGCCGATGCAGGGGACACGGGTTTGTGCCGCGGTCCGGGAAGATCCCACATGCCGCGGAGTGGCCGGAGCCTGTGCTCCGCAACGGGAGAGGCCACAACAGTGAGAGGCCCACGTACCGCAAAAAAAAAAAAAAAAAAAAAAAGAACATTAACTTTTTATTGTAGTAGATCCAATAATAACATTTCCTATAAAGCATTGTTTCTAATGTTGTGATCCATGTATCAGCTACATCAGAATCACTAGGGATGCTATTTGTTGGCTCTACCCCTGATCCATGGAAGCAGATTCTCTGGAGATGGGGGCTGAATTACTGTATCTGCATTTCTGTAAAGCATTCCAGGTGATGCCAGCACATACTGATTTGATAACTGCTCTGGAATCAAGTAGTATTTTTCCTTTTTTATTTTTTAAATTTAACGGCTGCTATAGACTGAAAGTTTGTGTCCCTCTAAAAAATTTGTGTTGAAACCTAATCCCCAATGTGTTAGTTTTAGGAGGTAGGGCTTTTGGGAGATGATTAGGTCATGAGGGCTCATGAATAGGGTTAATACCCCTATCGCAGAGACTCCAGAAAGGTCTCTTGCCCTTTCTACCATGAGAGGACACAGCAAGAAGACTGCTGCCTATGAATCAGGAAGCAGGCTCTCACTACACACCAAATCTGTGCCTTGATCTCAGACTGCCCAGCCTGTCATGATAGCTTTGTGGATAAGATACAGAAACACATTGGATGTTAGTAAAGGACCGTGGATTGAAGAACAGGTGATTGCTGATTAATGGATCCTTGTCTACTGTGATAAGTTCTACTTGTATTGTTTATAAGCCTCCCAGTCTATGGTATTCTATTATAGCAGCACAAACTGATGAAGATAAAGGCTTTCAGATTCACAGAATTAGAATAACGATAATCAGTCATCACATCTGTTTATTATTGCTATGGGCTCCTCTATCTATCTGTCTATCTATCATCATCATCCTCTGTCTATATCTATCATCTAAAATATTCTGAATGTCCTTGAACTCACCAACCAAACCAAGAACTAACACACTGATAGTAACTTAAGTCTACTTAGATGATCTCTCCCGTCCCATCCCCCATCCCTCTGTGGCAACCGTTGTCTGAATTATTCAATCATTCACTTGTTAAAAAAAAATGCAATTTATAAGTATACATAGGTATGTGTATATATGTCTGTATAAATATGTGTACATACATATATATGCACACATTTATAAACACATACATATACAAACATATATGCATACATAAAAACATATAAGCATATGTGTGTGTGTGTGTGTATATATATATATATATATATAGTTTTAACTGTTTAGAACTTTCTTTAAAAGGGTATCAGCCTTCTATGATTTGCCCAGATCTTCCTCCCCAATACCAACCTTGTAATGAATTTCATTATTCTAAATTGTTGCTAATAATGTCATTATTTGTTCATTTTAACTATTATAGGTATATTTGTTCATTTTCACTGGTATAGAATTGTATTGAATGAATATACCATAATTTAACTATTCATTCTCTTCTTCAGTTAAGTTCATTTCTAGTATTTTCCTCTTATAAATATCCTTGCTAGTAATACCCATGTATATGCATCCAAGATACATATGTGGGGGATATTCTTGAATATAAGCCTAGAAATGAAAATGTTGAATAGTAAGATATGAAAATGATAACTTTAAATAATATTGCCAATCTAGTCATTTTAGCTATTTATATTCTGATCAGTAATATTGAAGCTAACCACTCTGGCATATAGTATTATCAGAGTTCTTAATTTTTGTCAATCAAATGAATAAGAAATGACATCTCAATTTGCTTTTCTTTAACTACAAAGAGATTAGCATCTCTTCATATCCTTACAGGTCATCTGTGTTTCATCTTCTCTGAAATGCCTGTTTATGTCTTTTGCCTATTTTTCTATTATGTACTTTGTCTTTTACTTATTGATTTTTAGAAAGGTTCCTTTCCTTTCAATATATCCTTGATCTTATTACCTTGTCCGTTACATTATGGCAAATATCTTCTACCAATTTTTACTTAGTATTTTCTCCTATTTTAAGGTACTTTTTTAATAAACTGAAATCGTTAATTTAAATAGAGTTAGTTTTATCAATTATATCTTATATAGCTAGCACACTTTTTCTGTCTTGTTTGAGAAAACCTTCTTTATCCCAAGGTCAGGAAGATATTAATCTGTATCTTATACAAAGAGTTTAAAGCTTTTTTTTTTTAACATCTTTATTAGAGTATAATTGCTTTACAATGGTGTGTCAGTTTCTGCTTTATAACAAAGTGAATCAGTTATACATATACATATGTCCCCATATCTCTTCCCTCTTGCATCTCCTTCCCTCCCTAAAGCTTTGTTTTTAATATCTATGTTCTTTATCTGTTTGGATTTGCTTATGTGTAAAGTATGAGGTAGGGATCTAATTTCCTACAATATTTTACATATAGATGATCATTTTTCTTCAGTTCCACTAATTGAATTTTGTTCATTTTCAACAGATCTTGCATGCCACCGTTGTCATATATCAAGTTTCCATATATGAATGGGTCTCTCTACACTATTTTATTTAATCTGTTACTTTGTAAATCCCCAACACAAGACTACACTATCACATTTATTATAGCTTCATAATAAGTCATGATATCTAGTAGAGCAAGACCCCTCTCTATTCTTTTTCTGCAAAAGATTCTTGGCTACTCTTGACACTTTAATCTTTCATATATATTTTAAAATCAGCCTCCTGTCAAGTTTCATAAAACCTTGTTGGTATTGTCAAAAAAAAATCTATCTGGGCTTCCATGGTGGCACAGTGGTTGGGAGTCCGCCTGCTGATGCAGGGGACACGGGTTGGTGCCCCGGTCCGGGAAGATCCCATATGCCACGGAGTGGCTGGGCCCATGAGCCATGGCCGCTGAGCCTGCGCGTCCGGAGCCTGTGCTCCACAGCGGCAGAGGCCACAACAGTGAGAGGCCCGCGTACCGCAAAAAAAAAACAACAAAAAAACAAAAAACAAAAAAAACTATTCATCCTGTGGACTTACCAGGGTCACAAAGAAAAGAAAACAGAAGTATTACTCTGGCTTCTAAAACTATTCTATTGGAATCAGTTAATATTTACACATATTGCATTTAGAAAATATATCCTTAAATAGTATTTACTTTCGGTTTTGAAGATTTATGTTTGCTTAAGGCATTAAAGGGAAGAAATTGTAATTTAAAGTTCATATTTTTCTCCTATCCTTGTGGTTTGCATATTGTGAGGATTTAGAATGATGTTATTTCAGCTTCACTTTTATAACTGTAATGGACTATTTTATGGACTGTTTCTTCATGCCTTTTTATTTTATAGATCTTCAAGTAGCAAAAGCTATAGTTTTTGTTAAAAGATAGTTTATTTATTATTATTGAAAATAAATGAATCTTTCACAAATCTTAAAACTTTGTTATTTGGACAAATCTCAATTGGTTTAACATTCACAGTCCTCTCAATAATACCAGAATTGTACGATCATCCCACCCTTTTCTTTGTAAGGAAAATAGTTTCAGGCATAATGTCTAGTTTGGATGAGCAGCCATAATATGGCAATCACATGACTCCATTCTCTCATAGCTTTATATATTCACTGGTTGTAAGTTAGGTAACATGTAAATCTGCAGCAGCAATTTACAGAATAGAAATTTAGTGATCAAAGGAGTTTGTGTAGTTTCTTTAAGTGCATTATTTATTCATGATACGTAGCTGAGACAGTGGCAGAATTTAGCTTTGTGCATATGCCTGTTACTTCACTGTATTTCTTTTGGCAAAGGTTTCTTTTTTCTTTTTCCCCCAGTTCAAATTTGCTCAAGGACATGGAATGTGAGGGCATTTAGTATTCTGGTACAGTGCCCTCTGTTCTGTTAATCCTTTTTATGCTGAGAAGCTGGAATGTGAAAAGGTTGTAAAACAAGGAAACAAACTCAAATGGTTATTTCTTGTTTTAGTCTAATCCCATTATAATACAGCACCAATGAGCATGGTGGCAAAGATAATAAGAGTGTGACCGCCCTATTTGTGTCTGAAATTCACTAAGACATTAATTCCAATTTACATTAAATGAAAACGTATTTACAAAGCATCAAACAAAAGATAGAATTATAAAAAGCGCAACTTCCATTCTTCTGCTCTGACCATGTGCTTTGCAGTAAGCTCTGTTTGGGTTTAAGCTTTTACTTTGGATTGAAATCAGAAGAAATTGGATTCTAGGACTGAAGATCTCCTCATTGAAAAATCAGTAAACAGAAGGGAGGGAGAAAAGCAAACTTTGTAACTGAGAAAAATTAAAATCCTCCCTGTAAATGAATGAGGTTATACACAAGATCAGAGCACAAATGAACAATAACTGAAATGAAAGTGTGAATCAAAAGTATACAGGATGGGGCTTCCCTGGTGGCGCAGTGGTTGAGAGTCCGCCTGCTGATGCAGGGGACATGGGTTCGTGCCCCGGTCCGGGAAGATCCCACATGCCTTGGAGCGGCTGGGTCTGTGAGCCATGGCCGCTGAGCCTGCGCGTCCAGAGCCTGTGCTCCGCAGCAGGAGAGGCCACAACAGTGAGAGGCCCACATACCACACACAAAAAAAAAAGTGTATGCAGGATGTTCTGCAGGACAAATTATGTCTCCAATATAGATGGTGAAATCAATTTCATGCTCATTTTATTAGTACTGTCATGGATGGTCTGTCCTAAGACAGAATCTAGGTGAACTGAGTTATTTACCTACTGCAGTACCAAGTGGTCTTTTAGAGTAATGTTTCTTAAACTTCCTTGTTCCCTAGGGTACTTGTTAAAAATACAGATTACTTTGCCCTACCTGAGATCTACTGATTCAGAATTTATGGTGTGGGAATTTGGAAATCTGTATTCATTATTAGTTAAATTTGGCAAACACTGCTTTAGAGGAAGTTAATACAAGAACCAGCATAACACTAGTCATGTGTGTGTGTGTATGTGTATGTAGTACTACTTTATAGAAAGTAACATTTGTTTATTTTAAACATTTCCCTAAAAAGGCACAAAACTGCAAGAGCAATCTAGTTCATGTTCAGTTTATTTCAGTTATTTTCCTGGTAAGTATAACAATGGCTCCGGTTTTTCATTTTTATTTTATGTTTTTTGTCAGAAGTGCATCCATGTTGGAGTGAGACTAGTGGCTTCTCATTAGCAAAACAGAATGTGTTAGTCTCTATAGACTAAGCAAGTTCTAAAATTTTATCTTCCTCTGGTACGTGGGAAGGGATAATTTAAAATGTGCTTTTTACTTATCTCCATTAAAATAGGCAACATGAAGGGAGTTTCACATGTCTGATTTTCTCTGTTACTAAATATAATAGAAATTGTTTAAAGCAAAAACAAAAAACAACTTGGCCAGTTCCATCCAATAATTTCAGAATGTGTTCTTAGAGATAAAAAATATATATATTAAGAGGATTTCATTTTAATTGTACATGTAACAACTACACAAATACATTTTCTTTTGAAAATTAGACTATTTTGCATATGCAGCTTTTCTGTTTGGGAACTTTTACTCTCTGGAAGGTGGTATATGTTTAACAGCAAGATACCCTTTTTTTTTTTTTTCCAGTAGGAAGATAGGTTCAAAGAGATTTAGCAACTTGCTTGGAGGCGCACATCAGTTGATAGAAAAGTCAGAAGTAAGGGAGCGATTCCTCACTGACCGCCTGGTCTCTCGTGGAAATGTGTTTGTAGCCATTGCTCTTTCTGAGACAACTCAGCTCTCGAGAAATCTACCTTTCTTGCTTTGTCGTCCACAGTCTCTCTTCCTTTCTGCATCGCAGGTGTCAAAACCGCTTGTGAGGATGATTAGTCAAAATAAATGCCTTTTCTCCTACATGTTCATCTTTACAGAGCTTTCCACAGGAGCCAACCTGAGGGGCAGATGCTCCACGGCACCAGCCTCATCTCTCCCTCCTCCCGTGACCACCTGCTTCCTGCCTCAGCACTTGGATCCACCTCAGAGCGCAGCTGCTTTCTCTGTCCCAGGCCCCATGGCCCCCTCAGTCACGGCACAAGTGCTGTGTGAGCAGTGACCCTTGTGGCTTCCCTGTCATCGTCCAGCTGCCTTCAGCCTGAGCACTGACTTTAACAGATTCCCCTCACATTTCTGCTGTCAGCCTGACGCCAGACCTCACACCTTCCCTCCTCCTTTTCACTGGCCTCCTGTCTCTGTTAGGAGCTTCAGAGATTCTCTAACACACCCCATCTGTCCACTCACACCTCCCAGTTTAATGGCCACCTACCTCCTTGGCCTGTGCCTACTCTCATCTCCAAGGAGAGATACAGTTCTCCTCCGAACAGGAGGAAATGAAATGTCGAGGCCTTCTGTAACATGTAGTTGACAGTGTTGTTCAACTGAGCTTCAAATCAATTTAAATTTTGTGAAAAGAAGCATTACAAATATGCCTACATCATACGTAAGTCTGATGCAGAGGTTATCTCGGAGCAGGCCTAGAAGACAGGCTTAATAAGAGAGAGGTAGCGCAATTGCTGTAGAAAAAGCACTACAATAAGAACTGAAATATGCCAGGGTGCTGGAGCTCTAATTTCTGCCTACCTTGAGCAACAAGGTTTCTGGCCTTGGGAAGTCGCTGGGATGATCCAGGTCTCAAATGCCTCATGAATAAAATGTAAATTGTAAAATTTTGTCTGCCTAAGGACCATGGCCTTGGCCAGGTAAAAGTTTAAATTAAGTTCACTTCATTATAAAAGTAAGGTAAAAATATTTAACAAAATTTGACAATATTTAGTTCTGTTAAAAAGAGAACAGAATTTTATGTTATGGTAGTAGTGTGGAAACAGTATTTGAAAATATATAAAACAGCAAGCAAATGTCTTTTAATAAGAATGTTTACATTTTTAAGTATTTCTTCTTGTAGGTACACATAGACATATATTCTCTCTCTCTCTTCTTTTTCCCTCTCCCTCTCAAGTGTATAAAATTGTGTACTTCTACTTACCCTTACTTTTTCACTTAAATTTATATTATAACTTATATCATAATTTAACTTATGTTTTTGCAATATGCGGGCCTCTCACTGTTGCGGCCTCTCCCGTTGCGGAGCACAGGCTCCGGACACGCAGGCTCAGCGGCCATGGCTCACGGGCCCAGCAGCTCCGCGGCATGTGGGATCTTCCCAGACCGGGGCACGAACCCGTGTCCACTGCATTGGCAGGCGGACTCTCAACCACTGCTCCACCAGGGAATCCCTTTTACTATGATTTTTAAAGTTAGAGAATGTGAACATGTTTACAATTCTTGATACATATTACAAACTTTCTTTCCCAAATCAGCATTGAATCTTGTCATATAAATTTTCCGATGCAATAGAAGGAAACAACTCCTCCTTGTTTTATTAATTTCTATTTCTTTGGTTGTAGTAAGGTTGAGTATTTTTCTCATTGTGTTTGCCTCTAGTTGTATATATTTGTAGTTCATAAATTACCCAATTCCTTCTGTCTGTAAGAATTTTGATGAGGGATCTTATGAGGGAAGTTTTGGCACATGGAGCTCTGCCCTAGTCTTTATTGGTAAATATCTCACTGTTGGTTAATATTTAGCTCATTAGATTGGGTTTTCCACACCTGAGGCACTTGTATCTAATTCCAGTATTATTGACTATGGCAGGATCTAGTCTTCCTTTTTTTGTAAATTTTTTAATGGAAATATCACCTCAAACTCTGATACACTTTTGGTTTTAATGTATCAGTTAAAGTTGAAGAGAGCAGATAACAGGGTGACAATGCATTCGGTCATTTTGTTTATATCCACCTTACATTTTGGACTAGACTCAAACTTTTTATTAATTTTTAATCAAAGATATATGTTTTCACCCATCCTATGGCAATCAATTTTTGCTGCAGTCCACTAGCAAGAAAGCTATTATCTAAATTTCTTGTTATTTTTTTCCCTCTTGCCAAACTTCTCAGGAACAGTATTAGATCTGTGATTTAAGGACTCATTATGTTAACACACTATTCTTATCACCTGTTTTTCTGTGCTGTATTGATTCCAAAAGAGTTTAAATCATCTGCAAAAAAAAGGGTGGGTAATTTTTTTTAAGTTTTTATTTTCGTGAATTATGCTAACATTTACTTCAAAAACAAAGGAGTATATTTTCAAGCGCTGCTTTTAATCATGTAGCTTTCTTAGCATGTGGCCTATTAACCTAGAGCCTTCTCTAAGGATGCATTTTTGAATGCTTCCAAGAAATGCTGGACACAGTTCTCTCAGAAAGGCAACCTGCTCCTATTCCATCACGTCAACTGCATCTGCTCCAGACACATGCTCCGTGAACTTGGACTGCTGGTGTCAGGAGAAAATCGCCACAGCCACGTGCTGTGATGCTTTCCCTGGAAACACATATTTGTGAATATTCTGCAAGAGCCAAAAAAAAGGGGATAGCAATATAGAAAAACAAGCACATGCCTATAAATCCAGTCTAGGCCTTAAGAAGATTCCCTGAGTTTTTGCTAGAGAATTGGATGCAGATAGAGAATATTGATAAGGCTGAGGGGTAGAACAAAACACCAAAGAAAGGAATTTGAATTCTTTAGTCTAAGGAGAAGGTTGGAAGGTTAAAGACTGTCTTTATTAATGACATTCAAGTTATATAGAAGTTTTGTAATTGAGTCAAAATGAATTAACCTTTCTCAAAGGCAATTTTGATTTCTGTTCCAGTGCCTTTAAATAAGAGAAAAAGGGGGAAGGGTAGCAGAGCAGGGGATGATAGAATGTCTGTGAGCTTGGGCAGCTTTCCCAGAATTTCCTTTATCTCACCTCCTGATACGGTGCTCAGGATTCCTCAATCTAACTCTTTTCCCCTGTTCTTTCCTTTCTATCTATCCTTTCACCATTTCAATCCAGAATGAAACATTGTCCTGCCAAAACTGCCCCACGTGTACTACCGCAAAGAGATCTTCAGGGATTGGTACCACTGCCTTCTGATATTAGAGTGAGAAAATCAGCTTGTCAGAAGATACCAAGCAGGATTTTAATTTGGTGTAAAGCAGACATTTCTGATAGTGATGATTATTGAACACAAGAGACCCGCTGGGGAAGGGAGCTATGCATTCTCTTTCCTTGTATAGGGGTAGCTTGCTTTACCAGTGTAGAGAAAGTTGACTTGAAAAGCAAGAAAGGCCCCGAATGGCTTGTCAAACTTTTCACTCCAGCTTATAGTATCCAAACAGTATAAACACCATCTCTCTGGTCTAGACTATTTGTAGTGCTCTATTAATTCTGGAAAATACTGTGTTGTAAGATCTTCACCAATTTTGGTTTTTGGCTTGCCATTTTTAATTTAAAATAGAATGAGGGATTCATTATTGTTACTGATCAAGATTATATTCTGAATGATCAAAATATGCTTAAAAAGTAATAAGAGTTTTTGTTTGTTTTTGGAAAATAAATGCAAGGTTACCTTTCTCAGTTTTCTTAATAGTCACCCTAAGGTTTTTATTCGTAATCAGTACCAGGTAATTACTAAATGAAGTAATTTGGATTTAAGGTAAATGAAATCTGTGTTTAATACATATGACATTAGATGCTTTTGATATTGTTGATCCCTAGTCATAGAATTATGCAGTGTTTACTATTGTCACTCCAGGGATCATCTTAAAAATCTGTTAATCAGGCAGAGCTAAATTTAGTAGTTATATAGCAGTCAGCGAGAACAGCATCTTGACAGAGACTTAGTAGTATCTCAAAATAGGATATAAGAGGAAGATATTTACAGAATTTGAGGGCCTGGGCTGGGTGATATTGAGGCAGGTCTTGGAAGACTGGGAATTTATAGGGATTGGTCAAAGTTTAGGATATAATTGCTTTGGATTGGTGTATAATGTGAGGTGAGGTTCTTCAAGAGAGAATTGCTGAACAAGCTGTTAAGTAAACTTTTTAGTTAATATAGTCTTATCTTGCAGTAGCAGATATTTTATGGAGCAAGAAGCTAAGTTATTTTACTTGGTCCCAGCATTGTTTAACACAGGGACAGGAAAGTATACCTGGCCTCAGCATTAATATAGCACAAGGGATTATGTTGCTTTTAATTGCTTAATTTTGAATTTAATCTCTCAAATTGTAGTAATAAAATAGAGGGCTAAATTTCTTAATTATCATTTATTAAAAACAGTTGAAAACTCAATTTAAAGATTTCTCATTTTCCCTTTATAATAAAAAAAACAGATTAGCTCTTCATATTTTCTTTATCCAATATTAGTGATTCTACTAGGCTTCTAGCTAATATAAGATCTTAAATCACAGTGTAAAATTTTTTTTTTTTTTTTTTTTTGCGGTATGTGGGCCTCTCACTGCTATGGCCTCTCCCGCTGCGGAGCACAGGCTCCGGACACGCAGGCTCAGCGGCCATGGCCCACGGGCCCAGCCGCTCCGCGGCATGTGGGATCCTCCCGGACCGGGGCATGAACCCGCGTCCACTGCATCGCCAGGCGGACTCCCAACCACTGCGCCACCAGGGAAGCCCACAGTGTAAATTTTTAATACATGAATTCTGTATTTAATCGTGCTAAAACAAAACACCAACCTTTTAGAAGTTTGCACATCCCAAGTTGATTTTAAAGGGTATTCATTAAGACCATGATTTTAAATAATGTAAGAGCTAAAGATAAAGCTAGGCAAGGAAATATGCTTATAGAAAAGTTACTAGAAAATGATTTTTTAATTAAAATAACATATTTTTTTATATGTTACTGGAAAGAGAACAGAATGTAAAATAAAGCCTAAAAGTCTAAAATACCAACTTGTTAATTGACATACTCCTTTTGTATAAAACATCATGGACCACAAATATCGTGAATTAATATTAATAGACAGAAAACCCTAACTGTTCAAAAATAATGGAATGAATAAATGAATGATTAAGCAGGCATGTAGCCATTACAATAATGTTTATGAATTTTTTTTTATATTTAAATACAATTATATATTACACATACATAATTGATCATACAGGTCATGTGTGACATAATTTTATGCAGTGTTTCACAGAACTAACCCCCGAGGTTTTTTTGTTTTGTTTTTGTTTTTTAATAATTCTACAGCATTTCTATTGATTGATTGATTGATTTGCTGTGTTGGGTCTTCGTTTCTGTGCGAGGGCTTTCTCTAGTTGCGGCGAGCAGGGGCCACTCTTCATCGCGGTATGCCGGCCTCTCACTATCGCGGCCTCTCTTGTTGCGGAGCACAGGCTCCAGACGCGCAGGCTCAGCGGCCATGGCTAACGTGCCTAGTTGCTCCGCGGCATGTGGGAGCTTCCCAGACCAGGGCTCGAACTCGTGTCCCCTGCACCAGCAGGCAGATTCTTAACCACTGCGCCACCAGGGAAGCCCTATGAAACTTTTTGAATTGGAGAAAATTTCATATAGAATAAGTTAAGTGTAATAAAAGCAGTAAAAAAATCACAGTTGTAGTACGTATAATCTTGTGGCAGACATTATTAGTTGCTTGCCTAATATCTAGTTTATTCCGTTTTCTTTACACCGATTTGTTAGAGGGAAGATGCCCAGCTAAATATTATCCTGCCCCAAATCTCTTTAAGGTAGAGGTGGCCAAATGATATTTTACTTGGAATTATGGGAAACTTGCTTTACTTCCATAAGCATTGTCCTGTCGTCTTTGATGCTTCTCCTACTTCCCGCGTGGAATGCAGGGAACAGTCATCTTGCTGTGATGAGATTACCATGGAGATAGAGCTGCAAGCTAAGGATGGAGAAGTAGAAACAGAGAAGGGTCATGGTCCCTGGAGGCACTGTGACAGCTCTGGACTACCTGTATCTGTACTGCTTGTTATGCCAAAACAAAACAGAACAATAACGAAAAACTTGGAAAAATTAGGAAAAGCATCTTCCCCCTTTAATCCACTGTAATCAGTTTCCACTGCATGCCGCTGAACACAATCCTTACAGATACAGATCCCAATTATTTAATTAATTAATTGAGAGAAAACACACCAACTATTAATTTTAGTAATTTCTGCATGTTGTGATTATAGACAATTTGAAAAATTGTATCTGTGTGACACATTTTAAGCATGTACAATGATACTATCTATTTTATAATCAGAAATTTATGTATTTATAATAAAAGCAAATATATATTTATTTAAGGAGTAGATTTATAGGGTCACAAAGTTAATATGCCTACATATTTTTGTGACACCGACCAGATATGCATGAAAAAGGCATTAGAGAGCATGATATAAACAGAAGAAAAGTCTGCTAGGATACTAATATGCTTTTTGCTTTTTGGACAGATTGAGAATCTGCCCAAACAAGTCTAACAGTGTATAAATAAAGATAATTCAACTAATTTAAGCAGAGAAGCTATCAAATTTCTGTTTCTTTCATAGGTTGTTTATGAATGTCTTGAATTTGTTAGAGAGGCTCATAGCGCAATCTGTTTAGTAATTCTCAAGGACAATTAATAAATGCTCCTAAGTGTGTGTGACTGTGGTAGCAAAGTGAGTGGAAAGAGGGTTATTATTCTGATCAGCCCTTCACAGAAGTGATTCACAAAATTGTCCAAAGAGTTACTAGTGTTTCTTTGAACAGTTTTCTCTATTTGGCTCATGATTAGTCTCTTGAAGTGTTAATATTTATAAAATGAAACGTGCTTTTGTTTTTGTCATGAATTGGTTGTTTTAATGAGAACCTCTGTTAGTCATCCCCACCACTCTGGTGAGGATCTCTTTATTTTTATTCCCATCTCTCTTGCTTCTTCACCTTTTCCCCATGACCACTGGAGAGCAAGACAAATAATTGGATTTTATTGTTCTACTGAAATGAACACGTTTTGTTCCTCTATGCCAAAAATGTTTGAGGACCTTATAATCCTAAGTGTATGATCTTCAAAACTGAGGTAAAAGAAGGTCATCTAATAAACTGTGCTTGTGGAAATTTATTTTTTTCCATAAATCATTTAACAACACTGGCTGTACCTCTGTGGATTTCACATCAGTCCATCAGCACTTGTAGCAGGTTAATACAATCAAATTCAAGATTTCTTTTTGTAAGTGTTCCATGTAATTCTAAAGGCCAGACCAACAGGGGACCAATGTTTTCTAGAAATGTTAACACTAGAGGAGTGCTTACTGCTCATTTAGTCTACTCCCTTTATTTTATGAACGAGAAAACTAAATGACTCTAAGTCCCAAACAAACTGTAGTGCTCTGATTTTCTTCAACATTTCAATCTCTGTCTTCCCTCAGGACCTGAACACATGGTGTTGCCCTTTCCTGGACACATCCCAACTTGCTTAAATAACTGTAGACTTAACCCTTCCTCCAGGAAGCTTTTTCCATGGCTCTAATACACAGCAAAATCACTTGCATACAGTAGGTGCTCAAACTTATTTATATGTTGAGTGAATGACTTGATAAAGTTAACAAACAAAATGTGTGATTTTATACATCTAAAAATAAAAAGCTTTTTTATTTTGGGAGTATTAATTATAGATACAGAAAAGCCGTAATTGTTTCAGTTTCACAAGAAATAGAGGCTTCTTTTGATTGCATGTAGCTAGAAAAACAATAGTAGACTAATTTCGTTCTAAAATATAGTATTCAAATTTCCCATGAAGCACTGCAGTTCTGTGTGATAACAGTTTACATCTGTCCAGAAAAATTGGTAACTTACTATACTCACACAATGGAATTCTAAGCTACAATGAGGATAAATGAACTCTACCCACATGCAACAATATGGATAAATCTCACAAAAATCATCCTGAGTGAAAAAAGCAAGGAACTAAAATGTACATACTTACATTTTCCAGTTACATCATGTTCAAAAATAGATAAAACTAATCAGGGCTGTTGAAAGTCTGAATGGTCGTTACACTTTGGGGAATGGTGACTGAAAGGGATGAGGGGTTTCTGTTGTGCTGATCCTGTCTGTTAAGCTTCTTGTTATGGGTCAGGGTTTTGTAGGCAGGTATGCATCTTGAATAAATTTATTGCAGTATGCAATTACAGTTTTTTAACTTTCTTGTACATACCTTTACTTCAGTAGAAATACACATTTGCCCCTGCCTCCCACATACCCCAAACTACTCAAAGTTAAGAACCCAGGCAGTAGAACTGACCAGTAAAATAATGAGTTGTAATTCACACTTACACCCATACACACCCTTTTATCCTTATTGCCATTATTGTATCATCCAGCTAATTTATTTTCTCTTTACCGTGTAGTTTGTACCAGGCCATATAAATTAAAACATTGTAAGATGACTAGACCCAATCAATATCAAGTTAGATGTGAATGTTTCCATGGATCTCATGTTGCTCAAGCAACTCTACCCAACTCTAGATGTCTTACTCTACTGACCTTGTCATTTCCATATAAAGTAGAGATATTCAACTGTGGGTTCTTTTAAATAGACCATACTCACTGTGGGTAACACCTCAGTAATAATAACAAGTTATGTGGTTGTCCGTGTTTTAGCTAATTTATAAAATTGGAGTACATCCAATTTATCAGATGCCTCTGATGCCATGGCCCCCAGGGCCTTGGCCCACCTGAGTTTACCTATAGTTGTGGATAGTTCACTGTGAACTGACAGCTTCTCACATCACGGGCATGTCTGTCACTCTTCTCTGATAAAGGATTTGTGTGGCATTGTAGGAATTTTGAAGGAGTTAACATACCTGGGGGCAATCCTCAATGCCTGGGGGATGGGACTCTGTAGATAAATTCTGCAGTCTCCACAGCTACGCTGACTGTTGCCCTGTGAGACGGAGTTCCAACTGATGCACACTTTACTGGTTTTTCTACCTACCATGCCCCTTTCTCCTGTGTATATTCCTGAATCACTTCCTAAACAGACTGCATACACCAAAGCTCTTGCCACAGCACCTGCTTTGGGGGAGGCACAAGGATACCCTCCTTTTATTATGGCATCCGCTTATCATTTGGGAATTTTTAAATTATGAATTTGTCTTTCCTTTTCCATTATCCTCTGAAGTTCAGGGACATAGTTTCACCAGACTTGGAAATCTTAAGACAGGATTCTTCCATTCTACCTCCTTTCAGCATTTTTTAGGAAGGTACAATCCGATGCCATAGACAGAATGCATAAATTTGGGGCACACTTCCTCCTTTCGATTTTTTTCTCACTCTTCTTCCAGGGAAAATATCTGAAAATAAATTATTAGCGACTTTCCTCAATGTGAAGATGTTTTGCCAGTAGCCTGTACAACAACACTAGGGATGACACCTTAATAAATTATCAGCCATTACCTCTCAGCCACACACAGATGTCTTCAACCTCATTTAAAGGTCTTGAAAGAAGGACCTAACCAATAACTCATCCACAGGGGAGTCTCCCACTACTTCTCCCTTCTGCTTTTCAACCTGTGTAAGCCCTCTGTTTAAAACCACTATATTCATCTGCTAGGACTGCCATAACAAAATGCCACAGGCTTGGTGGCTTAAACAACAAAATTTATTTTGTCACAATTTTAGAGGCTAGAAGTCCAAAATCAAGGTGTCAGCAGTGTTGGTTTCTCCCGGTGCCTCTCTTCTTGCCTGGCAGATGGCTGCTTTCTTGCTGTGTCCTACATGGTGGTTCCTCTGTCTGTATATCCCAGTTTGTCCTAATTTCCTCCTCTTATAAGGACAGCAGTCAGATTGGATTAGTCCTCATTTTAACTTAATTACCTCTTTACCTACCTCCAAACACAGTCTCTCACACTGAGGTACTGGGGGTTAGGACTTCAACGTATGAATTTTGAGAGAACATAATTCAGTACCTTAGCAGCCATATTGGCTCTAGAAAACACAGCAATAGAACCCAATGACAGAAAACATGGAGGAAAGCCGGCCACTGGTGTGGCTGAGCACACAGGAATGAAATGGAAGGCTCGTCCAGGCTGGCTATATATAGAGATGAGGAAAGGAAGGCAAAACAGAAGCCCTCATCAACAATGAGGACTGTGACTTTGCTGGAGTTAGAGGCCACCTCTGCTATCTTCCTTTTCTTCTTGTCTGATGCAAAGCATACCAATTTAATCAGGAAGAACACTGTCCTTCACATTACAAGGTACTCATTGGTTTTGCAGACTGGGATTGCAGAAACAGTAGAAGTTTTAGAGACATACTCTCCAGAGATATTGTGTTTCATATGTCAGTCAGCTTTGCTATTGTACCTGCCCTGTTCCTTAATCTCATGAATCTCTTAATTCCTTATCTATGAACTGAGGATAATATCTCTCTGAAAAGATTTGTGTAAGATATAAATGAGACAATGCATATATATTTCCACATACATACTAGACCCTAATAGATGCTCAACCAATTTTTATCTGTATGTTCACATTGTCTTACAAGTCCTGAGAAAATACTTCAAAAGCCGTGTAAATTTTGAAATGGTGAACAAGGCTGAAGCAATGGGAAGCTCCTTGGGAGGCCAGGGGCATGAGAAACCTCAGGAGCTTGGCAGTAGAAAATATTCAGAAACCAAAGGATAGATAGGCAGAGATTAAACAGAAATTTTGATTTTTCCCCCTATTCTTGGCTAGTGTGTTGGGCATGTGGAAAGACATTGGCACAAAAGACATTGTTTATAGAACCAAGTAACAGCAGCTAATCAGGCTCCAAAAGATTAATCAAAGGAATTCTTGCTCATCCTCAGACAACAGTAGTTTGTCCATTGCTCTGTACACCAGCCTGATGTTATGCAGTAAATTGGAAGGTCAAAATAAGCATCTTTTCATGGAGTTTTGTACTTGTTTGTTGATGCTTCTAGTTGCTTGCTTTCTGTACTTTTCCAGGCATTTGCCTAATGGATTTGGAATATTGACAGTAGTAGAGCCATGGATTTGAGCTGTGCAGAGTAAATACCTAAATGTTTGTTCTGTGCACACACTAAGAAAGTAAATGTGGGTGTCTTTTAAAATCATGAACAGCTACAGTAGAGCAACTCAGGTTCAGGTAGAGACTAAATCATCCTCTAAAATAGCAGAACAAATAGGCACAGAGCTTACGGGTGCTTGGCCATTTTCGCATTGACTACTGCCATATAATTCCCCAAAGATTGCTCCGTCAGTTTTGTGTGCATTCTAAGCTAGTTACCCTTTCCTACCCTAGAAATACTTCGAACAATATAATTTAACTCAGTAGATAAACCTCTGAAAATTTATATTTTTCTCAAGTTTTATTGTTAATTGTCCAATACCTACCAATTTAGGGCATGCTAAATAATGATCAAAAACTGAATGGTTTCCTTTTCGTTTCTTTTTGCTTGTGCCTCATTAAATTATAGTGTAGGAGAAACTGCAACATAATAAAGGCACACAAAGATTTATTGGAAAATCATAAGGAAGAAAGATGAGATGACGACTATAAAAGGCTGGGGAAGATGATAACATGGACAATGTAGATAGAAAAAACAGTGAAAAGGGAGATTATCACACTATTAGAGTTCCTTTTCTTTGTGATCACTGCCAGCTTCTCTTGAAGTAGCTGGCTTCACAATAGCATATTTACCTTTGAGGATATATTCATGCATGACTTCTGCCCTGAATTTCTCCTTGTTCATTTAACCAGGCACATATTATTTAAATCATGTTGCTCATTAAAAAAAATAAATAAAAAGACGTTTATATGTACCTAGAAAGTCATGGCACATGACACTAACGACTTTATACGCAAGCTCTATCCACCTCACCAGGATTATCACTGTTCTAGTGACAGAGGGGAAAAGAGGAAGAACCCTGCAAATTAATAATAAGACCTCACATTTAGAAAAATCTTTTACACTTTATGTTTTACTTTAATAGATTTTGGCCAAGGGAATTCATTATTTAATAAACCAATATACTTATTAATATTACTAACATTGACAGCACACCCTTCTCCATAAAATCACAAATAGCAGACTCAGGAATTTTAAATTTCTGTGTTCAGAGTGCATGAATTTGACCTTGGAAAGTCCAAAAATATGCTTGTGATACACCCCTTCAGATTGAATAAGTAGCATGAATTCAACACGTAGTGTCCTAACTTAAAAGCACACTTTGTAATTTCACAAAATAATGTTATGGTTCAGGTATAACATCACAGTATCTATCTATCCATCTGTCTATCTTTTATATATTAATAAAATACAATTATCTACTTGAATATTGACACACCTGTCTGATTTTTTCCTGATGGTGACACGTTCAAAAACATGCATGAGGGGTGTTACTCTATATTGTTGTTTTAAAGTTTTCCTTACCCATTAAGGGCAGTATTTTTAACTACACAGAATGCTTCAAGTATTGGTGATAAAATGCTTGACAGCTATTAAGAGTCAAGCAAACCGTATTTTTTCTTTCAGAAAGAAACCTGAACACCAGGGATCCTTTTCCTATTGCTACTGTCTTTTGGTGATTTAAGTATCCTGCCACCACAAGAGAGAGCTGACATTGTTGGACTGTGGCTCTTTCATGCTCTTTCATTTATTTTTTAAAATTTTTTGACAAGTAATGTTCAGAATTCCCTTTTTGCTGTTGCCTAGGTGAGGCTCTCTAAACAGCAACAACAACAACAAAAAAAGCCTGAGACATAGGAGAGTTTTGATTATTTTTTCTGACTGTTGGCTTCTTCTCAACAAAGGGTGTTTAGTGGAGGAAGATTAGAATTTAAATAAAATAAAAACTCTCTTTGTTAAGTTTTCTTTTAAAATGAAATTATTTATAGTTTATTTAGATGGTATTTATTTTATACCTTAGATCACATGAGAATTTAGTCATGAATATATCCCATCAGTTTATTGGTTTACAAACTTTTAAAAAAAGTAATAGGATTGCCAAGTTATCTTGATCATCATAAGCAAGTCAGGAATAGAGATGAGTATAAAGTTATTTTACTCATTCATTTTTGTTCTCCTTCCCTGGCATAAATATGAAGATGAGAAGTAATCACACAAATTTACACTTTGCATTTGTGTTTGTTTTAAAACATAGGCCATAGTTTATGTTTTTGACATAGACCATAGTCACTTCAGAGTCAAATAGTTCTATTGCAAGCTAAGTGTTACCTTAGGCCATGAGATAGTCTGTTTAAATATATACAATTTATGAATATAGTTTCTCTTTTTCCACCTCTCTAAATGTATGAATTGCCTAAGTGTCTGCCCTTAAGTCTTTGTCTTTTCTCTCTATGCTCTATCTTTTTGCAATCCAGCCCACTCTCGTATATTCAACAATAAAAACAACTGTCATAATTCCTAGGACCTTCTGATTTCCTTCACTGGTTGCCTAGGAGGAAAGCAAGCAGTGTCTCTGAAACAGCTGAGCAGAATATTACTATGTATGACAGGACCTCTGATCCTAAACAGAGTTCCTTTGTCTGGAACTCACCAGAAATTTGTCATTGCCAATGCTGCAAAACATTCCACTATCTACCTATCTTTTGTATGATAAATATATGTGAAAATCTAAAACATCTCCATGATGCTTATGTCCAAAAGAAGGGGCTGTGCAAGCATAAACGTCAAGAAGGTGAGAACTTCTACAAAGAAAAGGGAATAAGAACTTTCAGATTATCCCAGGGCAGATCAGAAAAACATGGCTTCTTAATTTTTCAAAAAATCAAAGCTGTCCCTCAGAACCAAGGCTACTCGCATTTTGTGTTCTCTCTCACAAATGGTGTTGATCCTAACAAATTGGTGTTCTAAAGTATTTCACTCTAAATAACTAAAATCTCAAAAATACTTTTAGAAAGTATATGATTTTACCATACCCCTACCACTGTCATACAACACATCTGACTCATATGTTCATAAATATTGCATAAGATAAATTCTAAAATTAGAACTCATCCTTCTTTTTGTGGGTTAGAATTAAACTTCCTCAATCAGAAATAAGTCAACCAAGGAATGTCATAATTAAAAACATGTGAATTAATCATTTTGCTGTTTGAGGAATTATACTGAACAGAAGGAAAATGATGTAAGAATTAGTTTGAGGATACTAACTGAAAGAAGGATAAGTTCCACTTTATATTGTGCCTCTTAACTGTTGTGGCAGATTATATTTTTAAAAAATAACTGTAATACCATCTCCCACCCAACGTGTTCTTACAAGGTGATCTGCTCCTCCCCTCACTTAGAATCATGGTCTTTTTTTTTTTACCTTGCATCTTTACAGAGGATTATGATTGGTCTGGCCAGTAGGGTACAGCAGGAATCATGCTATATGACTTATAAAGATAGGTAATAAAATAAAAGATCCACATGTTTCTCCTTTAGGAAACTTGCCTTGGGGACCAAGCCACTACACTGTGAGGAAGACCAAGCTAGACCTAAGGAAAGGTCACAGAGAGGAACTGAGGACCCAGGCCAATAGTCACCATCACCTGTCAAATGTATGATTGAACACATCTTAAGATGAGCCAGGTCCCAGCTCTTAAGTCTTCTAGTCAAGGCCTCAGGAAATACAGAACAAAGACAAGACAGCCATCCTATGTTCTGTCTGATTTCCTGGCCCTAAGAATTCATGAGCACAATAAATTGTGCTTCTATGCCATTAAATATTAAGGTAATTTGTTATACAGCCATAGTGATTGGAACACCTGCCTCCTCTTAAATGAATAAAGCATTAGGAGCAGTGATGAGAGTCAAGTCATTGATTGATTTTTCATTTAAATTGACTAAATGTACATTTAGAATCATGTGCCAGATGTTTTAGTTGATGATACATACATGTATTATTAATAAGCTTTTAAACTGAAACAAAACAAAAATCGATGAAAACTCTACTATTTGTATTTACATTTCTATGATTGTAAGTGTGTGAGTGTGTGGTCACATTGCTATCCATAAGGAACCACATGACGGTGTAGGTTCCTTGACCCACACTGTGTCAAATCTTTGTCTAGACCACTGGGTCCCTTCATATGCTCTTGCTCTTGTCACAATACATCACTCTTGGTCATGTGCAAAAAACACTGGGCCACTTCCTACACTTGCTCACAGAATGTGGGTACTCTCTGAGAAGCTATTCCCAGGGAACACCTGTTATAAAACTCTGAAGCTAAGGGATACTTTGTATTATCTCTGTGGCAGTGGTGAAGAATATATAGCAAGGACTACATTTTCATTTGTTAATGAGCTATATGATGTAATTTCTGTCTATAAGAAATTATGGGGGAAAAGTATTTGAAATGTTTGATGTACTCAAATTGAATTTTGGGAAAGAATAGAATAAATACTATTAGGATAATTAAGGAGGAGATATACAAAAATTTGACTCATAGTAGAATGTAGTTTTAGAATAGAGTTGTAGAAAAAATACTGTAATTGTTGATGTGTACTTTAAACAAATTGAAGTCAATTTGAAATGTGAACTCCTTTAGTTGCTTATAGCATAATCGAAAATAGTTTTGTAGGGAGATTTTTTTTTTCTTTTGCACAACTAGATTTCCCTCTAGGACTATGTTAATTGGAATCTGTCTTTTAATGAGTCAGGTAGCAATAACCACAAATGCTCTTTTTTTTTTCTTTTTTCTTGAGGAATAAGAACCTGTGTGCTAACATTTCCACTGAAATATGTTAATATTTTTCTCACATAATTCCTGAAATATATCATTGAAGGGACAAGTAGCTCAAATTTTAATACTAAGTTTCAAGACATATTTTACATATGATTGAAAACTGGGTCTGAATGTATATGCTCTAAAGATAACTTATTGGAAGAATGATGTCATAATTAGGAAAGAGCAGAAATTAATCTTGATGACAACTTTACTAAGAACACAATTCTCTGGACATGATCTGTTTTAAATTTCCTTTGCTCAGAAAAATAATAGAACATTTTAGTTAATTTTCAAAACTTTGACTAAGGTAAAATTAAGTCATAATGAAAACTTTAAGTTTCTATTATAACACAAATTTATATATGAATGTGTATATATGTATACGTATATATGTATACATACACACAAATAATATTTTGAAGGGTATCTTCAATGTTTTGACCAATTTTAAACAATGTGCCAAAGAGTAGAACTCATAATAGCTTCTTAAAAGTTTATTTCTAGGATTTGCAATAAACATAGATGTATTTATTTTGAGGATTAGATATTTAAATAACTGCAGTTATTTTAATTACTGATTACACATTCAAACTGTATGAAAACACAAACCATATAAAAAGCATATCCCATCTTATATATTTTTCATTCAACAAATACTATTGGAACAGAGATTCTCACCCTGAGACTGTCAGTTGTCATTTAGAGTGATTTACACAACTTTTCTCCATGTGAGACTAATTCCCATAGAAATGAGAAAGCATTTTCTTTTCATTGTCCAACCCATTTGATATTATACCTTACTTTAAAAAGCTTCCCAGGAAATGTCTGTTATTTTTAATTTCTTATTATTTTTTATTATTGTTTTATTGTAACAATTGGATCATCTTGAAGATCATGAATGATTTGAAGAAACAGTGAAATACTGGATAAATAAGTGTTTTATCAAACCCTTATGTCCCAAGAGTCTAAGGAAGGAAAACAAATCAGAAAAGAATTTACAGAGGGGAGACCTTCAAGATAGCGGAGGACTAAAACGTGGAGATCACCTTCCTCCCCACAAATACATCAAAAATACATCTACATGTGGAATAGCTCCTACAGAACACCTACTGAATGCTGGAAGAAGACCTCAGACTTCCTAAAAGGCAAGAAAATCCCCACGTACCTGGGTAGGGCAAAAGAAAAAAGAAAAAACAGAGACAAAAGGATATCTCTTCACCAGTGGGAGGGAGCTGTGAAGGAGGAAAGGTTTCCACACACTAGGAAGCCCCTTCACTGGCAGAGATAGGGGATGGGTGGGGGTGAAACTTCTGAGCAACGGAGGAGAGCACAGGGGTGCAGAGGGCAAAGTGGGGAGATCCCACACAGAGGATCAGAGCCAACCAGCACTCACTAGCCTGAGAGGCTTGTCTGCTCACCCACCAGGGTGGGTGGGGGTTGAGAGCAGAGGCTTGGGCTTCAGAGGTCAGATCCCAGAGAGAGGACTGGGGTTGGATCTGTGAACACAGACTGAAGGGGGCTAGTGCACCACAGCTAGCCAGGAGGGAGTTTGGGAAAAACTCTGGACATGCCTAAGAGGCAAGAGACCATTGTTTTGAGGTGCGCGAGGGGAGGGGATTCCTTCCCTGTCTGCCTACAGAAGGCAGAGCACTGCCTAAACCAGATCCAGAGATGGGTGTGGGCCATGGCTATCAGCTCGGACATCAGAGATGTGCATGAAATGCTAACACTGCTGCTACAGTCACCAAGAATCCTGTGTGCAAGCACAGGTCACTATCCACACGCCCCCAACTACACCCCCGACCACCACCCAGGAGCCTGTGCAGCCCGCCACTGCCAGGGTCCTGTGATCCAGGGACAACTTCCCCAGGAGAACAGATGGCTCACCTCAGGCTGTTGCAGCATGATGCTGGCCTCTGCCACCGCAGGCTCTCCCTGCATTCCATTTATAACTACTGAACCCCTCCCTACCCCCGGCATGAGTGAGCCAGAGCCCCTTAACCAGCCACTGCTTTAACTCCATCCTGTCTGGGCGGGAACAGAAGCCTGAGGGCAACCTACTCTTAGGGGTGGGGCCAAAACCAAAGCTGAACCCCAGGAGCTTTGCGAACAAAGAGAGGAAATAAAAATTTTGCCGTGCAGTCTCAGGAGGAGTGGGTTAAATCCACACAATAAACTTGAGGTACCCTGCATCTGTGGAATACCTGAATAGACAAAGAATCAACCCAAAATTGAGGCAGTGGATTTTGGGAGCAACTGTAGACTTGGGGTTTGCTGTCTGTGACTGATTTCTTTCTGATTTTTATATTTATCTTAGTTTAGTTTTTAGGGCTTGTTATCATTGGTGGATTCATTTATTGGTTTCCTTGCTCTCTCCTTTTTTTTTAATTGCTTTTTATTTTAATATTTTTTATTTTATAATTTTAATTATTTTATTTTATTATATATATATATATATATTTTTTTTCTCCCATTTCTTCTGAGCCGTATGGCTGACAAGATCTTGGTTCTCCAGCCTGGTGTCAGGCCTGAGCCTCTGAGGTGGGAGAGCCAAGTTTAGGACATTGTACAACCAGAGACCTCCCGGCCCCATGAAATGTCAATTGGCAAGAGCTCTCCCAGAGATCTCCATCTCAACGCTAAGACCCAGCTCCAAGCAATGGCCAGAAAGCTCCAGTATTGGATGCCCCATGCCAAACAACTAGCAAGAAAGGAACACAAACCCACCTATTAGTAGAGACACTGCCTAAAATCATGCTAAGTTCACAGACATCCCAAAACACACCACCAGACGCAACTGTGTCCACCAGAAAGACAAGATCCAGCCCTACCCATCAGAGCACAGTCACAAATCCCCTCCACCAGGAAGCCTACACAAGCCACTGAACTAACCTTACCCACTGGGGCCAGACAAGAAAAACAATGGGAGCTACGAACATGCAGCCTGCAAAACAGAGACTGCAAACACAGTAAATTAAGCAAAATGAGAAGACAGAGAAATATGCAGCAGATGATGAGACAAGGTAACAACCCACCTGACCAAAGAAATGAAGAGGAAATAGGCAGTCTACCTGAAAAAGAATTCAGAGTAATGATAGTTAAGATAATCCAAATCTTCGAAATAGAATGGAGAAAACACAAGAAGAGTTTAACAAGGACCTAGAAGAACTAAAGAGCAAACAAACAATGATGAACAACACAGTAAATGAAATTAAAAATTCTCTAGAAGGAATCAATTGCAGAATAACTGAGGCAGAAGAATGCATAAGTGACCTGGAAGATAAAATAGTGGAAATAACTACCACAGAGCAGAATAAAGAAAAAAGATGAAAAGAATTGAGGACAGTTTCAAAGACCTCTGGGACAACATTAAATGTACCAACATTTGAATTAGAGGGGTTTCAGAAGAAGAATAAAAAAAGAAAGGGTCTGAGAAAATATTTGCAGAGATTATAGTTGAAAGCTTCCCTAACATGGGAAAGGAAAAAAACACCCAAGTCCAGGAACTGGAGAGAGTCTCATACAGGATAAATCCAAGGAGAAACATGCCAAGACACATATTAATCAAAATATCAAAAATTAAATACAAAGAAAAAATATTAAATGCAGCAAGGGGAAAGCAACAATTAACATACAAGGGAATCCCCATAAGGTTAACATCTGATCCTTCAGCAGAAACTCTGCAAGCCAGAAGGGAGTGGCAGGACATATTTAAAGTGCTGAAAGGAAAAAAACCTACAATCAAGATTACTCTACCCAGAAAAGTTCACATTCAGGTATGATGAAGAAATTAAAAGCTTTACAGACAAGCAAAAGTTAAGAGAATTCAGCATCACCAAACCAGCTTTACAACAAATATTAAAGGAACTTCTCTAGGCAGGAAACACAAGAGAAGGAAAAGACCTACAAAAACAAACCCAAAACAATTAAGAATATGGTGATAGGAATATACATTGATAATTACCTTAAATGTAAATGGAATAAATGCTCCAACCAAAAGGCATAGACTAACTGAATGGATACAAAAGCAACACATGAATACATACTGTGTAAAAGAGACCCACTTCAGAACTATGGGTAGATACAGACTGAAAGTAAGGGGATGGAAAAGATATTACATGCAAATGGAAATCAAAAGAAAGCTGGAGTAGCAATTCTCACATCAGACAAAATAGACTTTAAAATAAAGACCATTACAAGAGAAAAAGAAGGACACTACATAATGATCAAGGATTCAATCCAAGAAGAAGATATAACAATTCTAAATATTTTTGCACTGAACATAGAAGCACCTCAATACATAAGGCAACTGCTAATAGCCATAAAAGGGGAAATTGACAGTAACACAATCATAGTAGGGACTTTAACAACCCACTTTCACCAATGGACAGGTCAACCAAAGAGAAAAATAATAAGGAAATACAAGCTTTAAATGGCACATTAAACAAGATGGACTTAATTGATATTCATAGGACATTCCATCCAAAAACAACAAAATACACTTTCTTCTCAAGTGCTCATGAAACATTCTCCAGGGTAGATGATGTCTTGGTTCACAAATCAAGCCATGGTAAATTGAAGAAAACTCAAATTGTATCAAGTATCTTTACTGACCATGATGCTATGAGACTAGATATCAATTACAGGAAAAAAACTGTAAAAAATACAAACACACGGAGGCTAAATAATACACTACTAAATAACCGAGAGATCACTGAAAAAATCAAAGAGCTAAGTAAAAAATACCTAGAAACAAATGACAATGAAAACACAATGACCAAAAACCTATGGGATGCAGCAAAAGCAGTTCTAAGGGGGAAGTTTATAGCAATACAATGCTACCTCAAGAAACAAGAAAAATCTCAAATACCTTAACCTTACACCTAAAGCAATTAGAGAAAGAAGAACAAAAAGAAAAATCCAAAGTTAGCAGAAGGAAAGAAATCATAAAGAGCAGATCAGAAATAAATGAAAAATAAATGAAGGAAATTATAGCAAAGATCAATAAAACTAAAAGCTAATTCTTTCAGAAGATAAACAAAATGGATAAACCACTAGCCAGACTCATCAAGAAAAAAAAGGGAGAAGACTCAAATCAACAGAATTAGAAATGAAAAAGGAGAAGTAACAACTGACACTGCAGAAATACAAAGGATCATGAGAGATTGCTACAAGCAACTCTATGCCAATAAAGTGGACAACCTGGAAGAAATGGATGAATTCTTAGAAATGCAAAACCTTCTGAGACTGAACCAGGAAGAAATAGAAAATATGAATGGACCAATCACAAGCACTGAAATTGAAACTGTGATTAAAAATCTTCCAACAAACGAAAGTTCAGGACCAGATGGCTTCACAGGTGAATTCTATCAAACATTTAGAGAAGAGCTAACCCCTATCCTTCTCAAACTCTTCCAAAATATAGCAGAGGGAGGAATACTCCCAAACTCATTCTACGAGGCCACCATCACCCTGATACCAAAACCAGACAAAGATGTCACAAAAAAAGAAAACTACAGACCAATATCACTGATGAACATAGATGCAAAAATCCTCAACAAAATACTAGCAAACAGAATCCAACAGCTCATTAAAAGGATCATACACCATGATCAAGTGGGGTTTATCCCAAGAATGCAAGGAATCTTCAATATACGCAAATCAATCAATGTGATACACCATATTAACAAGCTGAAGGATAAAAACGATATTATCATCTCAATAGATGCAGAAGAAACTTTTGACAAAATTCAACCCCCATTTATGATAAAAACGCTCCACAAAGTAGGCATAGATGGAACTTACCTGAGCATAATAAAGGCCATATATGACAGACCCACAGCCAACATCATTCTCAATGGTGGAAAACTGAAATCATTTCCTCTAAAATCAGGTACAAGATAAGGTTACCCACTCTTGCCACTGTTATTCAGCATAGTTTTGGAAATTTTAGCCACAGCAGTCAAAGAAGAAAAAGAAATAAAAGGAATCCAAATAGGGAAAGAATAAGTAAACCTGTCACTGTTTGCAGATGACATGATACTATACATAGAGAATCCTAAAGATGCTACCAGAAATCTACTAGAGCTAATCAGTAAATTTGGTAAAGTAGCATGATACAAAATTAATGCACAGAAATCTTTTGCATTCCTATACACTAATGTTGAAAAGTCTGAAAGAGAAATTAAGGAAACACTCCCATTTACCATTGCAACAAAAACAATAAAATACCTAGGTATAAAACTACCTAATGGGACAAAAGATCTGTATGCAGAAAACTATGACACTGATCAAAGAAATTAAAGATTATACAAACAGATGGAGAGATATACCATGATCTTGGATTGGAAGAATCAACATGGTGAAAATGACTATACTACCCAAAGGAGTCTACAGATTCAGTGCAATACCTGTCAGACTACCAATGGCATTATTCACAAAACTAGAAAAAAAAATTTCACAATTTTTATGGAAACACAAAAGACCCCAAATAGCCAAAGCAATCTTGAGGAAGAAAAACGGAGCTGGAGGAATCAGGCTCCCTGACTTCATACTATACTACAAAGCTACAGTAATCAAAACAGTATGGTACTAGCACAAAAACAGAAATATAGTTTAATGGAACAGGATAGAAAGCCCAGAGATAAACCCACGCACATATGGTCACCTTATTTTTGATAAAGGAGGCAAGAATATACAATGGAGAAAAGACATCATCTTCAATAAGTGGTGCTGAGAAAACTGGACAGCTACATGTAAAAGAATGAAATTAGAACACTCCCTAACACTATACACAAAAATAAACTCAAAATGGATTAAAGACCTAAATGTAAGGTCAGACACTATAAAACTCTCAGAGGAAAACACAGGCAGACACTCTATGACATAAATCACAGCAAGATCCTTTTTGACCCACCTCCTAGAGAAATGGAAATAAAAACAAAAATAAGCAAATGGGACCTAATGAAACTTAAACGTTTTTGCACAGCAAAGGAAACCATAAACAAGGTGAAGAGACAGCCCTCAGAATGGGAGAAAATGTTTTCAAATGAAGCAACTGACAAAGGCTTAATTTCCCACATATACAAGCAGCTCATGCACCTCAATTTCAAAAAAACAACCCAATCCAAAAATGGGCAGAAGACCTAAATAGATATTTCTCCAAAGAACATAGACAGATTGTCAACAAACACATGAAAAGATACTCAACATCACTAATCATTAGAGAAATGAAAATCAAAACTACAATGAGGTATCACCTCATAGCGGTCAGTATGGCCAGCATCAAAAAATCTACAAACAATAAATGCTGGAGAGGGTGTGGAGGAAAGGGAACCCTCTTACACTGTTGGTGGAATGGAAATTGATACAGCCACTATGGAGAACAGTATGGAGGTTCCTTAAAATACTAAATATAGAACTACCATATGACCCAGCAATCCCACTACTGGGCATATACCCTGAGGAAACCATAATTCAAAAAGAGTCATGTACTACAATGTTCATTGCAGCACTATTTACAGTAGCCAGGACATGGAAGCAACCTAAGTGTCCATCGACAGATTAATGGATAAAGAAGATGTGGCACATTTATACAATGGAATATTACTCAGCCATAAAAAGAAACGAAATTGAGTTATCTATAGTGAGGTGGATGGACCTAGAGTCTGTCCTACAGAGTGAAGTAAGTCATAAAGTGAAAACAAGTACCATATGCTAACACATATATATGGAATCTAAAAAAAAAAAATTGTTCTGATGAACCTAGGGGCAGGTCAAGAATAAAGACAGACATATAGATTGGTCTTGAGGACACGGTGGGGGGAAGGGTAAGCTGGGACGAAATGAGAGAGTATCATTGACATATATACGCTACCAAATGTAAAATAGATAGCTAGTTGGAAGCAGCTGCATAGCACAGGGAGATCGGCTCAGTGCTTTGTGTCCACCTAGAGGGATGGGATACGGAGAATGGGAGGGAGGGAAATGCAAGAGGGAGGGGATATGGGGGTATATGCATACATATAGCTGATTCACTTTGTTATACAGCAGAAACTAACACAACATTGTAAAGCAATCATACTCCAATAAAGATGTTTAAAAAAAAGAATTTACATTACTATTCAATGAGAAATAATGCTAATTGAGATCCATTTAATTTAAAAGTTTTATGTGAAAGATAAACAGAGATGAAAGAGTAATTTTTACAAACAGTGATGCCAAATGTTGTAATTAGAAAGTACATGTGTATCAGAAAATGTTTCCTCTGTCAGTCATTTTGAATGTGCTAATGATATTTGAACCAGGCATTAAATACTGAAAACAATTGGAAATATGACATGATGAACAAAGTGAGGCTGTGTGTATACAGGGATTTTCTTTCTTTTTTTCCTCTTTTTTAATTTGTTTTGGTGACTTAATTTTATAAGAACTTAGGAGAGACAATGAAATAAAGGAGAACTGAGAATATTATTTATATGTGTTAATGCAGTTAGGTTGATAAATTATAAAATCACCTATTTTTAAGTAGGGTTCTATCAGACAAAAAAACATCTGTGAGTAATATGTAGTAAGCTGTTTATTACAAGCATTTGTCCTTACCCACTTGTGGGAGGTGGTTAAGCCATCCCATTCAGGCTCAGGCTCCTTGTCTTGTGTTGGGCTTGAAGTCAACATGGTCAGCAGCAGGAAAGAAAAGATGGCCATGAAGTGGAGGAGAGTGATGACAAACTGGAATTTGGGAGAATCACTGAAATCCAAAAGGATGAACTAGAACCTGTGTGCCTCTTTCTTACCTCCTGCAAACTTGATGATATGGGTGATGTGCAGAGTATGCTGTTGTCCTTCATGAACAGAGGTGTACATGTATCTGACCCAAGACTGTTAGAAGGAAGAGAGGAGAAAAGGAAGAGGAAATGCAGCAGGAGCTGGCAAAGGTTCAGGCCCAGCTGCTGCCCTAGGGCCATAGGATGAGACAACATTAATGGCAACCTTCATAAGTAGCAGCACTATTTGACCCCATATCAATAAGGATGATATCCTCTCCTTCCCAAGGAGAAAAACAATGGTTTGGGGGTGGAGTAAAAGCAATCTTATTACAATAGTTGAAACTGTACCCTGTAACTTACAAGGCTCATAAGGTAGAAACAAAATGATACACCAAGAAAACACCACACTTATTTTGCAGAGTACCAGGAAACCACAGATAAGGAAACAACTTACTGATAGCCCTTTTGACTGAGCATTATGCAGGTGCAGTAGGGACCACGGACTATCATGACTGACAGTGAACTTTAGACATCAGGCCGAAAATCCACTGCATGTTACATAGGGAACACCCCAAATTTTCACATGTAACCCATGAAAAGGCAGCTGCACCTGAATACAGAACTCTTGAAACCTCCAAATTGCTTTCCACCAATCATTTCTGAGACCCTCCCCCTGTTAATTTCTGCTTCCATGATAAATATCCCAATCAACAGCCAATGAGAGAGACATTGGAGCTTTGTCTCCTGTCTCCTTGCTTGGCGATCCTGCAATAAAGCCTTTTTATCTCTGCAGAAGACCATTGCCTCAGTATTTGGTCTTTCTGTTGTGTGGCACACAACCAGCCCCCTTGCTCAGTTACATCAACTTTGGTCCTCCAAAGCTTAGTCCAAATAAGCAAACTCTTGTTCTTTAGTATTTAATTTCAGGAGAGCGGGAAGGTCAATTCGGAGAAAAAGAAGTTAAATAAAGATTCCTGTGGAAAGCAACAATGAAAAAAAGTGTCGAGAAACAGCACCTTTAAAAAAATTTATTTATTTATTTATTTTTGGCTGTGTTGGGTCTTCTTTGCTGCGTGCGGGCTTTCTCTACTTGTGGTGAGCAGGGGCTACTCTTCGTTACGGTGCAGGGACTTCACATTGTGGTGGCCTCTCTTGCTGTGGAGCACAGGCTTTAGGCACACAGGCTCAGTACTTGTGGCACATGGACTTAGTGGTTCCGTGGCATGTGGGATCTTCTTGCACCAGGGATGGAACCTGTGTCCCCTGCATTGTCAGGAAGATTCTCAACCACTGCACTACCAGGGAAGTCTCCCTACACTAACCCTTAAACAGGGAGATTGCTTCACTTCTGCCTTCCAAATCTCATGCAATTTTCTACAAATGTCCCATCCAAAATTGATGCAGAACTGAGGCACCATGCTTATATAACATGAAGTTCAATATTTCTAATATTTCTGTACTATAGTGGAAATATTTTAACCTTTGGGGACTTAATTTCAAGTCCACATCTATACTCTGAGCTAGTTGTCTGACATTGGGCTAGTTATGTAATATTCCTAATCACAAAATATGAATTATATGATTGCTTTTGTTGTGAAGTTTAAATGAGTTGTCACAAGTGAAACACCCACTGTAGAATGACATGAAGGTGAGTAGATACATAGCTAAAACATTTGCTGTGTGCTATATATTACTAAACATAATAGTAATATATTAGTAACATATAGTCCACTAATAACATTTAAATGTTAGAAAGGATTTTGGACACTTCTAAGTTTTTGTAATTTAATATAACTCATTCACTTTACAGTGGTGGAAACTTGTTTTTAGATAGGGTAGGTAATTCAGCCTTGCTGGTCAGTGGCAGAGTTCTAGGTATCTCTCAGACATCTAAAATCTCAATCCAGTTTTTTACAGTTATATAATCTGCTTCTCATAATATTATGAATCATTATTTTTAAATTAAATTAAATTATATGTTTTTCCTTCTTTAGTAGTTTAAGGGAATATTTTCGCTGGCTGTCAGACAGATGAGCAAAAAAACAAGGGAGGCAGGTGGTCTGATGTTGAGAGTACAGACTCTGAAGTCAGAACTGGATTCCTCTGATCCAGGTTTCATAGCTTACTCATCCATGATCTCTTCCAAATTACTTCTCCTCTTTAAACTTCAGTTCACTTATGTAAAATGTGTACAAAATAGCGAGATGTGGAAGGTCATCATTTAAGACAATGGCAAACAGTAAGCTCTAAATAAAGGTAGCTATTACTCTTGTTTTTAGTCTGGTAGAGTTTTAACATCAGTGTCCTCTAATGGCAGCAAAACATGTTTGCTAGATCAGAACCTAGGGAGTAAAGTTTTATGTGACTTGGTTTAAAGAAGTAATATTATGCAAAAAGTCACATCCTCTGTGAATTTCCTTAACACTAGAGATACATCAGTTAAATTCAGAAAGCCAGTAGTGCAAGACATTTGAAAGCCAGTAGAGCATGAGGCTGGACAGAAGATGCATTGTTAAGCGAAAGGCTGGCTGAAGAGGGTATCAGTTGAAAAATTATTATTCAAACTGAATGATCCGTATGATACTGTATTGTATTGTCCTGAAAAAGTCTTACTAAAGGAGATTTTGTTACAAGACTGAAAAATTATTACTACACACTAGAAGATGTGGAATCTTAACAAGGATAGAATTGTTAGAATTCCTTCACAGTGATCAGGTGATCTCAAACTTTCCCTGAAAAGCATTTACTGATTGAAAGACATTTGTCTATTAGTTTTACTTTAGATATCTCAGGGGCAGTTACACTGTATTTGATTTTACCAAACTCCTTAATGATGCTGATAGCTTCCTTTGCTTGCATTAGCACTTTTATAAGAGAAAGGGAAATAGTATTTAAATCTCAACATGTCTAAAATTCCTTAAATGCCCGCCTTTCAAGTTCTTTTCAGAACTGTTGGTACTACAGATGTATATGTTTGCACTAATACACTCTAATATTCTCTAGAGCAACACATTAGTGTCAAGAGAATTATCTACTTATATTATTTAATACTCACAACAGACTTACTGTTGTCATTATTGTCTCATTTTACATTTAAAGACACTGAAACTGAGGAGATAAATTCATTTATCCCAGTGTCGTATGAAGAGGAGGAAAAATCCAAGCCCAGGAATGTTTAGTATAAATCCCACACTTCTGCCATGCCTAAACACATCATTCATTTTTTCTTTAATTGAAGTACAGTTGATTTATAATGTTATATTAGTTTTAGGTGTATAACTAGTGATTCAATATTTTTATAGATTATACTCCAAAAAGATTATTACAAAATAATGGCTATATTGCCCTGTGTTATATAATATATCCATGTTGCTTCTTTTTTATACAAATTATACAATTATATATCTTAATTCTATACCCCTATCTTGGCCCCCTTCCCTCTCCACCACTACTAGTTTATTCTCTATATTTGTCAATCTGTTTCTGTTTTGCCATATACATTTGTTTTGTCTTTTGGATTCTATACAGAAGTGATAACACAGTGTTTGTCTTCCTCTGTCTGAACTATTTCACTGCTAGAAAGTAGTAATACTCTCTAGGTCCACTGATGTTGCAAACAGCAGAATTTTATTTTTTTTTATAATGGAATAATATGTAATAATATATAGTTGCATATACATATATGCATATATATGTATATATATACCCGCCTGTTTTGTATCCTTTCATCTATTGATGGACACTTGGACACTTAGGTTGCTTCTCTATCTTGGCTATTATAAATACTGCTGCTAGGAACATTGGGGTGTATGTATCTTTTTGAATCAGTGTTTTTACATTCTTTGGAAGTCTACACAGGAGAGGGATTCCTGGATCCAAGGGTAGTTCAAGTTTTAGTTTTTTTTGAGGAACCTCCACACTGTTTTCCATAGTGGCTGTACCAATTTACAGTCCCACCAGTAGTGTACAAGTGTTCCCTTTTTTCCACATCCTCACCAACATTTGTTATTTGTGATTATTTTGATGATAGCCATTCTGACAGGTGTGAGGTAATATCTTATTTCTTTTGATTTGCATTTCTCTGAAGATTAGAGATGTTGAGCATCTTTCCATGTGCCTATTGGCTATCAGTATGTCTTCTATGGAAAAATGTCTGTTCAGGTCTTCTGCTCATTTTTAAATTGGTATGCTTGATTTTTGATATAGAGTTTTATGAGCTGTTTATATATTTTGAATATTAACCCCTTATTGGTCATGTCATTTGCAAATATATTTTCACCCATTCAGTAAGTTGTCTTTTTATTTTGTTGATGGTTTTCTTTGCTGTGTAAAAGTTTTAAGTTTACTTAGGTCCCATTTGTTTACTTTTGCTTTTATTTCTTTGCCTTAGATTACAGATCAAAGAATATTGCAACAGTTATGTCAATGAGGATTCTGCCCATGTTCTCTTCTAGGAGTTTTATACTTTCAGGTCTTACATTTAGGTCTATAAAATAATTCATTTTATTTTGTATGTGGTGTGAGGAAATGTTCTAATCACATTCTTTTACACGTAGCTGTCCAGTTTTCCCAACATCACTTATTGAAGAAATTTTGATATAGAGTTTTATGAGCTGTTTATATATTTTGGATATTAACCCCTTATTGGTCATGTCATTTGCCAATATTTTCACCCATTCAGTACGTTGTCTTTTTATTTTGTTGATGGTTTTCTTTGCTGTGCCAAAGTTTTAAGTTTAATCAGGTCTTTCCTCCATTGTATATTCTTTGTTGTAGATTAATTGACTGTAAGTGTGTGGGTTTATTTCTGGGCTCTCTATTCTGTTCCATTGATCTTTGTGTCTGTTTTTTGTGTCAGTACTGTGCTGCTTTGATTACTGTAGATTTGTGGTATTGTTTAAAGTCTGGGACATGATACCTCCAGCTTTATTCTTTTTTCTCAAGATTGCTTTGGCAATTTGCAGTCTTTCCTGGTTTCATATAAATTTTATGATTATTTGTTCTAGTCCTGTGAAAAATGTCATTGGTATTTTGATAGAGATTGCATTAAATCTGTAGATTGCTTTGGTTATCTTTCCATTTCTTTGTATAATTTTCAGACTCTTTCATCAGTGTTTTATTGTTTTCAGAGTATAGGCCTTTCAACTCCTTGGGTAAGTTTATTCCTAGGTATTTTATTCTTTTTCATGCAATTTTAAATGGATCATTTTCTTGCTTTCTCTTTGTGATAGTTCATTATTAGTGTACAGAAAGGAACAGATTTCTGTATATTGGTCATGTATCCTGCAACTTGACAGAAGTAATTTATTATTTCTAATAGCTTTTGGGTGGAGTCTTTAGGGTTTTCTAAATATAGTATCATCTCATCTGCAAATATCATCTCATCTGCATCTTCCCTTCCAATTTGGATGCCTTTTATTTATTTTTCTTGTCTGAGTGCTGTGGCTAGGACTTCCAATACTGTGTTATATAGAAGTGTCAAGAGTGGGCATCCTTGTCTTATTCCTGATTTTAGAGGAAAGACTTTCAGCTTTTCACCTTTGAGTATGATGTTAGCTGTAGGTTTGTCATAAATGGCCTTTATTATGTTAAAATATGTTCCCTCTACACAGACTTTAATGAAAGTTTTTATCATGAATGAATGTTGAATTTTATCAAAATTTTTTTGGCATATATTGAGATAAACATGTGATTTTTATCCTTCCTTTTGTTAATATGGTTTATCACATTGATTGATTTGTGAATGTCGAAACATCCTTGCATCCCTGGAGTAAACTCCACTTGATTATGGTGTATTATCCTTTTAGTATATTGTTGAAGTCGGTTTGCTAATATTTTGTTGTGGATTTTTGAGTATGTATTCATCAAAGCTATCTGCCTGTACTTTTCATTTTTTTGTATTGTCTTTGGTTTTGCTATTAGGGTAATGGTGGCCTCATAGAATGAATCTGGGAATCTTCATCCTCTTCAGTTTTTTGGAATAGTTTGAGGAGGATAGTTATTAGCTCTTTTATATTTTGGGGGGAATTCCCCTGTCACTCTGTCTGGTCCTGGACTTTTGTTTGCTGGGAGTTTTTTTAATTGAAAATTTGATTTTACTACTAGTGATCAGTCTGTTTGGATTGTCTGTTTCTTCCAGATTTAGTCTTGGGAGGTTGTACATTTCTAGAACTATGTTTATCTTTTCTAGGCTGTCCAATTTGTTGACATATGACTCTTCATATTATTCACTTATGAATTTTTGTATCTCTGAGGTATCAGTTGTTATTTCTCCTATTTAATTTTCTTATTTTGTTTATTTGGGTCATATCTCTTTTCTTCTTGGTGAGCCTGGCTAAAGATTTATCAATTTTGTTTATCATTTAAAAAAAAAACAACAACAGTTTTTTGTTTCATTGATCTTTTGTATTTTTTTAATCTCTATTTTATTTATTTCCTCTCTGATCTTTATTATTTCCTTCCTTCAGCTGACTTTGGGCTTTGTTTGTTCTTCTTCTAATTCTTTTAGGTGGTAGGTTAGATTGTTTATTTGAGATTTTTGTTGTTTCTTGAGGAAAGCTTGTATTGCTATGAACTTCCCTCTTGAAACTGCTTTTGCTTTAACCCTTAGATTTTGAAAAGCTGTGTTTCTATTTTTATTTTTCTCAAAGTATTTTCTGATTTCCCCATGAATTCATCATTGATGCATTGGTTTTTTAGAAGCAAGTTGCTTCGTCTCCACATGTTTGTTCTTTTTCCATTATTTTTTTTCTGTAGTTGATTTCTAGTTTCACACCACTGTGGTAGGAAAAAATGCTTGATATAATTTCTATCCTCTTAAATTTGTTGAGACTTGTTTTGTGGCCTAGCATGTGATCTATCCAGGAAAGCATTCATGTGTACTTGAAAAAAAATATTATTCTATTCTGGGGGGAAATGTCCTGTAGATATCTATTAACTCCAGTTGGTCTATTGGAGACAAATTTCCTTATTGATTTTCTGTCTGGATGATCTGTCCATTGATGTAAGTGGGATGTTAAATTTCCCCACTATTATGGTGTTGTTGTCCATTTCTCCTTTTATGTCTGTTAATATTTGCTTTATATATTTAGGCACTTCTATATTGTGTGCATATATGTTAATGAGTATAATATCCTCTTCTTGTATTGATCCTTTTATCATTATATAATGCTTTCCTTTGTCTTTAGTTACAGACTGTGTATTAAAATCTACTTTGTTTGATGTATTACTTACTCCCATTTTCTTGTTTCCATTTGCATGAAATATCTTTTTCCATCCCCTCACTTTCAGTCTGTGTGTATATTTACCTCTGAAGTGAGTCTTTTGTAAACAGCATATATATATATAGATACAACATATATATATATATATATATACAAAACATACATATACACATACAAATATATACAAAATACAACCTATAACTGTGTCTACTTGTTTTAAACTAATAGTCTTTTTACTAGCTTATTTAAGTGGTTGATACTCAGCTGTTATATTTGTGTTTGTTATTGGGATTTTCCCTTTTCTTATATATTCCTTCTTCTTGTTATAACCTTTTATTTTCCTTAGAGAAGACCCTTTAATATGTCTTTTAGGGTAGGTTTAGTATTGATGAACTCTTATTTTTTGCTCGTCTGAAAAGTTCCTTATCTCTCCTTTAATTCTAAATTACAATCTTGCTGGGTAGAATATCCTAGGTTACAAGTTTTTCCCTTTCAGCACTTTGTATACATCATGCCACTTCCTTGTTGACCACAAAGTTTCTGCAGAAAAATCAGCTGACTGTCTCATGGATGTTCCCTTATATATGACTCTTTGTTTTTCTCTTGCTGCCTTTAGAATTCTCTCTTTAACTTTTTTCCATTTTACTTATAATATATCTTGGCATGGGTCTCTTTAGGTTCATCTTGTTTGGGACTCTCTGGGCTTTCTGTACCTGGACATCCATTTCCTTCTGGTTTGGGAAATTTTCAGCCATAATTTTCTCAAATTACTTTTTTGATCCCCTTCTCTCTATCCTCTCCTTCTGGGACCCCTATAATGCAAATGTTGGTACACCTGATGTTGTCACAGAGACCCCTTAAACTATTCTTTTTTTTTCTTTTTCTTTATGCTGTTATGATTGGGAAATTTTCATTATTCTATGTTCTAGATCACATTTTTTTCTTTTTGCTGTTCTGAATGGGAACTTTCCATTATTCTGTCTTCCAGAACACATATGTGTTCTTCTGTATCACCTAGTTTGCTATTAATTCCTTCTAGTATGTTTTTAATTTCAGTTATTTTATTTTTCAGTTCTGACTGGTTCTTTTTTATATTTTCTAGTTTCTTGTTAAAATTCTCACTGCATTTATCTATTCTTTTCCCTAATTCAGTTAGGATTCTTATTAATACTTTGCCTTTTTTATATGGTAAATTTTAATTTCTGCTTCGCTTTTGTCTTTTCAGTGATTTTTCTCTTGCTCTTTCAGTTGAGACAAATGCTTTTGTCTTCTCATTTTGCTTAACTCTGTCTCAATGAAGTTAGGTGAAACAGTTACCTATTGCAGTACTGAAGACATGTCCTTACGTAGGAGTGTCCCTATACAGTCTGTGTATGTGCAATGGCTTTGATGGGAGAGCTGGATTTGATGTGTATACAAGTCACGTCTTTCCTCAGTGTGTGCTTGCACACTATCACCTTGGTAGGAAGTGGGGCTGGAGGTGGAGGGGCCAAGGCCAGAGCCAGGTGTGAGCAGGAGCTTCCCCTCTGCTCAGTGGCCATAACCACCTTACCAGGGGTGGGATCAGGGTTCAGGTTGCTGGAGCAGAAACCCTGAGGGTCGGGCCTGAGCTGGCTTTATTCTCTTTAATTGTGTACTCTCCCTGCTTCCTGCACTGACACCCTTGCCCTAGGAGGGAACAGTGCTGGAGTAAGTGAGAACAGTGTGGGCACATGCTGTGGGTCGGGATGCAGGCTGTAGCAGTCCAGCTCCGAACAAAGTCCCAAACTGTTTCTGACGTGCTGGCTATGTAAGTGCCAGTAATGGCTCCCCCACCCTGTTCAGATGCTACTTCAGGTCTGAGCCTCCTCGGAGTCTCACAGCTGAGTCCTCACCTTAAGGTGGAGCTGAGTGATGAAGCAAGTGGGGCTGGAATGTTCACTTGACACAGGGGAAGGTTTCAGGAAACTGGCCAGGTGCTGGAGCAGTTTTCCATCTGCCCTCTCTGCCCCTGCTTTGGGAGCAAGCAAGTGTGCATGCACTCCTCATGAGCAAAGTCTAGGCTTCCCATAGCCCTCGTGTTAGTCCCACCAACCCTCCAACCAGCCAAGGATGCTCGTCTTCTCTGTTTCAGACCTCAGGGCTGGGGCACCCAATATGTGATTCAAACAGCTCAGTCCCCAGGGAGGATCTCCACCCATGTAATCTCTTTTATCCTCTGAGTACCCTCCTTGGGGCACAGGTCCCCATCTGATCAATTCTCTTCCCCTCATGTCTGATTTTGTGTGGCTCTTTCTTACAGCGTTGTTTATATAGGAGTCTTTCTGCCAGTTTGCAGTCAGTTTTCAGTGAAAATTGTTCCACATGTAGACGTATTTTTGATGTGTTCCTGGGGGAAGGTGTGTTCCACATCCTCCTACTCTGCCATCTTTATCTCCTCCTCCACATCATTAACTTTTAAATCTCATTCAAACTTGATAGGATTTTCTTTTTTTTTGTTTTTTTGTGGTATGCGGGTCCCCCACTGCCGTGGCCTCTCCCACTGTGGAGCACAGGCTCCGGACGCGCAGGCCCAACGGCCATGGCCCACGGGCCCAGCCTCTCCACGGCATGTGGAATCCTCCCGGACCGGGGCATGAACCCGCGTCCCCTGCACCGGCAGGCGGACTCTCAACCACCGCGCCACCAGGGAAGCCCCTTGATAGGATTTTCTGATTGACTTTTCCTTTTCTTTTCAGAGTAAAAGTCTCAGTTTGAAGCTTACTGGTATTTTCATTTTTAACACCTTTTCTATGATCAGTGTTCAAACTCATCCTCACTTACTATAGAATATATATATTTCCTGTCCAGAAAACATAGGTTCTCCTAGAGTGACTGTGTCTCAGTTTGCCAGAGACAGTCTTGGTTTATGCCTGTTGTCTCAGTGTACTATCTTCGTTAGGATTTTTCCTGAATTGTTCATTTATAAACAATGTGTTGTTTTGATTAACAGTTGCATGAAAATGAGCTGAGATAGGTTAGCAAGACCTTCACCATGTAATTCTAGTTTTTGTCATAATATCATTTAGTAATTTGTGTTATTCATATGTGGTGAACAGAATTCTCACTTTTAACACATGGTTTAATCTGAAAGAATAACTCTCTTTTTCTGACCATTTTCAAACTCTACTTAGTTAAACCCTTCCTTCAAGAGAACATGCAGGATACACACTAATTAAAGAAAAGATGCTTCCATAAGAGAAATCAGGACAGCTAACTTTGTCTTGTGTGTGGCTGTGATGAAAGAAATGGTTGCTACTGTAGTCTTGCTGTCTGTATGTGTAACAGCTAGTTGCTGTGATCCATATAGGGGTCAGCAGTGACCATACACAGCCAGCAGTCATCATGGAAAATTTGGTAAATGAGAGGTTAGGTGTACATGAAATATGTATGAAGAATAAAGTCTGAGCGATTGTGATGTGGTTTTATAGAAAGTAATCTGATTACTCTCACTACAGAGGTATAAATCTACAACTATTAATTTTAATGTTTAGTAATGCTTTTTATTTTGTAATGAACCCATTTGCCATAAGTAAAAAGAAAAATGAAAATGAATTTTTACAATGCAAGAGTAAGGAAGTTTTGATGATGAAAAATTAACTTGCACAAAATGCATCTCAACATTTATGATCCAACATAAGGATCATAGTGGCCACAAGAGAACCAGAAGACACAAATCTGTTAAAGAAATATCAGTTATTTTAGTAGAATGTGCCTAGAGATGACAGTTTAACACATGCAGCTGAAGAAGTTGTGTTTACTTATCACTCTGTAAAACACATTTCATTTAGTCCAAAAAATGTTCTTCTAAATTAATTTTGTTCATTGTTGATGCCAATTTTTATTCGTACGTATGCAAAGTGAAGTTATAGCAGTTACTTAGTTGACTCCATTAGCAGAATAAAATACTTGAAAAGAGTTAAGTAATGAAGGGTTTATCTTAATGTTTGTTACCTTACATTTCATAAAGAATATCAATTAATTCCAATCAGATACCATGGCAGCGGTGAGGTGCACTGCTCAACTCTCCCTTCAAGAGAATGTGCCAAGGGGAGTATAGTTGAATCTATGCTTCCTCAGATTCATTGTGATATTCCTGTCAAAGCCCTGCTCCCCACCCCCACCCCCCAACTTCTCCAGCAAGTGTCTGAGCATGGCAGTGGTACTAGAGCCAGACAATTCCTGCCCAATACAGGACAACTCTATTGAGCAGTCTTTGCTCAGGGACTCCCCATTGTCCTGAATGAGACTCTCTCAAAACTGCACTAGAAGTGTAGACTGAAGCTCTTTCTACCCAATCATTCTTCCTTTACACTTTTTTTTTCAGGTGTCAGATATGCATTGCTGTCTAAAGCTCTCCCTGCCTTCCTTTGTTCTCTGCCCTTTAGCCTTCACTGGTGATTCCCAATAATTCTCTTGCAGTCTATCCTATCTTGGCTTCTCCTTTTCAGATGACCAGAATTGACACAGAAATGATGTTCTACTAATTGAAAAAGAAACTATGGTTACCAAATAAATATTTTTATACATACACAGAATAACTGAGCCACAATATGTTTGTGGAAAGCTGGTGTTTTGGTTTTTATTTATTTATTTAATTTTTGACTGCATTGGGTCTTAGTTGAGGCACACATGATCTTCATTGTGGCACACAAGTTTCTCTCTAGCTGTGGCATGGGGGTTTTTCTCTCTCTAGTTATGGCACACAGGCTCCAGGGCACATGGGCTCTGTAGTTGTGGGGCGTGGGTTCCAGAGTGCATGGGCTCTGTAGTTTGAAGAATACAAGCTCAGTAGTTGTGCGTGTGAGCTTAGTTGCCCCGCAGAATGTGGAAACTTAGTTCCCTGACCAGGAATCGAACCCACATCCCCTGCATTGTAAGGCAGATTCTTTACCACTGGACCAACAGGGAAGTCCCGGAAAGCTGATGTTTTTAATGAAAACCTCTTTCATTGTGGCAGTATGTGCTTTCTCTCTGTGGTGTTCATTATAACTTTAGGATTATTTGAGCCCTTGAAATTCTGTGATTTTGTTTTAAAATATCTTCATTTGTAGAAAAATATTTGATAAAAATTTCTATTTAGTATAAAGATATGTTCTGTATAAAAATGGAATTAAATTGAGAATTTCTATGAATTTTTAGACTGAAATTGGTAAAATATGCAAAAAATTATTTATAATGATAATTTATTTGAAAATTTTTGTCTTGCAAAATATTTTGTCAATGAGCCTCACTTTTTATGCAAGTAAAAATCGTACCTATGAAAATACTTGTGCTGAAATATTTATACATTTCAGCATGAAAATTAGAATCTGGAACATCCTACTTTTAATAGAGTTTGCTCTGAGCTTTCTAAGTACTTTGATGATTGCAAGTAATTTAATGAAAAATATGGAACATGCTAAGATAATATTGAAAAAATATGCCTTCAGAAATATATAGTGGGAAAATATAAGAGTATGATTAAAAAGGGTGCTTATGTAGTATCTTCCTGATGGTTTTTTCCTGCTTATAATTGATTAGACTAGAAATTTTGGAATCGAGCTGACTCCCGTCTTTGTAGAATGTAAAATTCAAGAAGGCAGAAACACTGTTTTGTTCACTGCTCTATCACCAGAATTTGATAAGTGTCTGGTCTGTAGGAGACACTTGATAAATATTAATTGAACTGATGAGTGACTGAATGATACTTCTAGTCTTGTACTCCAAATGCTTCAGTTTCCCCCTATTGTAATTGTTCTTTATATATGCGTCAGAATGTTATGGGTAAAAATAGGCATTAGGAGACAATTCTCAGTTGGTTTCTTGCTTTTCCGCCTATCTTGTGAGCAGAGTCACTGACTTCTTTTGTTCTGCATTAATTTTTCAAGGATGTTTATAGACAGCCTTATAAGACAGAAACCATGTGTCCCTCTGGGGCAGAGGGTAGATTTATTTCTTGACAGAGTAGTAAAAATAGTATCTTCAGGACAAAATTTGGGAAAGATTTCTGTCCTTTATAAAAGATTGGGGCTCTCTAAACTCAGAATCCCTGTTCTTTAACATAACCCACTGCAGCATCACTTGTTCCTCTTTGTGTTACACTGTGGGTATTAGGGTTTGAAAGACTGGCACAAATACTGATGATCTGATTACTGCTATTAATGTAAGTAATAAAATACTTTGTCTCTAATTCAACAGTGTCATATTCCTTCCACCATCCATGAAACAGAGGTTAGGTTGAAAATAGATTTAAAATCTCAGACTTTCACAATTCTTGAAAATAGTCTGGGATCATTATCAGCTGCAATTGTTTTATATTTTAGGACTAATAAGTTTATGTCCCTAACTGTTTGCATCTAGCTAGAACAAGCACATTATGAGTATTAATCATGATGGTCCAAATACTTATGCCAGGACCTCTGTGGAAATATAAAGTAGAGAAATAAACACTCAGTTTCTTCATAGGGAAATGTATATATTGTAGATAGATATATGTACGCATACACCTCACAATATGGTTGCAAACAAATGAAAGATTAAGGTTGGTTAAAGAATGGACAAGATTTCTTGAGGACATAAAACTGAGCTAGGCCTACAAGAATGAATTCAATATGACCAGAAGAAGAAAGAGTAAGAAAAAGATTTTCCATTATACTGGCAAGAGAATTAGAGAATAGTCAGCAGTGTTGTTTTACTAGAACTGAGTGTGCATATCAAAGAGCTATAATCTGTAAGGAAGTAGAATCAAAGAATCATCTGACTTTAAGTTAGAAATCAGAGTTACAAATACTATTCTATACAATTAGAAATGAATACTAGAAACTCATGAAATATTGTTTGTATGTGTGTATGTGTGCTTATGTGTATGTATGTTTTTTTCCAGCAAAGTGTGTTTTTCTTTCTTTTTAAGTGGAGGTGACAAAACCAGCTCTGTTTTATTCAATTAGCACAGGTGAGCCTTTGAGAGAAGGGAAATAAAAAACTAGAGGCAGTTTTGTTTTGCAATAATTATGTGAAAAGTGGTAATAACTCTGATTTAAGGGAGATTTTACTGTTGAATAAGGCACATGTGGTTAATAATTTGGTCTTATGAGATAAAGAAGAGAAGAAGTTGAAGATAATTTGGAGGCTTTCAGCATGAGAAACTAAATGGGTGCTCAGGACATTAACATCACAATAAATATAATAAGAATACATGTTTTTGAAGAGAAGGCAATGAGTTTATCTGTGAACCTATAGAATTACAGATGTTACCATGTATCCAGGGAGCAGTATTGAGAAGACCTTTAGAAATGGGATTCTGGACCTCAGATGAAAATTGAGAGTCAGAAATATCAATTATAAAATTAGTTTATCATTGAGCCCAGAAATAAACCCACACATGTAAGGCCAATTAATCTTTGACAAAGGAGGCAAGAATATACAATGGAGAAAAGACAGTCTCTTCAGCAAGTGGTGTTGGGAAAGCTGGACAGTCATATGTAAATCAACAAAGTTAGAACACCCCCTTATACCATACAGAAAAATAAACTCAAAATGGATTAAAGACAAATATAAGACATGATACTGTAAAACTCCTGGAGAGAACATGGGCAAAACATTCTCTGACATAAATTATAGAAATTTTTCTTAGGTCGATCTCCCAAGGCAAAAGAAATTAAAGCAAAAATAAACTGATGGGACCTAATAAAACTTACAAGATTTTGCACAGCTCATTTCATAAACAAAATGGAAAGACAACCTATGGGCTGGGAGAAAATATTCACAAATGATGCGACCAACAAGGATTTAATTTCCAAAATATACAAACAGCTCATACAACTAAATATTAAAAAAAAAAAAAAATCAAAAAACAACCCAGTCAAAAAATGGGCAGAACACCTAAATAGATATTTCTCTAAAAAAGTCATACAGATGGCCAACAGACACATGAAAAGATGCTCAACAATGCTGATTATTAGGTAAATGCAAATCAAGACTACGATGAGGTTATCACCTCACACCAGTCAGAATGGCCATCATCAAAAAGTCTATAACTACAATGAGATAGCATCTCACACCAGTCAGAATGGCCATCATCAAATAATCTAGAAACAATAAATTCTGGAGAGGGTGTGGAGAAATTCCCACTGCTGGTGGGAATGTGAATTGGTACAGCCACTATGGAGAACAATATGGAGGTTCCTTAAGAAACTACAAATAGAACTACCATATGACCCAGCAATCCCACTACTGGGCATATACCCTGAGGAAACCATAATGCAAAAAGAGTCATGTACCAAAATATTCATTGCAGCTCTATTTACAATAGCCCAGAGATGGAAACAACCTAAGTGTCCATCATCAGATGAATGGATAAAGAAGATGTGGCATATATATACAATGGAATATTACTCAGCCATAAAAAGAAATGAAATTGAGCTATTTGTAATGAGGTGGATGGACCTAGAGTCTGTCATACAGAGTGAAGTAAGTCAGAAAGAGAAAGACAAATACCATATGCTAACACATATATATGGAATTTAAGAAAAAAAAATGTCATGAAGAACCTAGGGGTAAGACAGGAATAAAGACACAGACCTACTAGAGAATGGACTTGAGGATATGGGGAGGGGGAAGGGTAAGATGTGACAAAGCGAGAGAGTGGCATGGACATATATACACTACCAAATGTAAAATAAATAGCTAGTGGGAAGCAGCCGCATAGCACAGGGAGATCAGCTCCGTGCTTTGTGACCACCTAGAGGGGTGGGAGGAAGGGAGATGCAAGAGGGAAGAGAGATGGGAACATATGTATATGTATAGCTGATTCACTTTGTTATAAAGCAGAAACTAACACACCATTGTAAAGCAATTATACTCCAATAACGATGTAAAAAAAAAAGTCTATAAATAACAAATGATGGAGAGGGTATGGAGAAAAGGGAGCCCTCCTACACTGTTGGTGGGAATATAAATTGGTGCAGCCACTATGGGGTATGGAGGCTTCTTTAAAAACTAAAAGTAGAGTTACCATATGACCCAGCAATACCACTCCTGGGCATATATCCAGACAAAACTATAATTCGAAAAGGTACATGCACCCCTATGTTCTTAGCAGCACTATCTACAATAGCTAAGACATGGAAGCAACCTAAGCGTCCATCAACAGATGAATGGATAAAGCAAATAGGAGTGGAAGTTTGGAAAAGTCAATACACAGCCCATTTATGCTGCAGTATTGAGAAAAGGCTCAAATCTAAAGCATCACCTACCTCTGTAGTTGGTGGATGTTTGGGGTGAGGATGGGGAGTGTTGCTGAAATTGAAGGATTGATTAAAAATCTGTATAAATTCATAGGGCCTTGAACTTTCATCACCACTCTTCATAGCCAGAACATTATTCTCCACTTCTTACTCCAAAAGGATCCAGGACTTTTACCCTCTGGAGAGGTTCAACCAGAAGGCCTAGGGACTAAGGAACAGCAGGTGCAGATTGTGGGGTGTCTCTTTGAGACTGAGGGGATAAGTGGAAGTCTGTATGATGAAAAGTGAGATCTCTACTCCTTTTCTCTCCTTTGGGCTCCAAGATCACTGACAGCCTGGCCTGATTTCCTAGGTACTCAGTCCCACTCATGCACATGGAACAACCATCAGCTTTTTAGAGTCACCTTCCGAAAGGTGAAAGGCTTTTCAAGAATCACCAGAAACTCTGAGAAAAACCTCTAAACATGGAAGAATAAAATGAAATCTGATATTTTGCATCTTGACTTTTTGTTTCTTGCTTGGTTTTTCAGGTATTGAGAGTGAAGTCTCAAAATGTCTAGAAGGAAATTCATGGACCCTTAATATATTTTTGTATATAGTTGCAAACTTAATTAATTTTTAATGTTACTATGGTTATCTGTTTTATACTATGTCTTATTAATGGATTGAGATCAGTAATATCTTAAAGCAAAACAATACAAAACACTATTCTGGTTTAAAATAACTGAACTTAGTTCATTTAGATGGAACAAATAGATGACCACACTTTGATTCTTTACTCTTAAATTATAAATATAATAGAAATATTAAATAAATATAATATACAAAATAAATATAAAGAAAAAAGGTAGCTTACATCTATCAACTGACTCATTTATGTGGTATCACATGAAGTAGGGGCCTAATTTATAATCAAACTACAGAGGTGGGAATAAAGAGGAATTTTCATATATTGGTGTTACTGGATACTGTTACTTTAAAACTGAGTTAATGTAAGACATGTTTGTTGTACTGCATTTATTTTATGTCTTCTAAAAAACTAGCCCAAATATGTTTTCAAAATTTGACCTCATTTTGAGGCTGAACACAATTCATTTAAATCACAAGAGTGGCCTTATCTATACTATCTTAATGTAATAAATTTTTCTGAATTAAGTGAAAGTAGGTTGTATACTGTACATATAAATCAATTAATGACATTGTAACACAATGAAATTGAAAATCAAGGAAAAATACAAGACACCTCTTAGAAATCATGACTACTGATAGTTTTAAGTTGGACACAATAGTAGGTGCCCATTAAATGACAAAATATTTTTTTGTCTTATTTTGTGTTTTTCTTTTTAAGGAACTGGTATAATTATTTCACTTCAATTTGCGAAGAAAACAAGAAATATTAGTGATGCTTAGTAAATTGTGAGGTTTTCACTAGGAACTAAAAGCTGATTAAAATAAATGATGTAAATTAAATAAACGTGTTTCAAATTAGATGATTAAGGCAGTGTCAATCATTCTACTTACATGAAAAATAACAGACACATTAATATATATACTTTTTCCTACATGCATACCTGCTATGTATGCATTTAAGGATATGAGGCCATTTCAGAGTATCACTGTGTGCATACTTTTATTGGTATTTCTTATATGCTTTGATATTTACTTCAAGGAGTTTGACATTGCAACATATTGTCCTATAGAAATAATGGTTTAAGAAACACAATACAAATATATTTGAAGAAACATGACAAACCTGTGAAATCATCATCCACTTAGATTAATTGTTGTAAAGGTAGTAGGGATAAAAGTTTAGATTGAATGAGTCAGCCTACTCTTAAGAAAATAATTAAATATCAACCCTTTCTATCATAGACGCTAGAGAAAATGAGACTGTTTGCAATGGACAATTCCTTTTCTTTAAAGTAACTTATTAAAAATGAATTATTTACCTTTATGGCATGTTTCTTTCATAAGACCTTAAATTAAAACTCTAAAATTAAAAAAATACTTTGCATACAAATAGCCTACATTTCATGTTTTAAATTAAGGATCATTTACCTACTATCAAATATAACATAATTTTAGTGAAGCATACATTTAAAAAATAAACTGCAGATAATACATCTGGTTATTTTGTATGAATTATTATTTGATTAATAATCTAGACAGGTTAGCTTTTTATTTTCTGGTAGAACAATGTAAGACAAAAGGAAGAGGGCAAATGAAAAAACTGTTTTTTTAGTTATTAATGGTTAATGGGGATAAACAGTAAAACCCAGTTGGTAAAAGAAATTTTGTCCTACTTACTGCTTTGTGATAGAGAGGAAAATATGTGGTATATTTTTGCAATTGATGAAACAATACTGATCCATTATTATTAACTAAAGTCCATAGTTTACATTAGGGTTCAGTCCTTATATAATTACATAGACTTTGAAAAATATATAATGACACATATCTACCATTTTTGTATCATACTGAATACTTTCACTGCCCTAAAAATTACCTGTGCTCCTCCTATTTATCCCTCCCTCCTTTCCCCTCCCTCCCTTCCCCTAAACCTCTGTCAACGTTATTGATCTTATTACTATCTCCATAGTTTTGCCTTTTCCAGAATGTCATATTGTTAAGACTAGAAATCAACTATAAGAAAAAACTGAAAAAAAACATAAATAGTGTTTGTGGAGGCTAAATATTATGCTGCTAAACAACCAATGGGTCACTGAAGAAATCGAAGAGGAAATCAACAAATACTTGGAGTCAAATGAAAATGAAAACACAGTAATCCAAAATCTTTGAGACCCAGCAAAAGAAGTTCTAAGAGGGAAGTTTATAGCTTATACAAGCTTAACACAGGAAACAAGAAAAAAAAAATCAAAAAGCAACCTAGAGGAACTAGAAATAGAAGAACAAACAGAACCGAAAGTTAGTAGAAGGAAATAAATCATAAAGATCAGAGCAGAAATAAATAAATAGAGACTAAAAAAAGCAATAGAAAAGATCAATGAAACTAAGAACTTGTTCTTTGAAAAGATAAACAAAGTTGATAAAACTTTAGCCAAACTCATCAAGAAAAAGAGGGCCCAAATCAATAAAATCAGAAATAAAAAAGGAGAATTAAAACTGACATCACAGAAATACAAAAAATCATAAGAGATTGCTGAGATCTATTATATGCCAATAAAATGGACAACCTAGAAGTAATGGACAAATTCTAAGAAATGTATAATCTCTCAACATTGAATTAGGAAGAAAAAGAAAATATGAACAGACCAACTACCAGTAATAAAATTGAATCAGTAAAAGAAAAATCCACAAAACCTCCCAGCAGAAGTGTAAGACCAGAGGGCTTCACAGTTGAATTCTATCAAACATTTACAGAAAAGCTAACATGTATCCTTCTCAAACTACTTTAAAAAATTGCAGAAGAAGGAACACTTCAGAACTCATTCTACGAGGCCAGCATCTCTCTGATACCAAAACCAGATAAAGATATCACACAAAAAGAAAATCACAGGGTAATATCACTGATGAACATAGATGCAAAAATCCTCAACAAAATATTAGGAAACCAAGTCCAACGATATTCTTAAAAGATCATACACCATTATCAAGTGGGATTTATCCCAGGGATACAAGTATGGTTCAATATCCACAAATCAATCAATGTTGTACATCACATTAACAAACTGAAGAATAAAAGCCATATGATTGTCTCAATACATGCAAAAACAACTGTGACAAAATTCAACATCCATTTATCATAAAAGCTCTTCCAAAAGTGGGCATAGAGGGAACATGTCTCAACATAATAAAGGCCATATATTGACAACTGCAGAGCTAACAGCATACTCAATGGTGAAAAGCTGAAAGTATTTCCTCTAAGATCAGGAACAAGACAAGGATGTCCACTCTCATCATTTTTATTCAACATATTATTGGAATTTATTCCATGGCTAGGAAATCCTAGCCATAGAAATCTGACAAGAAAAGTCAATAAAAGGAATCTAAATTGGAAAGGAAGAAGTAAAACTGTCACTTTTGAGATGTCTTGATGTCATATAGAAAATCCTAAAGACAATACCAAATAACTATTGGAACTCATCAATGAATTCAGTAAAGTTGTAGACAAAATTAATATACAGAAATCTGTGGTGATTCTATATAATAACAATAAACTATCAGAAAGAGAAATTAAATAAACCATCCCATTTACAATCACATCAAAGAGAATAAAATAACTAGGAATAAATCTAACCAAGCAGGTAAAATATCTGTACTCAGAAATCTATAACACACTGATGAAATAAATTAAAGATAACACAACAAATGAAAAGATATACTGTGCTCATGGATTGGAAGAATTAATATTGTTAAAATGTCCATCCTATCCAAGGCAATCTATAGATTTAATGCAAGCCCCATCAAATGGCATTTTTCACAGAAATAGAAGAAATAATTCCAAAGTTTGTATGGAAACACAAAAGACCCTGAATAGCCAAAGCAGTATTAAGAAGAACAAAGTTGAAATCACTCCCTGATTTCAAACTCTACTACAAAATTACAGTAATCAAAAAAATGTGGTAGGGCAGACTGTCATATAGTTGAAATTTGTAGCCTTTTCAGATTGACTTCTTCCACTTACCCATATATATTTATGTTCCCTCCATGCCTTTTGGTGGCTTGATAGCTCATTTAAAATTATTGATGAATTATATTCTATTGTATCTATATATTAGAGTTTATCCATCTCCTATTGGAGGACCTCCATATTGCTTCCAAGTTTGGGCTATATACATAAAGTTGCTATAAATATCTATGTGCAGGTTTTTTGTTTGGATATAAGTTTTCAACTTATTTGGGTAAATAACAAGGAATGCAGTTGACAGATCATATATTTGGAATATATTTAGTTTTGTATGAAACTGCCAAACTGTCTTCCTAAATGGCTGTTACTGCTGTCCCCACCAGCAGTGAAAAATCATGTTCATCCTTGCCAGCATTTGGTGTCAGTGCTCTGGATTTTAACCATTTTAATGAGTGTAGTGGAATCTCATTGTTGTCTTAATTTGTGATACCCTAATGACATATAATGTTGAATATCTTTTACTATATTTATTTGACACCTATATAACTTCTTTGGTGAGGTGTCTGTTTAGATCTTTTTCCCATTTCTTAATTGGGTTGTTTGTTTTCCTCTTTTTGAGTTTTAAGAGTTCTTTGTATATTTTGGATACCATTACTTTATCAAATAAATGTTTTGCAAAGATTTCCTCTCAATCTGTGTCTTATCTTTTCATTATCTTAACTGTCTTTCACAAAATAGAAGTTTTTAATTTTAATGAAGTCTAACATCATTTTTCCTTCATGAATTATACTTCAGTTTTAGCCATGTTGACTCTTCCTATCCATGAATGTGGAATATATCTTCATTTATTTAGATCTACTTTTTTTTTTCATCAGTTTTGTAGTTTTCCTCATTGAGCTTGTGTAGATATTTTGTTAGATTTATACCTAAATATTTCTCTCTTTTTTGGTGCTAATGTAATGGTATTGTGATTTTTATTGAAAATTTTAATTTTCCTTACTGGTATACAAGAAAGCAATTGACATTTGTATATTAATGATTTATCCTGTAACATTGCTATAATCGTTTGCTAGTTCCAGGAGTTTGCTTTTTTGTGTGTGTATGTGGCAATTATTTTGGATTTCCTACAAAGACAGTAGTTATGTCTGCAAGATAAGACAGTTTTATTTCTTCCTTCCAAATCTGTATACACTTTATTTTCTTTTCTGGTATTATTTTTGCATTAGCTAGGACTTAATTGTTGAATACGAGTGGCGAGAGCAGACATTCTTGTCTTGTTCTTCATCTTGGTGGGAAAACATCTAGTTTCTCACATTAAACTATGATATTAATTGTAGGCTTTTGTAGATGTGCTTTATCAAGCTGAGGGAGTTCTCCCCTATTACTAGTTTTCTGAGAGTTTTTTATCATGAATGGGTGTTGGATTTTGTTAAATGCTTTTACTGCATCTATTGATATGATTTTATGATTTTTATACTGTATTTTGAAATCATGTAGAAAAATAATATAAAACAATAAATATAAATTTAGAAGCATGTTCAAAGTTATAAAAATTTCCTTATCTCCTATTTTATTCATTTAAAAAGCTGATATATTAAAGAAGACTATGAATTAAATTATTGACAGTTGATCTAATTTTTTATCTGAACACTTCTATCAAGATGATACAGGGCTTCCCTGGTGGCACAGTGGTTGAGAGTCCGCCTGCCGAGGCAGGGGACACGGGTTCGTGCTCTGGTCTGGGAAGATCCCACATGCCACGGAGCAACTAAGCCCATGAGCCATGGCCGCTGGGCCCGTGCGTCCGGAGCCTGTGCTCCACACGGGAGAGGCCACAACAGTGAGAGGCCCGCGTACCGCAAAAAAAAAAAAAAAAAAAAAAATGATGATACAAACATTAGATAATGGAGGTTAGGAAAGAGAATCTCTGAAGAGAAATATTGTTAAGTGTTAGGCAGAAATAAGAATATTAATTCAAGTAATTAATATTTAGTTAATTTCAATATTAACTTAATTTCAATTCAATGTAACCTGCAACATTTTTAGCATTTTATTAGTTCCTTCTTTGACATGTTCATTCATTCAACAAATTATACAGAGATTGGTAGTTTCTATCACAATATTTATTCTCCATGGCATGACATGATTTTAGGAGCTCTTTTCAAAGGCAGGGGATATACACTTCTCATGTTCTACTGAGGGAAATAGGAAAAAAAATAAGCACAAGTAAATATATATTAGGTAGTAAAAAGTATCGCTAAGGAAAATAAAACAGAATAGGTGATAATGTGCTGCAATGTTGCATCAGACAAGATGGGTGCCATTTTCATCAGCAAATTATTTTCTAATGAAGGGAGATTGGAATGGAGACATGAACAAAGTAAGGTAACAAGCCATGCAGACATCTGAAGGAAGACTGTCCTGGGAAGAGGGCTTAGTGAATGCAAAGATCTGGAGTGAGAGCTGAGTGAACTGTTTGAGGATTAGCTATAAGACAGGAGACATAAAAGGGGTGATATTATAGATGTAGCTAGACTCAGATCACATAGCACCTTGAAATCATGTTGGGATTTGGGATTCCATTCTAAATGTACTAGAAATCCACTGAAATATTTCAAGCAGAAAAGTTCCATAAGCATACTTCTGTTTTAAAAGAATTACTTTAGCTACTGAATGGATAAAAGATAAAAACAGCTAAAAGTCAAAGCAAGGAGACCAATTAGTAGACTATTGCAATAATTCAAGTGAAAATTGATGGTGGCTTGGACTATTGTGTCATTATTGTGGCACAAGAAGTGGAGAGAGATGGCTGGATTTGGGATATATTTTGAAGGACTTGCTGTTGGGTTAGATATGAAGAATGTTGGTTATTTTAACACTAGCTATTGTAACAAACACACTCCATTTTAACAGTGGCTTAGAATAACTAAAATTTCATTTTGCTCTCTAAACAGTCCACTGTGGTGTTTCTGGTCAGTGTGTGAGTGGTGGTGGTGGTGGTGGTAGTGGTAGGAGTACTTTTCACACAGTCATTCAGGGAGGCAGGGTGATGGAGACTCTGTTAACCTCAACGTGTAGCTTCCATGGTTGCCCAGGTGTTGACATCCAACTGGCTGATGGAGAAAGAAAAAAATGGAGATAGCACATTCACTTCTTAATCATATTGCCCTCATCTTGAGCAAATATCATTTCCAGTGATGAGCCACTGTGCCCTAAATTATACGCACATGGGCTGGGAATTACAGTTGCTTCTTAGGCAGCTACTTTCCTATAATAACTGCTATGCAAAGTGAGAAATGAATCATTAGTGGAAAGTTAGTCATCTCTACCATATGAGATATGAGGAAAAATAGCAGACAAGTATGGTGTCAAAATTTTGAGTTTACCTACTGTGCTGTCAATGTACTGGGCAGGTGAGGAACACTAAGGTTTCAGGCAAAAGTTTATTTTTGTATAAGTTAATTTGAGACATCCATTGGATACTCAATTTGAGAGTCAAATATGGAGTTGAGAGAGGAGGTTTTATCTGATACATTTTTGGTGACAATCAGCATAAAGGGAATGTATAAAGTCAGATGTAAGCTGAGAAAATCATGTGAATAAGAAAGAAAAATAAGTTCAAGGATTTTGTCATTGTGAAAAGTTTAATTGTAAACCCCATTTTACACACAAAATTATGGCAAGAAGTTAAATGAAAGTCTTTTCTAAAAAGAAAAGCCATGTTAATTGTTCTCCAATATCCTTTCTGCATTCCTTCTAGAAATGGTAAGTAACTTAAGTAAATGACTATAAGAGTAAGTAAATGACTATAAGACAAAACTAGTTTCCACAAGTAGCCTATTTGTAGTAAAAATTTTAAACTCTTTTTTTTTTTGCTGTGTTTCCATATCCTGATTTTATTCTTTTTTTTTTTTTTTTTTTTTTTTTTTTTTTTTTGCGGTACGTGGGCCACTCACTGCGGTGGCCTCTCCCGTTGCGGAGCACAGGCTCTGGATGCACAGGCTCAGCGGCCACGGCCCACGGGCCCAGCCACTCTGCGGCACGCGGGATCCTCCCGGACTGGGGCACGAACCCACATCCCCTGCATCGGCAGGCAGACTCCCAACAACTGCGCCACCAGGGAAGCCCCTGATTTTATTCTTTGGGCAGTTTCTTTCTTTGTTGTTGTTCAAGTTCAACAATGGACAATTCTTAGCTTAGGGAATTCCTCTGTTTTATTTTTAATTGAATCTGGGACTTTGAAAGTTTGAAAGCCACTTTTTTTTTTTTTCCACCGCAGTACTTCAGAAGAAATTGCAAAATAGATTTTGCAAGAATTCTTTGCTTTGCTTTGGAGGGATGGCATATAATCCCTACATGAAGTCACAGAGGCTGCCTCTGAGATACTTTCTTTGCTTCTCACACCAAGTACTTCAAAAGAGAATGCACTGCTTTCTATGACACACTGAAGCTTCCTAAACATGCCATATGCACATTTGTCTCCCATCAACTTTGATAATCAAGTAACACTAAAATTTAATATAATAGACAGTTTTCTGTATCTTATACTTCTATATTTTATAAAAGAATTCTTATTATGAATCTGCAGACTGAAGGTCTTTTAACTGGTGCTTTGTTCAAACAAGATACCATGTAATCATGCATTATTGTATAGCAAAATTCTTCAAATAGAGTACACTTCTACTGCAAGTTTTCCTACACTCAGTGCTCACATAATTGTTTTATCAGCTTATTATTGCACTCACTAAATGATTCTGAGTAATGTGAACTGAAGGGTTAAAGTTCTGATTGTTGGATATAGAAAAGAACAGTTTATAGATGTGTGAGGGGTTTAGTCAGTTACTAAAGTGATCCGTAAGATAGATGTCAGAGGTAAAAACTATTTGAGAATTACTTATTAAAATCATTAATAGCTAATGACACATATTTATTAACCAAGCAAATAAGTACACAAGTTTTCTTTCTGAATGTAAAGATTTGTGAATACATTTCAACATCTTTAAGTTATGTGAAATACCAATAAATAGGGTACTGTGTCTCAAAATGGGAGTCAAATAAATAAAATTAGTAGGAAAAATCAAAATTTAAAATAGAGATATATGAAGTCTATCTTGTTATTTCAGAAAAAAAAGTCCTTTACCAAAATTCATGAAGCAACACTCAAACTTCATTTCAGAGTAGTATAGCACATGTTTAGACAAACTTACCAAAAGCCAAAATGAGTTAGAGCACCTCATTGGTATATTTTATTCTATGTGAGTGAGAAGATTGTCAAATGCAAAAAATTTCATTGTAATTATTATAATTCAGAGAATATTGTTACATATAATCTAACATAAAGGATTAGTAAAGAAAAGGTACTTTGAAGACCTAGAAAACAGTACTGTATTACTTGCATCACTATTGAGAGAAAGGAATGCATTGAATAAGTGATAATACAAAAATTTAAACATGATTTCCTTAGTGATTAATGGTGCTATTGACAAAAACAGAGATATTAACAGTTTCATAATGTTTTAAAAATCCATATATCATTGTCTTTTGACATTTCAAATACTGGTTCAAGTGATATAAGAAGTTATATGATCTACTAACCAGCTACGCGTGCTTATATTTAACTTGGATACCATCTAACTTGACATTGTATGCAGGTCAACCTAATCAAGAAGGCTTTAAATTGTCCATGTTGGGAAGAGAAAAAATTATTAATACTCTCAGTTATACTAGTTAAAGGGAGGAATAAATGGTAGATGAGAATAGATGAGAAGAATGGTAGTTCATATTGACAAAGAATTTGGAAAAGGAATAGTAAGCAATATTTTCCTCAAGGAATTTCAAACTTGTACAGTGACACTTGAACAACATGGGGGTTAGAGTTAGTAAAAAAATTGCACATAGCTTATAGCAGACCTTCATATCTGTGGTTCCGAATCCACTATTCAAACAACTGTGGATCATTGTAGTACTGTAGTATTTACTATTGAAAAATATCTACAAATAGTGAAACTATGCAGTTCAAACCTCAGTTGTTTAAGAGTCAACTATAGTTTATTGAACTTAAGAATTCATCTTGTTTGGCTATGACAACACTTTAGTACTTCCATGTCATCATAAACTTGATTCCTCTGTGTAGTGTTGTGTACCTAACCTGATTCATTTATTTTATTTTATTTTTTTTGTCTGAGTCATATAGGAAATTGGGTTTGCTTCTCTTTACTTTTGGACCTTATATAACTAATGTGAACTTGAATTTACAAGGCATGAGTAATGTTCAAAATCAGAGTCAGTATGATTACCTCTGTCTGTCTCTCTTTCTCTTTCATATATATATATATATATATATATATATATATATATATATATATATATATATGTCAGGGCAGAACAGCATGGTAATTATGAAAATTTAGTTCTATGGGGAAATTCTCATGATATTGTAATGGTAAGAGAAAAAGAGACAAAAGTATATGATTTGGACTTTGAGGTATATATATAAACTATATATAAACATAACTATATTTTATTATAACAAAACTATTTGTTTATACATATTTAAAATTTCCCAACTATTTATAATAATAGTCCATATTTTTTTATCAGAGAACCAGATTCATGCAACTATTGAACCTGAGGGCAGATTTACCTAACAAGACATGTATTCAAGTATAAGATACGAAAGTGTTGTCATAGAATGATATATCACCTGGGGTGATAAGGGAAATTAGATGATGCATGTCTAAATTAAATCATAAAATGGTCTTGGAAAGGGGTTAGCAAAGTTTTTCTGTAAGAGGCCAGATAGTAAATATTTTAAACTGTGTGTATAATAATACCTCTGGTAACATTCAACTCTGCTGTTGCAGCACAAAGCAACCATAGACAGTAAATGCTCTCTAAAAATTATTTTTAATAAAAACAGGCAGCAGGCTAGATTTGAACTATGGGCTATAGTTTGACAATCTCTAGTCTAAAATATTTCTGAGCATTGACAACTACTGCTCTGGAGTCTGTTCAGTGAAATTTACTAGATCATAACTTGCTTGAAGGTAGGATATTGGTCTTGTATTTTCATATCACTTATGACACTTAATATCTGTGATCACATAGGAGACACTTGATAGAATATTAATGAAAGAATGAATGGATTGATCAGTGAAAAGTCCAGTGATATCTACCATGGTTCCACACTACCACACTTTTTCTTGTAAGCAGGGCTGACATTCAGATAAAGCAGTTTGACCTAATGGGAAAAGCATGGGCTTTAGTGTCTGATAGAATGACCTGGGTTTAAATAATTGATCTGCTACTTATAATTGGTATATCTTGGACAAGTTATTTAACTGCTTTCAGTTGTAAATTTTACATTTATCAAAAGGAATTGATGATAGTGACATATTATTGGTAAGTTGAATTCATTAAGTAAGATATTATTAATCTTTTAAATAAATGACAGGATGAGAGTTGATGCTTAGGAAAAATTAGCTTTCATTCACTTTAGTTGGGAGTCACAATTTGATTAACTTTGAAGGGTCATAAAATGAGAATGGAAAGGGCCTTGACAGCAGTTAAGAGCTATCCGTCTTTCTTACCTTCCTTTCTTAAAGATAAAAATTCATCAAGGCCTAGAAAGATTAAAAAAGTGTAAAGAACCTCAGGATTAGGAATTAAGAGGCTGGAATTTAGTTCTGGTTTGACCATTAAATAATTATGTCATATGTGCATATGAGGGTTATTTACCTATTTCAGCCTATTCCCTTGACTAGTGGAACAAAGTAGTCTTTAAGCCTCTATCCAATGTTAACATTCAATGTTGATATTGTGAAATTGGCTTACCCATTTCTGTTCAACTCTGTTCTCTCCCTAGCCACAACACACAACTATGCCCACGCAGCCACACATATGCATGCAGTTCTAAACATATTCAAAATAATCTATAGTGTGAAAGAATTTAAATTAAAAGCAAAATTTAAAAAAAAAACACTGGAAAATAATTTCATTAGACTTACAGTATGTTAAAGAAGTGATGGGTTTCAAATGAGAATGGCTTTTGTGATTGCTATGATAGAAATCCAGTCCATGATGTTACGTTAAAACTCTGTTGTGTCAGGTCTTATTACATTGCTAACGTCACTTTAATATTCCTTGATTCAGACATTTCCTTCTGGAAGCACTTGAAGAGGCTGACATAGGTGGAGAATAAAGCTCACTTTCAAAACTAGTCTATTTACGACCTTTTCATAATGGTTCTGCTCCCTCCCTACTTCTTTTTCCTCCTAAGCACAGCTGCAAGTTTAAGTAGTCAAGCAAACTATAATCAGCCACTTAGATTGGCTGCCAAATCACAGTTATGCCCAATTTGCCTGTTTAACTTTTTTTCTTGCTTGATTGACCTTGGTTCTCTACTCCCCCAAGTATTCATGATGACAACTTGAAAATGCCATATCTTCGCAATGTTGTGAGTGCATCAGAAACTACTCACATACGTACAAAGCAGATCGCTGAAGTCTTAAATTGTCAGTACATTTAATTTTGCCCTATTTTTATTTGTATTAAAATTAATTACAGACACCTCACAGTGCTTCATTTTTTTTTTTTTTTTTTTTGCGGTACATGGGGCTCTCACTGCTGTGGCCTCTCCCGTTGCGGAGCACAGGCTTCGGACGTGCAGGCTCAGCAGCCATGGCTCACGGGCCCAGCCACTCCGCGGCATGTGGGATCTTCCCGAACCGGGGCACGAACCCGTGTCCCCTGCATCGGCAGGCAGACTCTCAACCACTGCGCCACCAGGGAAGCCCACAGTGCTTCATTTTTGATGTAAATTTCAATTTTAAATACAGTTGGTTTTCTGATAGTTTTCTTGAGTATATATATATAAAGAGAGTATATATTTAGTATGTAGGTATATACATACATATATACAATGTATGTGTGTATGCATATCTATATAACATCTGTATAGATCTATATAATGTGTATATATGTATAGATATATACATACTAACATCTATGCTATTTATACTATATATTTAGTATGTATATATAAGTAGAGATATTTATTGTGTGTGTGATATACATATATAGAGCTTGTGTGTGTGTGTGTGTGTGTGTGTGTGTGTGTGTGTGTGTGTGTGTGTGTAGAGAGAGAGAAAGAGAGTTTATAAGGCTGTAAATTTCTGGTACATGTAATTTTTTGCTTTTCATTACAAAAAAGAAAAGAACACCAAAGCAAAAAGCAACCATTTTTATGACTAGGCATTTGACTTTCCAGGAATAAAGCAGACAGAAAATGTTCATTCATTCTTAGTATAAATAGTAACTCTAACCCTTTGCCACCTCCTTTCTCATTTTTGTAAAGCTGAAAAATGTTCAGTATATTAACTTATAATATGTCAGTTCTGAAAGGAGAAAAGAAAAAGTGCTATGATAAATATAGCTACAGAGGATACATAACATTTTTAAAGAGATCAAGCTTTAATGTCATAGAGGGATAGATGTTAAATGGTATGAGAAGGATAGGACTGTCACATAGGTTTGCTCTATCAGAAATTTCCCTGTGTGTGTGTGTGTGTGGGTGTGTGGATGTGGTGTGTGAGACAGACAGAGACAAAGACATAAGAGAGAAATAGAATTTCTGCTTTCCTTCATTTTATGGAAGAAACTTTGTTTTATATCTTACAGTAATAGCATGTGAGATTATACATTTAAAATATATTACAAAGTTGTTTTTAATATTAGCTGCTCACAATGAATTTAACCCAAATGAACATCTCTCTTCTTTTTGTTTTAGCATCAAATTTTAAATTATTTTTTAAGGTCTTTCTATTATTTTCTATATTTGAATGATAAGATATCTGTAATGGAAATTTCAGGAGTATTTATTAAATACCAAGACTAAATCCTTTCATTGAGCGCTTCTCAGATATGAAGGTGCAGACTAAGCACTTGGAAACCTTGTTAAAAATGAAGATTCTCATTCAGACAGTCTGAGGTGGAGCCTGAGATTCTGTGTTTCTAACCAGCTCCTAGGTGATAATTGATGTTTATGGTCCATGAAAAAAAACTGAGTAGTCTTTATTTCAAAACAATGGTTTAATGATAATAATAGTAACAAAAATAATAATTTTATATAAATTTTATATCCAGAGAGAATAATAGTTAATAGGAAAATTAATAATCAGGTACATAAGAAAACCCAATTTATTGAATCTTATCTATGTAGAACATTCTGTTCCACTGCCATATTAACACTGAATTTTTGCAGCTGTCCTGTGGGTCATTTGTCCAATATTGATTTGTATTGGTTGGTTCTAACCTGTTGAATTATGGCAAATTGTTGGCCTTTCATAGGCAAATATTTCAGAAAGCTTTTAAGATAAAGCGTATTAAGAAAGAGTTGAAGTGTTTTTAAACTGTTATAAAGTCTTTTGGAATGCCAATGAATTGAAGTAAAATCTTATTTGCATCTTAAAGCCACAACTCATGAACTGTGAATGAAAAACCAACTGTGAAGGAAAGGATGGGTATATCCCATTGTAAATTAGTATGAAAATCTGTATTTTGCCTGGTGATAAACAACACTCACTACAGATACTATGGTTTAGACCAGATCTGTTCTGAAAGCTAAGTAGACTATACTTCAATGAGCGATTCTGGGAAGATGATTAGCTATAGATGTATAACAGCTCTCATAAACACTGTGCTGAGAAAATAAAAGAGAATTTATGTGGCACTGGAATATCTCTAAAAATATTAAGAGTTAATAGATGCCCGAACTCTGGATGTCAAATATCCCAAATATCTTAAACCTAAAACAAGTTTTTAATAAATGATCTGGCACATACATATTCTTTTGCTCTATGTTTGACTCCCTGCTTTAGATATTTCTAATAACAAAATCTTTCTTACATATCTTTATATTCATTTGTCTATTCTTGAGCTACACTTGCTATAGGGATGAGAGAATATTGGTGGTTTATCAAGTACTACAACAGGCTTTTTTTTGGTTTGTTTTAAGGAACTCATTTCACAGGTGAGAAAAAGTGGTGGGGTAGGACAAGATCAATCAATTAAAAATAATACAATTGTTGAAGACTGTGCAAGACACTGTGATGGTTATTAGGGAGAATTAAAAATAATATGAATATGAATAAAATAACAATGCAATACTATTTCAAAGCAGTATGGGTAGTGTTGGCCGAAAGAATTGTCCAACCAGTGAGTGCTTTTCAGTGAGTGCTATTTTTGGTTGAGAGAGCTTTGTGAACACTATTCTGTAATTCTACTTTGTACTAATTTGCTAGGGCTGCCATAACAAAATACCAGAGACTGGATGGCTTAAACAATAGAAACTTATTCTCACAGTTCTGTAGGGTACAAGTACAAGGTCAAAGTGTTGACAGAGTTGGTATCTTCTGAGGACTCTCTCTTTGGCTCGCAGATAGCCACCTTCTCACTGTGTCATCACATGGTCTTTCCTCTGTGCACATGCATCCTTGGATGTTCTTTGTGTCCCCAAATTTTCTCTTTTTATAAGAATATGAGTCAGATTGGATTAGAGCTAACCCTAACGGCCTTATTTTAACTTAGTCACCTCTTTAAATGTCCCTTCTCTGAGTATAGTTACATTCTGAGGTACCGGGTTTAGGACTTCAGTGTATTAATTTTGGGGGGACACAGTTCAGTCTACAACACACTCAGAAATCTACATCTGTAAGATACCTAGTTCAATATTCTTATTTTACAGGTGAGAAATTAGGGCCTTCCCTGAAGAACTGAAATGTCTTGTGCAAGGTCATCAAATTCCTAGTAGAGTCTAGAATAAATCATAGATAGCCTAAGTTCCTGACAGGTTTATTTTTTTCTTTTCACTTTATCACATGACTAATGCAAGCCTGATATGCTTCCCACAGATATTGAATTTAGAGCTGTACTTAAGGAATAAGGAGGCACAATAACTGGGGTGTCAGAATTCATGGCTGATATCATTTTCTCTAATCCAGCTCTTCTAGTTGGGTAAGCTTTGTTAGAGCCAGGAAATAGTCTCAGAAAAACACTTGAATGGATTAGTACAACCAAGGTCTGAGCCTAGATTGGGTGTAATGGCCATTATCTCTAACTTCCTAGTGTAAGAATACATCTACGTTCCTACAGTTCCTGAGGTTTGATTCTTGCTGTGTTGAATGAATCATTCTTAACAGAGTTGTCATTTATGAGGATTTTAAACATGTACTTGTGAAGTTCATTTTGTTATTTTTGGCAGCAATGTGGTAGATGACATCACATATAAAAGTATTTGAGAAAAATTTATTTTAAAAAGCCAGAAACTACCATCTTGAAAGACAAAATAGTAATATTGTTTTTTTAAAAAGGGAAAAATGCTAGAAATTTCTAAATGTATAAACCAATTTAAATTACCAAGATTCACATTAGCAAGTGCCTCCTTTCTCCTAATAACATAACCTACAGACTTCTTTTGAATTATTATCTGCTTATACTTTATTGACTTTGAAAGTTGAGTTGTGCAATTGAATTTCATAGGAATTTGAAAAACTAGCAAGCAAGTTGCTAAGTAAAAATAAAATGCAAAATATGCTGTCAAATGAACCAAGGATAGACATATTTAGGCTAACTATGGCAAAGTGATGCCAAAATGAGTCATTTGTAGAGATGTTTCTATTTGGAAAAAAAAAAAAAGATTGGATTGATTCTTGGTAGTTTACTTTAAATTTTAACAGAGGGGTTGTCACCAACCCCTGAGACTATTTCCTGATTTAAAGTTGGCAAAGTTATACTGAAAGAATGCCTTCAAATACTGGAGAAAATTTAAAAATGACCACTTTCTCTTATCAGATCCATAAACTGTAGGGTGTATGTTTTCCTGTGTTGGGCTTGGGCACCTTGGAGTCTGGCCCATCTGAAACTAAAGAACCAAGCAACAATCAGGATGATCCTTCTCCTGATGAAATTTTTTTCCCATCACTTCCCTACAATATAGATGTAGAAGATTAAAATGCTGTGTTGAGAAAATATTTGTGTGATATAAAAGGTAAGTGCATCCTATAGTCAGGATTAGTCAGTGTATCTGCTCTGCCAGCTTTTCAAAAATTATTGCCATAGATTATGGCTGTATCTCCTCTTTCCAACTCATATCCTTTTACAGTGACGATTATACAACACTCTTGATCTACTTATGGTGGGAATAAAGCCAATGGAGTCAGCCAAAGGCTATCTAAGATAAGACTTATCCAGATGATAAGACTTCCTTAACCATTCTACCAAGCATAATTATCAAATTCCTTGTGATCCTCCTTATCAAGACCCTGCTTTATTTTCTTTATAGCAGTCATCTTTAACTGAAATCATATTATTTTCCTTCTTTTCCTGTATTGTCTCATTAGATTATAAAGGTTGTGTAAGTGGGGAGTGATCACTGCTCTATCCCTAGCTTCTAAAGTTGTACCTAATATAAAAGGGTTTTTAATATGTGCTTGCTGAATAAATTAATCAATTAATTAATTTATTGGTACACACTATATTTAGTGTTTAGTGATATTTTGATTATCGTTGTTGCTCTAATTTTCAAGCTACTAGTGTTTGATCCAGGCATTTTGACAATTTAATTTCAAGACAGTCTTTTTCAGAACTACCTAATCTTCACTGTGTTATTTTTTATAATTGATGGTAGAAATCTTCTACAGGGAAATGTGTGTGGGAATGGGACATATCTTTCAAGGGGTTAAAAAAAATCTTATTAAACACGCCTATAGAGTATTGTCAGTTCCATGGGAGTATGTGTTGAGGAGATGTAGTACAGAGAAAAGGAGAAAAGCTAAATGTAGGGCCAAGACCACGGAAATAAAATGAGACTAAAAGATAATTTAAAAGTATTGCAAGTAGCTAATAACAAAGGAAAGAAAGAGGGAATCCTTTTTCAATCACTCTAAAAGTAATTATAAATAACTTGCCCATAAACATGCTACAATATGTAGCTGACTGGCTGTGGAGAGACTTTAATGGATAGCTTTTCATTATTTTCCTTGTGTCTGTTCATGCTTTTCATATATGATTGAAATAAAGATAAAAACTAGACAAAATCATATTATATAAAAGAACATCTGCAAAATTTTTTTATGTCATGATAAAACATTTAAAAGTTTAGATGATCTAAAAAAAATCAACTATACTAATTCACAAAAGCAAAGTAACACAGCTGCAAAAACATTATTTTAATAAGTATTTACCTCATACTCTTGATGTACAGGAATTTCAGCTCAGTATGCCAGACTTTTAATTACTGATTTTTTTGGGATCCCCCTTTTATGCAGAGTTTCTAAAAGTTTCTGATAAAATTTGGTAAGAGCAAAAGAGCATGCACTTCTAACTTATCTTGTACATGTCATTTTCTAGGTTCTGTATATCCAAATCAAAGCAACAATGTACTCTTAATATACAATAGAAGGGCTATCCTGTCTGAGTAATTAGATAAATTGAATAGTGAGACGTATCCATGAGACATTTAAGATATAAAATGTCATAAAAGTGAAATTGTCCACTGATATCGAGACTCTTTCTAGGTATAGTTTTTTTCCTCAAAATAAACTGAGTGGGGAATGTAATAAAACCTGTAAAGGCTGACTGCTTTAGGTGAAAATGGCAGTAGCGATTGGGGATCCCCACTCACTCTACTGTCCCCTCCCCTACAAGGAAAAGAACATTCTAACTGATATTCAACCAGAATCATTATGGTTACCAAGATCTATCTATTTTCGTAGTTCTGGTCTCTAAATTTTTAAATAAGAATATAAGAGAACGATATACTTTTTCTGGAAGAATCAGATTTTTTTTAGGCCCTTTGCCTTCTCTATGCCATGGGGCCTAAGTAGAGTCTTAGGCCCAGTGCAGAATAGAGGCTTACAGAAAGATTTCCTAAACTCAAAAAGTCTACCAACTAGTAAAGTCCAATCCTACAGTTCTAGCAATCGTCTTCTAAACAAAATATCCTAACTCCCTACATCCTTATTACATGATAAGGCATGGAAAGAGAATCTCATCGGGGGAGGAAGCAAATGCTTTGTGCTCTCTCTTTAGTCAAGATCAGTTGGACCAGACATCTTGGTACCCTGGCTGAACATTGGAAAGTATAAACCCTAGATTTTATGCATCTGAAAAAAAAAAAAGCAGTTATTTTAGTTTTCTTTCCAGTATTTGAAGACATTCTTTTAGCATAAGTTCACTAACTCAATTAACAGGAAATAAAAGTCATTGTTCAGAGGTATAGACAATGAAAAGTATTCTGAACTCAAAGAGGGATTAAGTAGAAGGCTAGAAGAATTAATATTTTCTGCCTGAGTTAATTTCCAATTCTATTTCAAAATTAGACACCTGTCTTATTTTCAACAAAATTCTGTTTAAATATTTCTAGTTATCAGAGAACATGCTATTCTGAAATCAAACTCTTTCATTTGTGGAGTTCTAATTATCTGGCAATATTTACATGGAAATGAAATCGGTCTGCCTGTAATTATGAGCCATTATTTCTAGTTGTCCAGTATGAAAAGAAAAAGGATAATCATTTTTTCTTTTAATCATGTATTCATCCATCATTCAGCAAGCACTTACTCGGTGCATTACCCATGCTAGTCATTGTGCTAGACGACAGGGATGCAAGAGTAGATAAAGAAAGTCCTATCCAGGGGAGGTTTAGAGCATTGTTTTGGACAAACATAAACAAGGTAACAGGATGACATACAGGATTCTAGGTGCCTCTCTTTCTGTTTCCATATCATTCATTTAAACCATTATGTATTCAGTTTTTCAAGCCAGAAAACCAAAAATCATTCTTGATTCTACATTTTTCCTCACTCCCTTAGCCAGTCTATCATTTAGTTTTATTGTTTATACCTATAAAATGTAGCTTGAATGCATTCATATCTTTCAATCTCCCTACAAGCTCTGCATTCCAAGCCATCACCATCTCTCAATTAGACTACTGCAATAATTTCCTACTTTGTCTTCCTGCTTCCACTGTTGATGGTCTACAAACCATTCATTTCAAAGAATGTAGAGTAAATGTCTAAAAATATGTCAGTTTCTATGATAAATCTGCTAAAAACAACCTTCAAAAATGTGTCGGTGTCCTGAGAATTATATCCAAATTCCTTACCTGGATCTACAGAACTTTGCTTGACTTAGTCACTGCTTTTCTTTTGCAAATTTACCTCATGTTACTCTATCACTAAGTTTGCCACCATGCAAGCATCTTTCTTCAGGATGTTTGTACTTTTTCTTGGGGTTTATTTCTACCCTTAATACATCACCTACACACACCTAAATGATAATATAATACAACAGACTTCCCTAAACCACTCTAGATAAGCAAGCTAATAGAAGTCTCTTCTCTAGTGCTCCATACCTTTTTTTCTCTTCACTTTATGTATTTTGTTTTTAACCTGCTTATTAAGAGTCTCCTCCACCAGACTGTAAATTTCATACTATCTTAGTTGAATCCCTCATGTCTTGTTTATTGCCTGACATATATTAGTCACTCAGAAAATATTGTAAATGAGTAAGCAAATGGATTAATCAATACATTCAAAGGGAACCTACCATAAACTTGGCATGTTTATTGCCTAGACTTATGTCTGACAAAGTTAGCAGGTGAAAACACATAATAGTATATACACTAACATTCTTTTATCTTTTTATATGGAGCCTGAGCTTCAGTCTTATCATCATACTAGTTACCATTTTCAGGGTAAGTATTTTTGTCAATATTCATCTTAAAATATGGAGTCCAAATATTGCTGCAATATAAATTACAGTGACGTTTAGAGCATAAATTTGGTAATCCATATTAAAATGTAATATGCACTACTTTGACCCAGTAATCCCAAATATAGGATTTTGTCCTAAGAAAATAATTAAACTTGTAGACAAATGTTTAAATGTAAGTATTTTTCGTTATATTGTTATTTAAAAAAAGAAAAGTGCTAGATCAAATCAAAATGTCTGTTTAGTAATACAGTTTAAACACAAATATAATAAGATTCCCCTGAGTAATTTTCAAATAAATACAAGTTTATAATTAAAAAATTACTAAACCCAAAAGTAATTAACCAATATGATCAGGAGTCATCAGAAATAACAACAGTAAGAGAACCACAGGGAATTATTAATTATAGAATATAAATAAATATTTTAATCTGAATAAAAATATAAAAGAGTGAAGGTAAAAGGTAATAAAATTATTAAACTTAACTAAACAAATTTGATAACTAAGTAGAGGATTTAGAAGTAATGAATAATTGAATATTAAAAATTTAAGGAGGCTTCCAGTAATAACTGACTAGGTAATTTGTGCTAAGTTTGTCACTCTGATCAAAATATATATATTTATAAAAAGGCTTTTGTAAAGCCAACATCTGAAGTAAGATGGAAATTCGGCGATAAGTATGATGTTGGGAGCCACTTTTCCCCTAGGGATGACTGCCGATGTCACAATTGGTGGTTGAGAGACTAAGAAGCTGCATAGCACTTTTGTCAACCTTCTGGGCTAGCAGGATACAAGCTGAATACTGGTACGCGCCAAGGACTCCAAAGAAGTATACATCAGAAATAACAGTGAATCTAAAGTAGTTCACTCTCCACAGGGACTTTAGCCCAAATCTGAATCATCTCAATCTTTGAAATTGAATTCAGGTCATAGGACATTGCTATATCCCCAGGAATCTGTGAGAGGCAAAAAAAGAAAAAAAAAATCTGAAATAAGATAACATCATCCTGGGTCTTAACATCATTTTTGTAATTTTTCAACTACAGTGTCCTGCAAACAATAATAATAATAATAAATAACCAGGCATCCAATGAGATAAGACAAATGAGTGAGACCCAGGTGAAACAATAGCCAATAAAAACAGACCCACAACAGCTACTATTATTTGGAATTATCAGATATAGATTTTAAAAAAGTTAAGTTTAATGTATTCAAGAAAACAAAAGACAAGATTGAGGAATTTCCAGATAAATTGAAATAAGATAGACGTAAACATGAAAAAGTATAGATATTCCAGCACCAGAAAATAAGATAAGTGAATTATGAATTCGCTAACAGATTAAAACTGGAATATAAATCAGAAGAAAATATCCAGAATAAAACAGAGAGAAAAGAAAGAAAAATAAAGAAAGTGACATAGAAGATACTGTTAAAGCTATAACAATTGATTCTCATTTTTTACAGTAGTTATGTTCTAGAAGTTTTCTGTAAACACTAAATTAGTGAATACTAAACCATTGTTCCAAAGGGAAATATGGGATTAGGTTCTCACGAGCCTCTGGTCACATTTTCATCAACTTTCATCAATACATAACCTTGTTTTATGTGTGTTTCTCTTTAAAGATGCTTCAAAATATATTAACATTGAACTTGTAGTCAACAGCACTAAAGCTCATGCTTGAATGAATTTTATCTAACACATGTATTTTCTCTGTAAAGCACATGACAGCCTTCTTATGCTTAGGAATACTAAGCAGCACTTCAGCACTATATTGGGGGGCATTTTAATTTCCTCTTTGATTTCATTGGTGATCCATTAGACCCACTAGTAGCATGTTGTTTAGTCTCCATGTAATCATTTTTTTCTCATTTCTTTCTCTGTGGTTGATCTCTAATTTCATGCCCTTGTGTTTAGAAAAGATGCTTGAAATAATTTCTATACTCTTAAATTTTTTAAGGCTTGTTTTGTGCCCTTGTGTGTGGTCAATCCTACAAAATATTCCATGTGCACTTGAAAAGAATGTGTATTCTGGTTTTTTTGGATGTAATGTCCTAAAAATATCAATTAAGTCTAACTGTTCTATTGTGTCACTTAGAATCTCTGTTGCCGTATTGATTTCCTGTCTAGAAGATCTATCCATTAATATGAGTGAGGTGTTAAAGTCTCCTACTATTATTGTATTCCCATTAATTTCTCCCTTTATGTCTGTTAGTATTTGTTTAATATATTTGAGTGTTCCTATATATGTTGATGAATAGAATATCCTCCTCTTGTGTTGATCCTTTTATCATCATATAGTACCTTTCTTTATCTTTCTTTATGGCCTTTGTTTTAAAGTCTGTTTCATCTGATATGTGTATTGTGACCCCTGCTTTCTTGTCGTTTCTGTTTCCGTGAAATTTCTTTTTCCATTTATTTGGGGGTATTTTAAACAGCAAAATCACCAACGAAAAGCAAAAACATGTAAAATATGACACTAAAATGAAACACTTATATACACCATGAAAAGGGCACTTACTTACAGCATGAGAACTGAAACAAGAGGGCAGAATGTTACTTCATTTGACTCATCTGGAAACATACGCATATCAGAGACTCAAATATTTCACATCTTTGTGCATGTCCACAGGTGACTGTAAAAACACCATAAGTATTGATTTTGAGGTTATGTCTTAGTGTTTTTTGGCTGCTATAAAAGACTACCATACACTGGGTGACTTATCAACAACAGAAATTTATTTTTGACAGTCCTGGAGACTGGGAAGTCCAAGATCAAGATCAGGGTGTTGACATATTCAATGTCTGGTGAGAGTGACTTCCTAGTTCATAGATTGGTGTCTTCTTGTTGTACCCTCCTCACATGGTAGAAGGGCTGAGGGAACTCTCTGGAGTCTCTTTCATAGGAACACTAATTCCCTTCATGAGGGTTTCCCCCTCATTACCTAATCACCTCCAAAATGCCCCAATTTGAAATGCCATTTCACTGGGGATTAAGTTTCAACATACAGATTTTGGAGGAACACAAACATTCAGTCTATAGCTTATTACAAATAAATTTTAGCAAGTAGACAAATTTACAAATATGGGACAGAAAATAAGAAAGGTGGAAAATTAATAAACCTCCATCTCAACAAAAAAGAACAATAAAATAAATGCAAAGTAAATAGAAGAAATGAATTAAATAGAATACAGACATAAAATACAAAGTATTATCAAAATGAAATGTTTCTTTGAAAGACCAATAAAATTGAACATCATATAAGACTGATGTAAAAAAGAAAAAAAAAAGGAATGTAAAGGATTATTAAAAATTATACTAACATTAAAGTGATAATATGTTATAAAAATCTTATGCAAATAAAATTTAAATCATAAATAAATGCATATATTTCTTAAAAATAATTTATCCTATCTGTTGCAAAAAATATAGAAGAATATGACACAAATTTTGATACATTGATATATAAAATTTTATAGAAAAACATTAAAGAAAACCTAAGCTAGGTTCACAGAGAAGGGATTTAATAATGAAAGGATGTCATTTCTCCCAAAATTGCTGTGTAGATTTAATATCATTTAAATACAAGTCCAGCCAGGGATTGTCATGTACTTAAAATGTAAAACTTCACAAATAGATTGTTTGGGGGTACAGTTTTTTTGTGTATGGCAAAGCTAAAAAGAAAAACAGGGAATAATTCAGGACAGTGGTTATCTTTGGGTGACAAAGAAGAATATGGTTAGTGAAAGACACAGAGGGGCTTCAAAGGATTTGGCAATATTTTATTTTCAGCTAGTTTGTGGTAACCACATACTAATTTTTTATATTGTTGCTGTAAAACTGTACATGCACATTCTATACATTTTGTATGTGTGGTATTTTTATACTTAAAATCTGAAGTAGGTCCTCCCTGGTGGTGCAGTGGTTAAGATTACACCTGCCAATACAGGGGACACGGGTTCAATCCCTGGTCAGAGAAGATCCCACATGCCGTGGAGCAACTAAACCACAACTACTTAAGCCCACATGCCCTAGAGCCCACACACCAGAACTACTGAGCCCATGTGCTGCAACTACTGAAGGCTCTGTACTTAGAACCCATACTCCACAACAAGAAAAGCCACCTCAATGAGAAGCCTGCACACCACAATGAAGAGTAGCCCCCACTTGCCACAACTAGAGAAAGCCCATGCAGCAACAAAGACCCAACACAACCAAAAATAACAATAAAATAAAAAAAAACCTGAAGTAAATGAGTAAACTGTAGAATTGTAATTATAAAACTGTATAACATGTAAGATCTTTATGTAAATATAGGTACACATATTTACATGCGTGTAGATATCCTGGATAAAATTGAACTCTAAAATTTTTCTTTCAAATCTTGACTATTGAAAAGGGAAATACTCTCACTTAAAAACTGTAGCAACTTTTTGCCTACTAAGAGTTATAGGTCTGGATTTTCCTCTGATATGTACTGTCTATTTCTGGACAAATGTCCTTGAGTACATAATTTTGGATTATTATACAGCAAATATCCACACAATATTCCCAGAAAAGACCCCAATTCAGTAAATAATGATTTCAGAATCATCTGAATGATTTAATGCTTAATATAGTTCAGTAATTGGGTGTTTAGTTCAGATCAAAATTTAGATTTGCTATGCCTCTGCATGATTGTGTGCATTAAGAAAAAAACTTGAAGAAATATTCTGCATTGTTATTAGTCATCATCTAAGGTTGGTGGGATTGTGAAAAATGTTTATTATCTTCTTTGTATTTTTGTACACTTTCCAAACATTTTACAAAGAGCATATTACTGTGACTAAGAAAAAAATAAACTTTGCATAAACTGTAGAGCCCAGCATAGAACATATACACTCAGTTGTGGCCCAAATATTGCTGATTTCAGTAGGATGATTACCCTTTTTACCTGACTCTAGACTTGTGATATTTTGCTCAATATTGCATCAGGTGCTATGCCATCTTTTGGTTCATATTGACCTTATAGTCAATCAGAACACAAAGATTTTTTTTTAGGTAGGTTTCTATTAAAGCAGATTGGTACAGGAGATCTTGTTAACTGAAATGCAGAACATTATCTCTGTTTATGTAATCATGTGCTTAAGTTCGTATTCTCAGCTTTTCAGCACATTTCAGTAGAACAATGTATAGCTGGATGACCTTGATTCCTACTCAACCAATAAAACTGAAGACCCTCAAAATGTCACTGCAACTTCCTTTCACTCCATCTCAAAATTTCTCTTCAGTATCACCTATTTCTTTTTTTACCTTTACTATAGACTGAGGAAGGATTTTGTTCCTTCAATTATCTAACTCTTACATTTTCAGTAACTTTCTCATAATTGCTATCACTTTATTCATATGGATGCCTAGATCTCCTATATTCTTAAAGAGGTAACCCCCTATCCACACCTGGTTAGGTTTGAGTTGTTCTCAAACTCTCCCATGAAACTCTTTCTTTAAATTTATTGAAAGATTGATCTCCATTAACATCTTAGGCCTTTGCACTTTATTTATTTATTTATTTATTTATTTATTTATTTATTTTGCAGTACACGGGACTCTCACTGTTGTGGCCTCTCCCATTGCGGAGCACAGGCTCTGGACGCGCAGGCTCAGTGGCCATGGCTCACGGGCCCAGCTGCTCCGCGGCATGTGGGATCTTCCCGGACCGGGACACAAACCCATGTCCACTGCATTGGCAGGCGGACTCTCAACCACTGCACCACCAGGGAAGCCCAGGTCTTTGCACTTTTGATTCTGCTCCTAATATTTTCTGTTTGACTACTTACATAAAGGTAATCAAAAAACTTCTAGTTACGGAAGTGAAAAACAATTTCTCCTAGCACATTTCCTGATCTGCCATCCCTTGGGAATAGGACCCCAGTCCATGGAGATGTAGTAGTAGGAACTCAACCCCTAGGCTGGAACTTAACATAAGTGAGGTTTTTTAGGCTAAAACAAGTATATAACCTTAGTAAAAGATGAATCCTAGGAACCTGGACACACAAAGGCAGGGAGATACATTATTTTTAAGGAAATAATTAAAAGGTCACCATTTTTGGGTTTCCAGATTCTAAGTGATAAATGCAGAATAAAAGTAATTCAGTTATTTTTGTTGTTAAATAGTACCATATTTCCTCATTCTTACAAGACATAAAACTTAGAATCACCATAAGTTCTTCCCTTGCACTCTCTCATTCACTTCACAATCCCATCCAGACAAAAATCACCAAAGCCTCCATTCTCCTGTGGAGCATAGTGTCTTTTATCATAACATCTGCTCAACTGCCTCGTTTCTATTTTCCTGGCTCTTATTGTCACTCATCTTAATTATTGCCAGAACCTTTTAGGGAATCTCCCTGTTGACACTCTGGACCTCCTCCAATATATGTATTTTCCATTCAGTTGCAAAAGGGTCTTCCTGTAACATAATAACTTGGTAGCTATTCCATCACTGCAATAACTTGGTAGGTCCACAATACTTTCCACAAAAGCTTCAAGCTTCTTAGCTTAGTATACAGAGTCTCTGTTGGTATGCTCCCTGTCTATGTGTCTAACTTTATTTACTCTCATATTCCCACACTCCACTATTCTCTACATCAGTATCATTAATATACAAAGTCTTTAACGGGTTCTATACTGATACCTCTGCTGTAATATTCTTATTATCCCCACTCTGTGATATTGTTTCATTTAACTAACTCCTGTCCTTTCAAATTTGGCTGAAGAAACAACAGTGCTCACTCCGACTATGATCTTGAAGTTCTTCCTTGGGCTCCTTGCAAATTTTTTCTGTAGCATTTAACAAACTTGCTTATTTCCCACACTAAGCTATAAATGTACTGTGGACGGGAACCACATCTTGTTTGATTTAGTATCTTTATTACACAGCAAAATAATTAGCTCTCAGTGGACACTCAGTAAATATTTTTTGGTATAATATATGTCATTTTTACTTCCCAGAGAACACCAAAAAATAAAGGAAATCCCACAGTTAACAGCCTCTGGAACTACAGATAACTTTACAAATGCACTCATTACACATTTCTTCCCCATAGGAAACTTTTATTTATCCCTGTAGCTTTTTGTCATTTACATGTCATTTCAATTTTTCTGCTAACATTATCCAAATTTCCCTTTGTGCAACCACTCTATCCCCTAACCTCACAGTAACAGGTGTAACAATATGACTTGTTTGCAAGTTAGATAATCAGAACATAGCACTATCTTGACATGGATCAATTAAGGACTTTTGACCCAATCAAGGCTATTGAGATTCAAGTAAATATTTGGTAGGACTACTGGAAAGGAAGTGTAGACCTTTTCTCACTGGTTTTATACCTTGGAACTTATAGAATGAGAACTACTGGTAGATTATCGTAATACTAAATGGAGATTGAGAAGGCAGTGAGCTTGGAGATTAAAGAGCAAAATAATGGAGAGAAACCCTATCCAGAAACATCATTTTAGTCTCTGAATCAAACAGTGGTTTAGCCGAATATTTCATTTTAAAATATATGAGCCAATAAATTTTTTAAACTTATTTGCCTAAGACAATTTGAGTTCAATTTTCTGTCACTTTCAACCAAAAGTTTCTAAACTGCAGTTAATTTTTCCATGTGTGTCTTGATATATATCCTCATGTTGCTCTCCTATAAATATCCTTTATGACTTCTTAACACCTATAGCCCTTCTTTGTACAAAAAAGGCTGCTCAAGATTGGTTTCATATTTATCTGTTGAGCTTTGTATTTTGTCTATATTCTCCTCTCCTCCTCTATGTCAGCTATACTGAGCTACTTATCTTCTGCCTATTAGCCATTTATTTTTAGATCCTAGTTGCGTGTGTTCATATTCTTCAGACTACTGTTGTAACACATTGTATTACACACAATTTAGTATATGTAACATTTCTGACTTCTGCTAGGTTCTAAGTTATTTGAGAGCAGCCCTGTGTAAGTTCTGAAGATAGCTCTACAGGCTCCTTTTAGGTAGTTCTTGGGTAATTTTCTCAGTAAGCTAAAGACTCAAAAGGGATCTTCTGTAGATCTCTGGAGAAGCCTCCAGAGAGACTGTGTAAGTCTCTCTTCTTTGGTATACTGTCTTGTAAACCTCAAGCCACCAAGTTTGTGGTAAGTTCGTGAACATTTTTCTCCATATCCTCAACTCAGGGAGACCGCCAAGATCTACCTGTGTTGCCCTTCCCTGGACTGTGGCTAAAAAGTTCTCTCTGGACAGTAAAGTGAGCCAATCATTGAATTCTGTTTGTTTTCTGTCTTACAAGGATCAATGTTTTGGATTGCCTGGTACACAATCCTTGAAAAACATGTTTTATAGCACCGGTCCCTGACGTTTTTGGCACCAGAGACTGGTTTCGTAGAAGACAATTTTTCCACGGATGGCACGGGGGTGGGGAATGGTTCAGGTGGTAATGTGAACAATGGAGAGCGATGGGGAGTGGCAGATGAAGCTGTTGCTCACATCCTGCTGTGCAGTCAGTTCCTAACAGGCTGCGGACTAGTACCAGTCTGTGGCCCGGGGGTTGGGGACCCCTGTTTTATAGTTTATCTCATTTTTTAATTTGTTTTAGATGACAGGGCAAATTCATTTCATGTTTCTCGGTTTTAGCTAAAAACTAAAGTAGAAAAATAATTTAAATCAGGAATTAGAAATCATACAACCTTTGGGAGTTTTGTAGCCTAAGATCAGAAAAACCTTTTCCAAGATATCCTAAAGTACAAAAATTTCTGGCAAGTTTCTTCTAGTGATGTCAATGACCTACAAACCCATAGTGAGTGATTTTCCAGAGTAACCAACCTTACCAATTTGGAATCCAAGAGAAGTCTGCACTGGAGATGTTAGTTGGATGCTCATAACAGTGACTTCCAGAAGGACCCCTGAAAGCCAGGAGAAGACATTGTAGATGATCTTAACTGCCTGAAAACAGCACAACTATAGAAAAATGGCCTAGTTTTCTCCTAAAGATCTCATTAGAGAGCCCTCATTGGTAGATCTAACCCAGAATAACAGTGTAAAAGAATTCAAACAAATGTAGTTCTGGGCTTCTCTCCTACTGGAAAGAATATAGAATGGGTAGGATAATGCCAAGTTGACAATGGAAAATTTGGCACTATTCATATTTATGTTAATGAAGCATAGCGTAATATTTAATATGTATTTGGTACTTGATAAATATTGAAGACTGAATGAAAGAATCAGTTCTGGTAAGGAATTGGTTATACAAATTTGTTTAAAGATTCATAAACTTTTGGAAAAAGAAAACTACTTTTAGTAGTTATAATATTATATTGTCACCATAATATTCATCAAAACTTTTGTTTGAATGAAATATCTCCTTTATTCTTCTTAAACAGAGCATATAAAATGCACTTAAGTGACGTGTCATGCTGTTTAGAAAAGCAGCTTAACATTTGACTAAATTACAATGAAGAGATAGAAAAAATAAACTCTAATATGACACATTGTATTTCAATGTTTATGATGAATTTTTGAAATTGTTAGCTGTTCTATAAACTTGTAGTATTTTAAGTATCTTAGAATTGATAACTATAATATTGCAGTTTGCAAAGTGTTTCACCCATGTAAGATAGTGTTAATGAGAGTTTGTGATATTTCAATTCTGATAGCTAATAGAACTAAAATAAAAATAGCAATGACCTATTTCAAGAAGGATCTAAATATGGTTAGTTTTCTGGGAAGGGATATAACAATTATATGTTATTGAACAGGCTTTTGTATACGTACTTAAATTATACTGATATCACTACGTTATGAGTACTTGTTTTCTTCTCTGTAAACCACAAATCAGAATTTATAATGGAATCTCTCAAATCAGTGACTCTTCTTAACCCTGAAGAAGAAAAATCCCAACAACCCAGGCAAATGGTTAATGGAGAAAATGTTCTGTTATCAGGATGTACTTATTAGCCATTATTATTATTTTGGATTATATCAAGTGGTCAAGATAAAATATGTTCACTGAAAGTGCCTAATTTAATTAGATTGTCTTTATTATCAAGGCCCTATTAAGTGGTTTCAGCTGTAATAGCATTTGAGTTCCATTAGGTTTTGAAGTGATTTAGAAATTCAAATTATTTTAAAAAATTAGATGTCAGGGTGGTGGATAATTAGTAAATACCAAGTTGAAGTTGCAAATTTATACTGAGTAGTGAAACTGAACAGAAACATTGGATGTTGTTGAACTACAAACATAGAGCTGAGAAAACACTATTAAAGCCACTTGTTCTTTGGCATGTGCAATAGAAAATATTTAAGCATTTAAACATATTATGTCCTTTTTAGTAAGACAATAATTAAATGAATACTGTTCTTTTAAAAAGGCAGAAAAGGTGATAGGTATTTTACTTGTATGTCTACATATGGAAGCTGCTAATTACTTTCAATAAATAATTTCATCACTAAATTATTAAAGCTATGCCTGATATAAAAAAATAAATAAATGCATAAAATAAGACCTCAGGTGTACATTTTAAAAATTAATTAATGGTAATAGAATTTTGAATTAATATTAAGATGAAAACTCAGTGTTTCCTAAATCAACAGCAAAGAACATAATAAGACTGGAATTCATTTTATTGTTTTTTTTTTAATCTTTTATACAATCCATATATATTTCCTGGGCTGCTACTATGAAGCCAGCATTCTTTTAGACTCTAAAGATATAATGACAAGAAAAACAGGCATGATTTCTGTTGGAAAATTGAAATTAATATCAAGTAGTTACCTTTGGCAAATGCCATGAAAGAAACATTTAAGAAAGAATTTAAAAAGCAATTCTAAACAAACTCTTGCAGAAATCACAGATAGAATACTTTCCAACACAATTATATGAAGCCAGAATTTAACCTGATACCAAAACAAGACAAAGATATCATAAGAAAACTAGAGGATAAATATCTCTCAACAACATAGATACAAAAATTTTAAATAAAACCTTAACAAATTGAATTCAATAATACACCAAATTGATACTATATCCCAAGTAAATGAGGATTATTCCAGGAATGCAAGGGTGGTTTGCCATTCAAAAAATGAACATGGGAACCCACATAGTCATTTCACTAGAGACAGAAAAAACAATTGACAAAAAAGAAATCCATTTAAAAAAAAATCTCAGCAATCTGCGAAAAAAAAAAAAATCTGTCTCATAGAGTATCTATGAAAAACCCATACCTAATATCATATTTAATTGTGAAAGAATGAATGTTTTCCACTTGTGATTAAGAAAAAAAATACCCTAAGGTAAGTAAGGTCTGAGGATCTAATGTAAACATGATTACAATAGTTGATAACACTGTATCATATAAGTGAAGTTTGCTAAGAGAGTAGAACTTAAATGTTTTCACCAAAATAAAAGAAAAAAAGAAAAAGAAAAAATAGGAAAAAGGAAATAAAAAGATAATTATGTGAGCTGATGGATATGTCAATTAACTATTAATTAGATGGGGGGAAATCCTTTCACAATGTACTCATATATTAAATCACCATGATGTACACTTTAAATCTTACAATTCTGTATGTCAATTTTACCTCAATAAAACTGAAATAAATTAAAGTCACTTAGATGGGTAAAAGGAGTAAAGTTATCTTTATTCTCAGAAAGTCATCTATATGGAAATCCTATGGAATCAACAAAAAAGCTGCTAAAATAATAGGTATTTTAGTATCACCAGTAGTATAAACTAATAATTTTATAGGGTAAAAGATTCATATACTCCCAATAAATTGTTTTTATATTCTAACAGTGTACACTGGGAAATTGAAATAAAAATCCAATAAAATTTATATCAACATCAATAATATGAAATACTTTAGGATAAACATGAGTTAAAGCCATGCAAAATTATACATTGAAATGTGCAAAATACTTCTATGATATATCAAAGAATAAATAAATGGAGATGTATAATGTATTCATGGGTCAGAAGATTCAATGTTGCTAAACTGTTAATTTTCTCCAAACTAATGTTTAGACTCATAGCTATCTAAATCAAAATCCTATCAGGCATTTTTGTAGAAACTGACAAACTGATTCTAATATTCATATAGAAATACAAGGATCTAGAACAGCTAAAACAACTTTGAAAAAAATAACAAAGTTGGAGGACTTAATTAACTGATTTCAAGATTCATCATAAGGCAATCACACTTAAGACAAAGTTATGCAGAATTCTACTTAATCCACAGGTGGCTATAAAAATTGCTTTTGTAATCCATATCTCAATCAAAAGCCAAGGCTTTGCTAACTAATGTAACAAATGTTAGAAATAGACTTTCACTTATTAAATGAATGGTATCCTACATATCTGGATGACTGAAGTATCTTAGAGACAGCCTCTGACTATTACATGAAAGAGACAACTCTGCTAGGTAAATAGCATATATCTTTAAGGATGATATTCTAAACTACTTTCCCAAATAAATTTGTTTGGCTGAGAATATTGAAGATGCGGTTGCCTAATGTCAACTATAAATGTAACAGAGTCCTACTTCCAGACCATTGGCTGGTAAGATTTAAATAAACCTTTTATGCAATGTAGTGTCCAAAACAACTAAAATGACCAAAAGCTGACTTCATTTGTTTTAAAGAATAAGATATATTATGTTATGTACTTTCTTGTTAATATTGTTTAACAAGTGTTTGTATGGTAAAAATAATCGTGGCAAAGTTTGGTCTAAAGTGTGCTCTAGTTATAATTTGGCAGCAAAATGTTGGTGGGTGTAAGTCATTTTTACTTGCCTTAAATTTTTCATTGACAGCCACAGCCTACCCCAAAGCCTAAGAATTGTATTTAACCCAATTCGTCCTCAAATAAGTGAGTCACCTTTTAAAACATTCTAATATATTGAAATCTTCAACACTCTTCATTCAAATTTTTGCAGCTTTCATCACCTCTATTTAATACTTCCAGACAGCTTTTCATTTTGAAACTTCAAGTTTCTTAGATATCGGTATGGAAGAGTCCCAATATAGCAGGGTATCTTCATTGTTGTTGTTGTTGTGGTTGGTATTATTATTATCTTAAACATGTTCAGGAATAGCAGTAAATATATGAAAGAAAATAAAGTTGCCACTTTGCTGTACAGCTGAAACTAACACAACATTGTAAATCAGCTATACTCCAATAAAAATTAAAAAAAAAAAGTTGCAAGCAGCTTCTGCTTTCTGAGTGGGTTTTTAAATTTAACTTTGGAGCTAATTGTCTCTCTCTTCTTTGAAAAAGCCTTTGAGTGATCATTTAAATTAAGTGCATCTAAAACTTAACAAAGAATCTTCTTAAAAAATCCTATTTAGTAATATAATTAGTTGTATTTTTAAGTAATTTTCCCTCCATAAATTATGTTCCTGGTATATATTTGTGTCTTAAAATATGGAGTCACACCTCTCCTTTCCACAAGTGCCATGATTATATATGAACACATGTCTATTCAGTGTTCTGTGTGCTGTTACTTGAGCCATCACAAGGAGAGGCTGGCAAAGACATATAGAGCCATACTGTCCCTCCACCTAAAGCCTGGAGAAACCAAATAGAAGCAGAAAAAAGCTTTATGCTGTGCAATATGGATTATACTGTTAAGTCCTATATGTGGAGTTACTTCATACCCAATAATTTAGACCTTTGCAAAAACCTTGAAATTAGACTGGGTTTTTTATTTCATTTTCTAACTGTACTCTGTTTTCTAAAAAAATTTATTTTTTGAAGTATAGTTGATTAACAATGTTTTATTAATTTCTGCTGTATAGCAAATTGATTCCATTTTGCATATATATACACTTTTTCATATTCTTTTCCATTATGGCTTATTACAGGATATTGAATATATTTCCCTGTGCTATACAGTAAGACCATTTTGTTTATCCATTCTATATATAATAGTTTGCATCTGCTAATCCCAAATTCCCAGTCCATCCCTTCCCACCTGCAACTTGGCAACCACAAGTCTGTTCTCTACGTCTGTGAGAAAGTTTCTGTTTCATAGATAAGTTCATTTGTGTCATATTTTAGATTCCACATATAAGTGATATCATATGGTTTTTCTCTTTCTGACTTATTTTACTTAATATGATAATCTCTAAGTCCATTCATGTTGCTGCAAATGGCATTATTTCATTCTTTTTTTATGGCTGAGTACTATTCCATTGTATGTATGTACCACATCTTTATCCAATCATCTGTTGACAGACATTTAAGTTGTTTCCATGTCTTGGCTATTGTGAATAGTGCTGCTATGAATGCAGGGGTGCATGCATCTTTTTGAATTATAGTTTTGTCAGGGTATATGCCTAGGAGTGGGATTGCTGGATCATATAGCAACTCTATTTTTAGTTTTTTGAAGAACCTCCATACAGTTTTCCATAGTGGCTGCATGAGTTTACATTCCCACTAACAGTGTAGGAGGGCTCCCTTTTCTCCACACCCTCTCCAGCATTTGTTATTTGTAGATTTTTTTATTGATGGCCATTCTGACTGGCTGAGGTGGTGTTTTGGTTTGCATTTCTCTAATCATTCACAATGTTGAACAATCTTTTCATGTGTCATCTGTATGTCTTCTTTGGAGAACTGTCTATTTAGGTCTTCTGCCCATTTTTCAATTGGGTTGTCTGCTTTTTTGTTGCTGAGTTGTATGAGCTATTTGTATACTTTGGAAGTTAAATCCTTGTCCTTTCGTAACCATACTCTTGAGGCTGGAGGTGGTGTTTACTGTCTCCTGATTATCATCTTGGTGTCCAAAGCTAATTATCTAGCAGAAGATTAGTACTTGGAGGGTAGGACTACATTGGTGTGAAGGGTGAAGAGTTGTCTCTCTCTAAACCTTGGAGAGACAGGAGGAATTGATGCCCAGGGCCTTCCTCACTGTGAATGGGAATGCTGGCCAGATGTGATTGTCTTTCCTCTACTGCAGTGAAACAAGACAGAAGCTTAGTAAGAAACTGCAAATCTGTGGAAAATTCTGTAGGAGGAATTGGGCCTTTGGACTCTTAAGGAAGTCATATTTAGTGTGACATTTAAAAATATCTTTATTGGAATTTAGTTGTGTTTTTTCTAAGCTTTCAGTGAAGTGTGTAGCATCAAAGGAAGCTGAGGCTTGGCTCTTTGCCCAAGGAAACCAAGTGACCCAGAGAAGATCAGTATCAGATTGAGGGGAGGATTTCCTAAGACTGTAAGAGATAAACTTCCAAAGAAAGGAGGATAGTTTGCAGGCAGACGGATGGCAAGCAATGTCTGAGCACATGGGGCAGTGTCTCTGACCACTGCGCTTTCACCTTAAAAAGAAATGTTACCCTGATGCTTGAAACATTTAAACATACACAGTTTTTTCTCATGCAGTTCACTGTCAAATTTGAAAAGGCTCTTAACTTTATTCAACAATATCTTATTAGACCTTTATTCTAAAGAAGAAATAATACAAAACATAGAAAAACTTGTGTGTGTAAAAAATTTTGCCAGTAAGTATTAATTACAATTGTGAATATTGGAAAATATCAAACAGATATTTTTGATATCTGAATTAGGAAAATAATAAAAAATTTGTTTGGAATAATTGCAACCATTAGAAATTAGTTATGAAGCCTTGGTAAATACACAAGTAAATGCATATTATAAGATGTTAAGTAGAAAATGCAGGATACAAAATATCATTCAGTGACAACAAGAATATGCATTGGAGAAAAAAATGACTACGAAATAATATATTAAAATGATAGGAAGAGTTACAGTAGAATGGTTGGATTATAATTATTTTAATCATTTTCTTCTGGAGTCCTAATTATGTTTAATAGTTTTTATAATTAAATTAAAAAAATAAATTAAAAAAGGAAAAAAATACAGACTTGTCTGTCTAGGTAGACAGAAAGTTGGGTCAAGAGGCAAACACAAAAACTAACTGAGGAGATTTAGGTGCTCAGACAAAAGTGTGAATGGAATAAAGACTCTTCTTTTTAACCTGAGGCTGCCCTATTCTGCCAGGCAAGCTAAATTACATGATTTACTCAGGTAGAAAGCCAAACTACCATAGTCCAAGATAAAAATATTTTGTAAGTTAGGATTTTTTATTTTTGAAAGACAAATTCAAGTTCCTATGTCCAGAGATTATGTTTTCATCTTTCTTGGGTCTGACAGCATCTGTAGGAATTGCATATCCTTCAGCAAGGGAGCAATCTCCTCTGGATCCTTGAATTGATGAAAGTCAGTTCAGGGTTCTTGAGTTCTCTTGTAATATTTCCCTTCTCCTCCAGTGTCCTTACTTTGTGACTGTGAAGAGGAAAAAGGTATTAATATTTTTATGTATATTTTTTCCATTTTATTATTTCACTGTTTGTTTTCCAAATAGCCAACAGATAGATAAACATCTTCTGAATAGGTTAAGTGTTACTGTACTTTATAATAGTAATATCAATTTTGATGTCACCATCAAGGAAGAACACATTTTTTCACAAATATTTATATTTGACACTGATGTAACACTGGCCCAATTCTGTATTATAAAGTAGAGAACATGTATATTTAGGAGTGTTATCTTCTTAGTTCTTTTTTCTTCCCCTTTTTTCCAGCCCTCCCCTATGGTACCCTTCATTTCTCTCTGTTTTATTCTCTTTGTCAGTGTCTACTCGCAGGAAAGGATCTGAGAAAAAGAAAAAAGTTTCATTCATCTATTAAAGTATGTAAAGAATTAGCTCTTCCTAGAAGATGAACATTTCAAAAAGGACAAAAGCTTTAACTTTCAGAAAAAATTTGACCACTGTCAGTATTTCAGGTAGATTTTATCTGGAGTGTTGGTAAAACTTGCAGGGTAATAAGTAACATTACATGACCCAGACCAAGCATAAAATCAAAGTACATCCCTCCTGAAGAGGAGGAAAAGAAAATATTTATTCTGTCATTCAGTTCATGTCTGGCCTCTTTCTACCACATAGATAGTGCTGGTTTGTAGTTAGAACAAATGAGGAAAACACATGAAGCTGAGAAAATATGGTTGCTCATTAAAAAATAAATAAATAAATTGGAGAGAGCAAGAAAGTGATAGAAGATAATGACGTCATTTGGAATCCTGAATTCAACCATACCTGTACATCCCAGTTTCTCTTCCCCAATCATCATAATCATCATCATCATAAATAAAATGTATAGACTATTTACTATATATAAATAATCAGACTAAGTACCTTCTATGAATGTCCTCAATGAAGTTTCATAAAAATCCAGGGAGAAAGGTTCTCTTATTCTCTTTTTATAGATGGGAAAACAGAGGTCAGAGAGTATAGGTGTCACAGATGACATTTCCCAGGAAACAGACCCTTGTATGGAGTTTAGCATTCAGGGTGTTTATTAAGGACTGCTCTTGAGACCAATACCTGTGAAAGGGAAGGGAAGCAAGTACAAGTGGGTAGAGAGAGAAGTTGAGCTGTAGTGCAGACCTAAAGACAGTCTTGGAATTGTCTCTGGGAGCTCTGGGTCTGTAACTCTACTTCAATGATATGCCGTTGGGGCAAGAGATTGGTTCTTTATAGACCAATTCATCAGTTCTTAGATTTGCCTCATCTCGGGAAGAGGGTGGGACTTTAGAAAAGGTGGATCTCTTCACTTGAGGTAATTATTGGAGGGACTAACAGTTGAAGGCTTCTGCCAGGGCACTTTCCACAGACATGGCATCAAGTCCCTCACTGAAGGGGGGATCTGGGTGTATACCACTGTGTCTACCACAGTAACTAGTTCAGGATTTCACAAGAGGAACCAGGGCGTTAATCTTGACAATTGGATTCAATAGCTGGATCTCAACTATGAACATACTGTTGCTTCTTTTAGCATCATGAGAACTGTGTTTTCATACCTGCAGCTGAGAGAGTCCTGGGTAATATATTACCCTATTTTTTAAACCTTCCTTACTGGTATGGTGTTATAAATTCTTTAAAAAGAGTTTTGTGTAAGGAAATGTAATTGGGATAACTTTGCTGAGATAATAAGTTCACTCCCCAAATCCAGCACAATTATTGCTTTTTAGAGACAGCTTTCCTATTCTCCCCTCCTAAAATGAATCAAGATTTTAAAGTAATGTTTTGTGAAACTATTATCACTTCCTTTTGAACACTTTTCTCAGCATGTGATTGTCCATTTATTTGTTAGAATATTTGGAAATGCTTAACAACAATTTATTGAACGGGTGAATGAATCAATTTTTAAGAACCGATGCTATTTTTGTACATTATTTCCCCTCATCTAAGAGAGTAAAAGTTTTGGGCCTTTTGGTGTAAGTGTCGAATGTGACAATTGTCTTTTAGCTATTATTTCTCAAGTCCTTTTTCTAAAGTCACAGTTTCAATCCTGTTATGCAGAAAGATAATGCATTAGTTTGAGAGCAGTTGAATACTTCTTTTTTTGTTTAAATTACTTTGCTTATGAAGCAAAAGAAAAGACATCCTATAACAAGTAACTTTGAAAGTAGTAGAATGCTGAAGGGAAGATTGGTAAAATAAGAATATTGGGGATTAGACTGAAAACAAAAATCAAATCATTTTCTGGTTACCTAGACATTGGATTCTTTGTTAGCAAGTTTCAATAAAATTAGTTGTCTGTTATGCCACCTCAGGTTTAAATCTAGACTCACTCGAGATATATGGAATGCACCAGACAGGTTTATATACTACTTTTTAAGAATAACTACAGAATCTTCCTAAAATCATTATACCTCAGTGGGGTTAAAAATGATTTCAAACTATTGATTTTTGAACATAGTTATCTTAATCATTTGGATTCCAGTTAAGTAATTAGGGAAAATAACATGGAAAAAAGTGAAGTAGAGTAATTACTGGAGTATAACTTACTGGTGCTAGTAGAAGTTTTTAAAAAGTAGATGCATTGTAAATTACAACTATAATTGACAATCTGATCTCTAGAGGAATAGATGGTTACAGAGGCTTTATAAGGTTAACATGTTAAGACACGTATAAACTTGAAAAGTTTGAATCTCACTGAGGCAAAACCAAAGTGTTAGATAAAATTGAGCTAAAGTGAAAAAGAAGAAGCTCAAAAACTAATAACATAAAAAGAAAAAATTGAAAGATGACATTCTTCAAAAGAAGGGTGAATAAACTGTGAGAATGCATTCATGTAACCATTTTTCCAATAAAACTTCATTTAATCACAAAGGCTAACTTTCTGTAAGTGCAAATAACACACAGCACATAAGGTAATATAATATTTTTTTAACATATTAGGAGTTATTGTAGAACATGTTTAAATTGCCTGACCCATAGTAGTGAAATTTTCACTTTCTAATTCCTTGTCCCTTTGTTTACCAAGGGCAGATATTTTTCAGTCAGCTGGTCAGATCAACACTACCTGGATTAATCTTAAAATTGACTCAGAGCAGCTCAGCTAATCAAGCCTGAAGACAGACAAGAAAAATAAGAAAGTTAAGTTTTCGGCAGTAGGTTCCTAGCTTATGTTCCTAGCTTATGTTCTTATGTTTACTTAGATTAGGGGAAAGTATTCCTTATTTCTCACTCTTACCTGGCTTTATAATTTGCCTCACTGTGGTGAATGAAATCCAACAAATGTCATTTGCATTCCTTAACTGTTAGATACCACATGAGAGTTGCTCAGCTATGTTTATTTTCTATAAATCCATCTGATAACCTGAAGGAGTCACTGATTTTAAGTCAGAGAAGTAATATTCTTAGATAAAAATTACTTTGTTGCTTAAATTAGAATACATTTACATATTAGAATAAGTAAAAAGCTATATTTTAAATAGCATACAGTGTTTTATCAATTTCTAGTATTCATTAATCCATATGAAGTAAAAGTAGAAAAAAGGGGACAGACTCAGGTAATTGATGATCTTTGTCAATTATTATTTGATATAAAATGGGATACTGAATTATATTATGCTTACTTAAAGCAAAACAAGACAGTAATTCCTATATCTCCATTAATTCTTTTCCAGGATATATTCACTAACATAATTTTGAGTCAAATAAACTGTTGTTCATATTATTTTCTAAGCACATTTATTTAGGAGTAATTTTACATCTTTCATTCTTTGATAGCTCATCTTAATTTTAAAAAACAAAAAATATCAAATAAGCAAACAAAAAATTCCCTGAGTACGCTCATAGAGTATGGTATTGCTATATTGTAATTTTTATTTTAGTCTTAGCAGACAGTTTATATCCTACAATCATTTTTCTCAAAAATAGGCAAAATTGTTAATATGTTTGAAAAAGTGAACAATTTTCTGACATTATTTTTTATATTTTTCAAAGGAAATTTTACCCACAGCACAAGAATAGTCTCATAGTATATATCAGATAGCCCTGTATATAATTGAACTTCTTGATCTCTTTGTGGCATCTGTTATTTTCTAAACTTGTTTATTACCTGACACAGAATTATTCAGTCTTCTTTTCCTCTTGCCATCTGTTATCTGGCTCATTCTTTTGTCTTATCCACTTAATAGAGTTGTTTCCCAGGAATCTTCCTTAAAACTTGTCTCTTCATCAACAAAACTCTCGCTCTTTGCAGTCTCATGCAATTTACGATGTAACAATACCTCCCTATTCTTACAAATCCAAATATTTTACCTCACTAAAGTTTATACCCAACATTTGAAAGTATTCATTGGAAATAATCCATTTTGAATTTTACCAACAACTTGCATTAATGCCTCTGGCACTGAATGAATCTTCTCTCTCTCAACATTATTTTTTTTCAGTGCTCTTTTTTTCTATTAGTATCATTTTCCCATTATATTTTCCATATTGTATCAATATTTTCTTTACTTTTACATGGGACAGAAAATATGTATGAATATTTATAGGTTTGATAGGTTTAAATAGGCAAGTACAGGCAATCTCAGTCAGAAGATCAGTTAATAGACCTAAAGATGAGATGAACAGAGAAGAGAGAATCAGTATGTGCTTAGTTTGGGGAAAAGTTTTAGAGACTTTATAGAAAGAAAAACTTGAACATATGGTAGATAAGTTTTTATAACCTATAATAAATTGCATAATGGATTTTATAATAAGTTATATTTGCATTTTTTAAGGAACAGTAAATATAATGCCTTTCAAATCCTTATTAGATTTTGAACTGGTTGGCATTTCTTTGAATTTTACATGAAACTCAGACTTGACTGCAGGTAGCAAGGCTTTATGGGGATTACATGCACTTGGCTCATATTTCTATCAAATTTTTTATAAAACTTCCTTAAAGTTAGAATTTTCATCATTATATTCTCCTTTAATATTTGTTGAGTAAAAAAATAAGTGAGTGATGGTGGACTCATGGAACCTCTTCAAGGCCAGAGCTTATCATATTTTCATCAAAGCTTACCTCTATTTTTCATTATGAAATGCATTTCAGTGTCTACGTCTATTTAATAGCCTAAATTGAGTTTATCCAAATTTATTATCTTCTGTTTTCTTATAAACTCCTTTCCATACAATTCATGTGACATTTCTCATTACTGACTTTGTTCTTTAATTCTGTGCCTTTATCATAAAAGGCATGTTGAACCAGCTAAACTATTCTGGAAGACTTGACTAGGAGCTGGGATGACCTACTTGCCTCTTCTTCCCTCGTGGGCTCTGGGGATTTTTCTACTGGGTAACTTCAATCTTAATGGAGGTGAAAATATCTGAAGCATGATTATACTTCCAAGAGCTTCATAACTAGTCTAAAGATTATGGGATTGAAGTTGTGAGTCACTTAATTTCAAAGCAACACTGAAAATAGTCTCTTTAAATATCTGAAGTACAGAAATAGACTAAATCATGCTTAAGAATAAGTGGCAATAACTTTCCTGTCTAAGAACAAGAAACTTGGGACAGAATATCAGCTGGCTTCTCTTTAGTGAACTCTTGGCTTTGGCACAAATTCTAATTCTAACAACAGGCAGAATATCCAATTCAACTTGCTATCACTCTTCATACAATGGCTTTCAAATTTTCTTCGGTATTACTTACTCAAGTATATTTATTTATAGTACACGTGAGATCAGCACATACCAACATATACAGTGAAACAAAAGTGTCATGAAGGCACACTTGCAGGTAATATGATTCTATTATTTATTCTATATTCAAAATATTATTATGAGGCTAAAAATCTATTATCATTGTTAGTAGTAGTATAAGTAACATTTGCTACTGTATTTGTTTCATAGGCCAAGAGAACTTCATAAACTACACTTTGAAAAACACTGCCATGTGCAGAGAACTTTGAATTAATTGGTTGTAGCAGCATGTAGAATGGAGAAAAGGCATAAAAGGAGGCTAAAATAGGCATGAGTATTATCTACACTCTGTCTTTTTTGGAGATACTACATGTCTATGTTAAATTACTCTGTACTTTTTAGTTTTACAAAGCATTTTAAAATAAAAACCAAATTTTAAGTTGTGAAACCCTATCCTTACTGCAGTAGTCATCATCCACAGAAGGACGTTTGTATGTTTGAATAATATTTCATTCTCTGCGGTATTAAACATTGGAAAATTATATATTTTGTTTCACATTTCCTAGCTATATCTGACTTCATGAAGTGCCTCCACAGGTATGAACAAAGATAATATTTGATAGAATAAAATCTGGTTTTAACATTTTAAAGTTTTTTAAATGTACACTTTAAAAACAAATGTTTACATCAGACTGAAAAATTTGATGCCTAGGATCAAATATCAGTTGTAGAAGTCTAAACTTATATTAGAAAAGATCTAATTTTCAGGAGAAAATAGATTTATTCAACCACTTTTTAAAAAAAAATTATAATTTGTGATATATTTTAATTTCTTTTTTCAACATCTAATAAAAATAGGGTGAGGAGTGTTAGAGCCACAACTTGATTCACATCCTCAAGATTCATAAAGTACATTAAAGATGGTTTTTCCTAAGAGTATATTCTGGAATCTAGGTCAAGTTGGTTAATTAGTTTCCACCAGAGTGCCAATTCTGATTGACGAGTGGAGACTATCACCAAATATAAATAAAAACAGTTTTGCCTGGAGGTTCTTACATTCTGTTTCTCAATGGCCACACCATCAAAATGGCCATATCATGGTGGATGTGCCAAAATAAAGTGAAACTTACCCAATATGTGAGACTGCTTGAAGGTGAGAAACTCCTTCTGAGACTTGCGAGTGATAACCTACTCCTAATTTTTAAAAACCTACTGGTCAGTGAAGTATGCTTTTGAGCATAACAGTGCATTTGTTCATTCATTCATTCAACAAATACCCATTAAATATTTTCTATATGTGTCAGTGTGCTAGGGGTTAAGAACTGAACAAAAATATGGCTTGTAAGATCTCTGCCTTCTATAGCATAAGTTAGAGTGGCTCAGTTGGGCTGGAGGACCTATTCGCATGTGTGCTTAGTGATATGACTGCCAAGTTGATGTTGGCTGTCTGTTTTGAGCTCAGCTGGGGCTTTTGGTTGGAGGTTTCGTTCTCTCTATGTGAGTCTCTCCTTGAGACTTCATGGTCATTTCAACATTACAGATGGATTCCAGTAGTGAGTGTGCTATGAGAGCCAGGTAGAACATGCAAATCTTCTTTTGACTTAGTATTAGCAAGCCCAGAACATCACTTCTGCCAAATTTTATTGGTAAACTGAGTCATCAAGCAGAGAGGAATTAGATCTCGTCTACTGATGGGAGTAAAAGCAAAGAATTGTTTGCCATTTCAATTGAACACACATATCAAACACGTTCAAGACTCCATTCTTAGCCTGGTCCTAGATATGGTTGTAAATTTAGAGTTTGTCTTTCTCCTTTTCATATTCATTTTCCCCTTTTCTTCTTTGTCTACCTCTGCTACGTGTTTAGGTATCTCATCAATGTCTGTCTCCTCTGAAGCCTCTTTTTGTTTCTTCTCTAAATTTTGTCTAATTTAATTGGTCTAAATTAATTAGGCTAAAACCTGAATCATGTCTTTCCCCTTCCCTACATTTCATCAAAATTTTGTTTTTAACTCTGGAGAAGAATCCAAGCTGTTTTGCCAACTTACCCCATATCCAAAGTCGCTTGACATAGCCCAAACGTTGTTTTCTGCATCTGAATCACCTTCCAGTCTTTTTGTCTTTGTGGGTGATACAATTTTATTTATTTTTTCTATAATTTATGTCTTGAATGAATATGACTTTAAATTGGAGATTCCAGGCTAAAATTATAAATGAAATTCAACATTCCTTTCAAAACTGGAGGAAGCCAAGGTAATATCAGCAACCTTAGTGAAAATAAATGATCAGGAGAAAATGGGGCAAAGCAAAGCATTGTCAGGCAGGAATCAATAGTCAACCACACTTCCTCACTCAGATTTTCTTTTTTCTGAGCACTTTTCTATCAAATTATACAAGACAATTTTTAACAGGGACACTCTATCTCCTTATAAATTTCTTACAGTTACTCTCTGTTGTCTGAAGCCATAGTCACCTACAGGTCTTATATTGTTTCCTTCTAAAGTTTCATGTTAAATTTCTAAGCATTAAATCCTGGTTACCCAGTCTACCTTCATTAATGTGTAAAGGAAACATGAGAATTTATCTTTATGTCAACATTTTGACTTAAAATCTATAATTATTCTTTATTAATAAGTTACATAAATATCAATGCTGTTGTATGTGTCACACAAGGTATCAAAGGCATCCTGAGGAATGGTTGAGGTTTTACCACACAGAAGGGTTGACAGTGATACTTCCACTCTTCTGTTTGCTTTAAGTGCATTTCTATGTATTATAATTTAACTGTGTCCAGGGTTTTAAATATATATTACCAATGAAATTATCACCATAAAGTGCTGATGTTGTCTAAAATGATTCCTCTGGGTAGCATATTGAATCAGCAGGGTTAAACAAGAAATGAGCAGACCTAATGTTACACTTAACACTATTTATGAATTCAGCAAGTATGTTGTTAAGTTAATATACATTTTAAAAAGACAGTGCTATCTGACAAGAATTCAGCCCCCAAATAACAATTCTCAGGAGGGTGTTTCCCTAAGTGTAAAAGTTTCCCTAAGTGTAAATGGAATTTTAGCTAATGGTAGCATTGTGTATAGCTTTACATTTTAAAATGTTACTTAGCTCCTCTGTATGTGATAATTTTAATTTCTAAATGTGTATATATATATAATGCACATTATACAGTGTCTTATGAAAAAATATTTATATCAATTAATATAATAATTTTATATAAATGAAAATATTTATGTATTTAGTGAATGTGTAAACATTTTGTATTGAGACAGTCAGCAATTTTAAAAGTTTTGATAACTGGTCTCCAATTCTTTGAAGTATTTTTCATAGTCCTTAGTATTCTGGTTCTATACTACTAATATAATCCTAGGAGTCCTTACATCACAGTGCAAAGTATTGGCTCCAGAAAAACAAAATGATTTTTCCTGTATGCACTGTTGTTTTCCATCCAACTGGATTTTTCAGTCTTCTATATATTTGTCTGCCTTGCAACACTTCAGTGTTCAATATAATTGTATAAGGATAATTCAGTCTTAAAATTATCCGTAATTATTTTGCTACATCTTGATCTTTTCTTAATCCCTATTGCATAAAGTATGTTTTCAGATTCCTGTCTTGTATTGTTGTTTCCAACTAGATTGTAAACTCCCTGAAGTTATAATTTTTTTTTTAATGTCAAAAATGGTCTGAGAAGAAGCAGAACAGGGAAGAAGCTAAGGGAAGAGAAAAAAATGCTGAAATCTAAAGGGGAATATAAAACTGCTCTTATTTGATAATCTGTTTCAAATTTAGGGTACAAACATGTAACAACTTGAAAATTAGCCTTGTTGGACTGCTCATACATTTAAATCTCATTTCAGATACAGTGAAGGAAAACATGCCTCTTATTCAGACTGTGTATCAAAAAACTATTTCTTATAATTAGTCATATTAAGATATCCTGGATATCCCCTTTTATGGCTGTTAGCATTTGCCTTATGTATTGAGGTGCTCCTGTGTTGCATGCATAAATATTTATAATTGTTATATCTTCTTCTTGGATTGATCCCATGATCATTATGTAGTGTCCTTCTTTTTCTCTTGTAATAGTCTTTATTATAAAGTCTATTTTGTCTGATATGAGAATTGCTACTCCAGCTTTCTTTTGATTTCCATTTGCATGGAATATCTTTTTCCATCCCCTCACTTTCAGTCTGTTTGTGTCCCTAGGTCTGAAGTGGGTCTCTTGCAGACAGCATATGTATGGGTCTTATTTTTGTATCCATTCAGCTAGTCTATGTCTTTTGGTTGGAGCATTTAATCCACTTACATTTAAGGTAATTATCGATATGTAAGTTCCTATCACCATTTTCTTAATTGTTTTGGGTTTGTTTTTGTAGGTCTTTTCCTTGTCTTGTGTTTCCTGCCTAGAGAAGTTCCTTTAGCATTTGTTGTAAAGCTGGTTTGGAGATGCTGAATTCTCTTAACTTTTGCTTATCTGTAAAGGATTTAATTTGTCCATTGAATGTGGATGAGATCCTTGCCAGGTAGAGTAGTCTTGGTTGTAGGTTTTTCCCTTTCATCACTGTGGTTTGGACTTGTAGCTCCCACCGCAGCAGCTTGGGCCTGACCTCTGGCGTGGGAACTAAGATGCTGCAAGCTTCATGGCATAGTAAAAAAAAAAAAAAGAAGAAAGAAAGAAAAAAGGAGCAGTATAATATCAAAGAATAAAAAACAAAATAAAGTTAGAAAAACAAAAAATATATTAGGAAAAATAAAACTATAGTTGAAATAACCGCAACAAAGTAAAATAACACCAAAACAGAAAAAAGAAAAAAAAGGGGGGGGGGTGGGTGGGGGAAAACAAGCTAAAAGGAGAGAATGGTAACAAATTATAAAGAATAAAATAAACTTAGAAAATTAAAAGATTTACCAGGAAAACTAAAAAATAAAAGAATCAAGAACAATGAATCAACAAGGTAAAACAGAACCCCAATCTAAAAGAAGAAATAAAAAAGCCTTGGTTTTGGGCTGGAGTTTAGGCGGGGTTGGAACTTAGGCAGGGGCAGGGTTTGGGGTGGGGCAGGACCTAGGCAAGTGTGTGGGGGGTGTGTGTGACATTTGACATTGGGGTGGGGCCTAGGCTCAGGACCCATGTAGCCGGAAAAGGCCCTGGGGGCGAGGCCCAGGTGGGGTGACATTCAAGCCTGGGGCAGGGCCTCTGCTTAGGACCTGCGTGGAAGGGGAGAAGCAACATGTCAAAAGGAGGGCCTCTGGAGTGCGGCGTTCCAGAGTTTGGAGGTAGGGCCCTGAGTGAGTGTGTGTGGGTGGGATTTAGGCCCAGATTGTTGAAGGGGTCTCCTAGTGTACAGGTAGGGCTCTGTGTGGGGGTGTAGCTGTGGTGTTTGGGCTCCGCCCAGCTTGAAGGTGGCTCCAAGGGCAGAGGATTAGGCCTGGGAGCCCAACAGGCTTCCTGGTACCTAAGTGGACAGGGAAAGCAGTGTCCCCATTCCCATCCGTTCCTTTGCACCCCTCCCCCACCATCTCCCCCAGGGTCTCCCCTGTCCCCGCTGGACCCCTAACTATGGGTGGGTGCCGGTGGGTGTAGGAACTCTTCCCCTCCCCAGCCACCCCTCACGGGTGCCAGTCCCAGAGGTCCAGCCTTTACTTTTGCTCCCCCTTCCCTCCCTCCCACTCCCTCAGGACCTGCGCATCTTGAGGGTATCTTGGTGGGCAGAGGATCAAGCCCGGGATCTCAGCAGGCTTCTGGGGGCCCAAGTGGTCAAGAGAAACCTGGCCGTGCTCACTTTTGATCCTCTGTTCTCCCAGTTGTTCTCCAGTTTCTCCCTTGGGCTTGGGATCCCTTCCTTTCCCCCAGCCACCATTCAGGGGCACCAGTCCCATCCTGCTTTCACTTCTCCTCCCCATTCAGTCCCCCCCACACCCCACATCCTACTCGGTCACTGGGGGTTCCTCCCATCCCTATAGGTGTCCGTGGTCCCCCGCTGGTGACTGGTAGGTGCACTAGTTGTGAGGACATGCGAATTCCACATCCTCCCAGTATGCCATCTTGATTCAGGGACTTTAACATCCCACTTTCACCAATGGACAGATCATCCAAAGTGAAAATAAATAAGGAAACACAAGCTTTAAATGACACATTAAACAAGATAGACTTAATTGATATTTATAGGACATTCCATCCAAAAACAACAGAATACACTTTCTTCTTAAGTGCTCATGGAACATTCTCCAGGATACATCATATCTTGGGTCACAAATCAAGGCTTGGTAAATTTAAGAAAATTGAAGTCATATCACGTATCATTTCTGACCTCAACGTTATGAGCCTAGATATCAGTTACAGGAAAAAACTATAAAAACTACAAACACATGGAGGCTAAACAATACACTACTAAATAACCAAGAGATCACTGAAGAAATAAAAAAAATACCTAGAAACAAATGACAATGAAAACACGATGACCTAAAGCCAATAGGATGCAGCAAAAGCTGTTCTAAGAGGGAAGTTTATAACAATACAGTCATATCTCAAGAAACAAGAAAAGTCTCAAATAAGCAACCTAATCTTACACCTAAAGCAATTAGAGAAAGAAGAACAAAACCCCCCAGAGTGAGCAGAAGGAAAGAAATCATAAAGAGCAGATCAGAAATAAATGAAAAAGAAATGAAGGAAACAATAGAAAAGATCAATAAAACTAAAAGCTGGTTCTTCAAGAAGATAAACAAAATTGATAAACCATTAGCCAGACTCATCAAGAAAAAAGGGGAGAAGACTCAAATCAACAGAATTAGAAATGAAAAAGGAGAAGTAACAACTGACACTGCAGAAATACAAAGGATCATGAGAAATTACTGCAAGCAACTCTATGCCAATAAAATGGACAACCTGGAAGAAATGGACAAATTCTTAGAAAAGCACAACCTTCTGAGACTGAACCAGGAAGAAGTAGAAAATATAAACAGACTAATAACAAGCACTGAAACTGAAATTGTGATTAAAAATCATCCGACAAACAAAAGCCCAGGACCAGGTGGCTTCATAGGTGAATTCTATCAAACATTTAGAGAAGAGCTAACCCCTATCCTTCTCAAATTCTTCCAAAATATAGCAGAGGGAGGAACCCTCCCAAATTCATTCTGCAAGGCCACCATCACCATGATACCAAAACCAGACAAAGATGTTACAAAAAAGAAAACTACAGGTCAATATCTCTGATGAACATAGATGCAAAAATCCTCAACAAAATACTAGAAAACAGAATACAACGGCACATGAAAAGGATCATACACCATGATCAAGTGGGGTTTATCCCAGGAATGCAAGGATTCTTCAATATATGCAAATCAATCAATGTGATACACCATATTAACAAATTGAAGGAGAAAAACCATATGATCATCTCAATAGATGCAGAAAAAGCTTTTGACAAAATTCAGCACTGATTTATGATAAAAACTCTCCAGAAAGTAGTCATATGGAACCTACCTCAATATAAAGCCATATATGACAAACCCACAGCCAACATCATTCTCAATGGTGAAAAACTGAAACCATTTCCTCTAAGATCAGGAACAAGAAAAGATTGTCCACTCTCACCACTGTTATTCAACATAGTTTTGGAAGTTATAGCCACAGCAATCAGAGATGAAAAATAAATAAAAGGAATCCAAATTAGAAAAGGCGAAGTAAAGCTATCACTGTTTGCAGATGACATGATACTATACATAGAGAATCCTAAAGATGCTACCAGAAAACTACTAGAGCTAATCAACAAATTTGGTAGAGTAGCATGATACAAAATTAATGCACAGAAATCCCTTGCATTCCTATACAATAATGATGAAAAATCTGAAAGAGAAATTAAGGAAACACTCCCATTTACCATTGCAACAAAAAGAATAAAATACCTAGGAATAAACCTACCTAAGGAGACAAAAGACCTGTATGCAGAAAACTATAAGACAGAGATGAAAGAAATTAAAGATGATACAAACAGATGGAGAGATATACCATGTTCTTGGATTGGAAGAATCAACATTGTGAAAATGACTATACTATCCAAAGCAATCTATAGATTCAGTGCAATCCCTATCAAACTACTGATGGAATTTTTCACAGACGTAGAACAAAAAATTGCACAATTTGTATAGAAACACAAAAGACCCTGAATACCCAAAGCAATCTTGAGAAAGAAAAATGGAGCTGGAGGAATCAGGCTCCCAGATTTCAGACTATACTACAAAGCTACAATAATCAAGACAGTTTGCTATTGGCACAGAAACAGATTTTATATATATCTATATATATCTATATCTATCTATATATATATATATATATCAATGGAACAGGATAGAAAGCCCAGAGATAAACCCACGCACATATGGAATCTTATCTTTGATAAAGGGGGCAAGAGTATACAATGGAGAAAAGACAGTTTCTTCAGTAAGTGATGCTGGGAAAACTCGACAGCTACATGTAAGAGAATGAAATTAGAACACTTCCTCACACCATACACAAAAATAAACTCAGAATGGATTAAAGACCTAAATATAAGCCAGACACTACAAAAGTCTTGCAGTAGAACATAGGCAGAACACTCTATGTCATAAATCACAAGATCCTATTTGACCCCCTCCTAGAGAAATGGCAATAAAAACATAAATAAACAAATGGGACCTAATGAGACTTAAAAGCTTTTGCACAGCAAAGGAAACCATAAACAGAATGAAAAGCCAACCCTCAGAATGTGAGAAAATATTTGCAAACAAAGCAACTGACAAAGGATTAATGTCCAAAATATACAAGCAGCTCATGCAGCTCAATATCAAAAAAACAAACAACCCAATCCAAAAATGGGCAGAAGACCTAAGTAGACATTTCTCCAAAGAAGATATACAGATTGCCAACAAACACATGAAAAGATGCTCAACATCACAATCATTAGCGAAATGGAAATCAAAACTACAATGAGGTATCACCTCACACCAGTCAGAATGGCCATCATAAAATGTCTACAAACAATAAATGCTGGAGAGGGTGTGGCGAAAAGGGAACACTCTTGTACTGTTAGTAGGAATGTAAATTGATACAGCCACTATGGAGAACAGTATGGAGGTTCCTTAAAAAACTAAAAGTAAAACTGCCATATGACCCAGCAATCCTACTACTAGGTAACTACCCTGAGAAAACCATAATTCAAAAAGAGTCATGTACCACAATGTTCAGTGCAGCATTATTTACAGTAGCCAGCACATGGAAGCAACCTAAGTGTCCATTGACAGACGAATGGCTAAAGAAGATGTGGCACATATATACAATGGAATATTACCCAGCCATAAAAAGAAATGAAATTGAGTTATTTGTAGTGAGGTGGATGGACCTAGAGTCTGTCATACAGAGTGAAGTAAGTCAGAAAGAGAGAAGCAAATACTGTATGCTAATACATATATATGGAATCTAAAAAAAAAAAAAAAAAAGGTTCTGATGAACCTAGGGGCAGGACAAGAATAAAGACACAGGCATAGATAATGGACTTGAGGACACGGGGAGGGGGAAGGGTAAGCTGGGACGAAGTGAGAGAGTAGCCTTGACATATATAAACTACCAAATGTAAAATAGATAGCTAATGGGAAGCAGCTGCACAGGGAGATCAGCTCAGTGCTTTGCAACCACCTGGAGGGATGGGATAAGGAGGGAGACACAAGAGGGAGGGGGGATATGGGGATATAGGTATGCATATAGCTGATTCACTTTGTTATACAGCAGAAACTAACACAACACTGTAAAGCAATTATACTCCAATAAAGAGGTTAAAAAAATAAAGATACCCTGGATAATTTAACCTGATGTGAGTTGTATAAATAAATAAAATCTTTTATAGACTGAAACGCTCTTATAGAGCTTTTTAGCCACACAGACTCTAAGATATGGAGGTGCCAACCTAGAATGACATTGAACAAATTGTAGCAAATAACTGCTCTCCAAAGTACTTTAAAGGTGCCAAGAGAATCTATAGAGTATAGTGGTTAAGGGCACACGCACTGGAGCCAGACTGGCTGCCTTCAAGTCCCATTTTATTTATTGGCTTGGCCAAAAAGTTCATTCGGTTAGTATATACTCTGTTCAATAAAGTTCTTCCGTGAAAATGAAAAATGTGGCTTTTAGGTTTACTCAAACCCGAATGAAGTTTTTACCAACCCAATACTTTCTAGCTGAGTTTCTAATGACAATTACTTATGTGTGCCTCACTTTCCTCATTTGCAAAATAAGCGTAACAGTGGTCTCTAGCTCATAGATAGGTTTGTTGTGATAATTCAATGAGCATACCTAGGTAAAGCACTTCAATCTGAACCTGAGGCATAGGAAGTACTATAAAGTGCTTTTTAATGCTACTACTCTTCTAGTCCTTTTCTAAATGCAGTGCCAATTTCAACTGACAAACTGGTATTCTCAAAACCTGAAAGCTAAATTGTGAGTTTCTGAGTTCAAGAGATAGTGTCGTGTTAATCCTTTTTTCCTTCTCATTGCCCAGCAGGTGGTTTATGTAACGTGTCATCACACACACAGAAATAAACAAACCAACAGGCCTTATTGAACTATTTCCTGAAGTGTCCTCATAATAATTGTTGTCAGCATCCAACTGGTATAGCTATCTATAGTTTACCTGAAGGATTGAGTTGATTCAGAACTTTATGATGACAATCCAAGTCTTAAAAAAAGTCATACTGTACTCTAAAATCAGCCTTATATAATACACAATAAGCTTTGCTACTCTGTTAATTTAATTATAAATAGAACAAATTATGGATTCTGTGCCTTCGTATGCTAATAAAATTTCTCACACTCTCCTCACTAGTATTATTTCCCAATTTGTTCTTTGGACATCCTTAAGCCAGTATGGCTGGAACAATAATATTCTTGTACAATGTATATTGATCTTCTTTTTCTAGAATTCTTCAAATTCTACTAATCTTTTTTAATATGTTTTACACTGGGGTCACATTTTCCTACACCAGGATCCTTAATGTTATATGAGAGAACAACATTGCTAAAGAGGATTTACATCATACACTTCATGCTGCTAAATTCTTGCTTTACTTCTGTATCCTAGGAAGGATGATTGGGGCTGTAGCAGTAACTATCTCCTTTGAGTTGCATATTATGTCCTGAGGCAGTGTGCTCTGTCATATTCTGGTGTATACATCAACATGTCACAGTACAGTGAGGGATGGGGGATGTTGTTGTTGGTCCTTTTTTTTTTAATTTCCGATGAGAAATGGAAAATCCTAATTGGAGTGTGAAGTGAAAATGATTTTCCATTTGCCAAAGCCATGGACAGCATATACTTCTTGGCTGTTCTGACTAAAAAGTTTCATTGGCAGGGTATCTCAGGACAGTTACTGTTTAACCTCTCCACCCCTGATATAGAGTAGGCTGCCTTTGCCTTCAGACAATACTCAGTATGGATCTTTTAAATAAATTACTATGAATGTTAAGACATTTATTTCCATATCCAGTGTGAACTGACAGCTGAAGCAGTATACAATATAATAAAGAAGAGTAGAATGCAGTGTAAAGTATAATAAAGAGTCAATGCCAAATATATATAGGATTAAGATATTTTAATTTGGTGTAAGGAAATAAATGTGAAATTTATTTTCACATTTAAAAAATTTCCTCAAGACAGTACTTTGAATATTGTATCACATAATATTCTGGCTTAATAGTGTGAATTAAAAGAATACAAAGTTTAATAGTTGCCACCTCAAAATGCAGCAGCTTAAAATATTTATTAGTGTTCATGAGTCTATAGATCGCCTGGTTTGTTCTTATCTTAGCTGAGCTCACTCAAGTCTATGGTCAACCTTGTTTTGAATGCTCAGCTCTGCCAGTTTTGGAAGGGCTGTGTCATATGTTTGAGTGTCAAATATCTTTACATTAGTCTGATTTCCTCATCTGTGACAATTAGACTCTTCTCCACATCATCTCTTACATTCCAGCAGGCTTTTCTGGATTTGTTAAGTTGGCAGTAGCCAGGTTCTGTGTAGAAGTATATTAAGACCTTTGAGATCCCTGCTTGGAATTTCACACACATTCTGTTGGACAAAGTAAGCCACAGGGTTAGCCTATATTCAATGTTTGGGGAAATATACCCTTTCTATGGATGATGTGGTTTGAAAGTTACATTGAAAATGGCTTTGATACAAGAAGTATTGAGGCGATTTTTATAATGTCTATTCCATAACTTTAAGAAAATGTACTAAAATATCTATTTTATCATTTATGGTTTGTCTTTCTTCTGTGGAGAAAACTAGTAACATAAAATATTTTAATTGCCATCTTTAACCATACCTCTGATTTTTAGAAAGCCTATTACATAGTCATTTGACATTTTAAAGTTGTTGTTCTGCCATTACATTGTTATGTATTATCTCTGGAGAGAATACTATTGGCTTATTCTTCAAACTGAGGTAAGGGTATCTTGAGACTACATGAAGTATTGCAAGGGATAACTGGACAAGGATAGGGGATAGGTTTCTAGTTAATCAGCCACAGTGGGAAGTTCTGAATTCAGGCACATTTGGAGTAGCAAAATACAGTGTCTCCCCACAAAGAACTTACAGATTATTTGAAAAAAAACCAACAACACAGAAAATAGTATTTTGTGTAGCTGCACAGCCTTACCCATTGTTGTAGCATCAGGTGCATTCTGGAGGAAGCACAGGGAGAAATGCTGTTGGGAATATTGATGTATCATGGAGAATTTGTTTGCCTTAGTGATTTTGGAATTTATTATGAAAGAGACAGGAAGACACCAGTGAGTGGACTTGAATAATTTTATGTCCTGGGAAGGAAAAGAAAGAGAACTAGTATTAAGTTAGCACTTGCCATGTTCAACCTCTGATGCTTCTTGCCAAATTGTATGTTATTTTATTTTCACAGAAATCCTAGAGTTGATATCATCTTCAATTTACAGATAAGGATACTGAATCAGATAGGTTAATTGATTTATCTAAAGTTATGCATCTACAAAAAGTTATAAGATTTTATAGAGTTTGTTTAATTCACTACTCTGTTTTCCACTATATTAGAGATTTATCTAGAAATGGTGTTGAGTAGCACTTGAATTGAGTTTAAATTATTGGCAGTAAGACAGGTTGGGAGTTGATTAAAATATCCAGATTAAATGTAATGAAGATTTGAGCCAAGGAGTTTCCTGTGAAGGGAAGAGAAACAAATGCTTTGGCATAAAATTTGGTGAATGTCTTTTAATCATGTGACCTAGAATGTTGAGCTCTCACAAAATTAATTGAAGCCTTGCTTGATGAAAAATTATTACCTATGTGCAAAAATAATCCAGTGAAAGACAGTTTAAAATTAAGCTAATTAAAACTATTCAGTGTGTTTCCACAATCATGGAAGCACTGTGTTTTATTTTGGCTCATTCAGTTATTTTATGTTTTCTGAAAAATGGCTGAGTTACTATTTCCATCCTCTATATGAGGCAGAGATATATTTCAGTATAATTTTGGAACTTTTTCATAGAAAAAGGTGTATAGGTGCAAACACGTTATTTGACTTTATCTGTCAGTAAGCTATAAAATATTCATGCACAATATTTCATTTATTCTGATAATGTGAGAACAGTTTTCATGCTTATTGCAAATGCTTATTCTGAAATAAAATATTTTCTTCCTTTTACATATGCATTATACAACAAAAATATTTTAAGTGGTACAACAGTACTAGCTGAAAGTGATTCAAATCAGACACATGCCGTGATACAAGCCAAACACTTTCTATTTTTTTTTTTAATTTAAAATTGTTTTCTCATAGAATAACTCATATTTTACCCTTGGAGGATTTTCTTTCTTTCATTTGTGAAAAGACCAGGTGGGTCACACAGGTCATTCACAGTTATGAAAGAAACAAAAAAATCACTCTTCAGGGGTGAGATATCCTTTATTTTTCACTGGAAAACAAATTATTTGCTTGGATGGAAACCTTTTGTATAGCAGTGTAATTGCTGATATCTGTGGGGTGGCTTGGAAAATGAGATGCTCTGTCTCAAGGAGTTATAACTTATCCTTGTGCTTATAACTTATCCTTATAAAATTTGAATAAATAAATGGTAGCCGACCTTGGAGTTTCTTGCAGTGAAGAGATACATGAAACACAGCTGAGAAATCAGGACTAAACCTCAAATGATAACAACTAAACATGGTAAAATTATTTAGCAGTGGGATTAGGCTTTTTTTTTTATATTATGTACACTTTAAACATTTTTCTACATTTTTTTCATAAAGATTTTGATTCTCCCTGATCTCCAGAAAGCAGATGATATGAATATAAAGCTAATAAATGTTTAAGAAATTAAAATGTAATCATCTTTAGCTGTCTTATTTTTGTTTATTTAATTGGAATAATAACATTGTGCCAAGCAATCTATGCAATAGGAGATAAATGACATTCATTAATTCACTCAACAACTATCTATTGAATGCCACCTATGAGTCAAACTCTCTTCTTGACACTGTAAGTTGAGCAATAACTGAAATAACCAAAATGTGTTTTATCTTGGAGTTTGAAACTAGTAGAAGTAGAAAGAATATAAACAAACAAATATATAATAGGTCAGTTTGTGGTAATTCTATGAAGAAATAGAAGGCTGCCTGGGAAGGCCTCTCTGAAAAGGTAATCGAGCTAGAATAAATATTTTAGGGAAGCGATAGAGCAAGCCTTGCAGGTGTCCAAGGTAGAAGGAAACCAAGTGCAAAGGCCCTGAGGGCAAAAGTGTTTGGTGTGTTCCTGGAACACCAAGGAAGAGAGTGAGGCTATATTAAAATTGTATGCTAAGCTGATATTTATGTAGAAGATAAGGAAGACTGATTCTTATATAATTTAATATAAAATTTCATTAACTTTAAAATATCAAATTCTTATTCTCCCTGATATTTTGATTTAATTCTTAACTGATGTACCTATCAGTGTTCATGAATTTTGTTTGTCAAATTTGTGGTAAGTTGAGGAATTTAAGGTAACATTAAAAATTTAATATTTTTCTTCCTTCACCTCCTGTTCCATCCATTACCCAATATTGGATCAGGACTTAACACTGACATGTTCCAAAGAACTGAAAATAAGGGGAGAAGAGCATGATCAGTTGCAGAAACTAAGTTCACAGGGCATGCCTGTGCCTGAAATATCAAGGTTTTGACCAAAAATAGTTCACATGGAACCAGATTGGAAAATATAGTTTTGGTATTGTGATTTATAATAAATATATATGTAGTCTTCATCCATTTCTGGCACAGAGCTTCTAAAACCCTTGGAATTTCATAAATGATGAGAGCATAACGGTGTCTTTTGTTATGTTAATTGGGTAACTTTCTGCTGGTTGCCAGAAGAACCAACCATGTGATTGGAGGGTTGGAACTTTCGATCTTACGCCCTGGTCTCTGGAGAGTGGAGAAGGGCTGGAGGTTGAGTTGATGGCCAAATAGCTAATGATTTAATCAATCATGCCTATGGAATAAGCCTCCATAAAACCTCAAAAGGACATGGTTCAGAGAGCTTCTGGGTTGGTGAACTCCTGGAAATTTGGGATATTGTTGTGCCTGGAGAGGGCTTGGGAGCTCTGTGTCCTTTCCTCATATTACCCTATGCATTCTTCCACCTGGCTCTTCTGAGTTACATTCTTTTATAATAAACTGATAACCTAGTAAGAAAAATATTTCTCTAAATTCTGTGAGCTGCTCTAGCAAATTAATCAAACCCAAGGAGGGGAGTCATTGGAACACCCAATCTTCAGCTAGTGGGTCAGAAATTCAGGTGGCAACCTAGACTTGAGATTGGCAAGTGAAGTGGGGTATGGGGCAATCTTGTAGGACTCTTCACCTGTGGTATCTGATGTTATCTATAGGAAGTGTCAGAATTGAATTATAGGACACACAGCTGGTGTCCTAGAATTGCTTGGTGGTGTGGGAAAACCACCTCCTCCCACATTGTAACTGGGTGCAGAATCATAATAGAGAAAGCTGAATAAAATATTGTTTTCCTGAGAAAGGAGCACAGTATTGCAGGAATTGTGTAGAGGAGAATTTAGCCATAGAGTTTGAAGGATAAAGGGGATTATTAGGACTGGCAATGTGATAGAGAACATTCCTCCTGGATTATCTTTACCCTTAAAGATAAGCAGGTTGGCAATAGTAATAGGAGGAAGACCAGTGGTGCGCCCATTTGGAAAACATAAGGGCAGGGAGTTTTCTACAGGCACAGACACACTATGTTCTGCAGTGGGATCCAAGTCAATAAAAGCACACAGTGATGTTCCCAGTATAGAGTCTTCTCCAAACAGAGAGTTGACAAATACAAAGATGAAATTCTCTTGCTGACAATACAGCTCCCCCTGTTCCCAACCACTGCAGAAGATACTTAAACTAATATCAATGTGCCCTCTAAGAGGATCTGAGAGGAATCTAATCCAATCTAGGATAAATGTGAGGGCACCTAAAGAGTGCCCAGTCATTCTATTTTTAGAAAATACCAGATTTTCATAGACTCCCATTATTCAATGGGTAAAAATGGAACATTTGGATTACTATATAGTTTTTAGAAACTTAAATATCAACCACTTACTTCCTGAAGCACTGTGCCCCCGTTCTTGATTTCCATGGCCCACACCAAGGGCAGGAACCTTAGACTGTTATATTTCCCTAACACCTAAAAACGGTTCCTGCCTCTCAGATGTCCAATAAATATATGGAAAATAAGTGGATGGATCTCTCTGACTTTTCCTTTTAACATTACCATTGTAATTTCTTCTTAATCTGCCCAGCCCTAAATATGTCTTATGTCCTGAGCCTTTACTCACACTCCCCAGTCATCCTAATAACAAATCTAGTAATGATGTCACCGATGCTTGGATCTGTAACTATTCATATCTTCAGTTTTCTGCTTGACATGTCTACCTGAGTATCAAAACCTTAAATTCAGCATCTCTAAAATTGAATTATTATTTTTCTTATTAAATCTGATTATCCTCCTAGATGACCTATATCAGCCAATAGTGACTTTATTTACCCAGCTGCCAAATCAAAAACTTTGTCTTCACTTTTGATTTCTCTCTCTCCCCTACATCTCAATAACAACAAATTTTCTCTAAACCAAAAAGTGAGCTCTCCAATCCATCCACCTCTTTCTGTCCCCACTATCATCAACCTAGTTCAAGTCATCATGGTCTTTTACTGGAATAACTGCTTCAGCTTTCTAACTGGCCTGACTGCCCACTGTTTAGCATCCTCCAACACAATCTCTCCCAGATGTGAATCTACTCACAGTTACTTGCCTATTTAAAAGTCTTTTGTGGTCCCATGCTTTTAGGATGAAATTCAAAGTTCTTACCATGACTTTAAAAACCCTGTGTGATCTTTCTCATATTTATTTCTCATTTCTCTTCACTTCACTTTCAGAAAATTTTGTTACCGAAACTAATTTTTTTTTAACTTTATTGAATGCAATGTTATTCTCTCTCAGCTCTAGATCTCTGCACATGCTATTCTCTGTCTGAGAAACATTTCTCCTCTTTATCTTCTCTCCCCTTTCCTAACCTTTCCCCTGAGCTAAATTCCCCAAGTCTTAGTTTTGGCATCACTTGATTTGGAAATCTTTTTATGATCAGTAAATCTGGATTAGGGTCTCATCCCAAACCTTGCTGCAATTCTATCAACAGACTCATCAAACTCTGTGTTGATGTGCCTAGGTTTCCCACCAGAATGTAATATCTGTGAGGTCAGGAATATGTTCCTGTTGACTGGTAAAGAGCATGTACATTGTAAGTGATCTATAAATAGTTTTAAATGAATAAATGAATGATCAAGGATATGCAGCAAAATGTTAACTGTGATTACCCTTGTGCAGTCTGATTAAAGATTTTATAATATTCTGCCTTATACTTTTCTGTTTTAACTAAATGTTTTCAATTAACATGTGATGGTTAGTATTTTTAATGTGTCAATTTGACTGGGCTAATGGATGCCCAGATAGCTGGCAAACATTATTTCTGGGTTTGTCTGTGAGGGTGTTCTGGAAGGGATTAGCATTTGAATTGGTAGACTAAGAAGATCTCCCTTATCAATGTGGATGGCATCATCCAATATGTTGAGGGCCTGAATAGAACAAAAAGGTGGAAGAAGAGTAAATTTTTTCTCTGTTGAACTGGAACATACACTTTATCTTGCCCTTAAATATTGACACTCCTGGTTCTTGGGCCTTCAGACTCAGACTGAACTACATCATTGGCTTTCCTGGTTCTCCAATTTGCAGAGGGCAGATCATGGGACTTCTTGATAACAGTCCATAATCTCATGGGTCAATCCCTATAACAAATCTCCCTCTTTCTCTCTCTGTGTCTCTGTTTCTGACTCTCACTGTGTCTCTCTGTGGCCCCATATATACACATATATGTGTGTATATATATATATATATATATATATATATATATATCATATAATATAATTATATATATATATATGATCTCTGCAAAAAATCTTATTTATATATATCCTACTGGCTCTTTTTCTCTGGAGCACCCTAATCTAATACATATGTATTATACCACTTAACTATTGATTAACCCAAATATAGCATTTCTGCATGTTTTAGGTTTTAAGGTATAACTGAGATGAAGCAGACTACAATATTTGTTGTTATACCTATGTGAGCTAATTCTATTTTTAAAACATCATTTGCTAGTCTTACTTTCAGCTGAATTTTAAAATATTTATCCCTATTCTTTCAGCTGCAAAGGAGAAGTTTTTCATGTGTGAAAAAAAAGCACACTATAGTATTCTTCTCTTAATTTTTGAATGTAATATAAAATAAAGTAAAATTTACTTTAAATATACTCATTCTTTGAATGCTGTCATGGAAATATGCATTGCCAATTTACTAGTCTCAAATATATCTTAATATTCCATTTCCTTCTTCTCCAAGCCCCTTCTAATAATAAAGGTACATTCATTGAAAACTTAGCTGTCCTGAAATTTTACTCTTCTTGGGCTATTCACTTTTTTTTTTTTTAGAATTATATGACTATAAAATTTACCTTAATTTTGGGCTTCCTTGGGTTGTCTATCAAGAAGTTTAATGTTGCTCAATCAATGCTTGGTAACTGAATAAACTATCAATAAAATATTACTAGCTGACAAGTATGTTCTTAATCAAATAGCAAAATGAATTTATATAGTATCATCGACCCTAAGCTCAGCATTTTTTTATCGTTAAAAACATTGGCAGTAGTTGTAATCAATCTTAGATTACTTAACCTCTCTGAAAAACAATTATTTCTCTATAAAATAAAGATAATTAATTTCCTACCTTATATTTCTTGTAGACTTAAATGAGATGATACATTTGAAATATATACATTGTACATAATAAGTACTCAATAAATGTCATTTCAAAGTGATTAGAAACAACTTGCCTATTATTCACAATAAGAGCGTATGTATTCATTGGTTTTTTTTCTCCTATTTTGTAGAATAATCTGCATTGTGTAGTATCTTGACAGTCCCTTCTTGCCAAGTCTATGTAAATTTAATATTCCTCTAATGTTTTACTTGAGCTTTATTAGCTCTTAGAAGGAGTTATCACCCATCATTCCTGACTTATAAAGAAACCTAATACAGGAAAAAAAAACAAGTTTTTCAGTTTTCAATTATTACTGCCTTAAATCATTTTGTTTAGAAAATATCCAGAAACTTCCTATTAGAATGTTGATTATAGAGGTGATTAGGCACGACATTAACTCAGTGGACTAGGGTACCACTTGGAAAAGTATCTCTGTAGCGGGTTAATTGGTACTCTAGACCAAGAGCATTACTGTACCTTCAAAAATGCCTTACTTTACCTGGGAAAAATTCATGAGAAAAAATTTTCCAATCAATGAAGACGTGGGATTAATACTTATACACTTAAAGTAACTCACTTTCTCAAAATAAGCGAAATTACTCTAATTCTAGTCAGATTTGAAAGCCTATTGTTATGATTTATTTCAACATTTACCATATGGCAATAGTGCACTAGGCAAGCCAGAGTGACACAATTCTACAAGGATACCAGTAGTTACTCAGGTTAAACTAGTTTTATTACATATATGCCAAAACCCAATGTTTAAGCATGGATAACTTCATTTTACTTATTTCAAACTCAAAGTCATAGAGGACATCATACACATATAATAAAAAGCTTTAAAAATTTCAGTTGTTTGCTAGCCATCTGTGACAAGCTTCAAAAACTTGAAAAGGAAGACTACTGACAAAGCAGAGAATATGGGTACACCACCAAACAATAACCCACAAATGAAAGAAGAAACTAAAAATTCAACCAGAAATAACCCCCTGATTGTTCTCCTGTCAGCCTGTCACCTACATGAAACAGCTGCTAAAGCAAAGACAGACACAGCAGCTGTTGCTACTAAGAGTACTAATGCTAAAGCTTTTCACAAAGACTTTTATTTTCATTAATATAAAACTGTGCCGACATATTTCATCAATCCAGTGACACTGCCCATCTCAATAGGCTCTCAATAAGGCCTCTGCCAGTGTCACAGTTTTGTCCAGTTTAGCATTCGTACCATTTTATTAAAGTATTAGAACTTAAGCTACTCTCTTCCCTGTATTGTATATTATATCAGTGAAGAAGATTTAAAAAAAATCTTTCAAATAGGCATTCTTATTTGAAATGCCAATTTTAGACACACCAAAATTCCTCCACGTTAGTCCATGGATAAAAGCAGGAAAACAACTAATCTGGCAAGTACTTTCCAAAGAAAGACACAGCAAAGAGAAGTAACAAACAACAAAGGAAACCTGAAAATTCAAATATGAAGCATAAAATAATTCAGACCCCAGCTCTTATAACTCCTAAAGTTACTGTACCTCAATTTCTTTGTCTATGCAGCTCCCTAGGCCTGGAATGCCCTTCCAACCGTTTTTTTTTTAAATTGGGGTATAGTTGCTTTACAATGTTGTGTTTCTGCTGTACAACAAAGTGAATCAGCTATATGTATACATATAATCCCCTCCTTCTTGAACTTCCCTGCCCCCTATCCCACACATCTAGGTCACCACAGAGCATGGAGCTGAGCTCCGTGTGCTATACAGCATGCTCCCACTAGCTATCTGTTTTACACATGGTGGTGTATATATGTCAATCCTAATCTCCCAATTCATCCCATCCCCTCTTACCTCCCCACCCCCAGATCCACATGTCCTTCTCTATGTCTGTGTCTCCTTTCAACTTGTTTACTTCTAATCATTCCTAAACATTCTTGCGATGAAATGTCACATCCTATTTTAGGTTCCCTTAGGCAGAGTTAAATAGGCCCTTATCTATTTGTTATTAACTTTATATATACTTGTATGTAACATTTATTATATTGTAATGTAAAGGCCACTGTCTTGTAAACTACTGAGGGCATGAACTTGCTTTCTTCACTTGGTAATTCCAGTACCTAGTTCAGAACCTGTTTAACCTAAGCACAATAAATATTTCATGAGTGAATGAATAACAGTCATCACCCCAATAGAAATTAGCCAAAGATAAAATTGTTGTCTCCTGTACCTTGAACTGTATAACCTGATATCAGAAAGATTTTTTTCTACTGAAAGGTGAAGATACGGAGCAAAGATACTGCAGAACACATACAAGTCAAATTGGTATTCTGTTTTAAAGAATTGGTGACTTCATTTTCTGTATGTAAAATGGAATCAGTTTTGCACATAACACTTTTACTGTGGATTTAGAAAAGTTAAATATTGTTCAGAAGATGGATCAGGATAGAGAGAGGACATGGAATTATATCATCATAGATATATTTGATGTCACATATTAACTCTAACATTGAGAACAGATGTCTCAGAGAAGGAAAAGACTAGAAAAAGGACCAGTGGATTAAAAAATACTTAGACACTGTTCAACTGAAGACTTAACAATGAATATATTAACAATTAGTAAAATCCAAAGATAGAATGAGATATTGTAGAAAATAGCAAATTTTTTGTCAGTGAAGATATTCAAACACTTGGTAGAGGGAATTCAGTCATTAAAAGGACCATAAGACTAGCTTAATTTTAAAGACTTCCTTTTTCTAAATTCCATAGTACTAATATTGTAGTTACCAAAGTTAGGGTAAGACATCATTTCAATTTTATGGCATATTTTAGCGCTTTTCTTTTTTTTCTATTATAGTGCTTTAAGGACATTGTTAATGCTTCCTTTCATAAAATCAGTTCAGCTATGGGAAATCCCAGGTTTATACAAAGTTCCCTGGATTTGAAGTTAAAATAAAATTACTATAGATTTTAACTTAGTGTTTTTAATAATGTGGGATTTATCACTTTTGTGTTACTGTATAACTCTAATATCTCAAACTCTTTCTCTACAAATGGCAAACTTTTCATTTTATTTTATTTTATTTTTTGGGGGGGCATCTTCCAACCTCAAAATGACTGCTCTCATCACTTTATCGTACTAATAGTCCTCACCATTCAACATAGCAAGAAAAAAATAAAATGCATCTCGATTGGCAGAAAGTACTAAAACTCTCTTCATTCTCAGACAACATGATTGTCTATTTAGAAATCCAATGATAGCTATAAAAAAACTGTTAGACATAACAAGTGAGGTGAGCAAATTGACAGAATATTGCACTGTATATGACAGTATTAAAAATATAAAATAGTTATATATCTGAAAAATATGTATAGGGCCTTTATACTGAAAACTGCAAAACATTTCTGAGAAAGTAAAGAAGACCTAAATCACAGAGATAACCATGTTCACAGGGAGAACACTCAACATTGTTAAAATGCCTATTATCGGTGCAATCTCAATCAAAATACCAGTAAGCTCTCGTTTATAAATTGACAATATATGTAAAATATATATACAGTTATAATTCAACATAATATAATTTAATCACTCCTCCTCTCTCTCTCTCTCTCTCTCTATATATATATATATTTTTTTTTTCCTAAAAGATCTTTCCTAATTTACCTTCTACTGATTTTTGAAAGTAACTTGTTTATCTCATATTTGTCATATTTGGGTTTTAAGATTTTTCAAGTTTTTTTAATATGCTATATGAGAAAAATGGTTTATATTTTATTTTTCATTTCTATGGTTATTAACTATGATTAACTTTTTCATATATTCATTTACCATTTGTATTTGTTATTATAAGCGGGGGGGGGGTCTCTTTCTGGCTAAGCTCTCAAACTACTAAAATGTTTCTCAGGCATCAATATTAGTGACATTCATACTACACTTTTAAGCCTTTCTCTGTAATTTTTGTAGCAAATACGAGCTATTTGATTTCTTACTTTAACAAAAAGAATTAAAGTATTTTATAGTCAAGTAATATTTCTTTATGATTTTGCCAATAATATCTGAGCTTAGAAATTCCTTACCTAGAGTATAATAGATTCACTTTCATCTAGTTTTCCTTTCATTTCATTTCTTATAATTAACCTTTTAACTTTACTTGATATTTCCTTTGGTGTACATTGTGAAGTGAAGATATAATCTGTATATTTGCTTTGCTTTTTTCCCAATTGGTTGTGAACTAACTACTTCATAATATTTCATGAATACCCTCTCCTTCACAAAGGGTCCGGAGTACTTATTTGGAGCTTGGCTATTTCTGATTAGCATCTTGCTACTTATTGATGTTGGCCTTCTAGGTCAAAGCTTTTCAGATCAATTTTTATTTTCAGATATTTTTCTCTTCTTTTCATGACGATATTCTTCTAAGTGAACAATGAATCATTTACATTCCAAAATATCATCCAAATTGAAGTTTAAATGATATTATGTTGTTGCTAATAATTAAATTGGTAAATAGGTCTACTTACAGTTTATTTTCTAAATCAAAGCAAGTATTTATCTTTTTCACTTATATGTATCATTTTTATAGAAGTTATAAAATAAGTTACTTCTGAATATAAATTTTTAAAAACATAAGTACTTAGTCATGTACAGATGTTTTTCATGGGGTCATTTTAGGAAGCACAGTATCAGTAAACACATTTTCTCATTCATAAATTCCCACTGAGCAATCATGATGTGCTTGGTTAAATGCTATGTGCAGGCATGGGTAATTATAAATAAAATGCATGGTCACTTATCCCATAGCAATCAAGGATTATGGACAATAGAGGGTTTTGAAATTCAAGATATATTAAGGAGCTTAGAATTGGTCTTGAAAGAAGTATAGTTCCTGAGCTGATTTATGACATTAGAAAAGTGGATTTTTAGAAAAATTTGTCAGATTATCATCTGATTAGCTGTATGCAGAATAAATTAGAAGGTGAGAAAGCACAGAAAGGAAAAGCAATTAAAAATATACAACAATAATACAAATGGGTCATTAAAAACTAGGTAAGGGATGGTAGCAATAACATGGAAGGAAAAGAAATAATATGAAAAACATTACAAATGTAAAATTGATAGTAATTTAATCATTCAATAAATAATTATTAAACCTAGTGTGTGTCAGACACTGGGCAAGGTGAGAAGAGTACAAATATGGAAAAGCAAACTATTTGTCCTTTGAAAGCTCTCCATATAGAAAAAGACCAAGAAAGAGACAAGTAACTCATAGTAGCACTAGATATACACATTGTATAATCATGAACCGAAGTGTTACAAGTGACTGATATTATAAATACCTGAAAAGAAGTGATAGATCTATCTGGCCTTCAATCGAGCATGGAATATTTATTCTGACTCTATTCATACAACACATATTTGTAGATGGCATTTGGAAATTGTTAGACACTGAGGATACACAAGTAAACCACATAACTATGGTCCCAACATAGGTAAAACTCAAAATTTGGTGAAGGGAATGAATGCGTAACAAGGTAATTGTCATACAATGTGATAAGCACTGGAATGGAAGAGATGATATATTGGTATGTGAGAACACAAAAGAGGGAACTAATCCATATATTGCACGTCAAGGTGAATATTTATTTTTAAGCACAAATGAAATAATATTACAGAAAATTTTTGTGTCCTGGGCCAAAAAGCAAGAATCAATTTCATATTATCTAAGTTCTCTATGAATAAAATATTCAAAATTAATAAATAAATTAATAATCATACATATATTTTGAAAGTAATAAAATTCAATATGTAAGTTAAAGAAGAAATTATAGTAGAATTACACACTATTCAGACCCAAGAAAGATGAAACCATATACAACAAAATTTCTAGGATATAGATAAAGCAATATTTTAAAAGTAGTTTATACAATCATTAATACATTGCAAAGAAGAAAGACTAAAGTGAGTTAGTAAGGGGTTTGACTCATTATATTAAAAAATGATAGAGTAAACTTGATGAAAGTAAAATAATGAAAATCAGAGCAGAAATTGAGATAAAATGAAAAACAGGAGAAAATTAACAAAACAAAATAATACATCATGGAAAAGTTTTTTAAAGATAAAACTATGATCTTATTGGTGCAGAAATATGCAACAGAAGGCATAAATATGTAAAGTATGAAATAAGCAAGATAACATCAATAAATATTATATATTCCTAACAAATATTCTAAAATGTCAATACATTTGAAAATATTAAAAAATTGAACAATTTTAAACCAAAAGTGTAGATTCCAAAACTGACAGAAGAGAATATCTGAGTAGATCTATAATTATTATAAAAATTCAGTAAAATGTTTAAAAAAAATATCACCATACTTCTGCCTTTGGTAAATCTACTAATCAATCAATCAGTCAGTCAGTCAGTCCTAGACTGCTAGGAGTCAATTCTATCAAATGTTCCAGGTAGAACTGTTTCCTATATTATATAATATTTTCTAAAGAATAGAAAAACATGGTAAATCTACCTAGTTTATTTTAGGAAGCTAGTATTATATATAATTGATATTAAAAACTTTTACATACATTATAAGAACAAATTTAGAGGAAATTTTCACTGATATAAATATATGCAAAAACCCTAAATAAAATATTAAAAAGGCAAATGTAGCAATAGAAAAAAATACATGAGAAATTCTAGAAAGTCTTATAAAGAGTAACAAAATCCTACAGCGAACTTTATATATAAGGGTGAAAATACAAGCATTTCTTTTTAAAATCAGAAATAACATAAGGGGTTTTTTGAATTATTACACCTTCTATTCACTATTGTACTTTATGTTCTGTCCAGAAGATTGTGCAGAAATATGATAGCAAAGTTATAAATGTTGAAAAGAAATAAACACAAAATAGTTATGTTTTAAGAAAATATACAGAAGAAAATCAGAATTAATAAGTGCAAGGCTGCTGGACAAAAGTTAGTATATAAAAGGCAGTTGTGTTCCCACAAGCAACATGTAACTAGAAAATATAATTTTAAAAAGATGCCATTTACATTAGTAACAAAAATGTAAGATATATAAGATCAAATATAACAAAACAAAAAATGTTATGAATTAATGATGAAACTTCCTTAAAGGAACTGAAAAATGTGATATATGCAAATATGTGACGCACACATGAATGGAAAACTTCAATATTTTCAAAATATCAGTTCTCCCTGAATTAATAAACTGAAAGCAAGTCCAATCACAATCTTATCATTTAAAAATATATTTGTAATTCGAATGAAGATTCTAAAATAAACATGAAGTAGTTGTGGGTCAAAATATCTAAGAAAGTGTTGAGAATAATGTGGTTTATGAGCAAAGCTAAATAGCAAGGCCAAGTATAAAGTTACATTAATTAAGACTGTGTATCTCAGATAGACAAATACACCAAAAGATTAAAACAGAAGGCCCCAAAACTGACACAAAAGCACATGGAGTTGTTTGGCATATGACAGAAGCCGCATTATAAACTAGTGGGGAAAAGATGAGCTTTTTGATTAGTATTGAGACATGTGACTATTTCTTTGGAAGAACAAAATTGCATCCCTACCTCACAACTCACTGAGATGTATTCCAGATGAATTAAAAGGCTAAATATAAAAAACATTTAAAACAAACATTTTATACTTAAAGGAAAACATATAAAGCTAATTTTAACTCATTGGGATTGGGACTTATAAGTAGGACACATGCATTCACAAATATCACCAACCGTAAAAGACATACTGCTAAATTTAATTATATTAAAATGATAGCACAGAGGAAATAAAGCACAAAGTATCAGGAGATCTGACAGCTTGCAAGCGTTATTATTCAGATTCACTACAAGATAAACTAGATAATAAAAAATCAAACCAATTAGAAATGAATAAAGATTATGAACAGGACATTATTCACGGAAAAGAAAAACTTCAATAGTAAATATAGGTATATAGGTATAAAAAATGCTTAACCGCAATAGTCATCAGGAAAATGCAGATTACAACTGTGAGATACTATGGATAGGCTAAAATTATAAATCTGACAATTATAGATTTGGATGAGGATATGGATGATAGTGTATATATGGTGATACCAAATAATGCTGGTGGGAGTAATACTTGGTATAAGCATATTGGGGTACATTTTGACGATATCTAACATAGGTAAAAATATTCATACCCAATGATGAAATAATTCTTCTTGTCCTAGAGGAACTCTTGCATATGTTCACAAGAAAGACTTTGCATAAAACTATTCAACTCAGCATTTTTTCCTAATAGGAAAAAAGTGAAAACGTCCTCAACGTCCAACAATAGGGTGGAATAAAGAACATGTAGGATATTCATACAATGGAAGACTGTGTATTCGTTAAAATGAATTAGAGCTACATGTATAGACCTGAAAATATAATAAAAAGTAAAAATGGATAAGAAATCTTAAACTGCCAAAAGATATATAAATTATATACCTAGTTACTTAAAAAGTAAAAAGATAGAGAATATTACTGTATATTTTCACAGGCTACATAGAAACTTCAGATCAATTCTGGTGAAATTAATGAATGAATGGATAAATATACATTTACCCTAGGAGGAAAAAATTTTAAATATAGACAATTGGAAAATATATTGACTCTGCACTTGAGAAGACAAATTAGAGATTTTAGAAATCATTTATTCAGTAACAACAGCCTCAAATTTTTCCTGATTAATATGAACTCATGTAACTCATGTAAATGAACTCATGTAAAATGTTCATATGTGAAAAAAGATATAAAAACAGCAGATAATTTATTGCCTAAAAGATGCCAGAATTTCTTATGTGTCTGTTTTTACAAAATATACATATAGTATTATACATACTGATTTTTAATTAGTTAACATTGTACATTAGACAAATTTTCAAGTAAACAGATAAAGGTCTATATCATAATTTTTTTTTTTTTTTTTTTTGTGGTACGCGGGCCTCTCACTGTTGTGGTCTCTCCTGTTGCGGAGCACAGGCTCCGGACGCGCAGGCTCAGCGGTCATGGCTCACGGGCCTAGCTGCTCTGCAGCATGTGGGATCTTCCCGGACCGGGGCATGAACCCGTGTCCCCTGCATCGGCAGGTGGACTCTCAACCACTGCGCCACCAGGGAAGCCCTATATCATAATTTTTAATGAATGCATTGTAGTCCATTTTATGGTTATGCCAACATTTATTTATGTAATTACTGCTGCTAAATGGTTAGATCATTTCCAATTATTTGTTGTTATAGAACATGGTAGGGAGGAAATTTTGTACATTTGTCTTTTAACATGCTTGTTTTGTTACTTCAGAGGAGTGACAGTTTGACATATACACATTACCAAATGCCTGCCCAGAAGGGTTATATACTTATGTCTAATCCTGTGTTGTATCGGTCTTTTCAATCTTTTACAACACACTATATGAAATAAATCTTATTTTTAGAATTTGAATCTCATACGTTGCTGGTAAGAATTATTTTAAATTTTACTATTTTTCCTGAATTGACTCTCTAGGTTCATTTTCTCTTATGTGGAACCTGCAACTTTTTATCTATTTTAAAATTTTCCTATATACATTTTAATACTAAATCATTTAAAATATTTTATTATATAATAAAACAGAGATGTAGGAAACTGTATAAAATAAACATGTAGCTCAATGAATTACCATAAGTTAAGTACCCTCATAATATTGACCCAAATACCAAGGTCATGGAATAGAATTTTGCTAGACACTACATGTGACCCATCCCAAGAATGACCTCTTCTCTCCCTTTAAATGAAAACACTTCTGAATCTTACAGTTTTTTTATAGCTATATCACCCATGATGCCACTATTATTTTTACATTGACAGCCTGTATCTAGGTGCATTACTTCATAGAGTATTACAAAATGCTGATATTCTAATTATATAAGTACTTTTTCACTAATTGACAGAATGTTCTATAAAGAGAAGTTTCCCCTCAACTGCTAATTTTTACCCTATGGTAGTATTAATATAAGAAAAAAGGATAAATGTTAAATTCTTTATGTTTATTTGCCAGTTTTCTAGACAATGATTTGTTGCTATCCTTGTAAGGGGATCAGTTAGTTAACCTTGTATCTTTCATATGCAATTATATTTCTTGTTTCCCATTCTTTTTTTTTAGTTTTCTCTGTTATCTTAATCTTTATGAAATTAGGACTTTTCTCCTTTTCTCTTGTCATTCTGGATTGGGTATAAATCTTGGAATGTTCTTTTTAAATCCAATATTAAAGATATTCACTTATATTTTCTTCAAGCACTTTTATTATCATCATAAATTTATGGCCATTTAAAATTTTAAATCTTTAATCAATTTAAAAATTTCCCTCCAAATGGCTTGCAGTTGTACAAATACATAACATTCCTTTTTATTAAAGTATAGCATATGTACAAAACAGTACAGTTCAATGAAGTTCCAGAGTATACACACCTGTGTAACCGAATTAAGGCTCATTCTTAGCATCCAGGAGCCTCCCTCTTGCCACCATCAATTCAATATTCCCACTGTCTTCCTCACCCAAAGAAACAACTATTCTGATTTCTAACACCAAAGATTATTTTTCTTTGTTTTCAAAATTTATATAATTGAAGTCATAACATATGTAATCTTATATATCTGGCTTTCTTTATTCAATATTAACATTTATACAATTTCATCCATGTCATTGTATGTAATATAATTATTTTTCATTGCTTATAAAACATCCTTCAGTTAGTACAATGTATTTTCATTATTCATTCTACAGTTTATGGACATTTTCTTAGTTCTAGTCTTTGGCTATTATAGTTAATTCCATTTTGGTCTTTTTTTTTTTTTTTTTTTTCGGTACGTGGGCCTCTCACTGTTGTGGCCTCTCCCATTGCGGAGCACAGGTTCTGGACGCACAGGCTCAGCGGCCATGGCTCACGGGCCCAGCCGCTCCGCGGCATGTGGGATCTTCCCGGACCGGGGCACAAACCCGTGTCCACTGCATCGGCAGGCAGACTCTCAACCACTGCGCCACCAGAGAAGCCCCATTTTGGTCATATTTTAATAAGACTGTTTGTGCACATATGTATGAATTTATGATTTGTACATATCTAGTATAATTACTGGGTTGTCAGGTATGCTTTAATCAATGCTACCAAATAGATGTCCAGAGTGTTTTTAGCACTTTCACTAACATGTGTGAGTTCTTACTGCTCCATATCCTCATCAAACCTTTCTTTTATTGTGTTATTGTTCTGCTTTGTTATTGCCCATGATCAGTGCAATGTTTTAGTTATAACTATACAAAACATTTATTACATGATAGAACAAAATAATGAGCATTCTAAAAAATAGGCCAATGTGTGGTCAGCTGGAATTTGAATAATGGCTTAGAGCTAAACATGAATAGAATTGTAAATCCTCATGGATCAACTCATCTCCAGTATACTGACATGAAAATAGAAGATAAAACCATAAAAACTTAGGAAAATATAATTTTCATGAAAATTAAGTGCAAGGTATTTTACTGTCTGAGAAGCTGCAGTAAGTAAGAAATATAAAATATTTGATTTCTTCATGCATTAAGTAGATTACACACCACCACCATCACCATCATCACCTACAGGCGCCAAATTGTCATGTCTGACTGTATGTAATCAGTTCAATAATAATGAGTCATTTGTGGTCAATAAAAATTTCATACTACATATAGTATTAATTGCTTTGATATTAAATTTCTTTTTAAATTTTGGGATATTGTCATATGCCTAACAGTACCACATTCTAGTTCTCATTTAGTATAGTATACAGCAAGTCATCTTGAAGTGGGCAGTACTGTGAAATATTTAGTATAAGACCTCAGAAATCTATTTTTTTCTCTTCCTTACTTGCATTTTTATCATGTTGCCTTAAGTATGGGAGACTTCATTTATGTGTCAGTAAACACATATTTTGGCATACTAAAATTATTTAATTTCATTAAGGATATGTTGAAGATAAATAAAATTCATTTTGTCTTACTAATTGTGTCACCATCCCTTTTCCAAGTTACAAAGCATTTTCTTACTGAATAAGATTTTTATCCTCCATTCTCACTAAAGTTTGAAAACATTTTGATCCAAACAAGTTATTTAGAAAAGCATGTAGTATATGGGCTCAATCATTGTACCAATAAAATAATATAGTAAACCTAGTAAACTTGTTTGGTTAAGTCCACAATAATAGAAGTTTAACACATGGACACTACTACTAAAAGGAAGATGTTAATTATCAAAAAAAAAAAAATTAGTGAATATTTGGAGAGAAAAAAAAGAAGACAAAATTAGATGTTATTACACAGGACATGAAAGGAATTGTAAAACATTCTTTTCATGGGGCAGGCCTGAAAGAGATAGGACAAAAAAACAAAAAAAATAAAAAAAAGACTAGGTAAAGCTATTAACAGATGACACTTAAAAAAGGCAGAAATTTCTAATGTTGATTATTTTAATCTGTGCCATTAAAAACAATTGAAATGGGGACATGTAGAATAAGAGGGCAAAGAACAAAGATGCAATGGGGAAAGGAATGGTTAGAGAAAGCACATTGCAAATGTGCATATCCTGGGTATGTTAAAAGTATTAGGCACTGATGATCTGAACCTTAAAAAAAAGCTGTTAGATTGTTTCTTATAATTCATTGAGAATCAGCAGGATATCTGAAGAGTCTTTAGCTACAGCTAAAATAAAGAAAACAAAAGAGTTCTGCTGAAAAGTGTACATTTATTTATCTTTTGCGCTTGTGACTTAACTAACAAAAGAAAATTTTTTCTAGTAGTTAGAGAAAGATGCACCATAGAATTTTTTAAGATTAAAAACTCTTGTCATACCAAATAATGGCTTCAGAAGATCAAAGAAAAATAATAAATGTAATAAGTCTTCATATTGGCAAGACTTTTGACTTTGTTCCACATGACATATTCATCAGTAGAGTGGCAAAATGCAGACTATTCGACTGAACTATTAGATTCAAATGCAATTGTAGAATGTGTACGTGGCTTATCTAAAACATCATTATCAATATTTCTGGCTGAGGCTGGGGAACATAATAAGAAATGCTCTATAGAGACTTGACCCAGTTCTATTTAACATTTTCATTCATGACCTAGGTAACAACATGGAAAAGGTACTCTTTAAGGATAGGGTTAGCATACTAAACCACTGTAAAATATTAGGAAAAAAATCATCAGAAAAAATTAAAGAATGGTATAAGTCAATATTTAACAAATACAAATTGGAAAATAATTTGTGCTGATAATGTCAGTGAAGTATTTACTTCCTCAGTGCAACATAAGTTGAAAATATATTAACCCTATGATACTGTTTATAAAAACCAGAAAGTGTGTTTGTTGGGATACAAACATATTTTAAGCTCTCTCAGACTCATCTCATATTCACCTGAGGGTTTCAGCTTATTTAAAACACATTTTGAAAAACTAGAGGCACCAATATAAAAAACTGGACAATTGTATTTACACGAAAAATGTGATCCATTGGTGACACGAGAGTATTTTAAGCTGGCAATAAACAAGGGAGTGTTTTAAGAAAATGCTAATGATTTCCTGCTACCATGAAAGTCAGAATATAATAACATAGACTTAATTGGGAGTATTGATAAGAGAAGAGTTCTGTGATTTAGGTACTAAAGATAGGAAGCTTTGTACTCTCTAGTCTATAAATTTTCAAGACTAGCATTAGTTCAATTTGTATCTGGGCTAGACTAGGTCTTAAATTTGCTTCCAACCCAGGAAAGTCTTAACCCTTGTAATAAAGCACCTGGAGATGAAAATTCTTTGTGCTGATTGGTTAGTCCACTTCTCATGGTAAATGTAGGCAGGAAGAATTCTCAGATGACCACACCCCCCAATGACCTATCCCCTTGTATAATCCATTTCCCTTGAGTTTGTTCCTTCTAACCAAAAAAAATGACAAAGGTGAAGGGATTATGCAAATGTACAAAGGTTCCAAACCAACTGACTTTAAATTAATCAAAACAGATATTAATCAAGGGAAATTATTTATATTAAACAAAATATGAACCCTTTAGAAGAGAGTCTAGAAGTCAGAAACCCAAAGGAGCAAAGATTCTTCTGCTGATTTTCAACGAGAAAGTGACCATGAGTTCTGTAGTTGCAAGGAAATGAAACTGCCAATAACCTGAGGGAACTTTGAAGCTGATCTTTTCACATTCATGCTTGCTGCCTCTCTCCACCTGCCATTTTCTTTATGCCCCCTGGTCACCATATTCCCTACTATGTAATACTGTCAGCAGTTCGTTATGAAAATAATGATTTGTCTGCTCCTTTGTACTTTTGGGGTAGACATCTTAACCAGGATAAACTGCCACAAATTGGCACTCTTTGCAGACTATCCATTTGGACCGTCTTTCTTAAATATTTACTATGTATCTAGGAAGGAGGGCTAACATGAGTGTCAGAAAGGGTTTTTAAAAATAATAAATTTCCAGGGCTTCCCTGGTGGCACAGTGGTTGGGAGTCCGCCTGCCGATGCGGGGGACACGGGTTCGTGTCCCAGTCCAGGAAGATCCCACATGCCGTGGAGCGGCTGGGCCCGTGAGCCATGGTCACTGAGCCTGCGCGTCCGGGGCCTGTGCTCCGCGGTGGGAGAGGCCACAACAGTGAGAGGCCCGCATACCGCAAAAAAAATAAATAAATAAATAAAATAAATTTCCACTTGAAAATAATATACTTTAGTGAAAATGGAAACACTTTCCATTTCACCATCTATTTACATAAATGCATTATTGGCTCCAGCATACTCACTTATTGTAATATTTAAATACATAGTATTTGTGAAACCCTGAAAATAGTACTCTGTTTTTCCCTGTTATCTGTCTTTGTGGGTAGGTGCCTACTTGGTAGACTTGTTACAATGTGAGCAGTAGAATTGAATAGTGATAAGAACACAGGCCCTGAACTGAACCTTGTCTCTACTTCTTACTAGTTCTATGAACTAGTAAAAAAAAAAAAAAATGTCCTTTATTCTCTGTGCTTTAGAAAACTTATCTGTATACTGGAGATAATAATAGTATTATCTTTTAAAAAAACTGTTAACTAAATTCGGTAGCATGTATAAAATGTGTTTACAGTAGTTTTTGGACATTATATGCACTCAGTAAATATTAATTAGTATTAATTATTACCTATTACTTACTATTGTAATTATTCTATTAATATTACTACATGTCCCCCTGTCTTATTTGGATTACAATTATCCATCACAAGCATAATTATAAGGCAGTTCAAATTTACTCTTTGTATCTAGTCACAGACGTAAGGGTGTTCGCTTTGTCTTTTTCTTATTCAGCCTGCTGTTCTTGCAATGCCTTCAACTCCAGCACTCCTAGACAAGAGCCTTAGAATGCTCCAGCTGTCAAATGCAATCAAGTGGTTGAACCACGGATCCCTCTAAAATCTCAGCACTCTGTAGAGTTAAGTTTTGTTAAACAAGGAAATCAGCAAAAACTTCATACATTATTAGAGGCTATGTTCACCTGTGTTAAAAGGATCAAGAATAAAATTCCTATGAAATTGTGTATATATATCTTCCCAGGGAAAAAAATATTTCATTAGAAAATTTAAGAAAGTTAAGAAGGTTGAATGATTTAAGATAATTCAGGCCAACTCAGGAAAATGGTGGGACCAGAGAATTGTTTCTTTCCTTTCCTAAGGACACCTGTGCACTTTTGTCCTTTGCTTTCTGAAGTTTTCGGTGATAGACACAAGTAGCTATTATGAGTCATTGATTCTTGTGGTTTGAAAAGCTGATTACATTTTACTCTGAATACAATATATTCAAAATATACCTCTGTCATACTTGCACATTTTAATCTTTATGTATATGTGCATATAAGTCAGGATTATCCAAAGAAATAGGACCAATTATATACATATTATATATAATTATATTATTTACATATATATATATATATAGAGAGAGAGAGAGAGAGAGAGAGAGAGAGAGAGAGGGAGAGAGGGAGATATTGATCATAAGGAATTAGCCCCTTTGATTATGGAGGCTGACAGATCCCAAGATCTGCAGTCAGCAAACTGGAAACCCAGGAGAGTGGATGGTGTAGGTTTAGTCCAAAGACCTGCAGGCTTAAGATTCAGGAAGATCTGATGTTTCAGTTTAAGTCCAATGGCAGAAAAAAATAATAATAATAAATAAACCAATGATATCCCAGATCAAGGCAGTCAGGCAGGAGGAAAATCCCTCTTACTCATGGGAGTGCCAGCTCTTTTGTTCTATCTAAACCTTCAATGGATTGAATGGCCCTGCCCATATTAGGGAGGGTAATCCGATGTATTCAGTTTATTCAAATGATAATCTCATCAAGAAACACCCTCACAGACACCCCCAGAATAATGTTTGACCGAATGTCTGGACACCCTGTGGCCCAATCAAATTGACACATAAAATTAACTACCACACTGGGCTTCCCTGGTGGTGCAGTGGTTGAGAGTCCACCTGTCGATGCAGGGGACACGGGTTCGTGCCCCGGTCTGGGAAGATCCCACGTGCCACAAAGCGGCTGGGCCCGCATACCGCAAAAAAAACAAAAACAAAAAAAAGCTACCACAATGCATATATGTAGTAAAAATAATATCAAACATTTATAAGTTAGTAGAATTTGAGAAGAGCTAAGAGCAACCTGAAATTAGAATTAATGGTACAACTGCTTTGTTCTTATTTCTCATCTCTATTCTTCATTCCCTTCTTTTCTTCAGCATAATTTATTGACACCACTAATAACCAGGAATACACAGATGGATAGCACACAATATATTTTTGTAAATTCTCGTCAACGTGATAAGTATTATAAAAGGCCATAATCAAGGGGCTAGGGAATCTCACAAGAGGAAGAACCTAATTGTCTGGAGATGCAAGAGTGTTTTCCTTAAGTAGATGTCAAATAAATTGCAGTTTGAAGAATGGTTTTATGTTTGTAAATCAACCTCGATGCATATAAAATGTCATTAAAGACATAAGAAACAAGATGTTATATAGTCTATTTAGGGAAAACTAGATTGCTCTGTATGACTGTGGTAAAGAGCTTTCCATTTTATGCAGAGGCATTTGAACTTTATCCTATATTCAAGTGGAGTGTTGAAGAAATTTAAAATAGAGAAGTATCATAATTATGCATTTTAGAAACATCCCTCTGGCTGTGAGGTGGAAGAATGGAGAATAAACTAGAGAGTATTTTAAAATTAAAAGCATACGAAATGTGAAATCTTTTCTAAAGGACATTGTGATAGTCAAGATAAGAAACATAAAGCAAAGATAGTAATAAAGGCAAAGAAGAAACAGAACTAAAATAGACTCTCATTTAATCATAAGGGCTCAGACTTATATGCTAAAGGAAATTAATGAAACTCTGTCATCCATGTTTCCAGCTTGAGCCACCAAATAGTCCTGATTAAATATATCAGTGCATGTGTCTGCCTTAGGATCTTACTTTGCTACTGAAACTGATTATCAGTTACTATGCTTGGAAGAAAATGTTTCTCATCTTTCTTGAAATCTATAAAGTGCAATGTTGAGATCTGGGTTCATGGTCTAGATTTTGAGGAAGAATGGAATGGAACTGAATTTTAAAGATATTTTTAGAATGATAAGCCTAATCGCTGGGAAGATGTGTTGGCTGCAAGGTTTTAGGATAACCCATGATACTGTATGCATAGCCACCGCTTAATAGGCCATTACTGATCTAAAGTGGAGATGAATCTTAACTTCCATGATGCCACATTTCCCTTAAGAAAGAGAGCTTGGGAAATTAAGGAGGAAGAAACATGGTATTTCAGTTCTTCTCCATTGTGTTTTGTTACTTTATTATTAAACTTGAACAATGTTTCCAGTCTGTAATTTTAAAGTCTAATGAATATGTTATAAATAACTTTATTCCTTCACTCTCCGGGTGTTTAGTTATCAAACAGCATAGGGATCTTTTGTACTACCATTTTCCTTTTATATTTTATAATGATATTAACCTTTTATTTTAGTTGTTGTCCCCAAAATATATGTAACTCATTTTAACTTAAAATTAGTTCTTCCTCACCAATTACCTGCCTCCCCAACACAATCTGTCTTTAAAAATTTAGCATAGGTGAAATCTACCGACATTTAAATTGTGATTCATGCTACCCGCATCCCAGGTTAGGGCTTTGTCTTTCTGCCTGGCAAAGTATGCCCTTACTGTTAAACTTGGCTGGATATCTTTGCCCTGAGGCACCTCACCATATATAATTTTATTATAAAACAGTGTATGTAGCAGACCAGATCTCTGAAATCATCCCCATGTATCATTTCCACAGAATGTTGACTTGTTCTCATTGTTCTTGGTGGCCATTCTTCCTCTGCAATGAACTTTTTTTTTCTTTTCAAAACATTCTAATTGTTTTTCAGTAATTTTAATTAATTCAAGGTTATGCAATGAACTTTTAAAAGTAGAAGTTTTAAAGCAGAAAAAGACTGCAGATTAAAAAAAATTATTTTTAATTTTTTAAAATTTTTATTGGAGTATAGTTGATTTACAATGTTAGTTTCAGGTATACAGCAAAGTGAATCAGATATATATAGATAGATAGATAGATATCTAGACTATATATAGATATATTTATATATATCTATAACCCCTTTCTTTTTTAGATTCTTTTTCCATATAGGTCATTACAGAGTACTGAGTAGAGTTCCTAGTGCTATATAGTAGGTCCTTACTAGTTATCTATTTTACATAAGACTGCAGAATTTAGTTTAGCAGTTTAACATAAGAAAACCTTTGCATAATGATAAATATATTCTTCTTTAGTGATTGAGTTTTTAAAATGCAGTCATGTATTGATTCAGTCAATTGTTAAACTTAACTTTCCATTAGTTACCAGGAACTGGAATAGTCACTGGAACTTTCACCAAATTACTTGAACTTGAAGTCTCTAACCCTCAATATCTGAATTTGTAGAACTGGGATGACATGAAAAATAAAAGGGAAATATAATCAAAACACTTGGCTACACAGTATATGCTATATAGATGGTAGTTATTAATGTAGGCTTTTTAGAGTAATACTTAAGAGTACAGCTTTTACAGCCAGACAGCCTGGATGTAGTTGTATTCACTGGCTGTATGAACTTACACAACATACTCTATAAAATGAAAATATGGTATTATTTTTCCCATTGGGTTGTTATGAGGTTTCAAAGCATCACTATGTACAGAATATGTAGTACATGGTATGTGTATAGCTCATGTGTAGCAAGTAATCACTAAAGTAGCTAGTAAAGGTGTCTCTAACATTTTACCTAGTTTTAGAGGTGTAACAAAATATGTATGGAAAATTTAGGAGCACTAATGGACAGTCTTGGCCTTTATTAAGTTACTCTTTGTGGCTGTGTTAATATTAGCACCATAAAATACAAAGTGCAAAGAAGAACAAAGAACACATTTCCATATATGCAAAGAATTAAAGAAACATTTTGAAGTGGTTGTGAAAACATACAGACATAATAAGGACTTTCTACCTTCATGTCTTATGTTCTGCTCTTGCATAACCTCACTGTATGATTTAACAACTTTAGTTTAAACATATTTTCTTTTGTTTGTGATCAGAGTCATTAGAAGCATAAAGCATATCAATTTTAGGGACATTATTGTGTATTTGAGAGATATTTGTAACATAGGGCCTTTGCAAAATTTTCATACCTAACAGACATATGTATGGGAAATTTAACTATTATATATTTCTTTGTTCATAAATTGTAGTTAATTAGTTTTAAGAAATTCATGGTGTGATGTAATTTCTGGAGTTTTCCAGGCTCTAGGATTGTTTTATTTTGACTATTCCCCCCAATACCCCAATTGTTAAAATCAAGTTACTGAGAACTAAAAAGAAAAAAAAAAAAAAGAAACAACTCAGTTAAGTGTAACTTTCTGCAAATCCTAATGTTTCTGCTTAATCCTAATTACTTTCCTATTCTAACATCATGTGCTTGATATCATGGAAGCCTTCTAATATCCTCCTTCACCTTTATCTCTCCAAGTCTGTATATGAGATGCCTTCATTGCAACTTGTATCATACCCCAATCTTCCTTCACCTTCCAAAGCAAAGGCTCTACTAAGAGGAATTCTCAGTCAGTCCAAACTTCACCATTCCAGCCAATATCTCTTGAGAAAGTAGTGCTCAAAGAAAGGAAGATACTTTGATTGCCACGTTTTTTGTGCCAGATTGATTTCTTTATATTGACATTGTCATATTTGTTCGTAGTCTTGGCCTAGTGCTGGTATTTAGAAAAAGGAACCAGTAATGTTGCACTATTAAGTTTCTGGTGCAAACCAGAATTCTCTTCCTGTAGGAGGTTGAACTAGAGAGGAAAATGACAAATATGTGTATAATTCCTTAGAAAGTATCGTGATGTTATTGTATTGTAAGCTAAGATTTACTAAGAGTGGTTTTGGAATAAACTGGTTATTTTACTATTCTGGTTTAGTTAGAGTTACCACATAGATAACACTGATTTATAAATACTGTAAATAAGATGAAATAACTCACTGCATAGAAAGATGTCAAATATATACATATATATGTATATATATATTTATACACACACATATATATATATTTGATGATTTAGAAAGCACTTTTCATGAATTTTGAATATAAAAAACAAGTGACAGCATTGAAAAATATCAATTTTTTAGAACTGTCATACTAATTTTTGGTGTTTTCTTATAGTAGTTATCACACATAATATCCCAGTACCTTAGCATCAGTGAAATATCTTTTTTAAAGAGTTGATAGATTGAATAGGTTATGGACATTAAATTCCTGATTAATAATTGTTCCATTGTTTTAGAATTCCTCCTCCCTCCCTTAATGAAATACCCAATAAAGGCTGACCTACCCCAGTGGTCTGCTGTATGTGTGTGTATGTATGTAATCCAACTAATGCAAGAAATAAAGGCACTTTGAAAATCTATATATATGTGCTATTTATTTTATCTTTCTTTTCAAACTTCCACAGTGGTCCCATTCAACCCAATAAGTTACCTTTGAAAATAAACCTGGGGTCAGCTTGTGTGGAACTTTGGAAACTACCAGTAATGCTGTTGACCTGGAGCTTGCTAACCTCTTCATAAAATCAGATTATGGATTTATTGATAAGTATATAAAATAAGGGCATCAATAATCAGACTCTTTCTGTTTACTTTAGAAAGCATTTTATAATTTACTTGAGTAAATTAGCTCTCAAATGATTAAAATTACTTTAAATTATTTCAATACACACAAAATAATTAGGGAACAAGACAGCCTAGGAAAGTACTAGGTCGTAGTGCAAAAGGGAAACTAAGAATATACACTGTTGATCTTTCACAAAGCACAGAATCTGTTTATTGGTTGCAAAGATTTGACTGTGTAAACGTGTGTGTGTATGTGTGCTCACTCACGCACATATGAGTGTAAGTAATTCTGTTGATTATATGTCCTTTAATTCTGATCCTGAAATACCATGTGTTACCACTTTTTTTACTATGTGATTCACAATGTAGTAGCATAAAAAGTGATTCAGGGAATACCATAGCTCTTTATCATCCTTTGTATTATGTACTTAAGTTGTATTTTAATACATAATACATGATTAGGTATAAGGAATAGTAGATTTTTCATGAAGATAACAATTCACTACTCTTTGAATTGATTCTTTCTCATGGTTGAGCTCATGGTAATATGATTCTTATTCCAATCTCATGGAGGGAAATGTTTTCCTCTGCCTAGCGTTGATTATTTCTCAAGAAATGATTCTACTATTCTTTAATATTAAAAATTCCTTCAGCAGCCAATGCAAATGACTAATGTGATATAATAGACATAAAATCCAGTGACATTCACGATACACTGTTAAAACTTAAGCCCTAAGTTTCTTGTCTACATTTATATGTTGTCAAAAGTAGTCATCTCTTATGTTATTTCAATGACGGCACATTTGTTGAGTTACAAATGAAATCAAACTATTACTTTCCTTTACCCAGATTATAAAATTGTTGAAATAAAACATTTTACTAACACATTCCTTGTATCTGGAAGGTCTATAATTTTAAGAAAACCAAAGATCTATATAACTTTTCTTATTAAAATATTCTAGTTTTCATGTGATCAATTTTCTTGAGTAAATGATTCATTGCTGTCTTTTCATTGTTTTGCCTAAAATAGCTGAAGATGATGCAGACTCACTGCTTGGTGATTAACCTACAAATGGGTAACCTTGATAAAATAATCCCTACTTATTATACCTTACTACAGTGTAATGCACTATAATGTAATATAACACAATAACATAATATAATATAATATAATAATTATATTCTGTTCTATAAGATTTATGTAGTGCTTGCCTGGTGCCAGACACTACTGTGGGCAGCAAAAATAGAAATTAAAAATAGCTTTCTGAGACCTGTTATGTTGCTTACTATCTTTGTAGATTTGGATAATTTTCCTAAATTCTCTGAACCTCAGTTTTTTCTTTTATAAAATGGAACTAATAATATTTACATCATAGTGTGTGTGTGTGTGTGTGTTTGTGTGTGTGTGTGTGAAATTTAAAGGAAAAAAAATGCAAGCAAACTCTTATCCATAGCCTGCAAGCCCTCCATGGAGACTGGCTAATAACACCCCCAGAAGTTTGGGAAATGGTAAGGTGCAGACTCTACCACATTCAGTTATCTCCACAGAAGAGACAGGCATGTAAGCCACAATAAGTGTAACACTAAAAATGCAAAATATTAAAGTAGCATAAGGGAGGGAGGAGATTGAGGATCCCTTCACTGAGGAGATGCTGCTTAGCCAGAATTTGAGGAAGGAAAAGGAGTTTCATAGAGAGATAAGAAAAGCAAAATAGGTTATTTTATGTCAATGAAATGTGGTTAAAAGACAGGATGGTAGGAGCCATCAAGAAGTTCAGAATAACTGGAAGGTAAAGTGTGAAGGAGTCAGACATATTCCACAAAGTGGGATGTAAAGACAGTTTCTTTTATTTTTCTTCAGGGTCAGACAATCTCCTTCTCTAATAGCTCTCAGAAACTTTCAGGTACTCTTCAAAGCTCATTATTTATCCATGTATCATTTATTGATGTCAGATACTAAGTGCTGGGACTTTAAAAGAAGATATAATAAAGTAATTAACAATTTCCTGTTCTTAAGTCTAATAAGAGAAAGGGGTATATATATATATATATATATATATAATAAAAGCACACTGCAGTGGTTCTTTAACAGCTACATACAAGAAGCTACAGGGGAGAATTCCATATTTGTATGTGATAGAATCCTTGTTACCAGATTAATCATCCCACCTGAAAAACTATAGAATCTGGATGTAATATTTTGAAAAATAACTATTTGAAGGCTTCAGAAAAGAAAAAAATAAAAGCCAAGAATTTAGTAGTCAGTATTCCAGAGAGAAGGAAAATGTGTTGTGGTGAGCTGAATTTTTCTGTAGACTTTCCCTGTCAAGGAATTTGGTTTATTCACAGCAAGAAACAGACCCGTAGAGGAAGTAACAGCCTTAAGCTTGTTGTGTCTCACTGAGCTGAGTAGAAAGATATTGGATTTAAGGCTGTCAAAGCAGTCAAGATTTAAAGGGTCAATAACCTGAATATAATGCTACACATCAGGGGCAAGATTCCAGGAAACTAGACCAGAAGCAGCCGTTAGGAGGCTCAAAAGCTAAGGAGAGATTGCAGCTGTCCACAGAGTTGGGAGAAAGATGGGAATACCTGCTGTGCAAGGGAAGAGAGCTCCTGGTAAAGCTCTCAAGCTTTAAGCTGAGACCTTTTGTTTATTCCTTATCTTAAGTATTGATTGTTAATTTTAGCCCTTTTCAATTGCTGACAATATGCCAATTATTCCCAAAGCACTAGCTAAAGGATCAAACATTTTTGTCAAATCCAGATGTATATTTTCAACTGCAACTGCCTCTCTCCACCTGGGTATGTGTAGTGTTGTCAAGTGTACCAAGTTCAACTATAAGTATAGTCTCTTGTCCTCACCCTCACACATTCCTTTTTCTGGATTTCTTATATCAGAAAGAAATGTAAGTAATATATTCTCTGTACCCAGGGACCCAACAGACACTCCTATGATTTTTATTCCTTTGCTTCACTCTCTAGAAGAAATTTAACCCTAGACCCTGTAAATTAATGTCTAAAATACCTCTAAGGACCTGTTTTCACTCTAATTCTGCTTGTCTTTATCCAGTTGATATCATCACTTGCTCACATTATTTCAGTGCTCTCCTAATGGCACCCTTGCTTCCAGCCCCTCCCTCTCCAATATTCAAAGTAATTATCATCACTTATTGTAGCATGTCATTTCTTTTTTGTGGCTAATCATAGTCCAAATGAATATATTGCCATCCACAATTTGGCCTCCTTTCCTACAACCCCTCCCCATGGGACCTGTGACCCCCAGATGCCCTGTGCACCTAGATGCCTTTACTTATGTTCTTCCCTCTGCCGGAACACCTTCCTACCCTTTCTTCACCTGAAAAAATGCTGGTCATCCTTTAAGGCCCAGTGTAAATATTGTCTCTTCTATGAAGTCTTTCTACTCAGAAATTAATTTGTTTCTTTCTCTATAATTCTATAACTACTTCAGTCATAGTGCTAGATTAACACTTATATTGTTAACTGCTTATAAACCCATCTCCTCTTTTATATGGTGTGCCCCATTAGACTGGGTGCATACTAATTGCCTTGTTTCCTTACAACTTAGCCTAGGACTCCTGGTACATAATAAGTGGTTGACTGGGTGACATTTTCTGCCCTAAGGACCGTTCTTGATCTGTGCATACCCCAAATATGCAAGGACTGGTCTTCTAAAATGAACATTTATATCCTTATATTCCGTCATGTAGTTAAAAGTTTTGGGGAAAAAAGCAGCATTCAAAAAAGCATACCAAAAATGATAGTTCTCATAGGAAACATCTTTAAGTATTATACAAATAAGTGTAGAAAACAGTCTGACTGAAATGAAATCGTAAAGAGGCCATTTTTCTCCCGTTGCGGAGCACAGATTCCGGACGCGCAGGCTCAGCGGCCATAGCTCACGGGCCCAGCCGCTCCGCGGCACGTGGGATCCTCCCAGACCGGGGCACAAACCCGTGTCCCCTGTATCGGCAGGCGGACTCTCAACCACTGCGCCACCAGGGAAGCTGAAGAGGCCATTTTTAAATTGACTTTGTCTTCTGATCTTGTACAGTTTAGTATGCTTCTAGACTTATCTAGATTAATTGTTATCACCTTTCTGAAATCAAACAAAAGACATTATATAAGAATCATATAATTAACACCAATCTCTGTAATTTCAGCAAGAATATAAATCAAATAATCTATTATTCATTAATATTTTCTATTTTTAGTTTATCACTTCCTAGGTCCTGCATAAAAACAAGGAAAAAAACATAGGTTGCTGCCACCAATGCTGTAATTAAAACTCCAACATGGAAAACATCTGAAAAATAGTATGTTATTTTTATTTCTGAATAACACAAATGATTTTGGCAAACATGTTAGTTTCCAGCATGGACCTTTTCCCCAGGTTCTCTCTGCTTCCTGCATAAATAAATAAAATCAAAAATAAATAAAGCTTAATTTTTTTTAAAAAATGAGGAAAAAACCTGAAAGAAAACATAACCAACCTCATTGCGGGATAATATTGTGTGCTTTATAAAAATAATTTATATAGGGAGTAATGACAATATATTTTTTTCAAGAATGTCATACATGAGAACTAAATTTATAGAAAGAACAATTTACACATAACATTAGAGAATATCACTTCCCTTGTCTGAAATGTAAGCAAGCCATTCACTGGCCAGGTATTCTAATGTGATAATACATGATCTTCTAAAACCTGCTACCAGTAATGCCTGTCTCAGGAATTCACGACTATCATTCCTTTATCTGAAGCATCTTTTCCAGATGTCTCAATGAGGGACAATCACTAGTGCTAATTTAATATAATGTTTTATATAAATGTGTTTTTAGGCCATCTATGGATGCCTACTGGTAGCAAAGAATAAAGACATCATTGTTGTTTTATAATTTTCCTCTAATAATTTGATATTAATTTATGTTACAAGTGAGGATTTAGTTTTCCCAGTGGTATTAACTTTCTATTTAATTAAGTCAAACTAAAGGGTAATCAATTAATTCATAACTATATTTTCCATGTCCAACTCAAGATCTATTTGTGTAACTTCCCTAGCTGTTCTGTAAGTTCTTGGCATAGTCAAAGATTTTCAACCAAATGTATTATTGGAAGTTAGACAAAATACATGGAGTGGGAGGCATAACTTAAATTGCTTTCACAACTCTCCCAACCATCTTCCTAAAAATCTATGGTATATTGAACCAGAGAGTAGAACTTTTATTCATGTTCTTTAAAACAGCTCTAAAACAGTGAATTTCCTTGGAAATCACTCTGAACAGTCAGAGATACTCATCATAAAAAAGGGTGGCATGATTGATAAATCAATGCTCTTCAAACAAACTATGATATTACCATTCGTTTTAATAATCAGAAATCTTACAGAATGGAGAGCATAAAAATACCACAACAGAGGTAGGGGAAATAACTTACAAGTTAAAACTTGCAACAAACTACCTCTTTCAAAAAGAAAACAGCACACTTCCTATCATAGTACCTAGTTAGATAATGTAAACCTATAGACAGGAAGACAGTGACTTCAGGAGACCACAAAAGCAATGGTTGAAACTGGATGTTTTTGTGTTGGATAATAAAATAATTGGACTTTTTCTGGTAAGAAAAAGGCATTGTTCATAAAAGGAAGAGGAAACACTAGAGACACATGAAACCTCTTGAAGATTTTCTAATTAAGCCCTAAATTTGAATTCCTATTATGTAAATCTATGACATTTCAGTAACTGTAGTATCTCTTTTGTGAAATATTCTAAGAAAATTCAAAGACAATATGTCTTAAGGAAATAGTAGGACAAAATGTGTTAGAATGTACCTGACAGCCATGTTTAAAAAATCTAAAACTTTTAAAAAGTCAAAATTATTATCCAGAATTTTTAGAGAAGATAATGAAAGTTAAAGAATATGTCTTTCCCCCATCCCCAAGGTATAATTCCTTGTAATTTTTTTAACCCTCTTTAATATAATAAAGGGAGTTTTTGCTCCTGTCTTGCTCTCAAACTATTTCTGCAGTGCTTAATTTGTCCACATCCTTAGTACATTAATTTAAAACAACATGAGCTAAATATTTTGCCACTTTGCAAAAAAGAACAATAAAAACCAGAGAGGTAGGGGCTCCCCTGGTGGCGCAGTGGTTGAGAGTCCACCTGCCGATGCAAGGGACACGGGTTCGTGCCCCAGTCCGGGAAGATCCCACATCCCGCGGAGCGGCTAGGCCCGTGAGCCATGGCCGCTGAGCCTCCATGTCCAGAGCCTGTGCTCCGCAACGGGAGAGGCCACAACAGTGAGAGGCCTGCGTACCGCAAAAACAAACAAACAAACAAACAAAAAAAAACAGAGAGGTTAAGCTATTTGTTTAAGGTGTAGAGAAAAATTATAATTAAGTAAGACTCCAAATACTTAAACACTTTATTTTGAATTATATTGTGACAAATAGTTTGGTATTTCTGCACCATGGATGAAATGAAATTCATTGAATATTTTTTTCTTTATGGATGCATTATAAGAAATTTGTGGTCTTTTCGTTTTCTGAAAAATAAACCTTTCATACCTGTGATTTGGTATTTGGGATTTAGGAACAAATTACTACTGTTTTTTATGCCTTTGAATATAAAGTACAAAAACAAATTAAAAGAACAAAATATTGGTGGTTTCCTCCCATAATTCCTCTTCAGGGAGACTGAACACTTTTTTTTTTTACTATAGATATATGAATTTATGTAAATATTTTAAAATTAAATTTTAGCAGTAATTCACAATAATTTTTTTGTTGTAGACCATTAAAATATTAGGTTGTTTTGATATGTTATACCACTGAGGAATTAAAAGTGTCAAAACATCAAGCTAATTGGAAATCATTATTAATTATTAGTCCTGTGTAGCAATGATAGGTATCTATGAAAGCATTTCCAGGCCAGAAATATGAACAGGAAATTTATAGAGTAGGGAATTCTAATCACTAATAAACTTACAAAACAGTTTTTAACCTTGCAAGAAATCAGAGAATTGCTAACTAAAGCATGAATGGGATACTGATTTCTTCTGTGAGATTAGCAAACAATTAAAACATGATAATATCAAGTGTTGAAAGGGACATCAGTATATGGAAACAGGTTCTCTCATCTGATAAAACACTTAAAGGACAATGAGCAACATCCATTAAAATTTTACACATACATTTTCTATGACTCAGCAATTCTACTTTAAATTATTAGAATTTCGATTAGGAGAAATACTGCTATATTAACGTAAGAAATCCTCCTATATTAACCCAAGAAAAAATCATAATATATACCACAGCATTGTCTGTATTAGAAAAAAAAAGAAAACTAAACATCAATTAATATAATTAGGTTAAAAACAAATTGGAATTTTGTACATTACTTTGCTGAGACAATGATAAATGAAAAAAGAATATACTACTTCTATAACTTTTCTTCTTCCCTCCTAAATAATGTGTCTATTTCCCATGACTGTGTGCATGTGTGTGTGTGTGTGTGTGTGTGTGTGTTTGTAAATACATAGAAAACAAGTATAGGATATACACAGCAATTAGTAACCAATAAGAAGACTGAGACTGGTGTATTAAAATCAATATTTGTGACTTTATTCTTATGTACAATAGTTTAGTATTTTTCCATGAAAAAATGTTTGTTATTTACATAATTAAAGTTTTTGTTTAAAAATCAGCTTAAGGGCTTCCCTGGTGGCGCAGTGGTTCAGAGTCCGCCTGCCGATGCAGGGGACACGGGTTTGTGCCCCCGTCTGGGAGGATCCCACGTGCCGCGGAGCGGCTGGGCCTGTGAGCCATGGCCGTTGAGACTGTGCGTCCGGAGCCTGGGCTCTGCAACGGGAGAGGCCACAACAGTGAGAGGCCCGCGTACAGCCAAAAAAAAAAAAAAAAAAAAAATCAGTTTATGATAATACAATAATAACTTAGATTAAAAATATATATAATCCCAGGCCTAATGTTCTTCATTTATTGATAGTTACCATTTAGCTTTATGTCAGCATTGGAATATAACTATTTTCTGCTCTAGATCATCTTTGACAAGATTATAATTCTTACCTATGTCTTGAAACAGGTTGTGTCTCACTGTAAACCATATCATCAGGTGCATGCATCACAATGTTATCTGAGAGACACTGCTTTAACAATAGGTATTATAAAATGCTCTAGGCCATTTTGGCCCTGCACAGTGAATGCTTAGGTTCTTTTGTTGGATAATGATAACCTCTGGAGAACTTTGAGGTAGGTGAAGATTAGCTCTACCCCTAGAGTCTTGCTATATTCTTTTTTTGTTTGTTTGCTTGTTTGTTTGTGTTTTGGCGGTACGCGGGCCTCTCACTGCTGCAGCCTTTCCCGTTGCGGACGCCATCGTTCACGGGCCCAGCTGCTCCGTGGCATGTGGGATCTTCCCGGACCGGGGCACGAACCAGTGTTCCCTACATCGGCAGGCAGACTCTCAACCACTGCGCCACCAGGGAAGCCCCGAGTCTTGCTATATTCTTAAATGGAAAGAAACCCTTAGGCCAATTCCAGCCACATATACAGAAATATATTAAGCAAACATTAGCAAGTAGATATAAAATAGTTCATGCCACTTATCTTGTAAGTTCAGTGAAACCCCAGCTCTCTGACCTTTTGATGCTTCAACCACACTTTGAATGAAAGGTTCATATAAGGCAGACATTCTAATATTCCAGAGATAAAATTCTATTTTCCTTTTAGTTGATAACAAAAATTAGAAATTTTTGAACTCAGTGGTTGGACACAAGACCATTTGATGATAAATTTTGTGAGAGTTTTATGCTCTGATAATGCAAAGATGAGGAGTGGTTCTTAATTATTTTAGTCAATTTACATATCTTGAATACTATTAATTTTGCTAAGAATCCCTTGCTAATATTCATCATGGTGATTAACAAGCCACTAGTTATGTTTCAGCAATGGAGACATATTTCTAAGATTTATTATGCTATTTGGAAAGGCCTAGTATTGTTTGAGATATGGATATTAGAAGTGCTTTAGTCGTTGCTCCCAAACTTAGATTTTATAAATTTAATTATAACTGAACACCCTTGGAGTTCAAATTCCTGATTAGGGCAACTGACAAAACCTAGGTATAGTATAATAAGTGTTTTATGTTTCATCAAAACAATGAATATACTCAGTTTTACCAAAAATACATGTTATATATTAACTAGAATTTATTGATATCACTGTGGAGAGCTTGGGATTTATCACTGTACCATGGTGCCCTGACTGAGAAGCAGAGTATCAAGAATATTTGTTAAACTCCATTTCTTTTGGCTTAAAAATGTTTTGTTAATTTCACAGGTAAATTATTTCTTTATTATCTTCTCTTATTATTATAACAGTCAAGACTCTTGGTTACAAGAACATAATCCAAATCAAACTGATTTAAGAGTTCACAAAAAAACCCAGAATAAAACAAAAGTTCACAAAAAAAGGTGGGATCCAGGATTGGCCTAATTGTGGCTCCATCTTGATCCTTCATTGTTTTCCAAGACTCTGCTCTTTCCATATATAAGTTCATCCTAAGGCTGCATCCATTTTATAACAAAATGTGCATCTTTCTGGTATATCATCCTGATTGGAGAGAGTGTATATGTCAGAATTGTGAGCAGAGCTTTTATGCTCCACTTTGATTGGGCCAACTTAAACACATTCTCATAGCTAAAGCAAATACTGTGACGAGGGGATGAATTGTAATGATTCGTATAGTCAAGGATTCATGCTTACTTCCCTAGATGGGAGTTTGGTCAACCTCCCTGGAATAGCACTTAGAAACTAGGGACAATGATAAAGAGTATGCAGTAACAATGACTGCTTAGGAGAAAACAAACACGTGTCCACTGCAATAATTAATATTCTACTGTCTCCCTCAGAGAATATCATGATAAACCCTCTAATTTTAAATACTTTAAAGACAAGAGGGGATAAATAATAAATAATCATTAAAATATTAAATAAATTGCTCATGCTTCTCCACACTGGACTTACTTATGGATGTCATTGGAAGAAACAACTACTTTCTAGATATTAATTTAATATACAGCTGTCATAAAATGGCCATATAAAGAGGTCTTCTGAATCTTGTTTTTGGTCATTCTTCGTTTGCTAAACTGGTAATAGCTGGAGGATGTTCTTAAGTATAAGGGCATTAGTCAACACTCCATAAACATCATATGGAGAGAGCAAAGGGAACACACACTTTTTTTCTCCAGAATGCCATTTTCCAAATTAAGGTATAGGCAGTTTAGGAAAGAGAATCCACTTCTACTGGTCTCTGAATTCCTGCTATCCTCTATACTAGTTTTTCTTTGAAAAATACTTGAATGAGGAAATGGAATTTGGTCATTTTAGTGTTCTTTGACCTGGTCACATTTTACTTTTATTATGAAATTAGTGCCTCTTTCCACTCAAAGCAAAAATTCTCAATTTTCCAAGTTATTCAAACAGAATACATTTGTAATATGTCCATTTATTTGATTTAAATAATTCATGTCCAGCTAGGGATAAACTTTTATGTCAAGCTCCCTTTGCCTCCCTTAGTAATGCAGAAAAGAACAGAAGCTAATAATAGGTGTAGTCACATTTAATTACTAGAATTAATGGAAAGACTTTGTAATTACTTTCTATAAAGCTTTCTTTTTTTTTTAATTCAATGAAAACAGCCCAGAAAAGCAGCTAATTTCAGAAATCCTGTGGCTGCTTGCCAAGGGTTTAAGCAACCAGTGATAGTCAGGGTCATTGGCTCTTTGAAAAACCAGGGGTGCCGGCTAGTTGTAGGTTTCAGTAGCACCACTGGGAACTTTCAATTTAACTTGATACTTAAAGCGGCCAGTGGGAGTTTTCAATAAACTCAGTCAATGTTGAAAGCAAAGTGCTATTAAAAACATGGGTAAACATTGATTTTAGGCTTTAGGGCCATTCAGGAACTCTTCTTGGGAAGGTCTCTACCACCTCATTCCTACAGTAAGAAGTGACTGCTGTGGTAACACGTAAAATGCACACAATAGTTGTCACATCACTTTCTTGTCTGTGTTCATGAGTGATTGCATTTTTATATCATGTAGCATTTTCTTAGAAACCATCTTAGGATGAGAAACTTCTTCAGATTTTGAGGACTCGTGCCACATGCATATCTAATTTTCAATATGGCTGTAATTTTTGGCAGTGTGACAGGCAACAAATCTTGTATTTTGAGCGTTTCCATTAGTGTCACTTCTGAATCTATCACCATTCAACTTATGTCTCCTGAAATGTGTTTGGCTGATCTGGACATAAATGGGCTGTGAATCGTAGCTGCAGATGGCTCAAAAACATATTTTACAGTGAGCAAACTCTGGATGACTGAAAGAACATTGACAGAAATACTACAAGAAAAAAGTGTATGTCATTTCAATGACTGAGGGAATAAACTAAAATCAAAGCAACAAGAAGAATATGAAACTGCTCCCCAACAAAAATTGTCACAGCCCCCTGATGGATTAAAATGAATTTGGCCATTTCAAGCAAAAACCATAAGACTTTCCCATTCTCCTCAACATAGAGGATTTTCTGGTTGGGTATTGGGCTGCCAGGATATGAGAGGCCGTGAGCTCTCAGAAGTGACTCACTGTGGGGAAGGTCAGTGTGAAACTGAGCCAGAGTCCATGAGGGTAACGAGGAACCTGCTGAGTATACCCAGGTGAATGCCAAGTCCAGAGGGACTGAGCCTGATGATAAACAAGAGGCAACATCCTGGTTGGGAACCAGATGCAGCTGAGGCAGATTGTGGAGAAATGAAGAGAAACAGGGCCAAGTGTTAGGAAGAGGTATTTAGCTGCATTATATTAATAACAATTGCTTAGAAAACTATTGAACTTATTTAAATATTACTAAAAGCTATTTCCAACAATGTTTATAATTTATCATTTTAAAGTTTCCTGTAAGTGAACTACAGAAATATTTGATACCAGTTGGAATCTTCTCTTTATTTTGTTTGCTGTTGATCTTGGTTCTCTTTTGATTTTCTGATATTTGACTCTCCAGGAACTTAGTGGTCCTGTTCAATGTGGAAAATTATTTCAATATTTAGGGGCATAATTTGCTCATTTTAAGTTTTTCTTTTCATTTATTTTGTTAGTTGAATGTTACCTTCCCAATCAATCCTCTTGTTTTTTTGACTGGTTTTTTATTCCACACTCTTTTCCTCTTTGCCATTACTCCAACAAGACTGCGTTTACTTATTCAAATTATATTTTTTATATTTGCAAATTTCTTTTGCATTCTCTGCAATTTTTACAGCAAACTTTTCTTGTTTGTATTTTATGGCCTCAATAACTTATCAAACAACTCCGAGGATACAAACTTAAAATGTGTGAACATTTCTCCAGCTTTCTCCTTATCCAAAGTGCTATTTTCTCAAAGATCTGGTGCCTTTGGCTTTCTGTTAATATTTAAGAATAAAGAGTTAGTTTGGATCACAGCTTTTTCTATTCGGATACATTTCTCAATATGTGTGCCTTGTTATTCAATCTGTCAGAAATACTTTAATAGCATTTGCATGTTGATCACTGTATGTAGGTGTCTTGGGTTTCCTCTGTCGTTATGTATTGAAACTTAGTTTCTCCAAAGCCCTGTTTCCTTGATTATAAGTCTGACGGGCAGTTAAAGATATTGGGGAGAGCCGTGGGACTTGCAGGCAAGCTTTGGTAACCGTATGTGGAAACCAGAAGCAGACCCACTGTTGCTCCTACCCCTCCTCTGCAAATCTCAAATGAGATGAAATAACTTTGAAGTCCTAACTTCATCTTAGAAAACTTCATTTTTCCCCAGCCATGCAATTTCTATAAACAGAGCTCCAGTATTTTCCTTGGGAAAAACACCAGGTGCTAAAACCCTATATAAGCTGAATTGGGTGGGGGACGGAGGATGAGTCAGGCCAAATGACCCAGCAAATTTTACCACAGAAAGCCTTTCAATTAATCAACCCATTTTCTGCCCCACTACTCATTCCCACTGTCAAAACTTAACCTGTCCCAAAGTCTAGGCTTTAAAAAAATATTACCTCCCATCTCTACTCTGTCTACCTTGTTTTTTTGTGCAAGATTGCAGCTGCTTCTATTCTGATTAATTTCTCATTTTGTATGTCTTGATTTTCAACCTGTCAGAAATATTTTTAATTGTGTTTGCATGTTAATGACCCATCTCTGCTATGAACACTGTACTCTTCACTATTACAGATTTTAACGTTTTGTACTTCATGGCAATAAGATTTAGGGGGAACTAGAGGGCAGATAAGGTTGCTCCTTCTGCTAACTTGAACTAAAATTTCTAATATGATTTTTTAAACTCAAAAAATATATTAATTTTCTGTTGTTGCTGTAACAAATTACCACAAACTTAGTGGCTTACAGCAACACAAATATTATCTTATAACTTGGAGTTCAGAAGTCTAAAGATGGGTCTTATGGGACTAAAATCACAGTCTTAGTACCACTGAGTTCCTGCTGGAGATTCTAGGGAAGAATCTATTCCTTCCTTTTCCAGCTTCTGGAGGCTGCTCAGGTTCCTTGGCTAATGGCTGAATCACTCATTAAGCAAGATCTGCTTAATTGTCACATCTTCTCTGACTCTCCTGCATCCTTCTTGCTCTTGTAAATGCCCTAGTGATTACATTGGGCCCACATGAATAATTCAGGATTATCTTCCTATCTCAAGATCATATGCAAAGTCCCCTTTGCCATGTAAGGTAACGTATTCACAGGTTCCAGGGATTAGGATATAGACAAGTTTGAGGGGTCATTATTCTGCCTACCACAAACATGTACATGATATTATGTCATCAGTCAGCATCCTGGCACATTCTAACTAATTGCTACAGAGATATTCCATCAACTATATGTCATAATTTATTTAACCAATATATCTGCTGGCATGTCTTTCACCTAACTGAGGGTACGGATATAAATGGGAAACTCCAGAACTCCTTACAATCTGTGTCAAAGTAGAGATAAAAATCTAAATTCTCTGAATGATGTACATTTTATAAGAAAATGTGTCAATTACTTTTAATGTTTGTTCTTATGATAAATAGAGATTCCACCAATTTATACACCCATATTCTTCTTTAAGCAACTGGAAATCACAGTCTTTTTTTTTTTTTTTTTTTGCGGTAAGCGGGCCTCTCACTATTGTGGCCTCTTCCGTTGCAGAGCACAGGCTCCGGACGCGCAGGCTCAGCGGCCATGGCTCACGGGCCCAGCCACTCCGCGGCATGTGGGATCCTCCCGGACCAGGGCACGAACCCAAGTCCCTTGCATCGGCAGGCGGACTCTCAACCACTGCGCCACCAGGGAAGCCCAGAAAACACAGTCTTTTATGATTCTCAGTTATGGGGATGAGATTCATTACTTTAAATTGTTAGGTTACATTGTGTAGTAGTAACAAAGTGGTTAAAGGTAAGAAACTGTGACAAGAAAGTTGACAGTATTTAGACATATTCTGCAAACCACTCATCAACTCTAAAAATTAAGAACTCATGTAAATTTAGTTATCAGTACCTGCCTGAAACTGAAACTTCAGAGTTTCCAGAATTAGGCGAGAAACGTTGATACTTCCAAACATGTAGTCTTCGCCATCTATGAAACAATTTTGTCTAAAGAAGTGATAAAAGAGTGAGGAAGTCAGTTAAGAGAACTCTCATAGACTACTTAAGAGCTAGAATTGAAGCTGACATTTCCTTTATATTCTCTACATTACTGAGCCTAGTTTTGTGTTTGTTGGAGCTCAATGGGTACTTGCTGATAGATTAATTGAATTCTAATAAGCAGCCAGAAAAAAATCATTGAGAAGCTGAGCATAAGAATGTCCATCTCAGGTTCTAGGGTTAGTTTCTTACAGGATTCAATGACTTCAGAATTGTTTACCTTTGTGATGCCTCCTGAAAATGGCCTCTCTGAAACATAAAAAAACCCTTTCATTACTGGGACTTCAGTTTGAACACAGTTTTCTTGTAGAGAATAAAGACAAGACAGAATAACTACTCCCTGAAGTTCTTAAAGGTAAAATACACCTTATAGCCACTGACTGTTGACACAGAAAAATATCTCGTATATGTACTGATTTATAAAGAAAAGAATATTGTCTTCACAACCAGATTGTTTATAGAAACTATGTTTGAAAAATAAAACTTCAGATTTTAGTCAAGACAGCCATATCATCAGCAATTTTCAGAGATCTGAAGTTGAGATCATTTTAATATTGAACAGACATTCTCCATCCTATGCCGATCATTATTTATGAGTGACTTCAATTGCTGAATTAAAGAACTGTGATACAGAACTGCAAAAATGTATCATTAAACCACTGAATATGAAAGAAGAAGGCTGTGAAACCCTGGGGTGCTACAAGCAGCAAAACAATGTGCTGTGAAAACACATTAATTTTGGAAGGATCTGTCCCACCACCATCATTTGACCCTGAAACAAAACCAAAACAAAACAACACAAAACAAGAAACCAAACAAAGCCTGCACAGGTACAGAATGTTTCATCTTTGAGCAGCACAACAGAAAATAACTAACACAGTTTGGCACTGAAAAGTACAAAATGCTTTCAAAGCTGGAGCAATTGACCATCCATTTTAGCCACTGTCCCTACAATAAAGGATAGGAGAGGGAGAGTGAAAAGTAATTGCTCACCACAGTGTTATTTTATCATCCTTTGTAGCTGGCTTTTCTTGTTTCAGAGAGGAAATATTATTTGGAATGTGAATTAGGAAATTTCAGAAGTGTTTTCCTGATAGTATAAGAGGTATTTGTTCCTATTTGATTCTCTTTCTAAACTTTGAATTACTGAATTTTATCTTATTTCTCCTTGATTGTTTCTTATATTTACAGAGAAAAAGCCGTATTTTTCTACTATTAGAAATAGACTGGAAGACACACCCATAAATTGTGTGTAGTTTTGCAAATATTTCTGTCTCAGGAAATGAATGAAGAAAAAAAATTCTGTTGCTTTATTTTGGCATAATAAGGGTTCCAGTAGCCAGAGAAGAACTCCCTCCAGAACTAACCATGGCAGGGAGATTTACCCCTGCAACAAACACTTTCTTTTCAATTTATACAGCATCCTAACACTAGCCAGTGTATTGCCATTTTTTTCTGACTGGCCTAATACTTTGTTTGGAGTAAACCTTGGCAGTGTACTACTCTAAGTGTAGGATGTCCATCTACACCATAGCAGATGCATCAATCATTAGTGGTCTAACCCATTAAAGCCAACCAGGGAATCTTCCCCTATGAACTTCAGTGCCTCACCATTTTAACTGCCTATGACATACAGACAGGAGTGCCTTTGATGGGAGTCACCAATCAACCTTTTTTATCCCAAGACCCAAACACACTTAGGTAGAAAGAATAGTGCTACTGGTGTCTTTCTTAAAAGGGGACCAATATTCATTCACTTCAGGCCCCATCTCTAAAAGAAATGGTAGTAAAATACAGAGCCAACTGACAGAAAACATCAGCTCTGAGGTGAAATTCTCCCACCAGTTTTCAACCGTCATTAGTACAAGTGAAAAGGAGACTGTTAAAGCTGCCTTGTCATGTGTATGTGGAGGCTGCATATTCTGGGCAGCTGGGGCTGGTTACAAGAGCCTTTTGTGTTGTCCTGGGTCTTGTTTACATTTACATTTTTCCAGAGGATACCACCTTCAAGTGGGACTCTTGTACTGCTCATGCCATACTCAGGGCCATGGGTGGGGAAATGGTAGAATTAAAAGAAAGCTTGTAAAGAAATCCAGAAACAGGACTTGATTTGCCACAGTTGGTGTGCCACATGGGAAATGAAGGCACTGCTGAAGTAGATAAATATTACTGGTGTAGGTAAATAAGGCAATTGTCACAAATATTTATAGTAGGATTTATTCAGGGCATTGGTTATTTGCATAATCAATAGCTGGTGTCTGAAACACTTTGAGGTCCTCCAGAGATTTGCATCTCAGGTTATTGTTTAGCAAGACACTATTACCCTTAAGCTAGAGAGAAGCTGAGTGGAGACTGTCACTAGAGCCCTGGGGACAGTGGAACAAGCACACAGTGGACTTACCCAGTGGGAGCTGAAACCACAGAGAAGCAACAGCCTTGGCCAGAAAGCCTTCTAAGGCTGAAACTGTGACAGCAATGTCCTGAATTCTGTCATCAATCCTCCAGTTTTCCACCAGTGTCTCCCAATGATAAATCCTAGTTTGCAACCAACAAATGACACTAGAGTTAGAAATACTAAGCTGGCACATGTCAGGTGCCTTGCAGTTCAGTGACGATCAGGGGAAGGGGAAGGAATGGATATGAGGGCAGCCAAGGAGATCTGGGAATAATTTTCAAAGGATCACTAGTTCTTGTGATCTATCTTGGTCTTGTAACATAAAACCCTGGTCCTCTTTCTGGAGAAACGCTCTCCCCACCCATTGCCTACTACCAACCCTCACTTCTAACCCCTTTTGCTATATAAACAGGCTGGTTAAAAAACATGATGCAAAATCTGTGAGCCCTTGTAAAAAGTAGTGATTTATCAATGAAGATTTAGAATAATGGATATAAAAGAGGTACTCACACATTCATTCTCCAATCTGTGGACATGAATATTCTTATTAGTATCTAGTACCATCTCTTCTTATTCAGTTCCAGGAATCATCCCTCTGCATTCTTTACTTGTAACTGTGTCATATCTGGTTATTTTAGTCCATTTGGGCTGCTGTAACGAAAGTACCATATACTGGGTAGCTTAAACAATGAACATTTATTTCTTATAGTTCTGGAGGCTAGAAAAATCCAAGATCAAAGCACCAGTAGATTCAGTGTCTGGTAAGAGCTCACTTCCTGGTTTATAGATGGCTGTATTCTCCCTGTGCCCTCACATGAATGAAGGGTGGAAGGAGAGCTCTTGGATTCCTAATAAGGGCACTAATTCCATTCACAAGGACTCCATCCTCATGACCTAATCACATCCCAAAAGTCCACTGCCAAACATCATCACATTGGGGATTAGGTGTCAACCTATGAATTAGGCGGGAACACAAGTATTCTTCTACAGCACTGGCTAATTTTATACCTCTCATCACAAGAAAAAGAGACTCTGCTATTACTCACTGTTCCATGGCCCTATATTCAATACAGAATTTGTCTGTACTGAAACTATACAGACTTTTTGGCCTCTACATTTCCCTAATATTTACATAATTCTAGGGTTTCATCATTACTCATTATGTTGATCATCTATCATGCTGCCCATGAAGGCTGGCTCCTGATGACTCTCTTAAAGATTGTTAGTGTGCTTTGTTGATGGTAATCACAAATCAGTCCTACCCAGAATACACAGAAAATTGTGAACAATAATTCAGTTTTTGGTCATGTTAAACTGACTGTTTAGAATTTTATAGTGTTAACATAGAATAACACATCTTCCAAAAACAGCACTCTGAAAGTCTTTAGACCATAACCACTGCATTTCCAGGTTGGGACCTGTTCCAGTTTTGATGCACTCATGTCTTTTGAAGCTACCATCAGAAGTGACAATAAGAATGTTTGTCCCTTATCTGGAAGAACATCCTAGAAGACCATCCTAGAAGACATAGGAAGTGACCACATTGATTGGAAGGGCTGGTTTGTACTGTGGAGTAACAGTCTTATATTCTCTCAGAGGAGATAGTTGTGGTCACTTGTATTAGTTTCATAGGGCTGCCATGACAAAATACTACAAACTATATGGATTAAGCAATGGAAATTTATTGTCTCACCTTTCTGGAGGCTAGGATTGCTTCCTTCCAATGACTATGAGGAAGAAACTGTTCCATGCCTGTCTTCTAGTTCCTGGTGGTTTGTTGGCAATCTTTGGTGTTCTTTGGCTTGTGGCATTGTAATTCAAATCCCCCCATGGCATTTTCTCTGTTTCTCAGTCTCTATGTCCAAATTTATCATTTTTGGAAGGATACAGACATATTGGATTATGTCTGTATTATCATACAGACATACTGTATGATATCATATATTATTATATCCTAATGACTTCATCTTAACTTGATCATCTGCAAAGCCCCTGTTTCCAAATAAGGTCACAGTCACAGGTACCGGGCATTAGGGCTTCAACACGTTTTAGGGAGTCACAATTCAATCCAGAATACTGTTCTTGTCTGACTGCCTGATGTTTGACATAGAGCTTGCAGAAGGGGTGGGGTAACTGCACTTGGTGCCAATGATAGGCTACACATAGGGTAAAAGATGCCTAATACCACCTCCACTGCTCCTAAGTGTTGTGGAGGTGAGGTGGGCTGCATGGTTGAAATCAAATGGGAGACAGCTATTTGAGCCCATACCTGTGGCTCAAGCCCAAGGGTTAGCAATGTGTTGTTGGAGAACATGAGTTCTAAATTAATCCTACCTCTGACATGAATGAGAGTTAACAAAAATCATAGCATTAGCACCATTCTGGCAGCTTAATATTACATGATCCTGTGAGAGAATCCTATTTCTCCCATTTCTTTGGTGGTATGGAAGTACTTTTTGATTTTTAATTTTCTATTTTTATTTCTTATTGCTTATTTCCATGGGAATCTCTATAGTGTTAGACACCACTTATCTAGAAGAAAAGAATAATACACCAATATCCTTTCAATAGGAAATTAAAAATTAAAAGGTGCTTCCGGACAAATATACTGTTGATGATATAATGTATAGCCAAGTGACACATAAGTATGAAATGATTTTCTCAGTTTTACTTTATATCAAAATCTGTGGATTAAGCAGAAATTTGTTTTAGTTATTGAATCAAGTTAGTAAAAGAACAGAAGAAAAATTCCATTTACATTGAAGTTAATAAATTGGTTATCTTTCTTTTTTCAGGGTTTATGATGATCTTCTAAGTAATGGACTCTAGGAGCACATAACTTGACATTTTAGTCTCTAATTCAGGGATACATTGAAAAGAAAAGCAGCTAGGTAGAAATTATTAATGTCAATGATGTTAAAAATTCCTCACTGAAGAAAACTTAAATGGAAAAGTACTTTAAAACTATAATCTGTGACTTGAAGTACAAGTTAAAATATATTTTTAAAAGTTATTCCCAAAAGATGTGTTTTTCATTAAAAAGAAGATAGCTGAAACAATGTTCTAATCTCAAAGTACGGGAAATTTCAAATTCTAAGGAGGATACATGTACAACAATGTAACTATCTAAGTAGTTTTGAGGAGGAAAAAAGTTTTCTTCTTTTAATAAAGACTTATTATTTCACTAAATGAATCATAGTTTGACTAAATTCAGTTTTTAATTCAGTGATAATTCAGCTTTTAAAAGTTAGGCTTTATCATAGTCTAGAGGAAAGAGGGTGAGAAAAAAACATCTACAGTGGTGTTTTGTTACCTTATGACTTCATGAGACATTTATATCATGGGACCAGAGTCTGGTTCTCAGTACTTTTTAATCTGGATATTGATTCTTATCAGTCTACCTAGGGATGTTCATATGCTAGTATATTCATCCAAATAACAATAGATTAATTTAAAAGTCAGAAAGCAGTTTTATAACTGTGCATGGAGACATTCAGATGTTTAATCATGATCACCATTTACAAGCTAACTCAATATTTTAGTAGCTTCCTGCATTCTAAAGAATTAAGTTTAATATACTTATCTTGGCATGTGATATACAGTGACCTTATTCTGAACATATTTCTACACTTATCTGCAATTACTCCTCTCCATACCCGCTATATTCCAGAAATGTTTCCAGTTTCACCTTTTTCCTTTTATGAGTTAACTACATTATACCCTCCACTTTACGTGCCATTCCTCCTTTCAAGAGACGTTTACATCTTTACAGATTCAGCTCATGTTATCCCCTTCATGAAAGCTTCTATTCTACTCTCTGCTTCCAAATGCCAGATGAAGAATTATTAATTCTTTTCTATATCCTTTTACTTAATATTGCAGCTATGTTTTCATGGATTTATTTCCCCTATGATTACATACCTTTAAAGCAGAAAATAAGACATTGACATATTAATTATTGCATTCTCTGTAGATTTATGCAAAATGTCTTCTACTTAGTATTTTCTCAATAAAATGATAATTTAATTAAGTATGCTGAGACTTTAAAAAACAGTTAAACAAAATATTTATACTGGTTAATCAGTTTGCAAATTTATTAAAAGATCTGATTGGAGGAAATTTGAGGATTTTAATTAGTAGCATTAATAAAATCTGGTAGTTTAATCCAACACTTTATACAAAAGGACATATTTGCCAAGCAAATATAAACATTTATCTTCAGTGTTGTGATTACTATTCTCTGAGTAAGAGCCAACATATTGCTAAATGCTTGGCCCATAAGTAGACACTCAAGAAATATTGCCTGAATGGATGCCAGTGTCAGATTCTAGTCTTTTGGCTCTCCATTTTTTCCCCCAGATTTCAGTCATGCCTTAGTCTTCTGCTGACGTTACATAGAAGAAGTTACAATTAATTAGGTCACAGTTTATCTTATATTGGCTTTATCTGAGTCTCTTTAATGAGATTTGAGAAGCCCCCCTGTGTAATCATTCTCACATTTAGGAACCATCTGTTAGAATAGGTCACTTCTGCAGATGGCTATTCTCATTAATTTATGTTGAATCTTTCCGGCTTCAAGATCAGAGTGAAATTTTCCTACTAGTTCCCAATCTTTGGAGGAACACCTCATTTGGAGTCTGTAGCCATCTATGATCTGGAGAAAGAACTAAATGTACCTTAATTTATACACAAATTCCTTTTACAGTAAGAATGATTCACATGATATGTAGTACAAGTTTAATTGACTCCACATTTATACAGCCTATTGTTACTCTCCATGGAGAGCCAGCATGCCATTTAGAAAGGTGGTAATTTGAGCCTTAATTACTATTGACTCAAATGGTGGCTCCCGACAACTGTGTTCCTTCAGAAATGACACACAATGAATCCTACTGAATTCTTACATCTTCATTTAATCTTAACATTGGAGATAGCAGAGCTTGAACTCTACATAAAAGTATGTCCAAAATTGTCTGTAAAGAAGAATATTTGGTCTGCACCTTTTCAGCTACTCTGTCTTTCTACACTGGTTGAACAGCAGTGTTATTGAAAACAGTCCTAAATTATATATTTTGCATTAATGACACTGACTACTTGTACCAATGGATAAAGTAAACATGAACACTCAAAGATTTTAGAGAAAGGCAAAATAACCCCAATATCAGAACATGGCATTATAAAAATATGTATTCTGCTCATGAAAGCAGAAAATTACTATCATAAAATTGAATGCTTTTATTGAAGTGAAGTAGAGAGAGATTACTAAATGTTAGAATTGAAGGAACCTTAGCGACCTTCTTAATTATTTCACTTTTGAATAAGAAAATAACTACAGAAATCTGTTGTGACCAACATATAATCAAACAGCTAATTATGGAAAACAAAAACTAGAATCAGGTATCCAGGCTTTCAACACTGTGTGTGTTTGTGTGTGTGTGTGTTTAATAGAATATGCATTTTTTCTTTTGAGAAGATTTATGTTCACAGCAAAGTTGAGTGAAAGGTACAGAGAATTCCCATATGCCTCCTGCCCCCACATATATATAGCTTCCCCTTTTATCAACATCTCCCACCAGAGTGGTACATTTGTTACAATTGATGAACTTACACTGACAAATCATAATCACCTAAAGTCCTTTGTTCATATTGGGGTTCACTCTTGGTGTTACATTCTATGTGATTGAACAAATGTATAATGACATATACCTACCTTTACAGTTCCACTGAATAGTTCCACTACACTACACTGAGTAGTTCCACTGATCTAAAATCCTCTGTACTCCATCTAATCATCCCTCCCTCTTCTGTAACCCTGGAAACCACTATTTTTTTTTTTTTTTTTTTTTTTTTTTTACTGTCTCCATAGTTAGGCTTTTTCCAGAATAACATATAGTTGGATTCACAGTATGGAGCCAATTTTTCAAATTGGCTTCTTTCACTTAGTAATATGCATTTAAGATTTCTCCATGTCTTTTCTGTACTAAGTTCTTTTTAGCATTGAATAACATTCCATTGTCCTGATGTACCACAGTGTATTCATCCATTCACTTATTGAAAGGCATCTTGCTTCCTTCCAGTTTTGGCAATTATATATAAGGCTGTTATAGACAAACTGTGTGCAGGTTTTTATGTAGACAAAAGTTGTCAACTCATTTGTGTAAACACCAAAAAGTGTAATTGCTGGATTGTATAGTAAGAATATGATTAGTTTTATAAGAAATCACCAAACAGTTCTCAAAGTGGCTGTATCATTTTACATTGCCACCAGCAATGCATCCTCACTAGGATCTGGTGGTGTTAGTGTTCTGGATTTTGACTATCCTAATATGGGTGTATTATATTAGTAGTATATCTTTTGTTGTTTTCTGAATTTGTATTATATTAGTAGTATATCTTTTGTTGTTTTTTTAATTTGTATTTCCCTGATGACATGTGATGTGGAACAACTTTTCATATGCTTATTTGCCAACTGCGTATTTTATTTAGCAAGGTGTCTGTTAAGACTTCGGCCCATTTTTTAATCAGTTGTTGTTTGTTTTCTTACTGTTTTAAGAGCTTTTTAAAAAATATTTGGGATAATGGTCCTTTATCAGATATGTATTTGCAAATATTTTCTCCCAGTTCAGCTTGTGTTTTCATTCTCTTGCCAGGGTCTTTCACAAAGCAGAAATTATTACTTTTAATGAAGTCTAGCTTATCAATTATATCTTTCATGGATCATGATTTTGGTGTTGTATATAAAGACATTGCCGTATCCGAGGTTGTTCAGGTTTCTCCTACGTTATCTTCCAGGAATTTTATAGTTTGGCATTTTACATTTAGGTGTATAAGACATTTTGAGTTAATTTTTGTGAAGGGTGTAAAGTCTATATCTAGATTGAATTTTTGCATGTGAATGTCCAGTTGTTCCAGCACCATTTGTTAGAAAAACTATCTTTGCTCCATTGTACTTCTTTTGTACCTTTGTCAAAGATCTGTTGACGGTATTTGTTTGGGTATATTTCTATGCTCTCTGTTCCATTCCCTTGATCTATTTGTCTATTCTTTTTTTTTTTAAATAAATTTATTTATTTTTATTTTTATTTATTTTTGGCTGCATTGGGTCTACTGCTGCGCGAGGGCTTTCTCTAGTTGCGGCTAACGGGGGATACTTTTCGTTGCAGTGTACGGGCTTTTCATTGCAGTGGCTTCTCTTGTTGTGGAGCACGGGCTCTAGGAGCATGGGCTTCAGTAGTTGTGACACGTGGGCTCTAGCGGGCTCTAGAGCACAGGCTGAGTAGTTGTGGCTCACGGGCTTAGTTGTTCCGTGGCATGTGGGATTTTCCTGGACCAGGGCTCAAACCCATGTCCCCTGCATTGGCAGGCAGATTCTTAACCATTGCACCACCAGGGAAGCCCTATTTGTCTGTTTTTTGCTAGTGCCAAACAGTCTTCATTACTGAAACTTTATAGTAAGTCTTGAGCTGGGTTAGTGTCTGTCCAACTTTGTTCTTCCCTTTAATATTTTTTGGCTATTCTGGGTCTTTTGCCTCTCCATGTAATCTTTAGAATCAGTTTGTTGATATCCACACATAACTTCTCGGATTTTGATTGATTGGGATTGCAGTGAATCTACAGATCAAGTTGGGAAGAACTGACATCTTGACAATCTTGAGTCTTCCCATTCATGAACATGGAATAGCTCTCCATTTATTTAGATCTTCTTTGCTTTCTTTTATCAGACTTTCATAATTTTCCTCATATAGATTTTGCACATATTTTGTTAGTACATAATTATATACCTAGGCATTTCATCTGTGGGGTTGTGAATGTAGATGCTATTTTTTAAAAAAAATTTATTTGGAGGACCTTCAAGATGGCAGAGAACAAAGATGTGGAGATCACCTTCCTTCCCACAAATACATCAAAAATATATCTACATGTGGAATAACTCCTACAGAACACCTACTGAATGCTGGCAGAACACCTCAGACTTCCCAAAAGGCAAGAAACACCACATATACCTGGGTAGGGCAAAAAAAAAAGAGAAGAAACAGAGACAAAAGAATAGGGACAGATCCTGCACCTCTGGGAGAGAGCTGTGAAGAAGGAAAAGGTTCCATGCATAAGGAAACCCCTTCACTGGCGGAGACGGGGTGTGGATGGGGGGGAAGCATCGGAGCCACGGAGGAGAGTGCAGCAACAGGGGTGCAGAGGGCAAAGCAGAGAGATTCCTGCACAGAGGATCAGTACTGACCAGCACTCACCAGCCTGAGAGGCTTGTCTGCTCACCGGCCAGGGTGGGTGGGGCCTGGGAGCTGAGGCTCAGTCATTGGAGGTCAGATCCCAGGGAGAGGACTGGGGTTGGCTGTGTGAACACAGCCTGAAGGGGATTAGTGTGCCACAGCTAGATGTGAAGGATTCCGGGGGAAACTCTGGACTTGCCTAAGAGGCAAGAGACCATTATTTCGGGGTGCACGAGGGAGGAGATTCAGAGCACTGCCTATATGAGTTCTAGGGACAGGCACGAGCCGCGGCTATCAGCGCAGACACCAGAGACTGGCATGAAACGCTAAGGTTGCTGCTGCAGCCACCAAGAAGCCTGTGTGCAAGCACAGGTCACTATCCACACCTCCCCTCCCGGGAGCCTGTGTAGCCTGCCACTGCCAGGGTCCCGTGATCCACAGACAACATCCCCGGGAGAACACACTGCACACCTCACGCTGTTGCAATGTCATGCAGGTCTCTGCTGGCCTGAGTAATTCAGAGCCCCCTAATAAGCCACTGCTTTAACACTGTACTGTCTGGGCGAGAAACAAACTCCAGAGGGCAACCTACATGCAGAGCCGGGGCCAGATCCAAAGGTGAACCCAAGGAGCTGTGCGAACAAAGAAGAGAAAGGGAAATTTCTCAGTGCAGCCTCAGGAGCAGTGGATTAAATTATCACGATCAACTTGATGTACCCTGCATCTGTGGAACACCTGAATAGACAACAAATCATGCCAAAATTGAAGTGGTGGACTTCAGGAACAACTGTAGACTTGGGGTTTGCTGTATGCAACTGACTAGTTTCTGATTAATATGTTTATCTTAGTTTAGTTTTTAGTGCTTGTTACCATTGGTGGATTTGTTTACTGGTTTGCTTGCTCTCTTCTTTTAATTTTATTTTAATATTTTTTATTTTTAATTTTAGTAATTTAATTTAATTTTATTTATATTTCTTTCTTTCTTTCTTTTCTACCTTTTCTTCTGAGCCGTGTGGCTGAGAGGGTCATGATGCTCTGGCTGGGTGTCAGGCCTGAGCCTCTCAGGTGGGAGAGCAGAGTTCAAGACATTGGACTGACAGAGACTTCCTGGCCCACTGTAATATCAATCAGTGAGAGCTCTCTCAGAGATCTCTGTCTCAATGGTACACAGCTCCATTCAACGACCAGCAAGCTACAGTGCTAGACAACCCATGCCAAACAACTTGCAAGACAGGAACACAACCCCACCCATTAGTGGACAGGCTACTTAATATCATAATAAGTTCACAGACACCCCAGAACAAACCTCCGGACATGGTCCTGCTCACCAGAAAGGCAAGATCTAGCCTCATCCACCTGAACACAGGCACCAGTCCCCTCCACCAGGAAACGTGCATGACCCACTGAACCAACTTTACCCATTGGGGGCACACACCAAGTAAAACGGAAACTACAAACCTGCACCCTGCAAAAAGAAGACCACAAACACAGTAAGTAAAGAAAAATGAGAAGACAGAGAAATATGCAGCAGATGAAGGAGCAAGGTAAAAACCCACCAGACCAAACAAATGAAGAGGAAGTAGGCAGTCTACCTGAAAAAGAATTCAGAGTAATGATAGTAAAGATGATCCAAAATCTTGGAAATAGAATGGAGAAAATAAAAGAAACATTTAACAAGGAACTAGAAGAACTAAGGAGCAAACAAACAATGATGAACAACACAATAAATGAAATTTAAAATTCTCTACAAGACATCAATAGCAGAATAACTGATTCAGAAGAATGGATAACTGACCTGGAAGATAAAATACTGGACATAACTACCACAAAACAGAATAAAGAAAAAAGGAATGAAAAGAATTGAGGGCAGTCACAGAGACCCCTGGTACAACATGTAACACACCAATATTCGAATTATAGTGGTCCCAGAAGAAGAGAAAAAGAAAGCGACTGAGAAAATATTTGAAGAGATTATACTTGAAAGCTTCCATAATATGAGAAAGGAAAAGTCAATCAAGCCCCTGAAGCACAGAGAGTCCCATACAGGATAAATCCAAGGAGAAAAAAGCCAAGAAACATATTAATCAAAATATCAAAAATTAAATACAAAGAAAAAATATTAAAAGCAGAAAGGGAAAAGCAGCAAATAACATACAAGGGAATCTCCATAAGGATAACAGCTGAAATTGAAATTGTGATTAAAAATCTTGCAACAAACAAAAGCCTAGGACCAGTTGGCTTCATGGGAGAATTCTATCTAGCATTCAGAGAAGAGCTAACACCTATCCTTTTCAAACTCTTCCAGTATATAACAGAGGGAGGAACACTACCAAACTCATTTTATGAGTCCACCTGATACCAAAACCAGACAAAGATGTCACACACACAAAAAAAAAACCTACAGGCCAATATCACTGATAAACAGAGATGCAAAAATCCTCAACAAGGTACTAACAAACAGAATCCAGCAACATATTAAAAGGAATATACAGCATGATCAAGTGGGGCTTATCCCAGGAATACAAGGATTCTTCAGTATATGTAAATCAATCAATGTGATACACCATATTAACAAATGGAAGGATAAAAACCATGTGATCATCTCAATAGATGCAGAAAAAGCTTTTGACAAAATTCAACACACATTAGTGATAAAAACTCTCCAGAAAGTAGGCATAGAGGGAACTGACCTCAACATAATAAAGGCCATATATGACAAACCCCAGCCAACATCATTCTCAATGGTGAAAAACTGAAGCCATTTCCACTAAGATCAGGAAAAAGACAATGTTGCCCACTCTCACCACTGTTATTCAACATAGTTTTGGAAGTTTTAGCCATAGCAATCAGAGATGAAAAAGAAATGAAAGTATTCCAAATCAGAAAAGAAGAAGTAAAACTGTCACTGTTTGCAGATGACATGATACTATACCTAGAGAATCCAAAAGATGCTACCAGAAAACTACTAGAGCTAATCAATGAATTTGGTAAAGGAGCAGGATCCAAAATTAATGCACAGAAATCTCTTGCATTCCTATACCCTAATGATGAAAAATCTGGAAGAGAAATTAAGGAAACACTCCCATTTACCATTGCAACAAAAAGAATAAAATACCTAGGAATAAACCTACCTAAGGAGACAAAAGACCTGTATGCAGAAAACTATAAGAGACAGATGAAAGAAATTAAAGATGATACAAACAGATGGAGAGATATACCATGTTCTTGGATTGGAAGAATCAACAATGTGAAAATGACCCTACTACCCAAAGCAATCTACAGATTCAATGCAATCCCTATCAAACTACCAACGGCATTTTTCACAGAATTAGAGCAATATATTTCACAATGTATATGGAAATACAAAAGACCCTGAATAGACAAAGCAATCTTGAGAAAGAAAAACGGAACTTGAGGAATCAGGCTCCCCGAGTTCAGACTATAGTACAAAGCTACAGTAATCAAGACAATATGGTACAGGCACAAAAACAGAAATATAGATAAATGGAACAGATTAGAAAGCCTAGAGATAAACCCACATATGGCCACCTTATCTGTTATAAAGGAGGCAAGAATATACAATGGAGAAAAGACAGCTTCTTCGATAAGTGGTGCTGGGAAAACTAGACAGCTACCTGTAAAAGGATGAAAATAGAGCACTTCCTAACACCATGCACAAAAATAAACTCAAAATGGATTAAAGACCTAAATGTAAGGCCAGACACTATAAAACTCTTAGAGGAAAACATAGGCAGAAAACTCTATGACATAAATTACAGCAAGATCCTTTTTGACCCACGTTCTAGAGAAATGGAAATAAAAACAAAAATAAAAAAATGGGACCTAATGAAACTTAAAAGTTTTGCAGAGCAAAGGAAACCATAAACAAGACTAAAAGACAACCCTCAGAATGGAAGCAACTGACAAAGGATTAATCTCTGAAATAGACAAGCAGCTCATGCAGCTCAATATCAAGAAAGCAAACGACCCAATCCAAAAATGGGCAGAAGATCTAAACAGACATTTCTCCAAAGAAGATATACAGATTGACAACAGGCACATGGAAGGATGCTCAACATCACTAATCATTAGAGAAATGCAAATCAAAACTACATTGAGGGCTTCCCTGCTGGTGCAGTGGTTGAGAGTCCGCCTGCCGTTGCAGGGGATACGATTTCGTGCTCCGGTCCGGGAAGATCCCACATGCCGCGGAGCGGCTGGGCCCGTGAGCCATGGCCACTGAGCCTGCGCATCCAGAAAAAAACAAAACAAACAAACAAACAAACAAACAAAAACTACATTGAGGTATCACCTCACACCAGTCAGAATGGCCATCATCAAAAAATCTACAAACAATGAATGCTGTAGAGGGTTTGGAGGAAAGGGAACCCTCTTGCACTGTTGGTGGGAATGTAAATTGATACAGCCACTATGGAGAACAATATGGAGGTTCCTTAGGAAAATAAAAATAGAACTACCATATGACCCAGCAATCCCAGTACTAGGCATATACCCTGAGAAAGCCATAATTCAAAAGAGTCATGTACCACAATGTTAATTGCAGCACTATTTATAGTAGCCTGGACATGGAACCAACCTAAGTGTCCATTGAGAGATGAATGGATAAGGAATATGTGGCTCATATATACAATGGAATATTACTCAGCCATAAAAATCAGTGAAATTGGGTTATTTGTCATGAGGTCGATGGACCTAGAGTCTGTCATACACAGTGAAGTAAGTCAGAAAGAGAAAACAAATACTGTATGCTAACACATATATATGGAATCTATAACAAAAAAAAATGGTTCTGAAGAACCTAAGGGCAGGACAGGAATAAAGACACAGATGTAGGAAATAGATTTGAGGACACAGGGATGGGGAAGGGTAAGGTGGGACAAAGTGAGAGAGTGGCATTGACATATATACACTACCAAATGTAAAATAGAAAGCTAGTGGGAAGCAGCTGCATAGCACAGGGAGATCAGCTCTGTGCTTTGTCATCACCTAGAGGGGTGGGATAGGGAGAGTGGGAGGAAGATGCAAGAGGGAGGGGGTATGGGGATGTATGTATACATATAGCTGATGCACTGTGTTATACAGCAACAGCTAACACAACATTTTAAGCAATTATACTCTAATAAAGATGTTAAAAAAAAAGGAAAAAATATTTTATTGGAGTATAGTTGATTTAATATTTTGTTAGTTTCAGGTGCACAGCAGAGTGAATCAGTTATACATATACATATATCCACTGTTTTTTAGATTCTTTTCCCATATGGTCCATTACAGTGTATTGAGTAGAGTTCCCTGTGCTATACAGTATGTCCTTATTATTTATCTAATTTATGTATAGTAGGGTATATATGTCAATGCCAATCTTCCAATTTATCTGTCTCCCACCCCACACTTACCCTCTGGTAACCATAATTTTTTTTTTTTCTGCACCTGAAACTCTATTTCTGTTTTGTAGATAAGTTCATTTGTACCCTTCTTTTTTTGATTTCACTTATAAGTGACATCATATTGATATTTTTCTTTCTCTGACTTACTTCACTCAGTATAATAATCTCTAGGTCCATCCGTGTTGCTGCAAATGGCCTTATAGTGTTCTTTTTTGTGGACTAGTAATATTCCATTGTATACATCCAGAGAAAACCATAATTCGAAAAGATACATGCACCCCTATATTCATTGCAGCACTATTTACAATAGCCAGGACATGGAGGCCACCTAAATGTCCATCAAGAGAGGAATGGATAAAGAAGATGTGGCACATATACACAATGGTAGTTTGTTTTTAATTTAAATTCCACTTGTTCATTGCAGGAATATAGGAAAGTGATTGACTTTTTTTGTGTGTGTGAAAGTATGATTTTTTTTATCTCACAAAAATAGAAAAAAATGGAACACTTCAAACATGATTTTTAAAATGTGCTGGAATAAGTCATTAAAAACAATAACTAGAATGTATATTTTAAGGGATCTGCTACAATTTGAAAGTCAGGGTCCTACAGGGTCTTCTTTGCTGCGCACAGGCATTCTCTAGTTGTGGCGAGCGGGGGCTACTCTTGGTTGCAGTGCATGGGCTTTTCATTGTGGTGGCTTGTCTTGTTGAAGAGCACAGGCTCTAGGAGTGCAGGCTGCAGTAGTTGTGGCACACGGGCTTAGTTGCTCCACGGAATGTGGGATCTTTCCGGACCAGGGCTCGAACCCATGTCCCCTGAATTGGCAGGTGGATTCTTAACCACTGTGCCACCAGGGAAGTCCCCAAGTGACTTTTTGGTAAGTATTTAACTCAAAATTATTTCTTTCACTCATTTATTTTGGGATAGTCATTCAGAATTAAGCGGGTTCCTATATCACCAAAATCTATTACTAGGTTAAGTCATTTCTTAACTAAATATGCAACAGTTAAAAAAAGAAGCATGCAAAAAAATTGGCAATCAAAAGGAAGTTGTTTTAACATTAAAAGATGACCTGTAAGTTACTGGTTCCATTAAGCTTAATTTTTAAAAAAAAGGTGATTGACTTTTGTATATTAACCTTGTATCCTATAACCTTGCTATAGTTGCTTTAGTTCCAGGAGGTTTGTTTTTTTTTTTTTTGTCAATACCTTAGGATTTTCTGAATTAAATGGTATATTATCCATGAAAAAATACAGTTCTATTTCTTCCTTCTCGATATGTAGTCCTATTAAATCCTTTCCTCATCTTATTTCATTAGCTAAAAGACTTCCAGCACAATGTTGAAAAGCAGTGGTGAGAGGGGACAACCTTGCCTAGTTCCTGATCTTAGTGGAAAATTTTGAGTTTCTCACTAGTATTAGCTGTAGATGGTTTTGCAGGCATGTTCTTTATCAAGTTGAGAAATTTCCTTTCTACTTCTAGTTACTGAGAGTTTTTATCATGGATGGGTGTTGGATTTTGCCAAATGATTTTTTTGTTATCTACTTATATGATCATGTGGCTCTTATTTTTTAGCATGTTGATGTGTGAGATTACACTAATTGACTTCCAAATGTTAAATCAGTGCCGTATACCTGGGACAAATCCTACCTGGATTCAATTTGCTAATATTTTGTTAAGGATTTTTGCATCTATGTTCAGTGAGATATTGGTCTGTAGTTTCCTTTTCTTATAATGTCTCTGTCTGGTTTTGGTGTTAGGATAATGCTGACCTCATAGCATGAGTTAGGAAGTATTCCCTCTGCTTCTGTCCTCTAAAAGAGATGATAGAAAATTCGTACAAATTTTTTCTTGAACATTTGGTAGAGTTCACCAGTGAACCTATCTGGGCCTGGTGACTTCTGTTCATATTGTATATATTTTTTGTGTCTGTGAGTTTTGGAAGATTGTTTCTTTCCATGAATTGGTCCATTTCATCTAGGTTATGAAGTTTGTTGGCATAGAGTTGTTCATAGTATTCCTTAATTATCCTTTTAATGCTCATGGGAGCTATCGTGGTGTCCCTTCTTTCATTTCTGTTATTAGTAATTTGTGTCCTCTCTCTGTGTGTATATGTTTTTCTCCCACTATTATATGATTTTCCTCATAAATTTATTGCCATAATTTATTATAGACATCAGTCCTGTTGTTATTTTCTTAAAGTAGTTTCACCTAAAATTTCACAACTCAGTATTAATTATCTCTATTTTCTTAATTTTTGTATGGCTTAGAGACTGGGATTCCACAAATACATAGAGTACTCCTGGAAAAAATATATTGCTTACAATATAAAAATCAATTAAAAAAAATCAGGTACAGAATCTTTCCTGGTCTTATGTTACTGATCTTTGGTAACTAACTAATCAGCAATACTTCTGACTGTTCCATGTGGTAAATAATTTTCTTTTCCCAAGCTAAAATGGATAGAGAATGAGAAGGACATTAGCAAAGAGTGAAGTTGATATCTTTATCATTTTGTGTGTTTGTATCAGTGTACAGGAGAGACAGTTAACTGATTCAGATTTTGGCATTGGCCCTATGTGAGACATCGACAATCTGGGAGCAAATGGCACCGGACAATGGTGGAATAATTTTCTGGCTCTTGAAAGTTCTCTTTGGAAGGGCTATGTGTCATTCTGCTCACATTTTCTTACTAAAGTAAATCACAGAGGCATTTCTGATTTCAGTGAAATGTGAAGCTAAACCCCTACAGAAAGAAACATTCAAATCACATGTCCAGGTCCAGTGAATGAGATGAGGATAAATTTTCCCACAAATATTGGCAGCAAATGTTTGAGAACAGTTATATAATCAATTTTGGAATCCATGAAAAATTATCTATAAATAGTAGGTAATAAAGGTGAAAACTATTAAAACATCAAGAATTCGTTCCTATCAGTTTCCCGGTTAATTATGAAACCTACTGTTCCTGTTCTAAAGGTGTGTCTTATTGATGCCCAACTTTTGAAATTAGTTCTTTGCCTTTTATTTAAAAACCTGATTGAATAATTGAATAGGATGGAAAAAAAAGGAAAGAAAGAAGGAGAAAGAGAGAGAGGAAAGAAAAAGAAAAAGAAGAGGAAGAGGAAGGAGGAGGAGAAGGTAGAGGAGAAGGGAAAAAGAAAGAAATAAAAGAAGAAAGATAAAAAAATAAAAAGGAGAAGAAAGAAAATAGAAGAAACAGGAAGCAAATTTGCATATGTATAGTGACCAACTGTCCTGGTTTCTCCAGGACCAAAGGGTTTCCTTAGATGTGAAATATTCAGTGCTAAACCTGGGAAAGTCTAGGCAGACCAGGATGGATGGTCACTTAACTTGTACACAGCCTTCATAAAGAAAGACTCTGTATAGAGCAGCAGCATAGAGGAGTAGAAAGTATAAGTTTGCCTGCCACAATTTTCATGTATGTTGAAAGAAGACATGCCATTCCTGGGTGAGAGAAAAGACTCTCTCACTCACAGCAAAGGCAGCAGACAGCATATAAGCATTTTCCTGTACTGTTCCCTGAGTCCTAATTGCCACAGGGTGATGTGGAAAGTGCAAGGATACACCTTTGCATACAGTGAGTTGTGTTCCAAGCAAGGAGCTTTGAGCTCAGGTAACCCAAATCTTTTAAATAGGCAAGAAACCTGACATTTTTGTTCCACAGGGAAATATTATCTTCATTATACTAGACAGTAAGCATGGCTCTTTCATCCCTGGATGAAGATATTATCTTTACCTTCCAAGGGATTTCACTTGGATTTCATACAAATATCCATGAAAATAATCTGGAAAAAAGGTAGTCAATATTTCTGGTGACAAGACATGCAAAAATGTGACAGACTTCTGGAAATTTGTCTCCTAACAATTTTTTCCAGATTCCTAAAACTGTTGTGGGATGCACTTTAGCATTCTAATGGGATATTGGGAGAGAAAATTTAATATTCTCTCATATATTTTAATTATAGGAATAGTTACTACAAAACTTTGGAATAAAGAATTTTTGTGCTGGGAGTTAAGACGGGTCTAGGAAATTAAAATTGTCTTTAGTCATACACACACATAAAAAAGCATACATTATAACCATGAGTTCACAGACTATGGTCCATACAGACTGGTGGTCCACACAGTCAGGAGTGGCTGGAGGACAACGATGCTATAGTTATACATATAAAAATAATAAAGACATCTTCCTAAGTTGTCTGCGTGTTGTTCATAACATGATAGTGAATCCTGTGAATACAAGTAGGTGTTATATTTTCTTTGCCTGAGAGGTGCTTCTGGGGAGTTGGGTTGTACATTGTTTGGCTCATAGTAAAGTAGACTTAGCATCCTCTCCTGTGCCTTCTGTACCTACCAGGCTTCTCTGACTGTTCAATTTGCCTAAGACTGCATCTTCAGCAGCCTGAAGAATCTCTGATAGCCTTGGAATAAACAGCAATATTTCTGAGTACTGAGCCCCTGTTTTGTATCTTTGGCACCCTCAATAATTAACATCATTTTATATCTATCATTAGACATAGCATATTAATAGGCAGTGGTCCTCAACTGGGGGTTTTGCCCCCTATGACATTTGGCAATATCTGGAGACATTTTTGATTGTCACAATTTGGGTAGAAGATTTCTAACAGTGTCTAGTGAGTAGAGGTCAAAAAACAACAACAACAACAAAACACCCTACAATGCACAGTCTAGCCTACAATAAAGAATTATCTGTCCCAAAGTATCAGTAATGCCAAGGTTGAGAAACTCTGCTATAGGATATTGTATATAGTTAGCCACTTTTAATTCGGTACTTAGCAAATAGTTATAATAATTCTATCTAGTGATTGTATATAATTATATTTATGTATTTCCTTTTGTCACTCTTTGCACTATCGATTTTATGTGTCTTTTGAAAGGAGCGTATCACAGGTTTCTTTAGCGTGAATTGTTGACCAGTAAATCAGATAAAGAATGGCCATCTATCTGGAAGTGACTTAAAATATACAGGAGTACAAACTATTGTAAATTTGGCTATTAAAACCCTTTCACTACATCCATTCTGTAAGACCAAAGAGCTAAGCTTGAGTCAAGAAGACATTCATAAGGTGCTAAGTCTTAGTGGACTGTTAATTATTTAAAATGGACCTTTTAAAATAGTCCTGATTTCTCAATAACCCAGGGACTATTCCTCTTATTTATTTGCCACATCAAGTGCTTTATGGTCTGCATTGCAATTGTTAAGACTTTAATCGTTAAATGTTTCTCAGTTTATCATATTTTAACATGGAACATCAAAATCTTTAAAATGTATTCTATTCAGAATATATTTGGGCAATAAGTAACAGAAGAGCTATATTATTGGCAGAGAGATTCAATAGAAAGTATAACTAAGGAGAAAAAGTTTTATTAATGGCTGAGGATGTTTCGGCTGCTGTTTCAGCTGCCTAGAATCTACAGTTGTATGTCCTAGTGGTAAGTATTTGGACCAGGTAGGGAGGGGTTCAGAGTGTTAATCTACGTAAACAACAATCTAATTGCTGCTCCTTCACTTGAAGCAATAAAGCTTCATTTGAATCTGACATTCCATCTGTTAATCTCCTTGAAATTTCAGATAAACAAACTCAAAGAAATCAGTCACCATCCCACTGCATGCTCCATTAGTTTCAGGGATTCCTGAAACTAATTCCTGAAATTCCTGAAACTAAAATTGAGTGTGATCACCAATCTAAAATTGGAGTTCAATTACAAGGTAGGAAGAGAATGGAAAGGACATGAATTATCCCTACTGAAACAAATATGGAGCCATTCGTAAATGAATTTCAAACCCTGCATTCAGTATCTTTAATTTTTTAAATTATGATACAATTTTGGAAGTTGTAGACAGTTTCTTCCCTCATCTTACTATCATTGTCCTGAAACCTTATTTTAGAAAATTGATCAAGTAACATGCTGCATGTGGCTTATTCTGTATATCTCTAAGACCTTCTGCACAAACTTAGATAGAGTTGGTCAAATAAGGGAACATCTGGATTTTAAGTAGTTTTCTTTAGGAACTATCAACATTTCGCTGTTGAAGTGTGGAGTTATGGAGTGTGTACTTAGAAGCTGCACTATTGCAAAACAGCTGCATTGTACACATCCACATACTTGTACACTACTTTTCTGTACTTTTGATCCTGTACCAGAAACATATATTTTATTGTTACTTGCTTTTTAAACTTTGGTTTAGCCACTTAAAGAAAATCTGCTTAGGGCACAATTTGCCTCAGATCCATTCCAAATTGTACATTTGTTTTCCAATAAGGATAAATTATAATGTATCCTTCCCCCCACATCTACCCAAATCCCATTAGAAGGGGTGCACCCATCCTTCAGTAGTGAGTGTTGGCCACTAACAACTCAACAGGTACTCTCTTCTCAAGAGGATCATTTTCAGGCAGAGGCAGACCTCCTTGCCTGGGAGCCTCCACTTTGAGCCCCCCATGTCCTCTGTGGCCATACATGACTGTCATAGAGGGACAAAAATTTGACCCTTTTGCGTCGAGGTGGGATTCTGTGGTGTAACCTGTGGATCAGTGCTCCCTGTGAGATCAAACCTAAGCTATTCTAGCAGATACCACATTATTTACCTCTATGCCCCCAGCCCCCCTCACTGCTTTATCCTACTTTCTTCACTCCCTCTCCTGAGAGTGTTCCTCTAATTCATCTTCCCAAGAATCTTCCTAATTCATCTTCCTGAGAATCCCCATCTCAGGGTATGCTTCTTAAGACCTAAAAACACCTACTAATAGAATCAGGGATATTATTATTTATTTTGTTATTAATATAATTACCTGTCCTTCAGAAAATTACAGTATTGATAGTTAATATTGACTGGCATTTTAATCTAAGGCACTAAGCCAATTAGTTAAATATATCTTCTAAATTTATATTGCCTAAAACACTGTAAGTAGTTGTTGCTAAAACTTTTTTCAATTTTACAGTTGAATGAACTGAGGTAAACGGAAATTACTACTAAATAATTTGCAGAATAGATAAATAAATGAATACATGTTGCATGCATTGCAAGACTATATTTTATATTCTATTTGCAAAGAAAGAAATCTGAGACTTAAGTCAGTACTTAGCTGACATTTATTAAGATACCAGTTTATGATGACAGGGTAGGTGTTAAGTGTTATGAAGAAAAATAAAACAGGTTAAGGGAGATTGGAATATGCATGTACTTGTGAGTGTGTTGCTGGTAGGGGTGTGGAGGATTGCTTGCTATATTTTGCAGTCCTCCCTGTTAAGATGACACTGAGGCATGAAACAAGTGAGAAAGGGAGTGACTTATGCAGATGTCTTGAGGAAAAGCGTTCTAGGGATGGAACAGCAAATCCAAAGGCTCTGATAGGAGTGGGTTGATGTGGAGATGGTACAAAGGAGGCTACAATGACATGAGCAAGGGTGAAGTGGAAGAGAATAAATAAGAACAGAGAAAACATTTTCTTTCACTCTGTGTAAGATAGGACACCAGTAACATCTTAGACATAACAGGGACACAACCTGTCTTCCATTTCATAAGCATCCCTCAGGTTGCTGTGTGTGGCTTAGGGGCAAGAGTAGAAGCAAGCAAAGCAGTTAGGAAGTGTGTATAATTACCCAGAAGTGATGGAAGGGTTCCGACATGAATTCTAATGACTTTTTTTCCCCACACTCAACTATTCATCAACACCAGCAGATGTCCCACAATTCACCTCAATTCTGACACTTTCTACCAGGAGATAACTTCAGATCCCACATGTTAAGGGCTCAGTCCTACAAGACTCCTTCCCACCCCTTTTCAGACGCCAATTGCAAGTCCAGGTTGTGACCTGTGCTTCTGACCACTAGCTATATATAGATTGGAGTTTCCAAGGACACCTTCCTGGGGTTTATTAATTTGCCGGAGCAGTTCACAGAACTCAGAGAAACATTTTACTTCCTATATCACTGGTTTATTAAAAAAGGACATAACTCAGGAACAGTCAGGTGTAAGAGATGGGGAAAGGGCCAGGAGCTTCCATGCTCTCTCCACATGCTCCATTCTCCCCAAATCTCCACGTGTTCATAGAAGCTCTCTGAACGCCATCCTTTTGGGTTTTTACGGAGGCTTCATCACATAGCCATGATTAGTTAAAGTAGTGGCCGTTTGAAGTTAAACTCAACCTCTAACCCCTCCCCAGAGGTCGAGGGTCGGATTGAAAGTTCCAAACCACTAATCACATGGCTGGTTCTGCTGGCAATCAGCCCCCAACCTTAGGTGACCTAAGAGCTTCCCAAATGACCTCATTAACATATAAGCTACATCTTTATCACTTTCCTCACTTGGGAAATTCCGAGGGATTTAGGAGCTCTGTGCCAGGAACAGGGTACTAAGACCAAATATTGATATATATTTCTTATATATAAATCACAATATCACAAATGTGGTGATATGGAAATTTTGAGAAGAGGTCAGATTTTAAATACATTTTGAATAAAATATTTGTTTATATAAAGAGTTAAAATTATTTTCCCCAATGAGTCACCCTGATAATTTCTCTTAGGGAGGCACCTGCCAATGTTGAGACTAAACCTTAATAACCTCTCTTGGCCTATTGGTTGAAATATAAAGCTCAGGTGACGACTGACTGCCAGGATTCCAGGCAAGATAGAAGGAACTCTGCATAACAAAATGAGAAGAATTAGGTCCTGGGACATGGGGCAGGTAGGGGTTTAAGAAAGAGACAGAGCATTGGAGGGGGAGCCAGATGACAGAATGCTGATTGCTACACCAGGGATTCCTCCCCACTATTTCTGAAATCTTCAGTGTTCCTAGAAAAGTCTTGAGGTGATTGAATTTCTTGTGGAGGGGCAGCTGTTTCAAAACTACGTTGACACAGAGATATAGCTAGGCAACATCAGGGATAAAACAGTGGGGAGGCCTCCTGCAGACCTGGGGTTATTAGAAATGTAAGGAGCACTCAGTGAGCTGAGTTCATCAGTCACATTGGCAGACCACTCACCACCAAACCCCATACAAATCCCACAGAGTAATACAAACGTGTGGTTCTGTTGTTAATATCATAGAAAATTTACAAGGTTTCCAGTGGGTGTTTATAACTGAATGTTGTACAGTTCTAACTTTTATGACAGCAGTTTCAAACTGTGCTCACCACTCAATCTCTCTCTCTGCTTCTCCCCGCTCTCTCAGCAAGGGAAGGAACTCTGCAAACCAGTGGAAAAAGCTCACTATTGTCTTTTCTCTAAAATTGTTCTATATACTTGTAGGAAAAACCTGTGGCATGGAAAAATACCTGGACTACCAGGTGAAACATGTTCCACCAAATTCACTGGAGTGAGGGTATATGGTAGTCAAGAGACTTTCATACTAAAATTTCTAGAGAATGCTTATAAATGTCTAAACAATACATTTACAAACATAAAATTACTTCAGATTGTTCAATACTTCTCATTAAGATAGAAATTCAGGGGCTTCCCTGGTGGCGCAGTGGTTGAGAGTCCGCCTGCCGATGCAGGGGACACGGGTTCGTGCCCCGGTCCCGGAGGATCCCACATGCCGCGGAACGGCTAGGTCCGTGAACCATGGCCGCTGAGCCTGCGCGTCTGAAGCCTGTGCTCCGCAACGGGAGAGGCCACAACAGTGAGAGGCCCGCGTACAGGGAAAAAAAAAAAAGATAGAAATTCACAATGGGAAAAAAATGTTCAATTTAAGGGATAGACACCCAAGTATTTTATAACCTGTACCTCTTTGTACTGCTCTAAAAGAAGTAGATAATGTGAGGGAAACTGAAGTTTATAGCAAACACATGTCTAAATGTATAAAATTTTAGCTTGATACTTGAGCAAAAACAATGATATATCTAGTTAATTTTTACCTGTGATTTGCTATAATGACATATACATTAATTTAATCAACTGCAATATACAGTGTAGTGTATCTCATATAATCTTATGTATCTACAAAGCTAACAAGAGATCCTGATGGTAAGGAAAAAAAGATTACTTAAATTGTTTAATAACTGTTTCAAAAGTGCCTGATATTGGTTTAGTTTTAAATGAAACATCATACTCTAAGGGAATTTTTAGTTTTATGACATTTTAAAAACAGCAGGAGTATAGAGTATACATAAATTCCAGTCATGTTTATGTTGATTATCTCAATGAAATCCAATATCACAATCACATCACCAAATAATGAGATTCAGGAAAGTATTATTGTTCAAGCAGGTAGCTCAGTGGGATCAAAATAAATGTAAAAGAGTACAACCATTGTTTTCCAATAATAGCAAGAATGTAACAACCTTTGCTGAAGGACAGAATGATATCTTTATAAATACTTTTAATTTAAAGTAATAAAAGAGTTTTCCCTATTACCTTTAAAATGATATATCACAGTTTGAAAATCTCAGCAGAAGCTTGAACCAACTTCAAAAAGAGAAGTATCATTTATTAGCTTACACATAGGAGGAGCTTGGTGAGCAGTCTGAGACTGTTGCAGCAATTCTAAGTACTGTAACTTTTCTTCTTTTTATAGAAAGATGCCAATTTATTGCTTTATCACAAAAATCATATAAGTGGGTTCTATTTATATATACAATATAGATACTGTCTGGGGTGAACAAAATCTAGTTTTATTACAATGTTATTTAAAGAAAAAAGCAGAATAAAAAGTTCATAGTAAAATCTTATCTACTATTAATGCCTTTTTTTCCCATATGTATACTACATGATATGAATGTGTCTACACAACATTTGAACTTCCTAAATCTTATATTCAATTTTTCCAGTGATTTTGTTTTCTTACAACAATCAAAATGCAGAACTTATGAGGTAATATAATACCCCTTACTTGAATAAATTTGGAGAATTATCAATATATTGTGTAGTGGTACAGACTAGTTTTACTTTATGGCAATTATAGTCTTATACTTGTTTCTAATTTCCTTTATGCTCAGTGGCCTTAAATATGTAATTTTATTTTACTAAATGTTAAAGCATAACTAACAAAGCATTAAAAAAAGATTTTTAAGTCCATTGAACAAAGCAATGGAAAAAGGTAAATACTGTAGAAAATTTTCATAGAGTTTTTTCCCCTGATAATTTAATTTATAGTTCATAATACATACCTGTAATACATTTACATCAGTACATTTTTTAATGCTTCTGGGTTTGTCAGTCATGAGTATTTAATACTTAAATTTTTGTATTAAGTAACACTGCTAATCTAGAAAACATTAATACAAGCTAATTATGGAAACATGGAATTTCTAAAGGGAAGTTAGAACAAAGAGAAAGGAATAAGGCAAAAGGAAACTGAGTGAATGGAAGGTTAGTTCAAACAAGATTATGATAACAGGTAAGAGAAGGATAAAAGGACAACAGTTTTAATAATTGGGTATAAATATCACATCCACTTATAAAACCATCTTCTGATTCTCTCCAAAAATCACAAGGCTTTTGTGCATATTTATATATGGATAAAGTTTTTTTTAGTAAATTTCTTTGTAAAACAATTGAATACAGAATCGTATTAACCTGAAGTGTAGGCTATAGTGGTTCATTTCATTGCAATCCACATTCTACAAACTGCATTTTACTATTACAAAATAGTAAAGAGGAAGGACAGGCAGATGGCAAGAAGAAATTTAAAATGTCCAACTTACTGAATGAAATTTTATATTGGAGATAAGAAAAAGTGATGCATTTTAGATTTATTTTATAAAGGAGTGAAGTTTAAGGTCAAGGATAAGGTAAGATTAATTATTGAGACAGAAGGATAATGACTTTAGTGATAGAAAAAGAAAGAAGATACTTTAACACCTTACTGAGTTATTGCATGCCTGAGTTATTCCAGGGCAGTATTCTGAAGTGAAGATTGAAAAGATAAAAATAAGAAAGAAGAAAGACAAATTTGGGAATCATCTGAAGACAAGTAAGTTACAAAAGGTAATTAGAATCTTAAAAGAAATGACTGCAAAGAATGTGGTACTCTAAAATATTCTGGGGAAGATTAATGAATAAAAACTTTGAAATGGAATAGAATACTCAGGGGTGAAGATATAAAATTGGGAGATGAAGCATCTGTAATTCAAGAGATAGGTTAGCCAACTGGAAGATGGATGTCTATTTTCTCCTGAAAAAACAATGCTTTAACTTGGCTTCAACTGAAGAGCAATAATGGACAAATGAATAGCTAAGCTTTCAAACTGTATTGGTCTATTCTTTTAGTTATTGAATCTCAATATGCATTCACTTCAATATTAAAAAGAAAAACTTCAAAGAAAAAATTTATTTTGTGATTGGAAATCAGAAAAGGCCCTGAAGTATACAGTCCTCTATTAGATGTTGTAGATATAGTATTTCTTATCTAGTAGTTTATCAGTTCATAAAATGTGTCCAAGTTTGAAAAATAAAAATATTTTTAAAAAAGACTTGAATGCAGTACTATGCATACTTCTAAAAACTACAGGCTTTGCAGTGTTCAGTGCTTGCTGATCATAACAGTCTCACAACTGCTGCCAGTGGTGATGGTCCCCAGACACCTAACCATGGGTTCACAATATGTTCATCCTCCTCTCTATAAATGTGCAATCGTCATGACACTCTTGTCAGTGTGATATAATGTATTTTCTGCTGTTGTAATGCATCATGCTGCTGGGATGACAGAGAAGAAGAAATGTGGCATGTAAAGGGATTTCTGAATAGTGAATTTATGAAAAGTAGGTAATGGTTTATTCTTTTTTTTGAGGGGGGTAGAAAAATCTATCTATTTATTAAAAATTTTTATTGGAGTATAGTTGATTTACAATGTTGTATTAGTTTCAGGTGTACAGCAAAGTGAATCAGTTATACATATATCTACTCTTTTGTAGATTCTTTTCCCATATAGGCCATTACAGATTATTTGAGTAGAGTTCGCTGTAATATACAGTAGGTCCTTTTTAGTTATTATATATATAGTAGTGTGTATATGTCAATCCCAATCTCCCAATTTATCCCTCCCCTCCCTTACCCTCTGGTAATCATAAGTTTGTTTTCTACATCTGTAACTATATTTCTGTTTTGTAGATAAAGTTCATTTGTACCTTTATTTTTAGATTCCACATATAAATGATATCATATATTTGTCTTTCTCTGTCTGACTTACCTCACTCAGTATGACAATCTCTAGGCCCATCCATGTAGCTGCAAATGGCATTATTTCATTCTTTTTTATGGCTGAGTAATATTCCATTGTATATATGCACCACATCTTCTTTACCTATTCCTCTGTTGATGGACATTTAGGTTGCTTCCATGTCCTGGCTATTGTAAATAGTGATGCAATGAACACTGGGGTGCATGTAACTTCTCGAATTATGGTTTTCTCTGGGTATATGCCCAGGAGTGGGATTGCTGGATCATATGGTAACTCTATTTTTAGTTTTTAAAAGAGCCTCCATGCTATTCTCCATAGTGGCTGTACCAGTTTACATTCCCACCAACAGTGTAGGAGGGTTCCCTTTTCTCCACACCCTCTCCAGCATTTATTGTTTGTAGATTTTTTGATAATGGCCATTCTGACAAGTGTGAGGTGATGCTTCATTGTAGTTTTGATTTGCATTTCTCTGATAATTAGTGATGTTGAGCATCTTTTCATGTGCTTTTTGCCCACCTGTATGTCTTCTTTGGAGAAATGTCTACTTAGATCTTCCACCAGTTTTTTGATTGGGTTGTTTGTTTTTGTGATATTGAGCTGCATAAGCTGTTTGTATATTTTGGAGGTTAATCCTTTGTCAGTTGCTTCATTTGCAAATATTTTCTCCCATTTTGAGGGTTGTCTTTTCATTTTGTTTATGGTTTCCTTTGCCGTGCAAGAGCTTTTAAGTTTCGTTAGGTCCCGTTTGTTTATTTTTATTTTCATAACTCTAGGAGGCGGATCAAAAAAGATCTTGCTGTGATTTGCATCAAAGAGTGTTCTGCCTATGTTTTCCTCTAAGGGTTTTATAGTATCAGGCCTTAAGTTTAGGTCTTTAATCTATTTAGAGTTTATTTTTGTGCTTTTTATAGCAGGTAACATGTTACAGTTAGGAGTGTCAAAAGGAAACAATAATGTAACTCTTAGTTCTCTGTTGCATGTACATTGCCAACACTATTTCTCTCCATAATCATTCTCACATATTCTATATCCACTGACTAGTACTTAATTCTGTAATACTGAATGCATTAAAAAAATCAACACATTTAAGAAAACTAAAATTCAAGGGACTAAGATTTGTATCTATTTTACAATCATCTGCTGTTTACCCAGAGTTAACATTAGTATCATTAATAATGAACTGTTAAAGTTGAAAGGGACTTGGGAGACCATTTACTCCAATTAACTTATTTTTAAATGAAATTATGTTTAAAAGTATTGAGAGCACTTACTCTATCCATTTACTCTTTGTGTGTGTGTGTGTGTGTGTGTGTGTGTGTGTGTGTGTGTGTGTGTAGAGAATGTTCTACTTTATTTGCATTAAAGATAAAATGAAAATCTCTGACCATGTGCAACTTGGGAATTAGATTTACTGATAACAAATAATTTGAAAGGAATACATGTACATAGATTTACATCAGGTACTACTGTCTGACTTTTGGAAGTAGACTTGAATATCTTTACCATGAAAGATGCTAGTCTGAGTCATCTTACTTGCACTTCATCCCATTTTTTTCAAATTATGGTCTCTCCATTTACTCTTTACAGACAAAATACTTATTTTTTTATTATCTTACTACTAAAATTATTGCTTTTTTCTTGAATCTGTGCATGTATTTGTCTGAGCTTATTTTACTCTTTAATCTATCCATCAATTTGTTTATGCCTCTAGGCTGTCAGCAAACATTTAATGAACTTCTACCGTATACCAGACTCTGTGCTTTATGATGTGTATTTAATTTTAGTGATAATATTAAAAAGATAATTTTAATAGACTCTATTTTAGAGCAGTTTTTGGTTCACAGCATAATTGAATAAAAAAGTACAGAGAACTCCCATGTAGTTCTTGACCCCCACATGCAGTCTCTCCCATTATCAACATCCTCCACCAGAGTGGTACATTTGCTACAATTGATGAACCTACATTGACACATCATGACCCAGAGTCCATAGTTCACATAATTCACTCTTGATATTTCACATTCTTCGGGTTTGGACAAATTTAGAATGATACATATCCACTGAAAAATACTTTTTGAGATAATTTTTAAAATATTATTTATTTCCCATCCCTCTAGTCCTCTCACAACACTACCACTACATCAGTGATCCTGGGAGCAGCCATAGAATTCTATAAGTGCTGATTTTGGGAGGTGACTGATATTGTTAAGAACCAAGTGTCAAAGAGCCTCTTGAAAATCGTAGCAGCATCAATAGCCTGGAAAGCCAAAGTGCTTTGGATTTGCAAAGCCCAGACTCTGTGAGACAAGTCCAAAAGCATTTTTTGATGATCAAACAAAAACCTGAACATTAAGTTTAACCCAAGAAATATAGAGCTGGAAAGAATGAAGAGATACATAAGGAGAGTTACCTGATTGGATTGGGTGAAAATCCTACAACTTGAAAGCTTTGAAGAACTAGAATGACTGAGAGTGTCATAGGCTTCATTTTCATTACCAGAGCCACATGTTAGTATGCCTTGATTTTTAATCACCATCAGGTAGAAAGTTAGGAGATACGTAAGAAGGAAAATCCTGAATTGAATGGAACGGTTACTCAACAGACACAGCAATTTAAGCAAGAAGTGATTAAATATGTCATGAATATCATAAATGGAATTTAAACAGATTATTATAAACAATAAATAAACTTACATTTTTTCACAATAGTTAGCACATAAAATTAACAGTTGCTAACGATAAAATAGAAATAACTTTCTGGATGGAAATACATCTAAGAAATAGGAACCAAAAAGTTTGAATCCCTGATTAGTTTTTCTTTTTCTCTGCATAGTCTCACAGTAATAGTTTTTACTTCATCATACTTAATTTTTTACTCTCCTTTTATTGTCACTAGTCTTGTCAATGTCACCAGATATTCTTACCTTCTGATCTCTCACACATGAGACCTAGCATCAAGTAGCAGGATTCTAATTCTAATTTTCTTAGAGAGACAATCTGATTGGCTTATCTTGATTCAGGTTTCTACCCTATCAGTTCTGGTTGGGTGATTGGATGTGGATTGATAAAAGGCAAGTGTATGTATTCGTTTATTTAAATATGGAGACTAGGACCAGTTTTGTCGGGTGATGGACAATTCTCAAAGAGGATGTCAGTTGAATGAGAGATCATTGCAATTTTGCAATAATATTCCCTTCATGGAATTTAAAAGTTTAAAACATGGAACACATATACCAAAGAAAACACAAATATCATATGCATTTTAAATCATATATGTAGCAGAAATATGTTTTCTTTCTTTCTCAGAAGGAAGAAACCTTTCTGAGCCCTAATGCCCAAAAGAAACATTATGAATTTAGTTTCTCTTGACAAATGAGAATTTTTTTTACATTAATAGTGGGATTTAGCTTTTACACAACTGACTTTATTATTTAAACATTCAGTTATTCTAAATCACCAGCTAATTCAGACAAAAGTAGAGTTGGTTCAATTATTTGCATCACAAAGGATAAAAATATTAGTTTGGGTTTAAAATGCAAATGAATCTGAGATTCCATGAGCTAATATAGATGTTATGATTGTTATATGTGCAATAAACATGCAGTGTGCAACATGGAATAAAGATCTATGTACAGAAATACAGATATTTTAAGTTTTAGCTTGAAGAGACTTTTATTATGTAATCTATTTAGATAATAAATATGTAGATATATTTGAAATGACATGATATTTAAAGTAACTACATTTCAAGTTTATATGGCTAATGGCTTTACAATGAGGGAAGCTAATAGAACTTTGGAGATTATATGCTTTAACACATGAGTAAATGGAAAGGAAATGATGATGATAAGGATGAAGCACATATTTCTGTTCTTTTCTAACTTACTGATTAGTTTGATTTTTTAAAATCTAGAACTGCAAATGTTTTTTTTTATGCTCTTTTCAAACTTCTGTGAAGATCTCATCTATTAGTCTGCATATAATATTAAAAAAAATTTAAGAAGAGCCATATCTATATAAAGATAATTCTGAAGGTACATTGAGAAAGCGTGTGGTTAGGACTAGGAGTCTCATTTGTATATTTTTGTCCAATATCTGCAAGACTATCTTGCAAAATCTTCAAGAAAGAGGTAATTACCTACATATCTCCACAATAAAGACAGTAGAATGAGTGATAGTAACCAGGGACGTAAATGGGTTGTCAAACTCTGTCACCTTATCACTGAGGATTTCCTACATAAAAATGACAGGAAGGATATGTGATGGCCTTATACTTAAATGATAGTGGAGCAAAAAATAGAAAAGGATAATCATCTCTATACAGCAAATCTGATTCATTCCTCCGTGTGAGAAGGTGAGCTGTCTTACAAGTGTTCAAGGTATTGTTACAGACTCAGAATAGTAAAGATGGCACATTTGTATGTTGTATTGGTGGAGCATGATAATTATTTTTCCAGGAGAATATTAATGCTGCTCCTCTTCAAAAGGAAGCTTCAGAGCAGGAAGCAAGATTGTGGCAGCTACCCACATGCTATGAGTTGAGGGATGCCAATCTTTCAATTCAACAAAACAAGTGGTTTTTGCCTTAACTTTATATCAGAAGATTAGTTCCTCTGGACAAAGCCATTGCAAATCCAGGAAAATGAACAGGCAAACACCCTGCTACAGGATTAAAATGCTGCCACTAAAGGATAGCAAATAATCTATTGTTATCTTTTTCAATTTAGCAGTAGATTAATTTATTACAATGTTTGCTCAAAGGGAGATAAACACAAAATAAACAGACATGAATAGAGGAATATTAGAATACATCCTGCATATGGGGTCATATTGGTAAGAAGAGCAGTGATGTGTGGACAGAATATTTTCATGGATAAATGAATATATGTGGCTGTCCCACCTAAATTCTTTGGGTACATGAAGCCTGTTTTGTCTTTAGAAAATCATAAGCATTATTAATAAGATTAAAAAAATAAAAATGTGAGAGTATCCCTACAGAAAAGCTTAGTTTTGCCAGGGTTTTTCCAAGGTCCAATAGTAGAGTTGTGAAGATCATGCCTTAAATACAATCCATCTGTATATAGACAAGAAGTATTCATCTTTTCCTAAGGCCAGGAATTTACTCATTTTCAGCTATTCCTTCCAAGGTACTGACATATAATGGGCATTCTGAAAACAAAGTTAAAGATAAATAGTGGGTAAAAATCAAAAGTACTAAGTATAAATTATTATAACAAAATTGTATTTGTTTTATACTTGCTATTTTATAAATCATGTTAGGCAGGTCATTCCTTCTAGCTTAATTGGAAAATAAACATTGATTCAAATAAAAGTCATCAGGAAAGAAGCAAATTTATACAAATTTCATGACTCAGCTTTTCACAACTTCCCACTGTGAAATTTAACAAGTGTCAGAAAAATTCAATAACTTATAATACCCCAAACTCAACTATTATCCTAGAAATCCAATGTAGCTGATAAAGGTACACATTTTAACCCTTTTTTAAAAAAAAATGGAGTATAATTGCTTTACAATGTTGTGTTAGTTTCTGCTGTACAATGAAGTGCATCAGCTATATGTATACCTGTATTTCCTCCCTCTTGAACCTCCCTCCCACCTGCCCCATCCCACCCATCTAGGTCATCACAGAACACCAAGTTGAGCTTCCTGTGCTTTATAGCATGTTCCTGCTAGCTATCCATTTTTTTTTCATAAATTTATTTATTTATTCTGTCTTTGGCTATGTTGGGTCTTCATTGCTGCACATGGGCTTTCTCTAGTTGAGGTGAGTGGGGGCTACTCTTCATTGTGGTGCGTGGGCTTCTCACTGCAGTGGCTTCTCTTGTAGTGGAGTATGGACTCTACACACGTGGGCTTCAGTAGTTGTGAACTGGCTTATTGGCTTCGCGGCATGTGGGATCTTCCCAGCCCAGGTATTGAACCTGTGTCGCCTGCATTGGCAGGCGGATTCTTAACCATTGTGCCACCAGGGAGGTCCTTTATGCCACATTTTAACTCTTGATGGAGAGCAAGAGTTACAGCTGGAAGGATATACTAAGGGAACAATGTAATCTTATCCACGATAAAATGAAGTCCAAAGCAAAGTCTTTATCAATAGAAAAATGGAAAACTTCTTTTTAAGGTGACTAAGACCATTTTGACCCTCAGTGCCTTCCATTTCTACTTTCAGTTAGCATAAATACCACATGCCCTTTGGCAAACAGGATCATGAAACATCCAGAGTTGCAAAGTTTGGATTAGGAAGTGGCTGGGTCACGAAAAGCCACAGAAGTGATACATTGTGTGGTTGACATATTTCATCCATGATTTTTCAATAAGGAATTGGCTAAAGACTACTTAAGAATCTAATCTATTCACCACATTTTCTAAAAAAAAAGGCTGAAATACCAAGAATTTTTTCTTCCATTCAGAAGTAAGAATAAATACATTTTTGTTAGATGCCAGAAATTTGGTTAAAGCCTACATCCATTTATCTAGCTCAATTTAAATATCAGAAAAGATACCTTTTTATTCTGGTAAAATATACATAACATAAAATGTACCATTTTAACTATTTTTAAGTGTAGTCTAGTGGCATTAAGGACATTCACATTTTTCTTTTTTTTCTTTTATTTATTTATTTTTTTTTTTGCGGTACGTGGGACTCTCACTGTTGTGGCCTCTCCTGTTGTGGAGCACAGGCTCCAGACGCACAGGCTCAACGGCCATGGCTCATGGGCCCAGCCGCTCCACGGCATGTGGGATCTTCCTGCACTGGGGCACTAACCCGTGTCCCCTGCATCAGCAGATGGACTCTCAACCACTGCGCCACCAGGGAAGCCCAACATTCACATTTTTTGTACAACTATCACTACCATCCATCTCCAGAACTTTTTCATCTTTCTATACTGAAACTCTGTATGCATTAAATAACAACTGCCATTCTCCCCTCCTCCCTAGCCCCTGGCCACCTCCATGAATTTGACTACTCTAGGCACTTCATATATGTGTACTCACTTAGCATAATGTCTTCAAGGTTCATATATGTTGTAGCATAATTGGAATTTCCTTCCTTTTTAAGGCTGAATAATATCTCACTGTATGTATATAGCACATTTTGCTCATCTGTTCATCCATGGATGGAGACATCCATGCTTCTTCCTTTTTAGGCTGAATAATATCTCATTGTATGTATATAGCACACTTTGCTTATCTGTTCATCCACAGATGGAGACATCTATGCTTCGACCTTTTGGCTATTGTGAATATTGCTGCTAGGAACATGAATATACAAGTATCTCTTTGAGTCTCTGCTTTTAATATTTTTTGGTATACATCCAAAAATATAGTTGCTGGATCATATGGTAATTCTATGTTTAATTATTTTAGGAACTGTCATACCATTTTCCACAGCAGCTATACCATTTTTACCTTCTCAGCTGCAATGCACAAGGGTTCCAATTTCTTTACATCTTCATCAACACTTGTTATTTTCTGTTTTGTTTGTTTGCTTTTTTTTCTGTGCATATCTACCCTAATGGGTGTAAAGCGATATATCATTGTGGTTTTTATTTATATTTTTCTAATGATAAGTTATGTTGAGCATCTTCCCATATGCTCATTGGCCATTGTATATCTTCTTTGGAGAAATGCCTATTCAAGTCTTTTGTCCATTTTTAATCAGGTTGTTTATTTTTTTGCTGTTGAGTTGAATTGTTAGTATTTTGTATGTTTTATGATAGAAGCTACAATATGCATCCTTGCCTTACTGGAGGCTACATTAAATTTATACTTTGACCACTTCCTGGTTAATGTAATGACCTATGACATCGATAAATGTTATTGATTTATGATGTTAATAAAAATAATTACAGATGACCATGACCACTATTAAAATTAAAAACTGGATGTGCAGAAGCAGGAAAAGAAGAAGGAAGAGAAAGAGAAGGAAGGGAAAGGGGAGGGTGAGGGAGGAAGAGAACAGGAAGACAAGAGTCAAATAAAAATATATATGCAGCAAGAAAAGATAAAATTACAGAATGAAAGCAAAACATTTCAGTGATTTTAGTAAATGCAAATAAAAACTTCTGCAGTTTTCTGACTGGTAGGAAAAAAACATTCATATGCCACCATTGTGGACTTATATAGATTCTAATTTAAAAATGATATAATAAAACATTGTCATTTGAGAAGTAGGTTGGCCCCCTAGGATAGGAGCAGATGTAACATAATCCAGGGAATTTTCCTTGGTCTCACAGTCTCTAAGTGAGGCCAAGGACATGCAGTTGTCACACATCTGGAAATATCAATTGTTGCCATACCTCTTGGTACTTAAATTATGATTCTAGAAGAAGTTATATTAAACATCTAAGTACTTCCCTTTAAAGGATTGTTTATAAATATTGTCCTGTCCTGTTTCCTGAAAGAAATTTAGACATAATATGGCCACCTTATCTTCACAGAGGAAGAAGTAGAATCCATGGCTAGTTGATCATGAAAAAATATCTGTGCTTTCAGTTTTCCAAAATCCTGAAAGCGCATTTCTTCACATCCTCCTATTCAATGACAAAGAGAATCAAAACAAAATAGAGAAAAATATGATAGATCTAAATCAAAGGGGCACAGATTTTAAAAGTCAAAAGTGAAACAAATGTATGCAGACATAAAGTAATAGATGAAAGAGTAACACTAGAGGAATTTAAAACAAAAATTCTTGCATGTTACAAAAATATTTTTATATATTGAAAAAGATGTATTTAAGAAAGAAAATATGAATTATAAACTCTTAATACTGAATAACATTATCAGGCTAATGAAAAAGAATGGTAAGGAATAAAAGAAGAAATTTAGAGTGATCACATAGAAAAATTTAATTTTAATATAAATTTGAATCTTGGGCAAAAAGTAAGCAAAAGTAAAGATATAGCATACTGAATTATATAATACTAAAACTAAAAAAGAATTATTACAGGAATCAGTGTAATATTTAGAAACATAATGTACACAATAAAGTGAAAAATTGCCAGTTATATTCTCAACTAGAATTGCATGAATACATTTCTCACAACAGTTTGACAATTTGAGAAATGAATAATAAATGTTCAAACAAAATAAATGAACACTTTGAGAACTATAGAAAGATATTTTGGGTAATAAATTGTAATATAAAGTTAATGAGGAGAAATAGTTGAAAATAATCAAATTTAAAGACATCAAGGCACTTGCTCTTCTATATAGTAAATATAAGATATAACTAGAATAATTTAAAAAATAAGCATTTCTAAGAAAAGGATAAGTTACACAGACAAAAATCTCCAGAAATGGGCATTACAAAGAACTTATATATGTGATAAAGTTTAGAATTAAATCTCTCACAAAGAAAGTCTATTTAATTAATGGTGCTGAGGCACATTTTTAAATTATTGAGGTAAAAATAAAGCAAGATCTCTAAAAATACTATGTACAAAAAAATACAAATTAATTTTTAAAATGGAAAGGTGAATTGCAGGAAGAAAGGAAGAATAAAAGGAAGAAAAACTCAAAGTGATTATTTGAATAATCCTGGTTTTAGAGAGTGATTAAGTGTATAGCTATATGGGTATATTTTTTAATATATTATTAAGCATACATTTTTCCCAAAAACTATATATTTCTTTTTATTTGTATAAATAATGAAAATATTTAAAAAATTGTTTGTAAATATGTGATAGCAAATTCCATAGGAGAAAGAGGTTGCAGTTGATTTTTGCAGAGTAATGTGTTGACCAGAAGTCCCAAGATATAAGTTAACTCTGCACTCTAGATCGTGTGTCTCCTGGGAGATGAAGAATTTAACTGACCCTGTGATTACAAAGAGATAGTAGAGTGTTCCAGTTTCCAGTTCCATATGTAAGTGGCTTGGAAGTTGCACTTCCGTTTGAACAGATAAAATGCTGAACAAACTGAAAAGTCAACAACTCATTTTGGATCCATAAAAGAGGTGAGGATGTAGGACAAATTGCTGTCCTCAATACTGGAGAGATAGACAGGTGAGCATAGGGAGTCATAGGTTACCTGGAGCAGATACACACAAGTGAAAATTGCCAGGGGAACTAATGCCCAGTTGGGAAAATCTGAAATGTAATTGACATATTGCTGGAGGCTCAGTGCAGGCAAATCTGAGAGTTAAGTACTCCAGGGGGACCAAGTCATAGGGCAACCTTCACATTTTTTAGAATTTAAAAACAGTTTTAGAATTCACAGATAGCTTGAAGAGAAAGGGCAAGCACCAGAATCAGACATGGCAGGGACGTTGGAAATATAGATTGGGTATTTAAAATAGCTATTATTAATATCCTAAGGGTTTTAATGAATAGGGGCTTCCCTGGTGGCACAGTTGTTAAGAATCTGCCTGCCAGTGCAGGGGACATGGGTTCAAGTCCTGGTCCGGGAAGATCCCACATGCCACGGAGAAACTAGGCCTGTGAGTCACAACTACCAAGCCTGCATGCTACAACTACTGAAGCCTGTAGTCCTAGAGCCTGTGCTCTGCAACAAAAGAAGCCACCACAATGAGAAGCACATGCACCACAACGAAGCTTAGGCCCCGCTTGCGGCAACTAGAGGAAGCCTGCGCACAGCAGCAAAGACCCAACACAGCCAAAAAAAAAAATATATATATATATATCCTAAGGGTTCTAATGAATAAGTTAGACAACCTGCAATAACACATGGACAAAGTAAGCAGGGAGTTAGAAATCCTAAGAAAAAAATAAAAAGAAATGCTCAAGATCAAAAACACGCTATAATTGAAATGAAGTATGACTTTGACTGACTTATTAGTGGACTGGACATGGCTTAGGAAAGAATCTCTGAGCTTGAAGATATCTCAATGCAAACCTCCCAAACTAAAAAGTAAAGAGAACAAAGAATGTAAAAAAAAGAACAACATGTTCAAGAACTATCTTACAATTACAAAAGGTATAACACATGTAATGGAAATACCAGAAGGGGAAGAAAGAGGAAAAGGACAGAAGACATATTGAAAACAACAGTGACTAAGAATGTCACCAAATTAATATCAGATGCCAATCCACAGATCCAAGAAGGTCAGAGAACACTAAACAGGATAAACACCCAAAACAACAACAACAAAACCTACACCTAGGAGCACAGGCTCCGGATGCGCAGGCTCAGCAGCCATGGCTCACGGGCCCAGCCGCTCCATGGCACGTGGGATCCTCCTGGACCGGGACACGAAGCCACGTCCACTGCATCGGCAGGTGGACTCTCAACGACTGTGCCACCAGGGAAGCCCTAGGCATATCACTTTTAAACAATAAAAATCAAAGGCAAAAAAAAAAAAAAAAAATCTTAAAAGAAGCCAGAGCAGAGGTGTGGGAAACACCTTACTTATAGAGAAACAAAGATAAGAATTACATCTGACTCCTCAGAAATCATGCAAGCGAGAAGAGAGTGGAGTGAAATACTTAACGTATTGTGAGAACAAAGCCATCAACCTAGAATTTTTTGTTCTCTATGAAATTATCCTTTAAAACTGAAATAGAAATAAAGGCTCTCAGACACAGAAAAACTGAAGGAATTTGTTGCCAGGAGACCTGCCTTGAAAGAAATGTTAAATGAAATTCTCTAGCAAGAAGGAAAATAACATAGGTCAGAAACTTGGATCACCACAAAAAAGGAAGAACATCAAAGAAGTATAACTGATATGATAAGAAAGGAGAAAAATATAATCATATAACAGACACCTCACCAAAGAAGATATCCAGATGGCAATACAATCATATGAAAAGATGTTCCACATCATACATTGTCAGGGAAGTACAATTTAAAATCACAATGCGATGCATCTTCTAGAATGGACAAAGTCTAGAACACTGACAACACCAAGTGCTGGCTAAAATGTGGACAGTAGGAACACTCATACGTTGCTGGTGGAAATGCAAAATGGAACAGCCACTTTGGAATACAGTTTGGTAGTTTCTTACAAAGCTAAACATGTTCTTACCTTACAGTCAAGCAACCATGCTCCTTGGTGTTTACCCAAAGGAAATAGCCAAGGAAAAACATGTACTTGAATATTTATATCTGCCTTATTTATAATTGCCAGAACTTGAAAGCAACCAAGATGTTCTTCCATTGGTAAGTGGATAAATAAACTGTGGTGCATCCAGACAATGGGATATTGTTCAATACTGAAATGAAATCAAAAGACATAGAACCTTAAATGCATATTAGTAAATGAAAGAGGTCAATCTGAAAAGGATACATACTGTATGATTCCAACTGTTTGACATTCTGGAAAAGGCAAAACTATGGAGACAGTAAAAAAAAAAAAAAAATCAGTGGTTGATAGGGATTTATGGGGGTGGGGAAGAGGAGGGATGAATAAGTAGAGCACAGAGAATTTTTAGGACAGTGAAAATACTCTGTATTATATCATAATGATGGGTACCAGTCATTATACATTTGTGCAAACCCATAGAATGTACAATATCAAAAGTAAATTTTAACATAAATGGACTTTGGATATTTATAATGTGTCAATTTAGTTTCATCAGTTCTAACAAATGTACCTCTCTGGTAGGAGATGTTGATAATAGAGACCCATATGTGTGCTGGGCTGGGGTATACAGAAAATCTTTTCCTCTCAATTTCACTGAGAAACTAAATCTTTTCTAAAATAATAAAGTCTTAAAAAAAATAGTAGTAGGTATCACTTTAGGACAAGATGTCAGTAAGGACTTTGAGGTAGGGAAGTGAGGAAGAGCATGAGAAGAAGTTATCTCTATTGCTAAAAGCTGGATTTATTATTTTGACAAAATATTTTTGGTTATAAATTTGTGAAACAAGAAATTTCAAGTTGGAATGAAATTAAATTTGCATCTCATCTTTGAATTTTAATATTGGAGATAGGCTCACTAAATGTGTGTTGGCCAAGACAAAGTATGTTTAGTTTGCTACTAGTGATTTGGGGTCTTTGTTTAGTTGTAGATTACAAGTTTCAGGTTAAAACGTCAGTAAGAGGTAAAGACACAGAAGAAAGGTATATAAAGACTTGAAAAGTATTTGCCTAAGTATATTTTTCATATGCCTCGATATTAAGTGTCAAAATTAATTTAAAACACCAATGACAAATTAGAAATAAATATTTGAAACACATAATCTCTATTAAAAATGATTTTATATATCAATAAAACAGGGAAAATTCTCCAATGGAAATAAGGCCAAAAAATTAACAAATTACTTTTTAGAAGTGCAAAATTTTTGTACACCTATTTAAAATTCATGTTCCACTTGAATTAAGAAATGCAAACATACGTTGTGAAACAGGGACTGGTAAAACCACTTTTCCTAATCTGTGGGTGACTTTATATTGGTGTATACGTTTTATACAGGAATTTGACAATATTTATAAAAAAGTTTAGAAATGTCCATGGCCTTCAACTGGAACATTTTTCTTCCTTGGCTATATACTAAAAAATAGTCAGAAACTATAAGAATATTTATGGCAACGTTTTTTTCAACAACCAAAAAAAAAGGAAAAAATAATAAAGAGCTCAAGTCTTTCACAAAGTATATATATATATATATGTATATATTTATTAAATTATAGCAAAATGATACTTTTTAACAAAATTATAGCACAAAATTAAATTATAGTATTAATTCATAATCAAATATGTTTTAAAAATGTGTGATAACATAGGAAAATAAATTGGCATAAAGTGTTAAATGACATTCTAGGATAATAATATGATACACACATCATGGTGTGATTTTAAGAAATATGCTTAAAAAATGACAAATTGATGAAGGCCTCAATCTATGGGTCAATTCATATTCTCTCTTTCTCTCTTGCTCTCACTCTCACTGCCATTTCAAAGGATTTCAATGTCTATTATTTAATATGTATTTGTTAAAGTCCAGATCTTAAAAATATGGATAGGCTAAAAAATATGGGCACAGTGGTCAGATTGAGGAAGATATCATAAGGCCAGTAATCTTTCTTTCTGACTCATTCCTTAAAGGGAATACTGATGAGGAGAAAAAAGTAAAAACAAAAACATTTCTTCAAGAGCAGCAGTTGTAGGTGACTACTGAAAATGCACTTATGGTGAAAGCTAGGAAACAATGTGAACAGGCAGAGAACGGGAAAAAGGGAAGAGATGAAACTTTATTCTCTCTTTTTTTTTTCTTTTATAACATGTGTTGATTGCTATGTTTAGCATTCTACTTCTGAACTCTCTTTTAATCCTCTCAATACTCAGCTCTGAGGCTCAGAGCTGGGATTTAAAGCTGGGTTTGTGAGAATCCAAAAAGTAGGTGAGACATCTGGGGATGAGGGTGTCTTATATACTATATTGCTTCCTATAGTAACTGGCACCCTTGGCATAATCTTAGAAGAATGTCCTTCAATAACCTGTTCATCTTCAGCACTGATTTACAATAAAAATAATTTAACATTGGGTATCTGATCCGGAAAATATTCTGTATATGTTTTATAATGATGATTCAAATCAGTTCTAGTTAACATGTATCCTAAGTATAGAGATTTCTAAATATCTACATCTTAAAAGAATTTTAGCATTCAAGCAATATAGTATACATTTTACAGATATGGAAACTGAATGACAGAGATGAGCATTCTTTAATCCCACCTCAGCACCTGTCAGTTCCCCTGGTCCTTTATTTTCTTTTACAAATACTTTACTGAAAATCATAGAAATATGATAAAAGATGTTAAAGACAGAACAGTATTCTCATGCCAGAATAATATTTTATTCTGAAACAACATAGACTACTTTTTGAAGCTCTCAGCTTCGTCCTAGACTGAACTCTATGCTGTGATTTAGACTTATTAGGTAGAAGGAATCAGGTATTACATTCTTAGCCTGCTACGCTGGAAGTGTGGAAAGCTGCATGCACAAGAGATATATTAGACAAATTCTGGTTGCCTATGGGCATAGGGAAGGGGTGGGAGTAGAATAGTTCTGGACTATATAATTATAAAATTAATGCCTAGGAATTATAGAAAGGCCTTTTTTTATTTAAACAGGAAAATACATATATATTTTAAATGCATGTATATTTAAAAAAAAGAATACCTCTGTAAGCATAAAGTCCATGCTGACCACAGACAGGTTTTTTTTTTTCTTCCTTATTTCTCAAATTCCCTTTTCATATGGTGTATTTCCTCCTTATGAAAGTCCTGCAGCAAAAGTAACCTGAGGCTGTTTGTTACCTAGGGAGGAATCAGCTTACAGTGCCTTCTGCTTTGCGGCTTCACTATCCTTTGTCCACTGTAAGCATCTGGAACAGTTACATTAATACAAACTGTGGCTTAAGAGACACGGGGGGAACATGGAAATGGAGTAGGAAAGGTCACACGTCAGGTATTTGCTCTCTGCCAAATGGTTTGGTGGCTTCTGATCTCCCTAAGTGAGAAGTATAGAAAGTGATATTTTGCTCCAGAGAGAACACGGAAGAGTGTTGATCAGTTGGTCATCTCTGCAACTGTGGGAAACATATAGTTCAGAGAATACAGAATACAACAGCTAAGAATTAAATGTAGACCAAGATGAAGGGGTGCTGTACACTGTCTCATTGAGGGAATTGCATTCAGGGCTCCCAGACCTGGTTTTTCTCCTTACTGCTGAGCTCCTTTTAATAGAGTCATAGATAAGAATCTTATTAATGCTCCATGTCATGATTTAAAAAAAGAATGGTATAGGGAATTCCCTGGTGGTCCAGAGGTTAGGACTCTGTGCTTTCACTGCCAAGGGCCTGGGTTTGATCGCTGGTGGGAGAACTAAGATCCCACAAGGTATGGTATGGGAAAAAAATGGTATAAAAACATCAACCAACCAAGACCCCACAGGTCTTCTTGAGAAAATGCCATGAGACTTTACATAGTGATGAAAATAATTCTCTAGTGTGATCTCAGAGTTAAAAAATAAAAAAACAAAATCAATAAGTATGTAATCTTGGGAAGTATGGATACATTTTTTCTTAAAGAAACAACTAAGAAAGGCTAAAATCTTGGTTGTATTGAGTGAAACTATTGGGCAGCCTAGTCATATCCAACCCCCTCCTTTGGTAATGAAGAAAGAGGGTCAGAGTAGGAGATGCTGATGGAAGTCATGCTGCTGTGAGTTGGCAGCAAAGTAGCAAATGACTGATTATAATGCGTGTAATTCACCAATCCCAGAGATGGGAGGTGTTTCAAGGTCAACATGAAGTAACTTAAGAAATGATATTACTATTCTATTTTGCTTTAAAAAGATATTTCTTGTGAAGAATATGTGCTATAAGAATATATAGTGTTAGAATTCTGCTTTATTAATGAGTGACAAAAGATTAGCTAAAAGTAACTACTCACCAAAGTGGGATATTTATAAGCCCTGAATCTGACTGGTTGTATGAGATATACTACATAGCAGGAGCCACAAAGTTGGGAGAAATGTGGAAGCAAAGGTAGAATAGAAGTAGGGAAACTGGCTTTATTGTCACATGTTCTAGCTTTCACAAATAGAAGCAAAATATCAGAGGCATGCCTGGAGATTCTCAATCTGACTAATGCTCACAATAAAGACCATCTAATGGTCCATGAATGGATTAGAACTGAATTGCCCTCAAGTCTGTGCACAATGAGCTGGTTTTACCATCAAGTGTTTCCTGCTCTGTGGAATCCAAGCTGCTTTAGCGTGACCATCTAGGGGGGGATATAGAAGATGGGGGCAATGGATAGTATTTACAATCATACTTAAATTGTGATACATGTAATCCACTCTTAAACCCTTCACCTCCTTTAGGACAAAATCGTGTCTACCTCTCCTCTTTTCTCATGCAATACTCAAGGCTGTTTGTTCTTTCTTCAGAATGACCGCCATCATTTTGAACTGCTTGTGTCTTTTTTTATGGGTGGTAGGTATGGGAAGCACACACAATATGTTGAGACTAGCAGAACTTGGAGACAGCATGGGTGGAGAATATAGGAAAGTGAAAAGTAGTCTGAAGATTAAGGAAGTGAATATAACAGATTGAATGGTTTCAGTTTTGTGACAGAGTCAGATGAGTATGTAGCTCTAAGTACTCTAAGTTTGCTGAGAAAACTGACTGAAAAAGATAGCTATAAATATTAGAGTAGGAAAGTTAAGTCTAAAAGTGTGAAGAGGGGCTGAGATTTTATCCCATTTTCAAGCTAACAAGTTAGTCTAACACAGTTTCTCTCTCTCTCTCTCTCTCTCTCTTTCACACACACACACACACACACACACACACACACACACACAGAGAGAGAAACCCTAGACCCCTGGATCAGAAAACAGAGTTTTTATTTATTCACACACCAATCTTAGCAGCAGCACTGGATGCCTATACTCCAGTTCCCCATAGAGAGAGACAACAAGAGCCAGATGTTACCTGCATGTGCAGTGGGAATTGCGCCACAGGAGAGGAATCACAAAATAAAGGAGACTCAGAGCATACGTAGGGTGGCTGGCACAACTACCCTCCTCCCCTTCAGAAAGGGAGAGAGAGATGCTCTGGACTGTTAAAAAAAATAATTCTCTCTGAGGAAGATAGGGAAGGTCTCTACCCTGCATTGTAAGCAAACGACTCCAGAGCAATACCAATCTCTAACTTTCAAATCATGCTTGCCATTTAATTATTCAGCCTTGATCATCCAGAGACATGAAGATATTCATGGAGAGCAGAGTTGTTTCAAAACAATGAGAATTTGCTTGGCAGCCTGATTTGAAATGGATTGGGTCACATGTAAGGGGAAACCAAGAAATAAAACCAGGTAATAAACTCTTTGAGGATAGGGATGGTTTCTATATTTATTATCTCTCTTATAACCCAGCATTGTTTTAGAAGTGGACAATATTGAAATACAGAATATAACATATCAGAGAGGCCATATTTCATCTTTTCACTGAACTCTATTATAACATATTTTGAGCAAATATAGCTCATGTGATTCAAGCACAAAGCAATTTTACTTTCTCTTCCAATATTCCTTTAAAGCATATTTATTTTAAATAGTGGGATATCTACTCATACCCTCTGAGTAAAAACTCATGATTTCTGTGTTTTTTCTCCTAGCATTCTTAAGCAAAAATTTTAAGTTTAATAAAAATTAATAATAAACTGTAAGTTACAAATGACAATTTGAACTGCCTATTTAAAATATTCAATTCCCTGTAATCATCAAAGTGTCCAGCTTTATTCAAAGTTATAGTTATTCCTTCTCCTCTCATGTAAAAAGTTAAACACAGCCATGAGATGGCCAGAAAAGGGAAATAATTATCTGCCTGCTTTCTTCCTTATTCACCTTCTCTAAAATGTATCAACTATGTTATTTCTCCAAAGTTGAAGCTGGGGAAGAGAACAAAAGTAAGTGAAATAGCAAATATTTTGCTTTATCAGATGGTTTTACAATGCTGGGTCTGGCAGATAGTTAAAGCTGAATTTATCTTAAGTGGCACTTTTTTGTGTGTAGGCGTAAGAGATTCTTTGCAGATATATTGTTAACTAAAGATCTCTTAACTGCATCCATCAGACATGCCCCCTTAATTTAACTGGTTGCTTACTGCTTCCACAATGCCTAGAAAACGTTGAAATTGACTTAGCTATTGCCTGTTGTATAACTGCCTTGGGTGGTCCTAAGATGATCCCATGCCAAGGTGTTCTTTTGTGTGGCACATCTTCAATTTTTGAACAGTAATGCAAAGTTTGATGCATGAAATTCTTGGAGTGCAGGAAAGATCCCATTGTGCCACTTCTCCTTGATCCATCTCTCAACATCCAACTAGCAACACATCTTGTTCTCAGACATTTCAGGCAGAAGTTAGAAACCAGTCTGCCCTGGGTCTCCTCTGCTTCCACAGACTGAATAAAGCAAATAGTAAACTCTAATTAACTAGCATAAGGCCTTTTTTGTTTTAATATAAGGTGAAAAAAAAAAAAAACATTTGTTCTCTCCCAGTTGATGGAGCAGAGTCACAGGATTTTCTGCCAAAAAATCCTCCTTAAAATTTCTCCCATTTTTCAACATTCCATCCTATCTTTAACATGAGTAATGGGTTTAAGACAGAAACCCATTGGCTACTTCCATTAGAACATTTTTTAAGATAATCTTTGGAATGTAGGATGTGCTGTCCCATGCTTTCGGCCTAAACTAAGCCAGGAAGTGTCCTATTTAACTGCCTGTTACCATACCAGCTTCTTAAAGACAGTAATTAGCTCTTGTATTTCTTTTTTATACCACAATATACTGGGTTTGCAGATGATAACTAAAACTGTTCTATGAAATAACAAGACCATCATTTCAAATGTACTTAAACAATTTTATATTAAAAAATTCAATTTGTAGACATATGTCCAGGATTTCCTCCGTATGGAAAAGCACACTGGCTTGGGAGTAAATATTGTGGTTCTTCCTTAATTTTGTGTCAACATAGGTACATTACTTAACATCTCTCTCTGAGTCTTAATGTTTTTATATATAGAGCTGGGATGAAACTATTTCACAGTGTCTTTGTGAGAATTTCACACAGTATATGTAAAGTTGATAGGACTTGCACATGCAAGCAGTTAAATATTGCATATTTTGCTACTATTGTTTCCCACCAAATTGAAATTCCGATATAGCTTGCAAAATCTAGTTAGAAATTTGTCTCCTTTTTTGTTTTGCTTTTTTTTTTTTTTTTTTTTTTTGCCGTACTCAGGCCTCTCACTGTTGTGGCCTCTCCCGTTGCAGAGCACAGGCTCCGGACGTGCAGGCTCAGCAGCCATGGCTCACAGGCCCAGCCGCTCCGCGGCATGTGGGATCTTCCTGGACCAGGGCACGAACCTGTGTCCCCTGCATCGGCAGGCAGACTCTCAACCACTGTGCCACCAGGGAAGCCCTGTTTTGCTAATTTTTCAGTGCAGATACTAATAAAGGTGAAAATCAAGGTAGAAGGCGAGGCAGAACATGAAATGGAATGGATAGTTCTCCTACCAGATTATCTATGCTCCAAGTAATTTATTATTGGTTGCATTCCTGTGATTATGATTTTGAAAAACATTGCATAAAAAGGCTCATAATGAACATAGCCTTGAGTAAGTATAAACTGAATTAAAAAAAAAATAATACTTGGGGAAATGAAAATTCTCAAAACTAGTATTTCATAAAGCACAGATTTTAAAAATATGATTTTAAAATATCATATTAGAATATTAACTTATGAAATATCTAGTTATTATCCCTTTTACTAAACACAGGAAAAGCAAAAAGAAAACCCTTTAAGCTGTAAAAGGAAAATTCTTTATAATCAATACTATTTTATTATTTTATTTTAATTTTATTGGAGTATAGTTGATTCATAATGTTGTGCTAGTTTCAGGTGTACAGCAAAGTGATTCAGTTATACATATACGTATTTTCATTCTTTTTTAGATTCTTTTCTCATATAGGTTTATCACAGAATATTGAGTAGAGTTCCCTGTGCTATACAGTAGGTCCTTGTTGGTTATCTATCGTATATATAATAGTGTGTGTATATTCATCCTAAGCTCCTGATTTATCCCTCTCCCAAATGTTTCCCCTTTGGTAATCATAAGTTTATTTTTGATATCTATAAGTCTGTTCCTGTTTTGTAAATAAGTTCATTTGTGTCAGTTATATTCCACATATAAGTGGTATCATATATTTGTCTTTGACTTACTTCACTTAGTATGATAATCTCTAGGTTCATCCATGTTGCTGCAAATGGCATTATTTTGTTCTTTTTTATGGCTGAGTAATATTTCATTGTATATATGTACCACATCTTCTTTATCCATTCCTCTGTCGATGGACATTTAGGTTGCTTCCATGTCTTAGCCATTGTAGATAGTGCTGCAGTGAACATTGGGCTGAATGTATCTTCTCAAATTATGGTTTTCTCTGGGTGTATGCCCAGGAGTGGGATTGCTGCATCATACAGTAGTTCTAATTTTAGTTTTTTAAGAAACCTCCATACTGTTCTCCATAGTAGTTGTACAAATTTACATTCCCACCAACAGTGTTCGAGGGTTCCCTTTTCTCTACACCCTCTCCAGCATTTATTGTTTGTAAACTTTTTGATGATGGTCATTCTGACCTGTGTGAAGTGATACTTCATTGTAGTTTTGATTTGCATTTCTCTGATAATTAATGATGCTGAGCATCTTTTTATGTGCTTTTTGGCCATCTATACATCTTCTTTGGAGCAATGTCTATTTAGATCATCCGCCCAGTTTTTGATTGGGTAGTTTGTTTGTTTGATATTAAGCTGTATGAGCTGTTTGTGTATTTTGGAGATTATTTCCTTGGTTGCTTCATTTGCAAATATTTTCTCATGTTCTGAGGGTTGTCTTTTCATTTTGTTTATGGTTTCCTTTGCTGTGCAGAAACTTTTAAGCTTAATTAGGTTCCATTTGTTTATTTTTGTTTTAATTTTCATAACTCTAGGAGGTGGATCAAAAAAGATCTTGCTGCAATTTATGTCAAAGGGTGTTCTGCCTATGTTTTCCTCTAAGAGTTTTATAGTGTCTGGACTTATATTTAGGTCTTTGATCCATTTTGAGTTTATTTTTGTGTATGGTGTTACAGAATGTTCTAATTTCATTCTTTTACATGTAGTTGTGCAGTTTTCCCAGCACCACTTATTGAAGAGAATGACTTTTCTCCATTGTATATTCTTGCCTCCTTTGTCATAGATTAATTGATCATAGTGCGTGAGGTTATTTCTGGTCTTTTTATACTGTTTTATTGATCTATATTTCTGTTTTTGTGCCAGTATCATACTGTCTTGATTACTGTGGCTTTTTAATATAGTCTGAATTCAGGGAGTCTGATTCTGCCAGCTCCATTTTTCTTTCTCAGGATTTCTTTGGTTATTTGGGCTCTTTTGTATTTCCATATAAATTAAAAATATTTTTTTTTGTTCTAGTTCTGTGAAAAATGCCCTTGGTTATTTGATAGGGATTGCATTGAATCTGTAGATTGCCTTGGGTAGTATAGTATATTTTAAAGAATAATTTTCATAGAAATGAAAATCTGATATCTGGATAATAATTGTGCTCATTCTGAGACTTAATAGATTATTATTATAATATCAGAAAAAATGATAATTAGTTTTTTAGGAAATAGTACGTCACTTATTAACATGTGTGTAAATTAATAATAATTAACATTCAAATAGAGATAACTGAATACATTTTGCTATGCATGTAAATAGGAGCCAGAAACCAAATCTATAGCAGTAAAATAGGAAAAAATGGTCTCAGATGTTACTTTATTCTCTAGTAAAGCTATAAAGCCTTTTATTTATGGCTAAAAACATTCTACTTTAACTGGCTTTTATCATGTGGAAATAACTGAAAAACATTTATTTATTTAAATTCAGATTGTCATGAGGGCCAACAGCTTTTTAACACAGAGGCCGTAACTTAAATAGTGAAAGATAAAGTTTTTGAGACTCTGAGGACTTATTTTTTTCAAAGACAGAGAGAGAGGTGTTAATATTTCCAAAGTGTGATTTGATATACTGAATTCTGCTAATGAATACAGATATTTTATAGATATATTTATACAGCATAACAAAACTACTTTTGAAAATACTTTCTTATTTTTTTTTAAAAGTATTTGAGAAAATTCTTCACTCTGAATTAGTATCATTGCCTATACCAAGGATACATTAAATTTTTAACAATTGGACAGTAATATAAATTAATATATGATGTTATATATAAAAAATATATTCCAGGGCTTCCCTGGTGGCGCAGTGGTTGAGAGTCTGCCTGCTGTTGCGGGTTCGTGCCCCGGTCCGGGAGGATCCCACATGCCGCGGAGTGGCTGGGCCCGTGAGCCATGGCCGCTGAGCCTGCGCATCCGGAGCCTGTGCTCCACAACGGGAGAGGCCATAACAGTGAGAGGCCCGTGTACCGCAAAAAAAAAAAAAAAAAAATATATATATATATATATATATATATATATATATATATATTCCATTTAGTCTTCAAATCATTGCTGTCTAAGAAAACTGTTTTCAATGATGGAAATGTTTCTTCACTGTACGATACGATAGCCATTCTCATTTGTGGCTATTAAACATTTGAAATGTAGCTAATATGTCTGAAGAATTTAATTTTATTTAATTCGAATTCATTTAAATTAAAATTTAACTCACCATATGTGATTGGTGCCTTCCATATTAGACAACACACCTTTAAAAAAAATTAACTACAGGGCTTCCCTGGTGGCGCAGTGGTTGAGAGTCTGCCTGCTGATGCAGTGGACACGGGTTCGTGCCCCGATCCGGGAAGATCCCACATGCCATGCACGCTGAGCCTGTGCATCCGGAGCCTGTGCTCCGCAAAGGGAGAGGCCGCAAGAGTGAGAAGCCCGCGTACCGCAAAATAAAAAAAAAAAAAAGGAAAAGAAAAAAGAACTACATATATCAAAATCTGATTATCAAAAGTATACATTGTAATGAAAATCACTCATCAGATCCTTCTCGTAATTTCCAAGTCATTTTTGATTTTTCAAAATTGTATGAAATGACATCACTAGGTAAAACATCCCTTATCTGGTCTCCAGTCTGATAAAAGGAATTGCATAATAAAAACCTATCCTCTGATTTTCCCAACTTCTGGTCTTTGCTGCAGCCAGGGGGCATCCAGGTGCTCCGCCACCTGTCCTGGATGGTACATACTTTGCATACTTCATGTGAGTGCTTCCCACAATGACTGGTCTCAGAAAGGCCTTGGTGACTGCTGATAATACTTCCAAAAATGCTGCCTGCTTTGTCATCTGCTCCATTGCCCCCATGAAGTTGAGCTCCCTTGGAACCATGGGTAGACACAGCACATGCATTCAACTGTGCCACCTGTCACCTTAATGCACTTGATGATCACTGGTAGCATCTCTGCCAAGCCCCATTAACTGCCACTGTGGCCAACACTATGCAAATCAATCAGTATAGAAATATTTGAATCTTTTGACAATTGGTTCAACTTTTGTTGATCATAATCACTGTACAGTCTTAGGAGATAAAGGGTTTTGTTCCTTGTGTGTTTTTTCTAGCATTTGTTTACTGCCTTAGGTATTAGCAGGGACTCAGAATGTAGTTTTCTATTTATCACTTAGAAAATTCATACATTATAAGGAGCTGCATGTGTTTAAGAAAGGATTGAAAAAGAAAGGAAAGGAAATCATGTTTACCCAGTTGAAACAACACCTTTTTACTTTATGTCTGGATTACTTCTGTTTAGTTGATTTATCAATACATTTTGATCTTTTCTGGTGTAGTTTAACATCTGTTCAATTATCATATTCTTAACACACATTTCCTCAGCATGTTTTCTGCTCGATCTCCCCTTTGTTCTCTTGTGGATTGTATGTATTAATATGCCTCCAAAAAGGAGCAGCCTTGCCCTTCTCAACGACTGGAGTTAGTTTCCGTATTGTACAGTGTCACTTTATAAGTTAATTAATGAATATTAATTATCTCTATGATTACCTGTAAGTCAGGCCAATCCTATGAATACTATTGAACCCAAAGTATCAGTTATCAGTATACTCCAAATACAGACTTAGTGTTCTTGCTCTTTCAAAACAACCTGAATTTTAAAATGCCATCATGAGCTTGTGTGTGTGCTTAAGGAATCTTCCTGAAGTAATTCCTCTTCAAATTTCTTTCAATATGTATCAGACTCACTTATGCATTTATTGATTGCTTGATTGATTACAAGAGAAACCACACATATATATGTTGAAAAAATACCATCCTGATGATTAAATTTTTAATGTATTTGTTTTATTTTTCATAGAAATTTTACTTTCAAAATTTTTTCAATTTAACTGTACAGCATGAGTTAAGTTTCAATATTGATTAAGTATATAAGTAACAGCTTTCAGCCAAACTGCCCTGGCCATACTTAGCAGTCTGAAACTGCTAAAACAGAAACCATATTCTTAAAAAATAGAATACTTACAAGAACATTTAATTAAGATATTTTCAAATAATATATATAATGCTTTAATGGAAAGTCTTCTTAAGTGTATTTTATACCTGGAACCTCTAAATAAAATTTGGATAATGTGAGGCAAAAATCTGAATAGCTAAACCTGGAATATGTATGAGAGACTTCACCTCAAATATGAGTTCTTTATTTGAAGTAAAGTAATAAAAATAAAATGTAAAGGGTATTATTTATTCAGTTTCTTTAAGATTGAGTCATTTAACTCAATGGAAAAAAATTGAGCTTTTATTGTGAGCAAGATGTTATGTAAGTGCTTTTCCCACATTGTGATATCTAAATAGAACAAGAAATTATTTCTAATACATGCAAAAAGGGTTTTGGCTTTGAGATTCCAGAACGTCTTGAAAATTGGAGAGAATCAATGAATGTTGCTAATTCATAACCCAAATAGTTTTATTTTACATATCTATTGCCACCACAAGAACTGAAGAAGTGCTTGGTCAACATGATATTTTGAGCATAGAATTTAGAATTAAGCATTGAGAAAGAGTGTGTTTGTAAATGATTTTTAAAAACAAATTGACTCCAGTAGGCTTGAGAAATTTAATAAGAGGTGTCAGATTTCTAGGACAAAAGAAAAATGGAGTAAAACTTTACTGGTTGAACTTACTCACTGATTTATTTCTTCAACCAAAATTTATTATACATCTACTTAACATATGCTACATACTGGCTTAGGAATTGAGCATGCACCCATGAACAAGACATTGTTCTTCCACTCAAAGACTTTATAAATTTGTGAGTAATATTTATATAAATAAAAATGATAATAGAACACAATATATTCTGTATTAATATATGCCTAAAGAGCTATAGAAACACAGAGAGATTCTACCTCAGCCAACAGATGTTGTAGGTAGGAGAAAATTACCAAGAAATAATGACATTTATGTTGAGTTTTGGAAGGAATACCAGGGGAGGCAATTATATGACAGAGTTTAAAGAACCAGGAAACAACTTACCATGACATTTCTAGAAAATTTCAAGCATAGGATGTTTGTAGAATCCTTATGGAACATGAATTTTGAGATATTAACAAGGGGCATTTGTAGTTTCCATCATGATCATCATTTTTATTTTATTGGACATAAATCAAGAAAACACTGTACTTACAGTTGTTTTGTGGGTTTTTGTTTGTTTGTTTGTATTTTCTTGAATCTACAGTTTTAAATGTTATTTGGACTACTTATAACAAATATTCACTGTTCTAAAGAGTGCTGGGTAACATACTAAGTTGATTTTAAGTTGGGAAATGATAACTGTGACTGCAGTATGTGGGTTACATTGGAAGGTACCAGGCTGAAGACAAGAAACACTTTAAAAGCTTCGTGAGAGTGCAGAACTTTGCTAATTTTTTTCACTACTGTGTGTACAGCACTAGAACAGCAGCTGGTATGTAGTGGACACACAATAAATACTTATTAAAGAAAAAAGTGTATCACAGTATTGCAGTCCCTGAGTTTAAGTAAGGCCATTGCAACTAAAAGAAAGCAGAAAGAATCAGTGTGGCAGACTTTTAGGAAATGGAATCATCAAGGAAAATTTAACAAATATATTTGGTTGGGTATGGAGAGGAAAATAGATACGTAGAGGATGGTTCCCAGGTTTTTGACTTGGGCTTCTGAGTGAAATGGTTGTGCTATTAATTGAGATAGCAAATACAGGGAGAAAAATCTTTGACTCTTCAAGTTTTCCCAGCAGTTAATGATTAAACATCATTTCGCTTACCTATGAATTCCACAGGTAAGATACATTTTGACTGAAAATTACCTGAAGAAAAGCTATGTGCACCCATTCTATCTTTCACATAGGTTAGCTTTTACTTTTAAAAGAATATCCTCAACAGAATATAATTCTTGACAGAAAAGACAAGAAGAAAATGAAGGCTATACAGCTACTCTTTTTATGATCTGGCAATTTAACTCTCTATGATATAAGCTTTGGGTAAATCAATTTCTTGTTCCTTTTCACATTTTAAAATTTGTTTAAATAGTAGATTATACCCTATCTTTTCATATTGTGATAATTTTGTCATTGATTCATTTAAGTGCCTCTTCCTCCTTCTTTATTTTACATTTGTTGGTAATTTGCTAAGAGAAAGGTAGTGGGGACAGAGGAAGCATTTTGTATATTAAATTGGCAGTGCTTGTAACTGATTGAAAGAAGTAAGGCAGTGAGATTCAGAGAAAGAAGTCTTCTTTAAGCAGTAGAACTGAGGTTTGAGTTAGAAATAAAGGAACAGAGAGGCTTTCTTGGTTTTTTGTTTGTTTGTTTGTTTAATTTTGGTCAAGCTATTTGTACTCCTTTCATATAGTAAATGAAATCTTTTACTTTGAACAAGAAAAAAAAGCAAAAACATATCTTTCGTATGATACAATGCAATGGTTTCTTCCCAATGACTTCTGGAAATAACTCTGAAGAGGAGAGATGGTTTTGTTGCCATGTTTTATGAGACATCACCATTATATTTAATCTTTCATGACATTGTTGTAATAGAGGTTAGAAGCCCTCTTGTTGCCATATATTTAAATGATTTGAGGATGCTACTTGTGGCTATTTCCCCAAAATGACTGGTCCACCTGTTATTCTCCCTGACCATAGGTATTTACAACATGCTCTCTGTTTTACTTGTACCTCAGTTGACATAATGTTTTTCAATAAGTTCATGTGTTACTTTTAAAGTAACTTAATTCTACTCTTGTAGACAAAAAGAAACATTTCCTTTCTGTGGACGTTCAGGATGAGATGGTGGCACCAGAGGTCTCAGTTACACCACTTCAGGGAAATATTTCTAGGATCTAACACATTCGGCAGAGAAAAGGAAGATGAGAAACTGGCCTTTTTCTGAAAATGTGATAAAAGCAACATCATACCAGAAGAAAACTAACAGTGAATGGAGGTAAATCCACCTACCGAGACCCGGAGGTCAACACATATTCAAGGGCAGATCAGAGAATGAGCTTCCCTGAAAGAGGAAGCAGGAGATCTAAAGGAGAAATCTTTTCATAGAAAGCATGTGATCTATTTAACAGAGCTTGACTTCAATATCAGTCAATTCAGGCGGCTCTACACAGAGGAAGCATCTCAACCCAGTGTCCAAAGAGAGCACGCACTTCATGGACTTTTAAGCAAACATGCCAAGAGCTCATTTTAAAACAGCTACTCTTGCTTGGATGTACCTGAGTCATCCCACTAGGGAAAATTTCTTGTTCTGAAGGAAAATTAGAGTCATTTTAAATATTTTTAAAAACCAACAAATGAAGTCCGATTGTAAAATAGGCATCAAGGGTATGTTCCTTTTAACTGAAAAAAATCACAATAATTTATGCAGAACAGAAGACATATTCTTATGGTGGAAGGTCACTTTGAGCAGCCAAGTGATTATTAATGCAAAGAAAATCCAACATTGCCTTTCAAGGCGGTAAAAATTTTGGAAATAGACTCTTAAGGGGGAAAAAAGCTGTAAAACTACAGGTGTCAGAAGAGAATGTAAGATCAAGCCAATAATCCTGCTGTGATGAAGCTATAGGGAAGCCAAAAACTACTAAAACCTGTCAGAGTTCTGTAATTAAAAGCTACTAGTGACACCTAAATATGCTAAAATATATATTATTATATACTTAGATATGATCTTCAAAGTAAAAGGGTTCTAACCCAAAAGTGATTTGAAAAGTAAAACATGTTTTTCTTAAAAATGCATTAAGTGGTATTTTATCTATAGGCTAATCCAAAAAATCCTATTTGACCTAAAGTATAGCTGGAATTAAATTAATTCATATATTTTTGTTCTAACCAGCTTATTTTCATTGTGTTATAATGTTCTCCACCTCATTCTTTTGTTTCTCCTTTCAATATTTTTTTATTTTCCAGTTAAAGAGGCTTTTGTGGCATCTTATTAGCAGAAAGGCATGGCCATAGAACTGGGATATAGCTTCTGTTTTAACTTCTATCCTATGGAGATGAAAATTTTAGATTCTAGTTAAAAAGAGATGAAGCAGTTAAGAGAGAACTTCCAATTTTAGAACTATGGAAGTTCCTGTCCAAAAGGTCATGATGAAATATTAGGTAATTTTAGGTAAGGTCATTTATAAGTGGATTTTTGGTTACAAGTCAAAGAAGAACGTGGATTTTTGATTTTTGTGATTCATAGAAGAATCAAGTCATAACTGAATGTCATACATAGAAGAATGTGGATTTTTTTTTCTGTTTATAACAGAATCAGCAATCAAAAAAATGTCAAAGATGTGCTACAGAATTGAATGTAACAAAATTAAGTTTAAGAGAAATAATTGAGTATCCGACTTGGGTCCAAAAATTCTATCTGTACAGTACAGTATGTGAGAGACCAATGTATATAAATAACATTTTGAGGCTTTCTAACTGGGAAGTAAACGTGAGCCAGCAGTGAGATCTAGTTGTCAAATTGATACAATCTTAGGCTTCATTTTTAGTAATAATTGGTGGGAAGTGATAGTCCCACTCCACCTTGCACAATCTGTTGTCAGACCACAAATGGAACTCTCTGTTCAGTTTTGTTGTATGGCAGTTTAAAGGTCAAAAGCATGATGCATATTCAGAGGCGAGTAGCCAGCACTTTGAATGGATTTGTAACAGTGGCACATGAGGAATGATTAAAAGGGGTAGGAGCATTTAATATGAAAAGTGGAAAATTATGGGGTAGCAAATATGTTCACACTATGAACCTTAGAGGCCCCAAGTACTAAATGGAACCATCAACTCTCATCTATCATAATTCAAAATATATCAGCTCTGAAATATGAAAGGTATGAATAGAAGTCTAAACTGATTGTATTTTTCTATTACTATTAATAATATCTTTAACACATAAACACTTTGAATTATTTCAGAAAATATTATCAAATTTTTTGATCCTATTTTGCTGATGCCCTAAGCTCGTACTCCAGAGCATTCTGAAGATATAGTGAACTCCTTGACAAGGTAGAGTGTTTCCAAATACTAGAAATATTTAAACTGCAAAGGTAATATATTCAGTATTCAAGTATTCAAAGTGTAGTTGATCCAGAAGACTGCCAAAGTTTCATTTAAATTAAATAGTACTATTTTTGTTCCTAAATAATGATTTCTTTCCTATTAATTCATATTCATATATAAATTGAATCTATTACATAGAAAGTTTCAGATGAAATAAAACTGAGATAAATTAGGTTAATATATGTTAGTTTCTATATTTAACTAAGCTTTTTACTTAACAGAAATTTATTAAGTCAGCTTTTCAATTCTGCATTAACCTTGTCAGAGCCTTCATGGTATTTGGCACTTCGTTCAGAGTTTGCTTTTGAAGATTGTTGGTAGATCACACAAAACGAGATACAAATTTTCCATTTGAACACAGGAGATTTTTTTGTCTATTTTCTATTGTAATTTGATAGGTATGTAGTCTCATTTTCAGTAGAAATAGTTGTTTCATGTGCCCACACAAAAATATACAGACTTCATTTTGTTTAGAATGGCTTAAATAAATATATTTGGGTCCCAAAGTACAAAAGTTGTATTTTTTATTCTTATGGAGAAAGTCTACGCTTTCAAAAAATATCAGTAGTTTTAGGTCTTATTTCAGACATCATTTGCTTCAGGAACAATAGAGAAATCTCCCATAGGAGATTACAATGACCGAAAAGCATGAATAAGTTAAGGATTCCCGCCCGCCCTCCATATCTTGGATGATTAAATTTGGATTTAAAAAAATGCATGTCCTGATTCCTATTTTCATTTAGCCACTTTGTTGCATGCCATTATGGCATGCCATTCCCTTCCTTGTGCATTCCCTAATTAGTTTCATTCCAAAATCAGATTGAATATATATATGTTCCTTAAAAATAAATAATCCCTAATCAAAATATGAAATAAGCAAATACTACATTTTTGCTATTGTCTTCTTCATATTACAGTGAAGAAACTGAAGCACAGTGAGGTTATGTGATATGTTCATACTTATCCTATAGAAATATTCTTTTGTGCTCTCATATTATTTTGTGTTTTAGAAGTGGGTATTTTTCTTAAAATAAAAGGAACATACAAAAAATACACAGACTATTCAGCTTGATGAGATGAGTGTATCAGTAGTTCATTCTTTTTATTGCTGACTAGTATTCCATTGTATCGATATACCATAATTTGTTTATTCAGTTTTCTGTTGAACATCTGTTTTTATTTTTTTCAGTTTTTAGCTGTTATGAATAAAGAGGCTATAAACATTTTTGTACAGCTCTTTTTGTTAATATGTGCTTGTGTTTCTCTTGAATAAATAGGATTGGAATGATTTTTTATAAGAAACTCCCAAACCAATTCTTCAAATTGTTTGTTACTGATTTACATTCCCATCAGCAATGTATGAGACTTCCAGTTGCTTCATATCCTATTCAATGGTTGGTATTGTCAAGTTTTGTTTTTCCATTATAGTGACTATGAAATGTAACTTCATTGTAGCTTTAATCAGCATTTCCTCAATGGCAAATGATGATTAGCAGCTTTTCATGTGCTTACTGGCCATTTGTGTATTTTATTTAGTGTTAATAATATATATTAAATAACTTAAGGAATTATCTCTCACACTATCTGCCCATTATCTCATCAATATTTTAGTCTTGATTCTTGGGAAGATGGCGGAAGAGTAAGACGCGGAGATCACCTTCCTCTCCACAGATACACCAGAAATACATCTACACGTGGAACAACTCCTGCAGAACACCTACTGAAGGCTGGCAGAAGACCTCAGACCTCCCAAAAGGCAAGAAACTCCCCACGTACCTGGGTAGGGCAAAAGGAAAAAAGAATAAACAGAGACAAAAGAATAGGGACGGCACCTGCACCAGTGGGAGGGAGCTGTGAAGGAGGAAAAGTTTCCACACACTAGGAAGCCCCTTCGCGGGCGGAGACTGCGGGAGGCGGAGGGGGGAGCTTCGAAGCCGCGGAGGAGTGCACAGCAACGGGTGCGGAGGGCAAAGCGGGGAGATTCCCGCACAGAGGATCGGTGCCGACCGGCACTCACCAGCCCGAGAGGCTTGTCTGCTCACCCGCCGGGACGGGCGGGGCTGCGAGCTGAGGCTCTGAGGCTAGGGTTTCGGTTTCGGACGGAGCGCAGGGAGAGGACTGGGGTTGGCGGCTTGAACATAGCCTGAAGGGGTTAGTGCACCACAGCTAGCCGGGAGGGAGTCCGGGGAAAAGCCTGCACCTGCCGAAGAGGCAAGAGACTTTTTCTTCCCTCTTTGTTTCCTGGTGCGTGAGGAGAGGGGTTTAAGAACGCTGCTTAAAGGAACTCCAGAGACGGGCGCGAGCCGCGGCTAAAAGCGCGAACCCCAGAGACGGGCGCGAGCCGCGGCTGAAAGCGCGGACCCCAGAGACGGGCGCGAGCCGCGGCTGAAAGCGCGGACCCCAGAGACGGGCGCGAGCCGCGGCTGAAAGCGCGGACCCCAGAGACGGGCGCGAGCCGCGGCTGAAAGCGCGGACCCCAGAGACGGGCGCGAGCCGCGGCTGAGGGCGCGGACCCCAGAGACGGGCGCGAGCCGCGGCTGAGGGCGCTGACTCCAGAGACGGGCGCAAGCCGCGGCTGGAGGCGCGGACCCCAAGGCGGGCGGGAGACGTTGGGGCTGCTGCTGCCGCCACCAAGGGGCCTGTGTGCGAGCGCAGGTCGCTCTCCACTCCCCTATTCCGCGGAGCCTGTGCAGCCCGCCACTGCCGGGTTCCCGGGATCCGGGGACGACTTCCCCCGGAGAGCGCACGGCGGGCCTCGGGCTGGTGCAGAGTCACGCCGGACTTTGCCGCCGCAGGCCCGCCCCGCATTCCGTGCCCCTCCCTCCCCGCCGCCGGCCTCCGTACGCCAGAACCCCCGAATCAGCGGCTCCTTTAACCCCGTCCTGTCTGAGCAAAAAACAGACGCCCTCCAGCGACCTACACGCAGAGGCAGGGCCAAATCCAAAGCTGAGCCCCTGTGAGCTGTGAGAACAAAGAAGAGAAAGGGAAATCTCTCCCAGCAGCCTCAGAAGCAGCGGATTAAAGCTCCACAATCAACTTGATGTACCCTGCATCTGTGGAATACATGAATAGACAGCCAATCATCCCAAATTAAGGAGGTGGACTTTGGGAGCAAGATCTATGATTTTTCTCCCTATTCCTCTTTTTGTGAATGTGTATGTGTATGCTTCTGTGTGAGATCTTGTCTGTATAGTCTTGCTTCCACCATTTGTCCTAGGTTCTATCCGTCCATGTTTTTTTCTTAAAATTTTTTTTCTTAATAATCAATTTTAATTTTAAGAACGTTATTATACTTTACCTTCGTCCTTTCTTTCTTTCTTTCTTTCTTTCCTTCCTTCCTTCCCTCCTTTAGACAACGAATCATCCCAAATTGAGGAGGTGGTCTCTGACAGCAAGATTTATGATTTTTCCCCCTTTACCTCTTTTTGTGAGGGTGTATGTGTACGCTTCTGTGTAAGACTTTGTCTGTATAGCTTTGCTTCCAACATTTGTCCTAAGGTTCTATCCGTCCCTTTTTTTTTTTTTTTTTCTAATTAAGAATTTTTTAATTCAATAACTTTATTATACTCTATTTTATTTTTACTGTATCTTCTTTCTGTTTTCCCTTTTTCCCTCCTTCCTTCCTTCCTCCCTCCCTCCTTTCGTTCCTTCTTGCCTTCTTTCCTTCCTTGCTTCTTTCTTTCTTCCTTCCTTCCTTCCTTCCTTCCCTCCTTCCTTCCCTCCTTTAGACAACGAATCATCCCAAATTGAGGAGGTGGTCTCTGACAGCAAGATTTATGATTTTTCCCCCTTTACCCCTTTTTGTGAGGGTGTATGTGTACGCTTCTGTGTAAGACTTTGTCTGTACAGCTTTGCTTCCAACATTTGTCCTAAGGTTCTATCCGTCCTTTTTTTTTTTTTTCTAATTAAGAATTTTTTAATTCAATAACTTTATTATACTTTATTTTATTTTTACTGTATCTTCTTTCTCTTTGTTTTTCCTTCTTTCCCTCCTTCCTTCCTCCCTCCCTCCCTCCCTCCTTTCGTTCCTTCTTGCCTTCTTTCCTTCTTTGCTTCTTTCTTTCTTCCTTCCTTCCTTCCTTCCCTCCTTCCTTCCCTCCTTTCCTTCTTTCTTTCCTCATACGTCTACTAATTCCCTCTACTTTTTCTCCCTTTTATTCTGAGCCGTGTGGATGAAAGGCTCTTGGTGCTCCAGCCAGGAGGCAGGGCTCTGCCTCTGAGGTAGGAGAGCCAACTTCAAGACACTGGTTCACAAGAGACCTCCCAGCTCCAGATAATATCAAACGGCGAAAATCTCCCAGAGACCTCCATCTTAACACCAGCACCCAGCTTCACTCAACGACCAGCAAGCCACAGTGCTGGACAACCTGTGCCAAACAACTAGCAAAACAGGAACACAACCCCACCCATTAGCAGAGAGGCTGCCTAAAATCATAATAAGGCCACAGACACCCCAAAACACACCACCAGACGTGAACCTGCCCACTAGAGAGACAAGATCCAGCCTCTTCCACCACAACACAGGCACTAGTCGCCTCCACCAGGAAGCCTACACAACCCACTGAACCAACCTTAGCCACTGGAGACAGACATCAAAAACAGGAGGAACTACGAACCTGCAGCCTGCAAAAAGGAGACCCCAAACACAGTAAGATAAGCAAAATGAGAAAACAGAAAAACACACAGCAGATAAAGGAGCAAGATAAAAATGCACCAGACCTAACAAATGAAGAGGAAATAGGCAGTCTACCTGAAAAAGAATTCAGAATAATGATAGTAAGGTTGATCCGAAATCTTGGAGATAGAATGGACAATAGAATGGACAAAATGCAAGAATCAGTTAACAAGGACCTAGAAGAACTAAAGATGAAACAAGCAACGATGAACAACACAATAAATGAAATTAAAAATACTCTAGATGGGATCAATAGCAGAATAACTGAGGCAGAAGAACGGATAAGTGACCTGGAAGATAAAATAGTGGAAATAACTACTGCAGAGCAGGATAAAGAAAAAAGAATGAAAAGAACTGAGGACAGTCTCAGAGACCTCTGGGACAACATTAAACGCACCAACATTCGAATTATAGGGGTTCCAGAAGAAGAAGAGAAAAAGAAAGGGACTGAGAAAATATTTGAAGAGATTATAGTTGAAAACTTCCCTAATATGGGAAAGGAAATAGTTAATCAAGTCCAGGAAGCACAGAGAGTCCCATACAGGCTAAATACAAGGAGAAATACGCCAAGACACATATTAATCAAACTGTCAAAAATTAAATACAAAGAAAGCATATTAAAAGCAGCAAGGGAAAAACAACAAATAACACATAAGGGAATCCCCATAAGGTTAACAGCTGATCTTTCAGCAGAAACCCTACAAGCCAGAAGGGAGTGGCAGGACATACTGAAAGTGATGAAGGAGAAAAACCTGCAACCAAGACTACTCTACCCAGCAAGGATCTCATTCAGATTTGATGGAGAAATTAAAACCTTTACAGACAAGCAAAAGCTGAGAGAGTTCAGCACCACCAAACCAGCTTTACAACAAATGCTAAAGGATCTTCTCTAGGCAAGAAACACAAGAGAAGGAAAAGACCTATAATAACGAACCCAAAACAATACAGAAAATGGGAATAGGAACATACATATCGATAATTACCTTAAATGTAAATGGACTAAATGCTCCCACCAAAAGACACAGATTAGCTGAATGGATACAAAAACAAGACCCTTACATATGCTGTCTACAAGAGACCCACTTCAGACCTAGAGACACATACAGACTAAAAGTAAGGGGATGGAAAAAGATATTCCATGCAAATGGAAACCAAAAGAAAGCTGGAGTAGCAATTCTCATATCAGACAAAATAGACTTTAAAATAAGGACTATTAAAAGAGACAAAGAAGGACACTACATAATGATCAAGGGATCGATCCAAGAAGAAGATATAACAATTGTAAATATTTATGCACCCAACATAGGAGCACCTCAATACATAAGGCAAATACTAACAGCCATAAAAGGGGAAATTGACAGTAACACATTCATAGTAGGGGACTTAAACACCCCACTTTCACCCATGGACAGATCATCCAAAATGAAAATAAATAAGGAAACACAAGCTTTAAATGATACATTAAACAAGATGGACTTAATTGATATTTATAGGACACTCCATCCAAAAACAACAGAATACACATTTTTCTCAAGTGCTCACGGAACATTCTCCAGGATAGATCATATCTTGGGTCACAAATCAAGCCTTGGCAAATTTAAGAAAATTGAAATTGTATCAAGTATCTTTTCTGACCACAACGCCATGAGACTAGATATCAATTACAGGAAAAGATCTGTAAAAACTACAAACACACGGAGGCTAAACAATACACTACTTAATAATGAAGTGATCACTGAAGAAATCAAAGAGGAAATCAAAAAATACCTAGAAACAAATGACAATGGAGACACAACGACCCAAAACCTGTGGGATGCAGCAAAAGCAGTTCTAAGGGGGAAGTTTATAGCAATACAAGCCCACCTTAAGAAGCAGGAAACATCTAGAATAAACAACCTAACCTTGCACCTCAAGCAATTAGAGAAAGAAGAACAAAAAAACCCCAAAGCTAGCAGAAGGAAAGAAATCATAAAAATCAGATCAGAAATAAATGAAAAAGAAATGAAGGAAACAATAGCAAAGATCAATGAAACTAAAAGCTGGTTCTTTGAGAAGATAAACAAAATAGATAAACCACTAGCCAGACTTATCAAGAAAAAAAGGGAGAAGACTCAAATCAATAGAATTAGAAATGAAAAAGGAGAGGTAACAACTGACACTGCAGAAATAAAAGAGATCATGAGAGATTACTACAAGCAACTCTATGCCAATAAAATGGACAATCTGGAAGAAATGGACAAATTCTTAGAAATGCACAACCTGCCAAGACTGAATCAGGAAGAAACAGAAAATATGAACAGACCAATCACAAGCACTGAAATTGAAACTGTGATTAAAAATCTTCCAACAAAGAAAAGCCCAGGACCAGATGGCTTCACGGGCGAATTCTATCAAACATTTAGAGAAGAGCTAACACCTATCCTTCTCAAACTCTTCCAAAATATAGCAGAGGGAGGAACACTCCCAAACTCATTCTACGAGGCCACCATCACCTTGATACCAAAACCAGGCAAGGATGTCACAAAGAAAGAAAACTACAGACCAATATCACTGATGAACATAGATGCAAAAATCCTCAACAAAATACTAGCAAACAGAATCCAACAGCACATTAAAAGGATCATACACCATGATCAGGTGGGGTTTGTTCCAGGAATGCAAGGATTCTTCAATATACGCAAATCTATCAATGTGATAAACCATATTAACAAACTGAAGGAGAAAAACCATATGATCATCTCAATAGATGCAGAGAAAGCTTTTGACAAAATTCAACACCCATTTATGATAAAAACCCTGCAGAAAGTAGGCATAGAGGGAACTTTCCTCAACATAATAAAGGCCATATACGACAAGCCCACAGCAAACATCATCCTCAATGGTGAAAAACTGAAAGCATTTCCACTAAGATCAGGAACAAGACAAGGGTGCCCACTCTCACCACTCTTATTCAACATAGTTTTGGAAGTTTTAGCCACAGCAATCAGAGAAGAGAAGGAAATAAAAGGAATCCAAATCGGAAAAGAAGAAGTAAAGCTGTCACTGTTTGCAGATGACATGATCCTATACATAGAGAATCCTAAAGATGCTACCAGAAAACTACTAGAGCTAATCAATGAATTTGGTAAAGTAGCAGGATACAAAATTAATGCACAGAAATCTCTGGCATTCCTATATACTAATGATGAAAAATCTGAAAGTGAAATCAAGAAAACACTCCCATTTACCATTGCAACAAAAAGAATAAAATATCTAGGAATAAACCTACCTAAGGAGACAAAAGACCTGTATGCAGAAAACTATAAGACACTGATGAAAGAAATTAAAGATGATACAAATAGATGGAGACATATACCATGTTCTTGGATTGGAAGAATCAACATTGTGAAAATGACTCTACTACCCAAAGCAATCTATAGATTCAATGCAATCCCTATCAAACTACCATTGGCATTTTTCACAGAACTAGAACAAAAAATTTCGCAATTTGTATGGAAACACAAAAGACCCCGAATAGCCAAAGCAATCTTGAGAACAAAAAAAGGAACTGGAGGAATCAGGCTCCCTGACTTCAGACTATACTACAGAGCTACAGTTATAAGACAGTATGGTACTGGCACAAAAACAGAAAGATAGATCAATGGAACAGGATAGAAAGCCCAGAGATAAACCCATGCACATATGGACACCTTATCTTTGATAAAGGTGGCAGGAATGTACAGTGGAAAAAGGACAGCCTCTTCAATAAATGGTGCTGGGAAAACTGGACAGGTACATGTAAAAGAATGAAATTAGAACACTCCCTAACACCATACACAAAAATAAGCTCAAAATGGATTAAAGACCTAAATATAAGGCCAGAAACTATCAAACTATTAGAGGAAAACATAGGCAGAACACTCTATGACATAAATCACAGCAAGATTCTTTCTGACCCACCCCCTAGAGTAATGGAAATAAAAACAAAAATAAACAAATGGGACCTAATGAAACTTCAAAGCTTTTGCACAGCAAAGGAAACCATAAACAAGACCAAAAGACAACCCTCAGAATGGGAGAAAATATTTGCAAATGAAGCAACTGACAAAGGATTAATCTCCAAAATTTACAAGCAGCTCATGCAGCTCAACAACAAAAAAACAAACAACCCAATCCAAAAATGGGCAGAAGACCTAAATAGACATTTCTCCAAAGAAGATATACAGACTGCCAACAAACACATGAAAGAATGCTCAACATCATTAATCATTAGAGAAATGCAAATCAAAACTACAATGAGATATCATCTCACACCAGTCAGAATGGCCATCATCAATAAATCTAGAAACAATAAATGCTGGAGAGGGTGTGGAGAAAAGGGAACCCTCTTGCACTGCTGGTGGGAATGTGAATTGGTTCAGCCACTATGGAGAACAGTATGGAGGTTCCTTAAAAAACTACAAATAGAACTACCATATGACCCAGCAATCCCACTACTGGGCATATACCCTGAGAAAACCGAAATTCAAAAAGAGTCATGTACCAAAATGTTCATCGCAGCTCTATTTACAATAGCCCGGAGATGGAAACAACCTAAGTGCCCGTCATCGGATGAATGGATAAAGAAGATGTGGCACATATATACAATGGAATATTACTCAGCCATAAAAAGAAACGAAATTGAGCTATTTGTAATGAGGTGGATAGACCTAGAGTCTGTCATACACAGTGAAGTAAGTCAGAAAGAAAAAGACAAATACAGTATGCTAACACATATATATGGAATTTAAGAAAAAAAAAATGTCATGAAGAACCTAGGGGTAAGGCAGGAATAAAGACGCAGACCTCCTAGAGAACGGACTTGAGGTTATGGGGAGGGGGAAGGGTGAGCTGTGACGGGGCGAGAGAGAGTCATGGACATATACACACTAACAAACGTAGTAAGGTAGATAGCTAGTGGGAAGCAGCCGCATGGCACAGGGATATTGGCTCGGTGCTCTGTGACAGCCTGGAGGGGTGGGATAGGGAGGGTGGGAGGGAGGGAGACGCAAGAGGGAAGAGATATGGGAACATATGTATATGTATAACTGATTCACTTTGTTATAAAGCAGAAACTAACACACCATTGTAAAGTAATTATACCCCAATAAAGATGTTAAAAAAAAAAATATTTTAGTCTTTTGAGTCATTTGATTCTTAAGTGTGTTGCAATAGAAGAGGCATCCATTTTATCTCATTATTTCATTATGGAAATAAGCCTCACAGAGTTTACATGACTTGACCAAGGTCATTTGTCTTGAAAGATCCAAAGCTAGGAATCACTCTGGACTTGATTTGCAGTGTTTTCCCACTAAATGCTCTTCTTTAAAAAAAAAAATGTCTGTGTGTGTGTGTGTGTGTGTGTGTGTGTGTGTGTGTGTACCATGTAAATAGGGATTTGCTATAAAGGGAACACCCAATTGTTTCTGGATCACAGGAGTTTGTTTGTCAACACAATGACCATGCACTAATGTAGCAGTTATATATGATCTATAATAAAGAATGTCTTCATGTGCTTACTGAATTTTGATAAAATTTTATTCACCAGTAATTTTTTTAAAGGTTGGAAATGCCAAGCAAGGGTGTAATATGGTTCACAGATTTCTCTAATAATAAAGAAAAAAAATTCTTCTGTTTTTCTTTCTTTGTGGAGACTCACAGATCATCAAATCTATAATTGAAAAATGTGGACTATGTAAGCAGATATCCTTCACATTCACTTAGGAGAGAAATAAAATATTCTAAGTAGATCACGTTCAGATAAATAGAATATTAATTCTTCCTGGTTGTACAGAAAGAAAACCATCATTTCAGAAAGTGACATAAAATGAATTTTTTAAAAGGCTGCAAAGCAAAATATTGAAATCACAATGTCAAAAACCCATTCGTGATTGTAATATTTGTGAAGAGAGTCAGAATTCCTAGGACATATAGGATCATTTGGGAGTAGAACAAAATAAGTTTACTTCAAATTTGTAAAACATGCTGCTCTAGTCCAATAGGGCGTTATTTTTTTTGAAACTCAAATTTAATTTTATTTAAACTACTTAAATGAGATTTTATGAAACTAAGGCTGATTTTCTGACTTACTACTTGATATTTCACTTGGATAACTAACAGATAATTCAAATTTAACCTGGTGAGAATGTAAAAAATTCAGATTACTCCTCTGTTCAAAATTTTTAATTTCCCCAATAATATATAAAATTCTAACTCGAGTATATTTACTATTACTTCTATACTTGAATCCAACTTTGTGCACCTGTCTGAGCTTGTAACGTCCTACTAATCGGCTACTTAAAGCTGATACATCATTCATAGAGGGAAAACAACAACAACAGCAGCAGCAGCATAATAAAGTAAGAAAATATTTGGTCCTAAAATCCTATAGGTTTTCTGGGGTAAATAAGAGATTTCAGAAGTTAGAAGGCACTAACTTTTTTGTAGAGAACTATAGTGATGTCATTTAGATGTCAAACTCAAGCTAAAAAAAAAAATCACTTTTGAATGTAAAGTAAGTCTTTATTAAGGACAGAATTTAATATACTATAAGTAGTCTCCATTTAAATTCTTCTGACTGTTTTGGCTTGAAATTTCTCTAGCTATAATCTCTTCTCATACCTAGGATTAAAAAAATGTTCTGACTCTATAGGTGGGCTAAATGCTGATGATATAATTGTGGAGTTTTAATTGCTAACTTAAAAATAAACTTTTATAAATCTCTAATTATCTTGTAAAGTCATTAGAAATCTCCCTGGAAAATACAGATTTTTTAGAATTTAATACATTGGTTCTTATCATAATCAGAAGGTTTGGGGAAAATGACACATAGGAGTTTCTCTTTGTTTTATAATAAGTGATATATGCAGCACATTTTTGTATAATTAATACTTTGACAATTCTTTTTATAATGGTTTACATCTTGGGTAAATTAGCAGTGGAATTAGAATCCATTTGCTGATTAACAAGCAATGAATTACCTCTGAAATGTAATTCTTATTTCCAGTGAAGAGTCATGCAAGGAAAAAAAAGTAAAGATGTGCCTTTTTTGTTGTCTATGGAAAGTTCATGTTCAATTAGAAAACACTAGAAATAAAATTTAAAATGATATTAGAGAGTTCAGCTCTGAAGGTTGGAGGACAGAGAGGGATTTATTGCCCCTACTGTTTTGCAGGAGTAAAATTTTTAAGCTACAGAAAACCTTTAATATAAAAAAAGTTCCATTTTATTTTTGTCACTAGTTAATCTATTTTGCTTTCATTGTTAAACTCAGTGATGAGAAAGTATAAACAAATGATAGTCTTCAAACATTCATTACAGTAACTCATTTCATTGAAAATAATCTATCAAATATCATCTCCCTTTTATAAATCATATTTTCCAGATACCCCTAAGAAAGCATCACTGTTCTAACATATGCCATTTTGAGTTGTCTATCATATCATACTAGCAGTAATATGAAGTTACTAAGTGAACCAGATATTGAACCTGAAATTTTTGACAGGGTAAATACAGGGCTGTCATCTTAAATATGTGGCACTCAGGGTTCAGCAAACTATTCAGGTTATGGAAACCACATGCAGTCACATATGTAGCCAAGGTCCCACTATGCCAGGAGATGAGATGTCTATTGATTTTCTAGTTAACAACACTGCTGGCATGCCTGCATTTCCTTCCTAGGTGGAACTTAGTATCTTCTTCTCCTAAGATCAATACTTCCTTTGGTCATCAAAAGAAGTTCATTCTCTTTAATAGTTATGAGATAGTAAAAACAAACTAGTATATAATAAAACACTAACATAAGAGGGGGAAAAGATGATTATGATAAACAGTGATGTTGATAATAATTATTGTTTCTGGGATGTTGTGGGGAAACTTAAAATGTTTATAAGCCTATAACATTATTCTGTCATTTGTTCACTTTGTGGTCACTTACTACTTTATTCACATTGTTAGTACATAACCTTTTGTGACTTTTGAACCAGTTTTGTGTAGGTCTGTCTCCCTCCTAGCTCATGACCTCCCTAATTGAACCAATATTCTTATTTGTCTCAGTAACTCTTCTAATCCAATAAGCCACCACAAACTAGGTGTTCAATATGTTTGTTGAATTAATTATCAAAAGAATAAGTATTATAGATATTTACTGCATACCTCTTTTCTTTCCTTCAGAAATTGAGACATTAATTTACTGTCACAGGAATCAGAATAAGAGTATCGGAAAGGTATAGCTATTCAAGAAATAGAGAATTTGTTAGAGCATTGTATCAGATACTTAAATATTTCTGCATGGATTATTTTCTTGATGGTTTATTAATAAAGAGAATATTTTAAACCATATTCTAGTATTTTCCTACCTACTACAGAAGGCTGTTTATCCTGTAGACACTGGTATATGTGTAATGATTATGTACAGACACTATCTTTCTGATTGATTCATGTCCACTGTACTGCAGCAGCCATGGATACATGTTTGCCCATTATCAGATGTGATATACACAACAATTACAAACTAATTTATTGTTAATCAAAATAGAACACCATTAACAATTTCAATCTGTTTTTTAAATAATGCAATTAAATACAAGGTTTAGGGTGGGATTACATATAGAATGTGCCACTTTCTTCCTTCATCAGTGTTAAATAATAGAAGCTGATTTTTTTTTTTTACTATGAAATGAAGAAAATATATATCTGGTTAAATAGGGGTCCTGAGTAGAGGGCAGTGTGTAGTAATACATAGGAGTTTACGGGTCAGCCTCCTTGAGATGGTGAAATTGTGAAAGATTTGGAGGTGAGGGGGTTAACCAAGTGGTTACATGGAGGGAGAATATCCCAGAAGAGAGAAAAGCTAGAACGAAGTACCTGAGGTGAAATATCTGCTGCCATGATATAGGAACAGGAAGAAGAAGAAGGTCAGAGTGTAATAAGACAGAAGAAGGAGGTCTAGATCATGTAGGAGTTTGGCAGAACATTGTATGGACTTTGGTTATTCTTGTGAGTCAAATCAAGAGAGGTTTTGCAGAAAGAAATTCTAGATGCAATTTAGATTTTTTGAAGGCTTTCCTTGTCTTGAGAAGGGCAAGGATAGCTGCATAAAGTGCTGTATGGAGCTTATTTTTATAATTAGGCTAGAGATGATGCTGCTTTGGACCAAGGTGGTAGTAAAGGAGGTAGTGTGAATTGGTTGTATTATAGATATATTTTAAATATAGATTCAATAGCGTTTCCTGGTAGACTGAGTATGGAATGTAAGAGAAGAAAATATTTCAAGGATAGCTTTAGGTTCTCTCACTTGAGCAACTGAAATGATGGGATTGCATATAAGTCAACTTATATGGGAAGATTGTGGATGCAGGAGATTTTTTTGTGGGGGAAGGTCACGAATTCATTTTGATATCTGCTATAATATTAGATATCCAAAAACATTAATTTGTTTGCAGAAGTAACAAATGATCCTGATAGAAGATACAAAAACATAGAAGGAAATAAAATTCTCTATATTTCTGTCACCCAGGAATTATAGTGAAGAATGTCCTGTGAGCGAGAAAGTGTGTGTTTTTGTGTATCACCAATATAATTGTAAGTTTAAAAGTACATTATGTGGGAGGAGTAACATCAGAAAGGAGCAGATTAGGTGGTCCCAGTTATTGTTCCCCAATCCTGACTGAAGAGGCACTGACTTAAGAACAATGTGTGGAACAAAATACCTTTAGGGGAACTCCAGAAATCAATTAAGAAGTTGCAATACCCACAGGTACATGCAAAGCTGAGAATGGCCTCATTAAAACAGATTTTAAAAAACTTTTTCTTTTTACCTATTATTGCCCCAACCCTAAGCTGGTACTTTTCAGTTCAAGTTGTAGCTTTTCCCTTGAGGAGGAAAGAGAAGAGTGGAATGTGTGTTCAACATTCTGAGTGACCAAGGGATCAGTTTCTGTTCACCTAACTTGGAATGCAAATGGAACCGGCATAGTTTTTGAATGTCAGAAACAGGGGAGAGCACAGGTGGTTTGCTGTGGCACCAGAGGGCCCTCTGTACCACAGGCAGATGTTGCCATAGCTCAGTGAGATTGTGAGAAGGCACTAACTTGTAGCTTGTACCGTAAGAGTGAGAAAAGGGGAGCATGTCTCGTGTTCTGGCTTTTTGGAGAGCTGCTGAAGGGACTGGTATCTGTCTCAACTGACTCAGATTACAACACATAGCCAGCATACTTTCAATGCCTGGGGTGACCTGAAATCAAAGAATGGGGTGGCTTGCTGCTGTAGCACCAAAGAAACTGCAATACTACAGACAGACACCAGTGAAAGGAAAATATTATATGCTCTTAAAAAAGAAACCAGCAAGCCTCTGTAAGTGGAAAATTACATGTATAAGCCCAGACAGGTTTCATTTCCTACAAAAGGTTTCAGATGCTCTTAGAATCTCCAGCCAGATTGATTGGTGAAGGTACCCCTATACAAAGCCAGTTCATAAAGAATGAGAGAGGTGGCTGTTTTTTCAAATACATTGAATTCAGAAAAAAAAAAAATCACAAGGCACACAAAGAAACAGAAACATGGCCAAAATTTAGAACTTTAGAAACTAACCCCAATGAAATGGAAATCTATGACCTGATGAAGAATTAAAAATAATTGTCTAAAATAAGCTCAATGATTTAAAAGAAAACACAGACAGAAAACTAAAATACATCAGAAAACAATGCATGAGCAAAATGAAAGTATTAACAAAGAGATAAAACCCATTAAAAATAACCAGTAGAAATTCTGGAGACAAAAAATACATTAACTAAATTGAAAATTTTCATTTGAGGATTGATATCAGACTTGATGAAGCAGAAATTTAATCAGTGAACTTGAAGACAGGTTATTTGAAATTATTGTCAGAGGAGTGAAAAATATGTATATAAGTGAAGAAAAATAAGGGGACTTATAGGACACCATCAAGCAAAACAAAGTACATATTATGAAAGTTCCATAAGGAGAAGAGAAAGAAAGGGACAGAGAGCTTACATGAAGAAATAATGGCTGAAAATTTCCCAAATCTGAAGAAATGGACATCCAAATCAAGAAACCTAAAAGATCCAACTAAGATGAACTCAAAGAGACCCATGCCAAGACACATTGTAATCAAACTCTCAAAAGACAAACACAAAAAGAGAATCTTGAAAACAGGAAGAAAAAAGCAATACATCACATGCAAGGGAAGTAGCATAAGATTATCAGTGGATTTCTTAGCAGAAACCTTACAAGCCAGAGGTAATGGGATGATATACTCAAAATGCTGAAATAAAAAACTGCCAACCAAGAATACTATATCTGGCAAAATTGTCCTTCAAAACTGAAGGAGAAATAAAGATTTTCATAGATTAACAAATATAAAAGAGAGTTAAATTCCACTACACTTGCCATAAATGCTAAGTTCTTTCAGTTTAACTAAAAAGAAGCTAGATAACAACACAAAAACATATGAAAATATAAAGCTTCCTGGCAAAGGTAAATATATAGAAAAATACAGAATACTGTAATACTGTAATGGTAGTGCATAAAGCACTTTTTTTAAAAAAAAATTAATAAACCAACAATAAACTTTATTTGTAAAGCACTTTAATTCTGGTATAAAATTTAAATACAAAAAGCATAAAAATTAACTATAAAACTATGTTAATGGATACATAATATAAAGGATGTAATTTGTGATATCAATAACATAGTGTGGGAGTGGAGTGATGTGACATTTTAGAGTTTTTGCATATAATTAAAATTATGTTCTTAACAGTTTACGATATATTAACTCTAAGGTGTTATACTTACAATAGATTGTTATAACTCTAAGATCTAAGCTAAGTAGTAACCACAAAGAAATATAAGTAGATTAAAATAAAAGAAAGAAATCAAAGCATGTCAATACATAAAATTAATAAAACAAAAAGAAAAGAAGCAAGAGAGTAAAAGGGAGATTAAAAAGCTCAAAGACAGACAAAATATATCAATAAAATGACAATAGTAAGTCCTTTTTTTACAAGAAATTACTTTAAATGTAAATGGATTAATCCCCCAATCAAAAGACATAGTGTAGCTGAATGAATAAAAAAAAAAAATGCAACATATGTTGTCTACAAGAGACTCACCTTAGATATAAAGACACATGTCACAGAGGACATGATTTTATATGTTGAAAACTCCAAAGCTTTCACAAAAAAAATTGTTAGAACTAATAAATTCAGCAAAATTGCAAGAAACAAAATTGATACACATGAATCAATTGTGTTTCTATGCACTATCAATGTCCAATCTGCGAAAACAATTAAGAAAATTCCATTTGTCGGAGTGTCACAAAAAATGAAATACTTAGGAACTAACCAAACCAAGGAAGTGAAAGACTTGTGCAGAAAAAAATTGTAAAACATTGCATAAGGAAATTAAAGATACAAATAAATTGAAAGAAAACCCATGTTCATGGATTGGAAAGGTTAATATTCTTAAGCTGTCCATACTACCCACAGTGATCTACAGATTCAATGAAATGTGTATTAAAATCCCAAAGACAATTTTTTCAGAACTAGAAAAAAATTCTAAAATTCATATGGAATTTCAAAGGACACCCCCCCCCACCTCCAGTAGCCAAGCCAGTCTTGAACTGGAAGAACAAAACTGGAGGCCTCACACTTCCTGATTTCAAAATTTATTGCAAAGCTACAATATTCAAAACAGTATGGTATTGGCATAAAGACAGTTATCTAGATCTGTGGGACAGATGGAAACCAGAAATAAAACCTCACATATATGGTCAAATGTTTTTGCAGAAGACTGCCAAGATTGCACCATGGGGAAAAGGATAGACTCTTTAACTAACGGTGTTGGGAAACTGAATATCTTCATGTAAAAGAATGAAGACTAGCCCTTATCTTACACCATACATAAAAACTAACTCAAAATATATTAAAGACCTAAACATACAATCTTTACCTATAAAATTCCTAGAATAAAACAGGGAAAAAAATTTTATCACATTGGATTGGGCAATAATTTCTTATACATGACATCAAAAGCACAGATAACAAAAGTGAAACAGACAAATGGGAGTATATAGAACTTGAAAACTTCTTCACAGCAAAGAAAATAATAGAGTGAAGAAGCAAACTATGGAATCAGAGAAAATATTTGCAAACCTTATTTGATAAGGGATTACTATCCAGGATATATAAAGAACACCTGTAACTCAATAATAAAACAACCAAAAACCTGATTTTAAAAATGAGCTAAGGAATTGAGAAGATTTTTTCTCCAAAAAAAAATATAAACTGGCCAAAAAGCATATGAAAAAGTACTCAACATGACTAATCATCAGGGAAATGCATATCAAAACCACAATGAGATATCACTTCATATCCATTAGGGTAAACAATATTCAAAAAACAAAAAATAAGAAAGTAACAAGTGCTGGTGAGGAAGTGGAGAAATTGGGACACTTGTGCACTGTTGGTGGGATTGTAAAATGGTGAAGCTGCTATGGACAACTATATGGAGGTTCCTCAAAAAATTAAAAGTAAAACTATCATATGAGCCAGCAATCCCACTCTGGGTATATAACCAAAATAATTGAAAACAGAATTTTGAAGAAATACTTGCACATGCATGTTCATTGCAGAATTATTCACAGTAGCCAAGAAATGAAAGCATCCTACATGTACATGGAGGAATTGATAAGGAAAATGTGGTGTATGCATAGAATGGAATATTATTAAAGCACAAAAAAGAAGGAAATCTTGTGCTACAACAATGGATGAACCTTGGGGAGAATATGCTAAGTGAAATAAGTTAGTGACATTAAGAAAAATATTGTATGATTCCACTTATATGAATTATCTAAGTTAATCAAGCTCAGAGAGAGAATAGAATGTTGGTTTCTATGGGCTGGACAAAGGGGGAAATGGTGAATTGTTGTTCAAAGGGTATAGAATTTCAGTCATGCAAGAAGAAAAAGTTCTAGAGATCTCTTATATAACAATGTGTATATAGTTAACAATACTGTAAAGTATTTAAAAAATTTTAAAAAGTACATTATGTATATAATTCCAAGTCTTTAAATATATTTCCACAACTATATTTGGATTGACAGTTTATCCCATTATATGGACATGCCATATTTTATTTATACATGCTTTAAATATTGAAGTTTTTCTTATTCTCTAATGTTGCAATTAAAAATAAAACAGTCATAATTCTTTTACTTAATGATTTTTATCTCTGACACTTTTGTTAGTGTACTTGCTTACAATTCTATCAGTCCCCAAACTCCTTTTATGTGTAATATATTTCACAGTGCCTCCTTTGTTATCCTGAAATGAAATTCACACATACTGTAAGAAAACTGTACAAGCAATTTAAAAAAATCTGTATAATATCATGTTCAAATATAATAGATAAATAAAGGGAAGATAAGTTTTACTGAAATAATATACATTTAAATATGTAAATGCTTGAGAATGATACACTAGAACATAGGTGTATAAACTTTTTCAATAAAGGGTCAGTTACCTAATAATTTTTTATTTTTGTCAGCCACATAATCTCTGTTGTAACTATACAACTCTGGCACTGTAGCACAAAAGAAAGCCATAGACAATATGCAAATGAATGAGCACTGCCATGTTCCAATAAAACTTCATTTGCAAATTTAGATGGAAAGCTTGATTTGGCCCAGAATCTTAGTTTGCCAATCTCTGCACAAAAGATATAAAAATGAACATTCAAATGTTTGCATTCAAATATGAAATGATTGCAAATTCAAGAACTTTAAATAAAAATTAATAGAAGTGTGTGTGTGTGTGTGTGTGTGTGTGTGTGTGTTGGCAACTTAAATAATGTTAGCAGCATTGCTGATGATGACCTGATATATGTTTTTTAAATTTTATTTTTTTTAATTTAATTTTATTTATTTTTTTATACAGCAGGTTCTTATTAGTTAGATGACCTGATATTTTGAAATTGGAATACTTGGTAAAATTCTGAACTAAAGAACAAATTATATGCATAGTCTTTTTAGCCACATGAATACTTAGTAAAATTATTTGAAACTTCTGGAGCCATACCAATTGTTGTGCCAACTAAAAATAATTTTACACATTTCCAAAATGCTCCCTCCATAGTAGTATCACTCCACGGGAACCATAGTAGTATCGCCCCATGGGAACTGTCGTTTTGATTAAATTGTTGAAAATGGAAACTCTGTATCAAAAAATAAATAGCAGGTTTTTTATTATACTTTCTTTACTTATCGCTCTTTTTGAGCTAGAGAATGAGATTACAACTTTCTTAAGAATTTATACCAATTTATCTCACACAACACTTACTTAACTGCCAGATTTGGTACTTAGCCATCATATAAATTTATAAAAATATGTATTACTTTATTCATCATTAATATTTGAGATAAAAAGCCATTTTATTTATATGAGTATAAATCTAATTTTTATAAATATAGCTATATTCCTAATAAAAGATACAATTATTTATATTTTATATCTTAAACAGAAATAAGCACTAATAAATATTCCATCTCTTCTCACCTATTATAATTTACTATTAGGATATTGTCATAAATAAATTCTGGAAATTAGTATATTTCTACTGAAATGGTTCAATGTGTGATATAATTATTAGGTGAATCAAGATGACCAGGATTATAATCCATTAAAGGGCTTGTAAAATATCATTGCAAAACAGAACAAACTGTGAACCTGTTTATAATGACATCAAAGCCTTGATACTGAACTGTGGGTGTGCTCAGTTCGTGCCTACTTTAATTGAAATTTTCTACAAAAATCGTTATTTCTAAGAAAGTTTTACTCATTATGAATTAATTTCTACTTAAAGTTTTTGAGCCTTGTGGTTATAGAGAAATTTGATGAATCAAGGACTAAAACCCTCAGTCTTGTCATTTTGTATGATACTGCCATTTTTGAAGATTGCATGCCATCATATGTCCCTCAATTTGTGTTTTTCAGATTTATTATCAGCAGCAGTCAGACTTGAACTGCAACAGGGCATAACTTTCATTATGTTTATTTTTGTTGGTATGGTACTACACTATTGGTTTGACTCTAAATGTAATACCATACTTTGATTTTTAAGTTTTCAATTTCATTTTTTATTTTCCTCAAGCAATTTTCCTCTGCTCTTCCCAACACTCCTCATAATATGGGCTCCAATAGGGTAGATATTTTGACCATCTTGACTAGCATTTTATCTCCTAGGCAAATGACTACATATATTTCCTCATGACTAGAGTCAGACCAAATATTTTTGACAGGAATAAATGATGTTTCTCAGTGCATCACATTCAAAACACACATTTTGTCAATTCGCCCCCTTATTCTTGACGTTAATTCTGATTACTCGGTCAAATTGGCTCACCAGATTTTACACTATAATATTATCATTTTTCTCTTTGCAATTAATATGTAATGTGTGGGGAATGCTTCTAGACTTTGTAAATATCATGTTTCTCTTCAAATTTTAACCCAAATGGTTTATTAACAGTTTATGGTTTTTGCTTGAGTCGATACTCTGAGAACCACAAAATGATGATTTTATAACTCTGTTTTTATCTACATTTATAAGTTGAAATTCTAATGTAATAAAGTTCTTTCCCTCCCTTCTTACTTATTCATGAATTCTTATATTTTCAGTAGTAATATAATCCCTTACTGTCATTTTAATGAGACATTTCCACTAAATACAATGTGTGATATTATATTGAATGAGTGAGTGAAATTACCATAAAGAACATTTATAACAATTATATAAATTGAATATTCATAAAATTATTGTACCAGTGTTATATTTCTGTAATTATATAAGAGCATGCCCTTATATTCTGTTTAGTTTTTAGAAAAAAATTCAGAATTATAGATAAAGTGATGTGATATCTACAGCTAATTCAGTAACTCAGTAATGTGTGTGTGTGTGTGTGTGTGTGTGTGTGTGTGTGTGTATACAGAGAGAGAGAGAACTGTGAAAGGGGGTGAAAACACCATAAGAAGTATTCCTGCAAAAATGAACTACCTAAATATAAATGCAGCCATGATGAAACATTAGATAAGCTCAAATCAAATTATGAGATATTCCACAAAACAACTCACCCGTAATCCTTAGAAATGTCAATATTATTAAAGACAGCCAGAAGGGAGGGGAAGAGAAAGAGAGGGAACATAGTAAAATATTAATGATTGTTGAATTAATTTGGGTGAAGGGTCTATGGAGTTCTTTGTACTATTTGCATGACTTTTCTGAAAATTTGAAATTATTTCAAAATAAAAAGTTAAAATTTGGTTATTGAAGAAATAATGTCAACACATCAGAAATGCCACAACTCTTAAAATTTTGATCTGCCTTATGATGTAGAAACTGTTATTCTACAAATTTTTTTATTAAACTTTGTAATTTTATTGGCCCCTAGCTTCCTATGTGTTCTACTATACATTTCAAATATGATTCATTTGTCCAACAATTGAACTGATGAAGTAAAATACCTCCCCAAGCCAAGATACTGTTTTGTTGCAAAGGCTGATTTTAAAATGTCAGTGACACCCCAAAAATATTGATAAAGTGTTTTTTGCCTATAAAGACAATAAGTACTCACTATTCCATCCACTCATTTTCTTTCAATCCTAATCAAGTGAATTTATTCTTTTTCTGTTCCTTTCTATTCTATTCTGTTTTGTTTCATTAAGGATTTCATGCATCCTTACATAGCCTTTTAATTTTTTTCCAATATATAAAACCAGGCTATCAGGCTTATCCCTCAGTAATTTTGCTCATAGATCAAAGTCAGTACAGAAGACAATATTCTTCCAGACTATGCACCATAAGTAAGAGAGTCACCTCCTATACAAAAGGCCCAGTTGCACATAAAGGGTATGTTTCTGTAAAAGAGTGCCAAGACAGAGAAGGCCGTAGTTTGGGTAAGGAGAACAGAAAACTACCTTGACTTTTGATAGAAAAGAAGAGTTCAGACCCTTCTGCGATGAGAAAAATAACTTTTGTTATGAGTTGCTGGCTGGGCATTTTACAATATGATGATCTTGCTCACACCCAGAATCTAGACACTTAGAAAAGAACTTGAGTCTAGGGTTCCTCCCTCAGTTCAGGCTTTGCTTTTCCCAGGGCACCTCTTAAATTAACCACTTAGATTTAAGGCCTCAAAAACCACCACCCCAGTCACCTTATAAGTAGTAGGTGACTGCTACCCTGCTCTCTAACTCCTGGTCACTTGATTGCCTTTCCCCTAGCTCATCGTGCCCAACCTTCCACCCTCATCCCTTTCTGGGATCTGTAAGTAAAAATCTGTGATTACTTCCTTTGTGTGGCTGTATGAAAACTGAAGCTTCAATCAAAACAACCCCATGGGTTTCACTTCCCCAGAGTAGGTGCTCAGATACTGGGGAAGCTACCTGTCCATTCTGTGTGGGTGGCTTGTGCCCCCCTCATTCAGCAGGTTCATAATCTCTATATTCTTAGTTTAATACACCAGCCATGGACCCTGCAACACACCTTCTTATGAGAAGTGAAAAAAGAGTACAGTACCTTGGGTTGGCTAGATACCCACAGGATGAGCTGGAGTGGGAAATATTGAATTTAGGTTTAGAAGAGTTAGAGAGATTTCTACTCATCAAGTTTGGAGGAGAAGAAAAGAATTTCCACTCACATTGCCTCTCCACCCAACCCTCCTTCTCTCCTAGATTCATATACATATATTTGTACATATATGTATATATGTGAATATATGTACCTATATATGTATAGGAAACATAAATAAAAGAATAGATTCAGTCTGATACTTTGGAACTCTTCATCTTTTCAAGTGATCTTTCTAGTTTTAGGTGAGCAGTGCCCAGCAGCAGGGTAGGGGGAAAAAGGTAGTAATTGCCTTCTATACTGGGTTACATTTTGGTTTAGTAGTAGTTCTTGGTTCAGATGATTTTGTGACAGTTTCCTTTGTATATTTACCTACATAAAAATAAATTATTTCTTTAGACCTTAGCTAAGTCAGTTCATAAATTAAGGCTGCCTATAATATGTTAATGATATATATCAGGGTGCGCATGCCGGAGCTGATCTCCGGTGGTCTTGGCCTGCAGTGGCTTGAAGCAGGGTTTCGGTTCCCGTCAGAGATTGAGGTCAGGTCGTGGCAGTGAGAGCACCAAATCCTAGCCGCTAGACCAGTGGTGAGTGACAAGGCCCTGGACCTTCAGTTTTGCAGAAAAGAATTCCTACAAAGATGGAAAGTAGAAACAAGTAAAGTATTTATTAGGAGAAGAAAGAGTACAATACGTGTGGATGGACACATGGGTGGACTCAGAGAGAGGGTCGCACCCTCATGGAAATTTGAGTCACTTTTATGGGGCATTTCTTCCAGGTTTCCTTTGGCCAATCATTTTGATTTGCCTGGTTCAGAATCCGTATTTGGTATATCTCAGGATCCTCCCATGTGTGCATGTGCATTTCTCAGCCAAGATGGATTACACCGAAGAAGCCTATGGGTAGTTGACATCACTTATTATGAGGTGACGCCCCCTCCCTTTAGACCTCCAAGGGGCTTTCTAGTCGGAAACGTTTCCTTGACTCCAAAAATGAGAAATATGTGGTCTGTTATCTTCTATTTGGGCAGAGTCCAGCCTCCTTTCTCAATTGTCCTGCTATTTTCATCTTGCAGTATTGGTCCCCAGGGAACAAATCTCCAATTGCTTGCCCTGGGGGGGCCCCATCTACCTCCTATCTCAGAGCCAACTCATAGACAACTAAGAATGATCTTTTTTTTAAGGATAAAATCATGTTAGACAATCTATGTGGTGATGCACCTGTTCTGGCATTCTCAACAGTCTGATTTGTCCCTGCATAGAGAATATATGTCATTTGTATTTTTACTTTGTTAGAATGGTATCAAAATTTGTATAATTGTCTCTGAATGTAATACCATACACTGATTTCCACTATTCATTTTTATTTTTATTCATTTTTATTTTATATTTTAGCAACTTTCTTCAATTCTTCCCATGCTCACTCACCATGTGTTCTCCACAATACAGAGATTTTTTTTCTGCCTTGTTTATCATTATATTCCTAAGACCAATCCCTGCACAAAGGAGGTACTTAAATATTTTTAATGAAGTAAATGAATGGGTAAATGACTGGATATCTTTTGCATGCTAATAACGTTGCTAATTTTGTGTTAAAACTTATCAAAAAACATTCTGTGGGAAATAATAATAAACTTTAGCTTTGTCATAAAAGTTAGAGTTATCCAGTCACCATGGAGTTGTCTTCTCTGTATAAACAGTTTGCACAGTACAATTTAGAATGTTGGGTGGATATTCTTGAACACACTTATAGAATTTAATGATGTGAGGGACATTAATGTTATAAAATGATCTATACACATTTAAGTAGAATTTTAAGGGATCATTGATTGTGGTTGGAGAGGTCAGGAAAACAAAATATATATATATATATATATATTTATAATGTAACCCTCATGGATTGAAATTTTTGCCTTTTTTCCCCAGACAAATGACTTTCTCTGGATGACTGCCATTTCTCCAGCAGCTGAAACTAAAGGTAATGGCCAGTTTGGGAACTATGCATTATGAAATTTAGAAATTATTGCTTGTTAAGATCTCTGACATCAGAATTATTTTGAAATATTTCTCTTACATTGTCCTCTACCAACTGGTCTGAGTTGGTACAATGTATTTACTAACATTGCTTTGGGGTTGTGTTTCATGAAAGTCAGTATGGCATAATGCTGAAGAATGTAGGCTCTGGGTACTCAAACCAAGTCCCAACTAGCTGAGGGATGGTGAGCAATTTGTTCAGTCTCTTTGAGCCTCATCTGTAAATAGGGATAATAATTAGTTTGTTGTGAATAATTAGTTTGTAATGCATATCAAGTACCAGAACCATGCCCAGCACTTCAGAAGTACTTACTAATACTGCAATTTGTTAGCATATGGAAAGAGTATATGAAGAATATTAGTGTATGGAGAGAATTACTGTATGGAGAGAGAGAGATTAGTATTAATATAATATGATGTCCTGTGGACGCCAACTAGGATAAAAGTGTCTATGAGGCATCACTGGAAAAGTTGATGGCACAGTGCCTATGTGGGTTTAGGGTTGTTTCATTTTCCTACCCAGTGGAAGAGTGTATTAGGCTTTTAGGTCACTGGATAAATCCCCATACCATTAGCTGATGATATGGTTTCTTATCTCAGTTTTTAGATAATTCAGGGTAAACTTTTTTACTTGTAACTTCTAAGTGTTATGACTGAAAGTTGGAGTGTTCTGAATGTAATATTATTCTACTGAGATAATAGTTTTTCTAATCCTGAGTATCTAGGACTAAAGACCCTGAGTGTAAGAATGACACCAAAACCTCACAAAACAAACTTCTAGTAGCTTTGTACCCCAAACGGCAACACTGGACAAATTACCTCATCACGGCACCTCTACTTCTATCATTTTTCCAGATGAAGTGTTGAGGTCAAGTCACTCCCAGATGCATTGTGTAGCCTGTGGTCCACTTTTAATCCCATCATTTTCTATTTAACTTGATATCTTCAATCCCTCTCCTCTCTGATATTATTATAATGAAAAAAGTGCCTTAAGCCTTAGAGCTTTATACATTAGCTGAAAGAAGAGCTTTTGCAAAAATCAGAGACATCTACAATAAAAAGTTAACTTTTTGATCAACAAAAAGTGAGTGTCACTATGAGAGAAAAAAAGTCAGAATTGTTTTTAAAAAAGTTCATAACACAAATGTGTATAAAATTATGGCATATGATATGTGATATTTGTGAGATTGTAGAGAAAATGTTTTCATTTTCTACACAGTTAGGGCTTTCTGAACAAAACTAAAACAAAAACTTGGGGCCTGAATTAAAGGACAATCCTTTACTTGAAAGATGATTGAATAGATAGTAAGGGATTTTTACACTAGTGAAAGTCATTTTTAAATGTCAAAGGGGGATTAATCCAGAAACATTCCAAGGGTTGAAACACTGAAACACCTGTCTTATCTTTCCCTAGACAGATTTACTCACATTCCAAGAGTTAGAACCAGAGTCCTTCCCCATTTTTCCCCAAGGGCAATTTGTTTTCATCAAGGAGATTGAGTTTCTCTTCCTTCTTTAGAAGAAAAGGGAGATAATGCATATATAAACTCACAGGTGCATATTTTTTAGGGTTCCTCCCTTTCAGTTTAGACAATTTTATATACATAGCCCTGTCCATCAAGCTCTCTTCGCTTTGACCCAGAAAGGAGAAAGGAAGAAAAGGAATCATTGTGGTTATAAATCATGTGTTTACTTTTAGGACAATATGAGTATGGATATTAAAAACTGTAGAAATGGAAAAAGATCAAAGCATTTATTTACAATTATTTCTTACAAATCACTGATGACACAAGAACTGTTTGCATTGTTGCCTCTCCTAAGTTAACTCATTTGTTTGAACTGTTAAATATGTTTTCTAATGGGAGTAAAACATGGGGACAAGTTGGATGCAAGCAGCTGAAGATAAACATTTGTTATTAAAATGTGGGTTAGGGATTGTTTTGGGGAAGGATTAGTTTAATTCTGTTCTTTGGTAGAAGAAAGATGGTTCTACACCATCTTCCTGACCCAGCTCTGGTCAATATAAATTTTGAAACTCTGTTAAATGACTTCATCATTTATTTCCATGCTTCTTGTCTGCAAAATTTTCCTCAGCTTTGATCATAAAGATCTCTTCTTTTAGTATGCTATTCTTTCAATGTTGTGTCTAACTTGATTTTTTCCATCTCCTTGTCTTATATCATACTTGAGTATAAAAAATTTAAGGGAACTAAAGGGAATAACCTACCTGATCCTCTTTCATCCATGTAATTTCTCCTGTTCCTATAAAATAGAACAGAATAGGAAGTTATCACCTTATTCCAACACCCATGTAAAGCCTGATTATGAAAGACATTCATTCTGCTAAGCTCTTCTTTGTTTATTGTGATCAGTTCAGACAGCTTTCAGAGAAAGACACTAGATGTTCAATTCTTTATGAAATAAATGGAAAATCTTGGCCATATGAGGATCTACCTTTACATTTGGATCTAACAAGGATTACATTGTTATAGTTTTTCTTTTTTCTTCTTCTTATCCTTAGCTGATAAGTCTAAATTGTAAACAGTTGTATTCTCAGGCAAGATACAAAACTCATTGACATTTTCAGTTCATAGAAGTTTTCAAAAAATATTCAAAATATAAGTACTTGTTAATAACTTTTAAAAGCTGGAGTATTTCTTGATTTATACATGGGCATGGGGTTTATATATAAGGGAGAAGAGAGAAAGAAGATAGTTGAAAATAAGGAAAATAAGAAGAAAGGAAAAAATTGAAAATAAAGGAATAGAGAAATAGAGGGTAGAAAATGAGAAAGGAAAGAAGTGAAAACCTGAAGTATTTATTCAAGTATCACAGAAATATATTATTGCATCAAATTACATTAGTTTGAACAATAATAGTGTTCTTTTAGTTTTGATTCCTTTATCATGTTTTCAGTGAAATAATATTCCGATTAAAGTATGCTTAACTTTTATATATTGCTACAGAAGAATTTTAGTGATAACTAATGATGATTATTTAGTTAATATTTATTGAGAGTTTACCACGTTACAGATACACTGGTTCTGTAAGTATATTAAATTCCTTATCTTACCAATATCCTATGAGGTATGTACTGTTCTATGTTCCACTTTTGAGATAAAAACTGAGACTTAGCATCTTAAAACTGTGAACATCGCAAATCTGATAAAAATGGCAGATTTGAACTCATGTTGTCTCTTTTCAGAACCTGAGTTTATAAACACTTTGTAAAACAGGATTTTTATGGAGTCATTTTTTTCTGGCAGAAACAACATCATGTTCAAGTGGAATTTTCCACTGAAACCCAAGGACAGAGCAAATTTTCTTGGCACTAGCAGTACATGCAAAAAAGATGGTGGAAACCTAATGTTGTCATGTTTAAATCTCCTCATCCACGTCAAGCATATAAATTGTGGGGACATTGGAGGAATTTGTTTTGTTTTGTTTTGTTTTTTAAGTGGAGTTTTAGTGAGAGCTAAATCTTGCTGTAAGTGTGGGCTTGTTTCCCTGTATACAGAATTCAAGAGACGATTTGACCTTTATGGGGACAATTCAGAAAGTTTCAAAATTGTCTTCTGCAGTTTAAGGCTGGTGTTTAATTCATGCCTGAAAACACAACAGGGCAGGAAGTTTTGCATACTCAGAGTATTTCTGGGCCAAGAATGCATGACTATATCTTGAGGAGAAATTGTGGATTGCACATTCTAAGGAGGCTGTGCAGACCATCCTCAGTTGCTCTCCAAGAGTGCAGCTTCCATGGCAAATGGACCTCAGCAAAAAGCAGCTACATCTGACTCTAGATTCTTAGTGCCTAAGGAAAGAATGAGTGACCATTCACAATAGACAATGGAACTACAAATGAGAGATCATGGCAAAAGAAAAACTCACAAATAATTTCTAATATTAAGCCAGCTTTCAAAAATGGTCAACCCAGAGAAGATGACATTGTACCCCTACAATTTTAAACAAGTTGGAACTTTTTTGCCCACCTCTCTCTCCCATTCCTCCCTGCCTCCCCCCAATGAATATTTTGTCTTCTTGTTCCCTGTCTATCTTGGAGGCATATAAAATAGAAGTTGGTAAGCTAAGGAATGAGCATAGATGTGGAAAGTGGAAAGAGAAAAGCAGTCAATTTCCACTCAACTCCACTCCTCTATACACAGTAAGGCTTATCAAGTCTGTCTTGGGGGAGTGGGAAAGTTTTGCTTTGAAAATGAAGTTCAAAATATTTGTTATTTTGTAATAATGGACATTGTTAATTTTAATAGTTTTTATTTTAGAGCAGTTTTAGATTCACAGCAAAACTGAGCAGAGAATGTGGAGAGTTCCCTACCTCCACACACATACAACCTCCTCCACTATCAATGTCTGCACTAGAGTGGTACATTTGTTACAATTCATGGACCTGCATGGACACATCATTAGCACCCAAAGTCCATCAGTTACATTAGTGTTCATTCTTGGTGCTGTATATTCTATGGGTTTTGATAAATGTATAATGACATGTATCCACCATTATAGTATCATAAAGAATAGTTTCACTGCCATAAAAGTCCTCTGTGCTATTCATCCCTCCCTCCTCCTAACCGTTGTCAACCACTGATCTTCCTGTTGTCTTTACAGTTTTACCTTTTTCAGAATGTCAAATAATTGTAATCATATAGAAGGTATACTTTTCAAACTGGCTTCTTCCACTTAGTGACATGCACCTAAGGTTCTTTCACGTCTTTTCATGGCTTGCTAGCTCATTTTATTTTAATGTTCAGTAATAATGTGGTCTGAAAGACAGCATGGTTGCTTCCAAGTTTATGATATGTATAAAACTTCTATAAACATCAAAATACTTGTTTTTGTATGGATATAAATTTTCAGTTCATTTGGGTACATACCAGGAAGTACAACTGCTGATCCTGTGGAAAGAGTACGTTTAGTTTTTTAAGAAATTGTCAAATTGTTTTCCAAAGTGGCTGTGCCATTTTGTATTCCCACCAGCAATGAATAAGAGTTATGGTTGCTGCACATCCTCACCAGAATTTGGTAATGCCAGTGTTTTGGAGACATATTCATTATTGATCAGAGGCCTATTGTATCACAAGGAAGTGATTAGAAACTCAGGAATCTCCCCCAAAATTTCTTCTAGAAGTATTCAAGAATTAGCCCCACAAATTAATGAAGAAGAAAAAGAGAGTTAATAGTAGTTCCTGAATATTATCACAAGGATGATGCTTATACACTGTATTACAAAATTAAGATGTCTCTAGTATACATAATTCAAATTGCTTTAAATTCAATGCTGTCACCCTATATATGTTCTCATGGAGATTTGCAAGCTGAATTCAGCTTGTCATTTCATGAATTTGGAAACATCTAAAAGTATTCATTTAAGGTGGTCTTATGAACATTAATTCGTTTTATCCTTTGATTTAACATTTACTAAGTACCTTACCTAGAATATGCCAGGCATTATGCTAAAACTTGGGATACATGTATAAATAAAACATGTCTCTTGTCCTTAAATAATATATTAGAGATGTTTTGGTTAAATGTGACAGAAACACCACTCATACTACTTAAACATAAATGAGAATTTATAGTTCATATAACTGAGGAGTCCAGTAGTAAAGCTAACTTTAAGACTTCTGGGTTTTTTACATGCTTTTCTCTGTTTCTGTCTCTTTGTCTCATTGTCTCTTTCCTTCAGAATTTATCATTTCTTTGTATATTGTCCTAATCACCCTTTTCCTTGGTATAGATAAATTCTATCAAGATGATAAAGGTGAGAGCACTGCTGCAAAACTATTCTGGAAATACATCATTCCTATTTACAATCCCAGAGAAGAGAACTTTTCTCTCTCTTACCATGTCCTTAAAAATCTGATTGGAATTTTGGGATGGTATGTTCTTCAGTGTTATTTTTGTAGATTATTATACCTTGAGTTAAGAGATGGAATTAAAGAGAGCAATGACTGTACCTGTACAAGTAAATGAAAGGACTCACAAGAGTCCACAAGGTGTACTTATGTAGGACTTTTATCAAGATAAAAGTATAATATATTAGGAGAAAGGAAGCACTGGCAAGAATTACAGACCCATAGGTTTCTAGGTGTAGATACCCAGGATCATTTAATAATTGCACAGAAAGTGCTTCATCTCTGGATGTGTACCACCAAGATATGTGCAAGGAATCTTGTTTTAAAGAGACATGGAGAAAAGTACCCTGTGAGGTCTTTTATGCCCCACTGATTAGGGAGCCAAGCCAAACTGTGAAGCAGTTAAAACAGGAATAAGCCACCAGTTTATACATCCTCAAACTGACTCTCAGTGCCACTAGGGCAGTTCTGAACTTTAAACAGCAGTTTATATATTTTTACCTAACTCCATTATTCTTATCTTGACCAAGAGTCAGAACTAGACTTACAGATATCCCCAAAGATAAGCATAGAACTCTCCCAGGTCAACTGAGAGAGTTCTCTTTATTTCACACAATGTCTATGTTATTTCACACAAAGGGTACAAGGAGGATAACGTATGGTGGGGAAATTTGAACAATTTATGCTATTTTGAAAAATGTCTAACCTTGTTCTGGGGGAGAAACGATAAGAAAAATGTCAGACTTGTGAAAAGCGCTTGTCATTCTGAGTATGCAACCAGAGACGTTCAAGAAAGAAGTGAATTCCAGAAGAGAAAGATGGTTTATCCCTCGTTGTATTCTAGAACGGTTCTCTTTGCTTTCTTTCAGAGGAGGCTGAGTTGTGAGTAGGTAGATCTGTCTGTCAAAAAGCCTCCATCTGATTCGGTCTTTATATGTATAGATTAGCATATAAATATTTATACATCATGACTTGAAGGTAGCAGTGAGAAGTTAAATGATAGATGGGCTTGAGTCATCATTCTAATGGATCATTCTGTTCCCACTTATAACATACATGGTACACAGGGGACCCAGAAAGTCCTGATGTTTCCCAATAAAGAAACATGGAGGTGCTTGGACTAGAATGAATGCAGAAGTTTGGGGTTAGAAAGAAGAGGAAGAGGTCTGAGACCTATGGAAAAGTGAGGGGCTTTACAGAGAGCACAGGGCAGTGACAAATCCATGGAGCTGACCAGTCTACTTACTCTAAAGAAGAGCCCACCAGGGGTCCAGAGAACAGCACATAGCTCCCTGCAGTCATGAGGATACAGTAAGTCCTCTTCAAACAACCATTTGCCATCTTGAGGAAGAGAAAAGGAATATTGCAAATTTGAAAAACTCATGATTTTCTTATAAACAAAGTCATGCAAATGCATTATTTAAAAGGCTATTAGAGCTGTTAAACTAAATATTTTAAATGAAAACTGAAAGGAAAGATGTTTGAACCAAGAAAGAGTGCTATTTAGCAAGTATAGCTTGCCTCCACATCTTGAACAATGAAGTGGGAGAAAAGATTCTATGTCTTAGCAGAATAATTGTGCTTTATGTTGATTTATCATGTCCTCAGTTATTCTCACTTTTGAAAGAGCTAAAGTTCTTTATAATCATATTAATTCTATGATTACTTTTTAAATTTTATGGTCACTTTGATTGAATAGATAACCAAAGGCTATTTCTTGATAAACCATAATCTTCTCTGCAGTACATTGAATAGTGGACCCCAAAAGTTCGTGTCCACCTGGAACCTTAGAATGTGAACTTATTTTGAAACAGGATCTTTGAAGATAATTAGTTAAGAGGCAGTCATACTGGATTGGGGTGGGCCCTGAATACAATTACCTATAAACTTAGAAAAGAGGAGAGGACACACAGAGGAACATACAGGAGGGCAATGTGAATAAGGAGGTGGAGATTGGGATGACTTGTCTACAAGCTAAGAAATACCACAGGTAGTGGAGAGCCATCAGAAGCTAGAAAGAGACAAGTAAGGATCCTTCACTAAAAGCCTTCAGAGATAGTATGGCCCTGTAGATACCTTGACTTCTGGGATAGCTGAGCAATATCCCAGACTTTTGTGTTCTGAGAAAATTCAAATTGCAAAGGACTCCCTGCATATTCTAAGCACACCACCTGCACCCTGTCTTCACCATTCTTCATGATTCTCATAAATTACCTGCCTATACCTCTTCATTTTACTTATCTATGTAACATCTCAGGCTCCTTTCCTTCTCTTTAAAATATTTCTTGTTAATGAAACTCTCTCTATTGCAATAACCTTAACAAAATAATTTCCTTAATTGCCAAGGCATTTTTATTTCTCATCACCTAGACTAAGAAACATTTTGATATAAAAGTGTCAGAGTATAGAATCTGAGTTTCTTAAAAAAAAAGAGAGAGAAAAAAAAGAAGGAAGCTGCAAAATGATTTCCTGAACTCAGATAGTGAGCAATTTATTTTTTATTTTTTGTCAGAAAAGCTCTGTACTTATCTCTCCATGAAACAAAATGGTGTTATAAGAAAAAAAAATCACTTGTATTAAAACTCAACAGCTTGTCCCAGGTTGTTATGCAGACTATTGGGAAATTACCCTGAATTCAATTGGGTAAAATATAGCAGAGCCAAGAAGATAGGTACATATTATCTTTGGGCTTTCTGTAAGATGCAAAAGCAGAGGTTTTGGGTCACAAAGGCTCCAATGACTCATTAATATCAATGATAGATATTTATTTGATTTGGAGGAAAAATGATGTAATTTCTATACATTAAATGTTTTCTAAAGAAAATATATATTTTATAAAACCTCATTTTCTTTTTAAATTCTTGAATAGTTTCAATAACATTAAGAGAGGAAAAAGAAATGAGTTGATGTGAATGATTAAATAATTTTAGCAGAGCCTTAGCAAATGGAATGAAGTAATAGAAACAACTACAATTTTACAACATATGGGTTCAGCCATTGGTTTTTTGAAATGCATATTTTAATGAACTGTTTGGATTCTAGAGAACAAGGATAAATTTAATTAAATGACAATCTCAAAAGCAGTGTGATACTATCATTCCTTTAACCCTGTCATGTCTCATTTTCATGATAAAAAACAAGAGACAACTTTAGATTGAGACCTTCTGTTTTGGTTTTACATCCCAGGTTTCAGATATTGTCTCCACTGAGGTAACTAGCTGCTTTAGACAAATTGAGATCAAATCAATTTTTCAGAGTAGACTTATGATCTTTTCTTTACCAAATATAATTTAGCACTTTCAAAAAGTCACAGGATTGTAACTCCATATAATTCCAGTTGTTGCTGATAGGAACTGTATTGATCAGTTTCACAGTATGTGTAACCTTTGGATAAGATAAAGAAATCTAAGTATGATGGGTAACAACAAATAGCCTAAGACAGTACAGACATGAGAGGCAATTTTTTCAACATCAACAGTAACCTGCCAGTTACTCTAAATGGATGTTTGAAGATAATGATCTTACAATATAGATAAATATACTTTTAAAACTCAGCTGCCTAAACTGATAGTTTAGGCAGTTATAGTTATAGTTAAGTAATAGGTTAGTTGTTTATTTGATAAAAGTCAAACAACCAAGCAGACTACTTCTGATGTTTCAAGCATGGGTCTTGCTGCATCACTGGATATTACTGCTCATGGCTCAATATTCTGTTCTCCTTTCATTGAGGAGACATACGTTATGATGGTAAAGGACTTACATCAAGTAGCTTACCTGCTATCTTTATCTGAATGCCATCAGGTATGAATTTGGGTGTAACAAAATAAAAATAAAAGAGATGAGATCAGACTCACGTAAATAAAATAACACAAAGATACACTGGGTATTTAGAAAGGCTATTTAATTGGGATGCTAATTATGTAAGTTGGAACTTAAACTTTCCTAATGTTAAATTTCCAGAGAAATGCATGTTCTCTTCTTTGTCATATTCAAGGAATAAGTAAGCAGCACTTAGAAAACCTGTTTTGAATATTGGGAAGGGGAAGACACAAGGTTAGCTTCTGTATTGTTATATCAAGCAAAACATTTATCACTTAAACCAAGCAAAGTTTCTAAATGTCAATTTGAAAACCATGAAAAGTCTTCAACAAATATATTACAATCAAGAAGAGTGGGCTAAATATGTTTTCACATCATTTACCACTGATTGTTGTAAATGTACTTCCACCTTAATTAATAAAAGATGATTTCAAAATGAATAAATCACAAAGGATTTCCTTCCAGCACTTGGCCTAATGATGAATAAATGAAGACAAGAGAATTCTATTGGAACATAAAGACATTTTTTTTTCCTTAAAGGTGAGCTAAAGTGGCTTTTGAAACACACAAAGAAAATGTGCTTTACTGAAAAGAAAAATCTTCATTCACTGTATTTGACATTAAAGCTAAGAGGAATCTGTAGAAATAAAGTCTCTTCAAAGAACTCTTTATTTGCAAGCACTCTGATTAACTAATTCAGAACAGGACAATAATATTTTTCCTCCTCAGATTAAAAAAAACGTTAAAAATAAATGCAGTTAACACAACTGCAACAAAGGAGTCAGTCAAGTGAAGTAGTCCATGTTATAGAACAGTAAAAGCAATAATCACAACAAAAGAAGTTTTAAAACAGTGAAAGAAGTAAAAAATGCAATTTATTGTTGTGTTAACGGGGAATATTTTATATGCTTATGAAGGAAAATATCCCAGCATATTTTAGGCATCCATGTATATTTCCATGTTGAGGGCAACTATTTAGTTAAAGGGAATATTTTAAGGGATTGGGATGTTCTTGCCACCTTATTAATATTCAGTGTTATGATTAAGCAAAGGTGAAGAGAACATTGTACTTGGAATACTGAGGTCAAGCTCTAGTCTCTGTCTGGAGCTCCAGTTTCTGTCTTGGTGCTCTTGTGCAAGTCATTCACATCTCAAAGCTTTAGGGTAAAAAAAAAAAAAGATGGCAGTTAAAGAGATCTTCAATCCTCCTACTAGCACTAATTTTTAACTTAAAAAAAAAAACCCTGTGGCATGACATCAAATAACAGAGAAACAAAGAAAGCTCTACAGATCATAAGAAACCCATATATCCTTATACAGCATCAATTAGTTATAGCAGCTTTGCACTGCAACAATTACAGGAAGATCGTCAAAACAAAATAAAGCTAAACAACACTTGTCTACTTTTTTTAAACATAGAAAAAAGGAGTGAGCAAGCACAGCAGAAGTGCTTTCATTCTATTTAGCTGAGTTAGATTTTCTAATAGAAATAAGGAAGTGATGTGAGTTGAGAAGAACTGCTGATAAAAAGCTATCATCCAGCTTAGGATGGAATGTCACAAAGAAAAACACAAACTTGGTATCAAAGTCAGACAAACTCAAACTCAATATCACAGTTGAACTTTCTACATCATTTTTCAAAGACTAAGGAAACATAAATTAGAATACTGTAAACATTTTTCACGAGGCATGGATTGAAAAGCCTTTTGAAGGTTAATTAGCTACTTCATCTTTCTCTATTTCAATGACACCAGTTCCTCACAAAAATAAAAGATTTCAGGTATTCAATATCAAGTCTTCACTTTTTGGTTCATTGTATTTAGAAAGTTGTATATAAGAACAAAATTTCAGAATCTGGAAGAAGTTCTCAGCCTGCTAGCTTTACATGTATAATTTAAACACTCTACCTAGATGTGAAAACCCAAATTTATCACATAATTCTTCCTCACATGGTACATTGCAAGAATTGCTTTGGGGGCAAAAGTGCAAATTTAAAAAAAAAAACAAAAAACTTCTTTTTTTTCTTTTATCCACCTTTCTCCCATTCTGAAATATAATCTTAATAAATCTCTTGGGTCGCTGACATAAGTTGTTGAAAACTAATAGAATAGAGTTGGTGAATACTTTTCAACACCTTTCACCTTTTCAACACAATCTGCAGTGTCATATTAAACCTGTTGAAAAACTTCCCTAAATAGAAACTAAATTAATCCGTCTAATGAGACAAATACAGATTCAGGCTTTGAAAGGTCTCTAATTTTTGGTATGTGCAACAAATTCACAATTCGGAATTACAAGGAAAACAGTATCTTAGCTTCCAGTTTACTCTGTCTAGTATTAACTAATTCAACAACACTGTTGATAGAAGTTTTTGTTGAAATTTAGAATATAATTTATTTCTATCCACATGTTAAACTTTGAACAACCTTGCATTATAGAATTACTTAAGTAAAATAGATAATAGTACATAAAATTAATGGAGATCTAGGAGGATCCAGTAGTAAACATTTTAGTATCACAGTGGTAAACATTTTAGCATCATTACACAATGATTATTGAAGCAAAATTTCTAGAACAATGCTGCAGCTTATTACCATATATATTTCTAATCCAAGCATGAGTTTTCCTATAGTCCAGAAATGCATGTGATTTCTTGAACCAGGATGAGTTTACCTTTAATTTAATTCTGGGCTTTCATTTTGGGAATTTTTTATGCAATTACAATCTGCTTTTTGGCTTCTCTCAAAAAATAGTCTTTAACTTTCTGTATATAGGCATACTGGGAAATCATCAGGAAGAATTCATCAGAAGTACTTGCAAGGGAAACAGAGTTTATTAGATTTGACTTTTCTTTGAAAACTGAAATTTCTAAATGAAATCTTCTGAACAAAATATTCTAAAATAATATGAACTCAAATAATAAGCTACAGAATTCTGGGGGCTTTTAGCAGAAATGCAATCATATACTGAAACATTAACACTCTTCTTCCATTTTCTATTATTTGTTTGTTTTCCAATTTTCTATTGCTTTATCTTTCCTTAAAATACTTGTTTGGCACCCAGATACTTCCATTAAAAATCATATATATGATGTTGTGTAATAATTTATGTAGCTCTTTTTTTTTCCATACAAATTAACTCACACGACAGTCTTCTTGATTTCTTGCTTACCTGGCTAACTTCCTGTCTCCTTGCCTTGGTGCAAAATACTGTAGTGTTTCTTTCCTAAAGAAAAAAAAATAACAGAAGATATTACAAATAAATAGCAAAATATCAGATGAGAGAAAATGTGGTAGAAAATACTTGACTGGAATATAAGCTCCAGGAAAGTCAGGGTTTCAATTTTTACAGCAGTTTTATGCCCATTGAACCATTTATATTGAATGTATTCAATAGATGTTTTAAGAATAAATTAATTGATGTGTTGATTCTTTTCCACATTTCCTGAGACCTCCAGATTGTCTAGAAATATTTAAGGGAAACATTGAGTGCACTTACCAAATTTTTAGGGAATTTTTGACCAAATATCAGAGGAGAATTCTATTTTCTAATTCACAAAATAATTGGTAGATTCTTTTTTATAAGACAGTGCATTAAAAATAATCAGAGGTCTTAAGTGATAGACATCATTTAGAAGGGTTTTTCCCCAATGTCCTTTTATTTTCTACTCATGATAATAATAAATATTAATTCACTCTTTGCTGGGAAGCTTCCTCTTCTGAACTGCTTCATGGGTCTGAGAAATGCTGCAGACCTTCCTCTTCCTTCCATGTCCACTTTAAAAGGGGATAAATAAAATATGTTCATCTATGGTCAAGCTCCATGAATAGCAACTGTTCAGTACTTCTTTAATGTTTGGGATGACTTGCATCCCTTATTTATATTTAAGAATTGATGAAAATGACACAATGATAGTGTTTTCTTTCTTATTCATAAAAAAGGCTTCCTCTATTGTCTAATTGAATTATTACAAAATAGCAAGTTTATAAAATTTTTCATGACATAGTTAAAATACATAAAAAATTCTGTTCTCTTTCTCTTTTTATAACTTTTATATATTATCTCATGAGAATTGAATAGCCTAGCTTCATGTTTTCCTCGTAAGAGTTCTCAGATTCCATATGTTCAGAGGTAAATAAAACATTGCCAAATGGTAAATGGCAAAAAAGGCCTATTGGGCCTGCTGAAACAGGATTTGCCAAATGTCCCTTGGCACATCAACTGTTGTGCAGGTACCACCCAGTTTTGCCCCAGTCTCCCAAAAGTGCTTTGTTCCTTCAACTTATAACAAGTGTTACAAAATTCTAATTTTGGATTATGGTTCTGCTCCATAGAGACCAGCTAATTGGGTAGCAGAAAACAGATCTAGGAACATAAAGATAATGATCTCTAATGGTAGGAAGACTTCATGATATTAGGAAGTAGCATATTTAAATAATAATTTCCTGATCACCAATTAGTGTGGCCATTAACAAACATTGCTTTGTATGTATGAACATGACATATGGTCTCTCTTAGACCTAGTAACATATCTCTTTTGGTGGTACCTGGTAATTTAAAAATTACATGTTATTTTGTTGTTCTATTAATTCTATATGGAATGTAACTCAAGACTCTGCTAGCACATAGTTTTGTATAAACATATAAAAACCAACTGAAAAATGTATTAAGGGATATATACATTTTATAAGGTTTGGGTATAAAAAACAAGAAGTTTGTGAATATTCTCAAACTGATTCAAAAATTTATGTGGAGAGGCAAAAAACCCAGAATAGTCAAAATAATGCAAAGGAGAAGAACAAAATTGGAATACTGACACCCTCCCAAATTCAAGACTTACTATATAGCTCTAGTAATCAAGGCAGTGTGGTATTGGCAAAAGAATTTGCCAATATGAAAATGAATCTAGACACAGACCTTACACCCTTCACAAAAATGAAGTCAAAATAGATCACAGACCTAAATGTAAGATGAAAAACCATAAAATCCTTAAAAGGTAACATAGGAGAAAACCTAGATGACCTGGGATATAGTCTTGGCTTTTTAGATACAACACCAAAGGCATGATACATGAAAGATCCATAATTGGAAGCTGAAATTCATTAAAATTAAAAATTCCTGCTCTGTGAAAGATACTGTCAAGAGAATGAGAAGACAAGCCATAGACTGGGAGAAAATATTTGCAAAAGACACTTCTGATAAAAGACTGCTATCCAAAATACAAAAGAACAAAGAAATCTTAAAACTCAACAATAAGAAAACAAAACCCAATTTAAAAAATGATCCAAAGTCCTTAACAGATACCTCACCAAAGACACATACAGATGGCAAGTAAGCATGTGAAAAGATGCTCCACATCATATGTCTTCAGAAAAATGCAAATTAAATAACAATGAGGGGCTTCCCTGGTGGCACAGTGGTTGAGAGTCCGCCTGCTGATGCAGGGGACATGGGTTCGTGCCCCGGTCCGGGAAGATCCCACATGCCACAGAGCGGCTGGGCCCGTGAGCCATGGCCGCTGAGCCTGTGCGTCCAGAGCCTGTGCTCTGCAACGGGAGAGGCCACAGCCCTGAGAGGCTCATGTACTGCAAAAAAAAAAAACAAAATAAATAAAAAAAATAACAATGAGATACCACTATTTATAATGGTCAAAATCAGGAAAACTGAAAACACCAAATTCTGGTAAAGATGTGGTGAGATGAGAACTCTCACTCATTGCTGGTGGGAATGCAAAATGGCACAGCCACACTGGAAGAATGTTTGGCAGTTTCTTATAAAATTGAACATACTCTTACCATATGCTCCAGCAATTATGCTTTCTGGTATTTACTCAAAAGATCTGAAAACTTATGTCCACACAAAAACCTGTTCATGGATGTTTATAGCAGGTTTAATCACAATTGCCCAGACTTGGAACCAATCAAAATGTCCTTCAGTAGGTGAATGGATAAACAAACTCTGGTACATCCAGACAATAGAATATTATTCAGTGCTTAAAATAAATAAGCCATTAAACCATGACGAGACATAGAAGAACCTTAACTGCACATTACTAAGTGAAATAAACCAATTGGAAAATAGTATACACTGTGTGATTCCAACTATATGGCATTCTGTAAAAGACAAAGGTATGAAGATAGTAAAAAAACTAGTCATGGCCAAGGGTTTAAGGAGGTAAGGAGGGATGAATAGATAGAGAACAGAGGATTTTTATGCAGTGAAAATATTTTGCATAATACTAAAATAATGGATACATGTCATCATACATTTGTCCAAACTGATAGAATGTACACCAAGCTTGAAAACCAAGAGTGAACTATAATGTAAACTATAGACATTTGGTAATTATGATGGAGGTTCATCAATTGTAACAAATGTACCACTTTGGTGGGGGGCATTGATAATGAGGGAGGCTGTACATTTGTGAGAGCAGGGGGATCTTGGGAAATTTCTGTACCTCTTTTCACTTTACTATGAACTTAAAACTGCTCTAAAAAACGTCTTTAAAAAAAAAATCAAAGGATTTGTTTGGAAGTAAGGTCAGATGGAAATTTCATTTTAAAAAAGAGGCTATATACAGGAAAAATATTAAAAAGAGAGCTATTTTGCAGGGCTCCCTTTTGGGTTAGAATAGTATTGGGTACAGGCAAAACCAGTTATGGCCAATAAAATGTCCACTAGCAATGTGGCCGGCAATTTCTCCATAGAGCTACCTTAAGTATGGTTTGAATTGGGTGATTAATCTCAGCACCCTAATTCAGGGAATCTTGTCTTCTCAAAATAAAAAAAAATCTATTGGACTACTTGGGGTGGTGGGGGAGAGGAAGTTGTACTACTCAAAAATGCTACTTTTAGCTACTACTCAAAAATGCATACATTGACAAATCATAACAAGGATCTTGGTGCAGACCCAGATTAAATAAGTGGAAGGGACCATAAATGGCCACAGCAGCCATTATTACTAGCCAAGAGCATGTCATGCTTACTTCATAGCTTGAGTTAAAGCTTTCTTAGGAAAAACACCTGGAATTGCCTTCCCTAACTCAGTCTGTCCAAGGGCAAACTGTCCTCCTTGATGACTTCCAACCAGTCAGTTCATTCAGAGAAAAAATAAAACAAAATGAAACAAAACAGGACCTATTTCCACAGAATATCTGTGCATAAGCCTTTTAAACCTTTTGCTGTTTTTTCAATGAGACAATCTACACAATTGACCTTCATATATGAGTAAACTACAACTGCACACTGTTTTATGTCAGAGTAATTCTCTGAGTAATCCTCTGAGTTATTATATGAAAATATTAATCTCTGAGTCATTCTCTGAGCAATTCTTTGATTCTCTCTCTCATATATATATATATGTGTCTGTGTATACACACACACACACACACACACACACACACACACACACACACACACATATATATATATATATATATATATATATTTCTTTGCTTAAAAGTGGACCACAAGGAGAGAAAAATGAACTCAGTAAGAAATGAATCGTTTGGAGTTGGGGATTCTAGGAACATGGTTGGGAAATATCTTGAAGAGTAATTGCTGTATAAGGAGATGGGCAATTCTCCCTGTTATAACACATATAAATAATAACTTCTACCTTTTCATGAAGTTGGACTGTCTGTGCCTACAAGGTAGGCATGTCTGAAGATGACAAAAATCAGAAAACAGCATGTCTAGTAACACAGTCAGGCAGTTATTTAAGGAAGCCTGGCTTTATTTTTAAGATAACCACTGAAGCCCATAACTATCCATATGTATTTCCAATTTAATGAGAAGTGTTCATATAAATTGAAAATATGTTTATGGGCAGTATGGTTAGTGGAAATAGACTGTCTAGAACAAGCAGATTTGAATTTAAATCCTGGCTTAATTTTTAACTTGCTGTATGATCTTGGGAAAGTAACATATTTCTTTGAGCCTCAGTTTCCTCATGTGTGAAAGAAAAAGAGTGAAAACTTACCCATTGATTTATGCTAATGATAGGAGACAATGTATCTAAATGACAGTGCAACTGTGCTCAATATACAATCATCTTCATTATTATACCTTTAAAATATTTTTCTCTAAAATATACTTTTAAAGTAATTATAATGCATATTATTTTTCTGTATTACATTATTCAAGTTAGGGATTCTGTATTAAAAGTACTAACCTGTGTAATTATTTAAGCAATAATCACTTTAGATTTTAATTTTTATTTCTACTATTACCTCCACATATTAGCATAAGGTGCATTTCTGATAGTATTCCATCACCTGCTTATTGCATTATCACCACATCTTCCATGAAGCCTAACTAATCTTTCCAGTCTTTTTATCCTTTTTTGCTAATGCTGACACATCTAATGAAGGTCATATTCTGTAGCAATTTGAATGGCAAACCCTAAAATGGAAAGAAAAATACTAACTGGGTCAGCAAAAATAAATAACATCTACCCAGCATTGTCTTTTCCCTTGCATATAATTCTGTCAAAGGTAACACTACTGTTTCATTTTTCAGACACTTTTAAATAGTTAAGGGTTAAATGTTGTGCCTCATTATTGATTAACGTGATAAAATTTTTATTCCAAAGACCATGTTAGTAATGATACATATTTATTTAAGTTTGTGTGTGTGTATAAGCATCTTAATTTTACATCTTCAAGCTATTCTTTATCAGAAGGCTCTTTGTGTTTTAAACATACAGTATTAAACACAATTTACCAGTATTAAAGTTCAACTGGAAATGAATTTAATATGTCATGTAAAATGCCCTTTATCTGTGACACATTTAAATTTGCTAAAATAGTAGACTCAATACCTTTTTCTACCTGAAGGGGAGAGAGGTTAGGTGACACAGCAAATTAACTTTAAGGCTGTCTGTTTTCATCCCTGAAGGTCACATTTACTTATATTGACTTACAAATGGAAAGTATAGTGGTTCCAGAAATCACCTATGTACCACACAAATTGCCAATCATGGAGATCTACATTCAAAAGAGTCCTAAAACAACAAGAGAAAAATGCCACAGATAAAAAATAATATACTAAGTCTTTACAAGGAGTTTTTTGTAGGAGGCATGATGAGTTTTAACTGTATTTCTTAATGCCCTCCATAATGTTATATAGTGATAAGACTTAGTAATCCTTTTTCCATTTATTCCTTTCTTTTTAATATATTGAGAAAACTATGAAACAAGAAAATCCAAGTAAGCTAGTCAAGGTCAAAGTCACAGAGTGAAATAGAGCAAGACTCAGAGGGAGCCATTATGTCTGCTGAATCTCTTTGTGGAAGTAAGTGGAATCAACTGCAATACATTGAAACTACCTGCTTTCTGCTTTGTTGATTTCTCTACCACTACTTGTCACTCTCCTGAGTTAAAAGGTGAACTTTTTTCTGTTTATTATTTCTGTACAGTGATTTATTTAAATTAACACTATATTTTCAAATCCATTTACATAGTAAAAACAATATAACATATATCCATGATTATTAGCAAAATAAACAAAATATGATATCTTGAGTATACAAGTATATCAAGTGTACAGCTTTAGGATATATAAAGGACCATAAGCATGGAGATTATTTCATTTTCCTTTGAACCCTGAAAAATGCATTTCTCGAATTCCCATTTTCTCTTTGTGACTGAGTTTAAGCTATCCTCAAGCAACCTGACTCAGAATATGATCTCTTTATAAAGCTGTCTTAAGTGTGGGGAAGATTAGGAATACCTGGATACCATAATTTAGAAATATTCTCTTCCATAAATAGTCTTTTGAGACTGATTCAGGAAATTGAGTGGTGAACTAGAGAAAATAGTGGTGAATCTTCAAATTTGTGCTAATAATTCCAGAAGTTTATACATACCATAGCCAGAAAATAAAAGTCCCTCATGTCCTAACTCATATGCCATCATCATGAGAAAAATAGAGAATTCCATCCCTTCCACACATTTTTCGAAGGGAATATTTGCTTTGGAATCTCCTTATTGTTTTCTTTTTTTAATTGAAGTATAGTTGATTTTATAAATTTTATAAAAAATTTTATAAATATAAATTTATATATTTAAATTATATATTTATAATTTATTTTTTATAAATAAAAAAAATTTATAAATCAACTATTGCCTCAGTTTCAGATGTACAGCATAGTGATTCAGCTATTTTTTATTTTTGTGTGGATTATATTCTATTATAGGTTATTCAAGATATTGAATATAATTCCCTGTGTTATATAGCAAATCCTTGTTGCTTATCTGTATTATGTATAGTAGTTTGTATCTGTTAATCTCATACTCATAATTTATCCCTCCCCACTCCCTCTCTGCTTTGGTAACCATAAGTTTGTCATCTATGTCTGTGAGTCTGTTTCTGTTTTGTATATAGATTCATTTGCATTATTTTTTAGATTCTACCTATAAGTGATATCATATACTATTTTTCTTTTTCTGACTTATTTCACTAAGCATAACATTCTCCAGGTCCATCTATGTTGTTGCAAATGACAATATTTCATTCTTTTTTTGTGGCTGAGTAATATTCCATTGTAAATATATACCACATCATCTGTTGATAGGCACTTGGGTTGTTTCTGTGTCTTGACTACTGTAAATAGTGCTGCTATGAACATGCGATTTCCCTTGTTCAAACAAGGAAATGAAACAATGCAACTTATCCTGTTTATCTGTTCACTTTCCAACTTTACATGTGTTTCTGCTCTTTAATCACTTCAAATGAAGAATACATAGCACAGAATAAATAAGGCTATCACTTTTCAAAGGTGTTAATTTTATTTATAAGAAAAATTTATGTTTACTCATCCAAAAAGTCACTGAACAACAAGGTTAATTGCAAAAATAGAGATTCACAAGAGGAGGGTATGGGATTTGAAAATATATTAAATATTCACTATTAAATATAACTTATAAATGGGAAATACACATATTGTTTTCATAGTACAAAATTAAATAACTTGAATATTCCCTGTATTCTGAGAGTGAAGGAATCTGAATCTGAGAGTGGGTGATCTTTCCTTTTTCCCCTCTATAAAGGAGATAGCTACAAGTTAAGACAGAGTGAGGAGTAAATAAATGATGATAGATAGATATACCTATACATACATATCCTTGAAAGCAAGTTTGATACTTTTATATTTTCCACACTTTGACTTGCCCTGTATATTAATAGATGGTTTCTCCCCAGTCTACATCCTTAAGTGTCAATCTCTATAAAAGTTTTTACTGCATACCTATTTTCTTTTAGTTACTACATTTTCTACCTCGTTTATCATATGTGAACTTATTTTTCTCTAAAGACCCACAGTTAATTCTCTAAATGATATATTGCAAGCACCACAGTTATTTACTTTTCTATCACTGATTATTTTCCTAAACTTGACACATTGCATAACCCCACATCTTCGGCTCATGCTTTTGCTTCCAGTCTGTTTCTGGATGTTTTTATTTGTTTTTATTCTTCTTTCCTTTATATATATTCAGAAATAGAGTTTAAATTATATATAAAACTGTAAATGGTAAAGTTCTTAGTGTGTTTTCCCCTAAAATAAGATTATATAGAAACACATATCTTAAAGATTTAAATCCCATTACAATAATTTTCCCAATCCAAATCCTAACAATATATTTCTACCTATAAAACTCAAAGATATTGGAAACATTCACACGAAACAATATACATTTATTTCTGGTGTGGCACTAACAAATTCTCTTAAGACTAGAGCCAGATATATTGTACTCTGATTCTTCCACTTGCAAAACTGAGAGGATGTGAAACCTCTAAATTCCTAAAATCTATTTCATCCAAATTACATTCAATGTTTATTTAAGCTGTGTTGCTACCCGCCAAAGTGATTTATTTTCATTGAAATGAAAATAAGAAACTTACTCAATACAGATATAGGCATTTACTTTTTCCTTAGGTTCATAGTCAACATTATAATTGCTCTTTGTTTCAATGTTTACATAGTATTTCTAGAAAAGAAAAAAGACAATCTTTCTGATATTTGTATGTCTTAATTTGTGATATTTTTCTTCAATTACGTTATAGGCTATCAGAGTAATGCTATTCTGTGTATCAGACTTTAAATTTCAAATTTATTTAGTGTATTCTTTAACACTGCTCACAAAAATCAGTTTTATTAGGTTTAATTATATATACATATATATGTGTGTGCGTGTGTGTGTGTGTGTGTGTATATATATATATATATATATATATATATATACTCTCTAATTTCTAGCAAGTTCTTTGACTTTTAAGCATATTTGTAATATAAAAACTACTTTGCCTGAACCTTATATTCTTGCATGTCATGATGTGGAAAGATATAAAATTGATTGCAAACTTTCCAGAAAATGTCAGATGACCTGCCATTTTTAAAGCAGGCAAATTAATTTGTCAGTTTCCTTTCTTCTTAAAAAATTCACTTCTTTGTTAAAATATATTTATGTTTACATTCTATTGAGTTAATTTTTTTCACTGAAGCTCTATGTAGGAGTAAATTGTTCTCTTTTTCTTCTTTGCCAAATTACAGATTAGAGCTATCCCTTTTAAAAGTTTTTTTTCTGAATCTCCTAAAAGAATCTAAAAAATCTTTGATCATGGTTTAAAAGGATCGTTATTAGCCTTATAAGAACTCGATTTTGGTACTTTTATTTATTTGCAATACTCATAATTAGGTGTGTATAATTAAGTCTTTCATTAAAATTGTCTTAATTGCTTTGCTTCCAATAAAAATGACAAACAAATATCTTGAATCTATTTAATGCCTTAATTTTTCCCCATAAGTTAGATTACACAGTAAGGACCAGATTCATAAAATATTTTCTGCACCATTTCCTTCAGAACTTTAAACATTTTCCTCAAATTATATATTTCTGGGCAAAATATAAATAATTCTGATTTACAACAATCCCTGGAGAGAATTTACTTTTCCCGTGTTATACACATCATTATGTGTTATGCATAATTTTAGGGGGACAATTAATTGATAATGAAAAATGCAGTGGCCTAACTAACATATTGCTGCAAATTTTTTCCTTCTAAATTGTAGAGTCCTGCTTACAGTGACAACATAGGCTTAGATACAAACGTCAACAGGGATGTAGATTCATATAATCTGTACCATAATTAAAGAGAGTAAAAGAGCATTTGAAGATAACATAACAGAGCAACGTGGTCATGCAGGTTGGATGTGAGTATTGACTCACTTCTGCAGGATCAGAAACACTTTTCTAAGATGAAGGCAGTATCCCTTATTCTTGAATTACATTTGCACTGAACTATCAGCTAATATTAAATGATTCATTTTCTTTTCTCTCTTTTTTTTTCTCCATCCTCCTAGTCAAAAATTACTGGTTTTCTATATTATTCTAATTGACCTATGCTAAGTGACTGGCTAAAAAATTTGATAAACTAAGTATAGAGTTTCTAAATTACCTCGTTTCCATTTTAAGAAGTCGCTTCAATGTTTCATGCCAAAGTAAGGACTGCTTTTGAGACGTTCATGTAAGCTGGTAGAATAAGAAATCTATTTAGCAGAGTACAATTATTGGATTAAAGTAGTTATCAATTTGCAAAAGAACTTCCATGGGTGTGCCCCCTCCATTTTTCCTTTCCCTGCCTCATTTTATTTTCTTTACTTCTTATCATTACCTAACCTATCAAAACCATTGTTTCTACCAACCCCAGTAAAATGTGAACTTGCTTACAACAGAGATTTTTTTTCTATTCAGTACTGTAGCACCAACAACTACAATAGTACCTGACATAGTAGGAACTTAATACGTTTAAGTTTAAATAAATTCATCATTGAAATAAGAGGAGACAGGGATCAGACATCTGTATTCCCCCAAAGAGTCTTATTTTCTTATAGTTTACACCAATGTTGGATGTGTTTCTTCTTATACTGCTTTTCTAAATCTCATGTTTCTGATGTTTGTACAGTCATGTTACTGTATTCCCCATCAAAGTACTTCTTTTCCCTAAAATCCAGTGAAATGCTGACTTTCTAAGTCAAACAGTACTCCTTATAGATTTGTATATCCAGTATGATTTAATGAATCAACCAGAAATACTCTTTCCTCCTTTTTCTGTAGTTTTAAAGAGACCTTTGTTTCTCTTCTGTGTGAAATGTTGGGGTTTCAAATTCTGGTGACAAGGGCAGGATATTTAGAGTAAGAAAAACCTGTGTTTGAGTCCAAGCTTTACCCTTTGTTTCCCATAAAATATTGGAAAGTCTGTTTACCTCCCCAAGAGCCTCAGTTACATCTTCTGTAAAATTGGAAATAAAAAAAAAAATCCTTGTTCAAGCTACACCTTAGAATTAAGAGAATGAGAAAGTTTGAAATTGCTTCATAAACACTAGAGATCCATGTTTGTGTCTTTTTTCTATCAAACCAACTAATAAAACATTTCTTTGAAACATTATGTAAGAGAGCTTCAATTTTGTCATCCAACTGAACTATACTGTAATTTGAATGGTTAGAATATTAAATTTAAAATAATCAAGGGCTCTAATTCTGTATAAACATTTCTACTAATTTGTTATCATTCTACAAAATTTTGCTAAGTACTATTGGGGAATGTCAAAAAAGACAGGGAGTTTTCTTACAAAAAGTTTGAAATCTAATCTGAAAAAAACAAGAGAAAATGAAATAAAAGTGGACTAGATAATGCAGGATGAGTTTGAGAATAGTCATTTATCTTTCCAGCATTTTCTTTTTTTTTTAAACATCTTTATTGAAGTATAATTGCTCTACAATGGTGTGTTAGTTTCTGCTTTATAACAAAGTGAATCATCTATACATATACATATATCCCCATATCTCCTCCCTCTTGCGTCTCCCTCCTTCCCACCCTCCCTATCCCACCCCTCTAGGTGGTCACAAAGCACCGAGCTGATCTCCCTGTGCTATGCACTACTTCCCACTAACTATCAGTTTTACATTCTCATCCCAAATAAATAAAGAAAAAAAACAATGATAAAGAAATTTCAAATGCAAAGAATTAAAGCTAGAATCTAATGGTAGGTAGATCCAAATTTCATGAATTTTAAGGAATTTAAGATTGCAATTGTTCATATAATAAGTGATAAAAACAAGTTAATAAAGTCAAGTTAGAACATGTCTTCCTGAAAATAAGTCAAAGATAAAACAAATAGAGATATTAACAAATACCACCTATTTTACGAGGATAAGAGACAGTGATGATGGTAAGTCATAAAAATGTTGACGATTCCACATGGTTTTTTTTAGTGCAATTTAAAAAGAACCATTGTATATGCAGTTTTACAATAGTTATGTATGATTACTATTGTTATACAATGTGTTGTATCAGAGTCACAAACAACTATTCCAGGCCAAAGGTTTTTGGTGACTTGGGAAAGTATTCTACAAAACTCTTCTCTATTTCAGTGGCTGAATTATCTGGAAAAAGACTAGGGAGAATTGTTAGGCCACCGTACTACTGAAAAATATGGCAGTTACCTGTTATGGACTGAATTGTTCCTCCCCCCACAAAATTTATAGGTTGAAACCCTAATCCTAAATGTGACTATATTTGGTAATTAAGGTTAAATGAGGTCATGAATTGTGACCCTAATCCAATGGGATTTATGTCCTTATAAGAAGAGACATCAGGAGTGTGTGTGCATAGAGGAAAGGCCAAGTGAGGACATAGCAAGAAGGTGGCCACCTGCAAGCCAAAGAGAGGAGCCTTGGGAGAAACCAATCCTACTGTCACTTTGATCTTGGACTTCTACCCTCCAAAACTGAGAATATTCATTTCTGTTGTTTAAGCCACCTAGTCTATGGGTTTTGTTATGGCATCCCTTGCTGACTAAAGCATTACCCAAAGTTTCACTGAGGTAATAACATGTTTAGAAAATGATACTTTCTTCAAAAGCAGGTGAAAAAAGGCAGAAAGACTACGAACAAGAGCTAAGGGAATAGGACAGCTGTGTCCAGAGGCTTGGGGATATCAGCAGCAAGATTGTTTACAAGTAACTTCTGGCTGGGCTTCCCCAAACCACCTCAGAAAGATCAAAGCAAACGCGTGATATAACACAAGGTAGCATGATAAGAAAACTGTACTTGGCATGAAATTTTTCAGTATTTTCATCCACACAGAGATAAAAATGCTAAGATTTGGAATTTTCCTCCTTGGATGTTCATGTCTTCAACTTTCTCCTTTTTCCATATTTCAGTTGAATCTCTGAATAGTTACCTCTAGAGTAAAAGGATCCTAGGGTAAAGTGAGGAGGGCAAATCTATTCACATCAGTGAGAAAAATCCACTCAAACCTAGATTGAACTATCATTGTTCATTAATGAATAACTAGGGAAAATACTGATAACTTTATGAAAAAATTCTATAACATAAAGAAATAAAAACACATAGAACTCAATAAATTGTTGAAAATATGCTTGTGAAAGTATTTCCTAAAGGAATAAGAAATAAATGTAGACTGCAATACTGTGTACTCTAAAGTAAAACAAAATCTCTGAATTGTGAATTAAAGAGAAGATAATGATGTAGAATGAGAAAGAAAGGTAATTGGCATACTATGTGAAAAACAATTTAAAAAGTTATGAAAACAAGCACATAACTTTTATTAAAAACATTAAGAACATTAAAAAATTAAAAAAAAATTAAAATTGAGACAGTAAATAATCATATCAGCATTGTGAATCATTTGCCAGTAAGCTGCTCTCAGAGTGAAAATGATCAGGGAAAAGACATACTAGAAATACAATACATAAATAAATGATGTTTATTCATCTATTCAAGTCAAATCTCTATTGACACATGTCGACTTACAGGATGTATAACCAGGGGCTATACTTGGTATTGTGGATTATGTTGTGAGCATTAACAGATGCAAACTTGACTGATACTGTATCTCATAACTTAAAGTTCAGAGTGAAGAAAAATATTAATGAAAAACGCACACATGGGCTTCCCCGGTGGCGCAGTGGTTGAGAGTCCGCCTGCTGATGCAGGGGACACGGGTTCGTGCCCCGGTCCGGGAAGATACCACATGCCGCGGAACGGCTAGGCCTGTGAGCCATGGCCACTGAGCCTGTGTGTCCGGAGCCTGTGCTCTGCAACAGGAGAGGCCACAACAGTGAGAGGCCTGCGTACCGCAAAAAAAAAAAACAACCAAAAACGCACACACATACATACATACATATGCATACACACATATTCACACACACACACACACACACACACACACACACACACACTCACCTTCAATTAAATGAAGCACAGGTCTGGAATGACTTCACTGAGGAAGTGACAGCCCTATGGCCATCTGAGAATAAGCAGGAAATAAACAAGTAAAGTGAGGATGGTAGAATTGCTCAGTAAAAGAGAAGTGCTCAGTAAAAGCAAGTCCCCATGCCCAGCAATTACTATCACACACTGCTCATATGAAAGACTAAAAGAAGTATGGTGGGTCTGGGTCAAAGAAAGGCAGTGGTGTAGTAATTATGAATGGGCTGGAGATGTAGTTAGGTTTGGATCGAAGTCATTGCAGGCTTCCGTAGAGGATGGTCCCTACTTACAGGCAATAGAAAGCCATTGAAATGTTTCAACAGAGGGAGGAAAAGGAGGTCGGGTATGAGAGCAATGAGATGATATGACTATATTTTAAATTGGAAAATATGTTTTAGGCTGAAGTTTGCAAATTTGATTGAGGAAAGACAAAAAGCATGAGTGGACTAATTCTGAACATATTGCCGAAGTCCACTCAATTCATGTCCTGTAGTACTCAGGTAGCAGCAGGAGAGAAAAGTAGATAGATTAGAGGGGTATTGAAGAAATAAAATCAATAGATCTTGGTGATGAATTGCCTATGAGCCTATTGAGTAGCAGCTGTCAACCTTTAGTACCCTGGCTGTAGCGCCACTGAATTTGATGCAGTGGCATCTAAGTTCTGCTTGTATGCCTTTTGATTGCTTTACCCTGGGGTACATTTACTCCCAATAACCAGCACCTTCATCTCCTTGTCAAAGGGTTGCCCTCAGGCTCATGGAGGATCCCTTAAAATCAACCCGGTTCTCCTGATTCTCAGATGCAGCTTCTTATAACTCCTAAGAAATGAGGCTAAATTGAGCATAGACTACCTCAGCTCAGGGCAGATAACAGCTCTGTCTTCCCTTTAGCTTTTAAAACTTTCTAATTATACTGTTTCCTCCGGGTCACGTGACAAGCTTTCTTTTTTGGAGGAATTGCAGTTGCATTTCATTAATCACGTACTATATAACAAATAATACCAACAGCCAGGTACTGTGTGCTTGGGTTCATAGTTCACAGAATATAGCAGCCTCCACAAGACCATTATTTACCTTAGTCCATACTCTATTATATATCCCTTAAGTCAATTATGTAACCAATTGCTAATTAAAGGCCAAATTTTCAGGTATCCCTGAGACAAAGGAAGGAGATGATGCTGCTTTTAATCTTTTCTTTCCTTTTATTCAACCAGATGACTGGTTGAATGTTTGTAATTTCCTCATGCATACTTATGATTTTTGTATAATAGCAAATTTTACAATATTTGATTCATGAAAACAGGTATGGTAAAGTATTAATGATCACCAAGAACTGAACTATACAATAAGGATTTGGACTTCCCTTTTTAGAAAACATGTTCTCTGTGGCCATATACCCTTACAAATTTTCTGACATGATTTTTACTCTTAGAACACCCCAAACACACACACACACACACACACACACACACACACACACACACACACACACACTCTTTTGCATTGTTTCACCCAGAAAAGGCAGGTAGCAGTAATACCCTTAGGAGATCTTCTTCAGTCCATCCCCACTACCTGTACATCAATCAAAAAACAAGAAAAAGATATTGAGAGTTAAGAAAGATAGAGGATTTTGTAATCCCATCATCCTCATCTTTTCATCCCCATCTCCAGATCTCAGAAAGCTTTCTGAAGGAGAATCCCTTCATGTTGAGACAGCCCAGAAATCTAGCCCTTCATGATAAGACCATCATGTGCCATATATTTTCATGACAACATCTAAATATGTATATATAAGTTACATGTGAACCCACCATTCATGCCTCTGGCTATAGGACATCCCCTGTCTTCTTTTTGCCCTAAGTAACAAACAGTGCTTTAAATATTGCATTTGGCTGCTGAGGGCTACTGATTGTCATGTATCCCTTGAGAATGTTGGAGACGTGTTTTTATTAATTAATTGACTATGTTTAGAGCAGTTTTATATGTTTATTTTTATTGGAGTATAATTGCTTTACAATGTTGTGTTAGTTTCTGCTGTACAGCAAAGTGAATCAGCTATATGTATACATATATCCCTTCCCTCTTGAGCCTCCCTCCCCGCTCCCCACCCCACCCCTCTAGGTCATCACAGAGCACCAAGCTGAGCTCCCTGTGCTATGCAACAACTTCCCACTAGCTATCTATTTTACACATGGTAGTGTATATATGTCAATGCTACTCTCTCAATTTGTCCCACCCTCCCCTTCCCCCTTCTGTGTCCACAGTCTGTTCTCTACATTTGCGTATCCTTTCCTTAGGGCAGTTTTAGGTTTCAGAAAATTGAGAACATAGTACAGAAAGTTCCCACATATATCCTCCCCTATTAATAACATCTTGTATTTGTGTGATAATTTGTCACAATTGATGAGTCAATATTAATATATTATTATTAACTGAAGTCCACAGTTTCCATTACAATTTACTCTTTGTGTTGTACAGTTTTATAATTTTGACAAGTGCATAATGTCATATATCCACCATTAAGGCATCCTATAGAATAGTTTCACAGCCCTAAAAATTCTCTATGCTACACCTATTCACCTCTCCCCGCTCAACCCCAAGTAGTCACTGATCTCTTTACTGTCTCTATAGTTTAGTCTTTTCCAGAATGTCATATAATTGGAATTATACAACAAATAGCCTTTTTAGAATGGCTTCTTTTATTAAGCAATAGACATTTAAGGTTTCTCCATGTCTTTTCATGTCCTGATAGCTCATTCCTTTTTATCACTGGACAATATTCCACCGTATGAATGTACCAGTTTGTTTACCTAGTCACTTCTTGAAGGACATCTTGGTTGCTTCCAGTTTTTGCCCATCCATTTTTATTAAGAGGCACTTAATTCTACTTCTCAATCAAATCACTAATCACTACCATACCAGTGGCAGAACAGGTGATTTCTATTGATGTTGTGCTTCTTAGTAGATTTTTGTACTCTGGCAGTGGTAAAATGTACTTTTTTTCTAGTGATCATAAGAGGTGGCAGAATTTATCCACAATCCATTATTGCAAACTCCTAATGATTTCTCAGCTATAACTTGGTCACAGGGTAGGTGTTGCACAAAGTAGAATACCTATCTATTCTGGACAAAACCAAAATTGGGCAAGAGTCCAATTATGTCCACACTACCAAATATGATGCCTTCACTTATGCCTATCGTGCAGAATTACTATACCTTTTTCAACAAAGTTTTGGTGTCTGCTAGGCAAATGGTGAAGGATTTACCTCTTTCAGTCTCAGGAAGTTCCATCAGTAAACTGGGCAGCTTCCTTTGGTCTAGCAGAAAGGGAATCACAGAATTTAGATTCACCTAGAGAGGCTATCAGTTTTTCTGGAGGTTCTGTGATTAGTTCACAAGACAGAGCTTCGGTGTGTTCATGGATGCTATGTACTCTCGTAGACCTGCCACCAGTGATGTTCTCCTTTGCATCCATTTCATCATTCAGTTCTGAGGAGCTTCTCCATTTTAAAGCTATGTCTCTTTCACATTATCAATAACATGCTATTTATTTATTTATTGGAGTATATAAATGGAGTATAACCCTTATTTTATTTATTTATTTTTCTGTGGTATGTGATCTTTTTTTTCCCTTTTTTTCTCACATCTTTATTGTAGTATAAATGCTTTACAATGTTGTGTTAGTTTCTGCTGTATGACAAAGTGAATCAGCTATATGTATTTTCAGAATTATTTTAAGTGTTTTCCTGCTAATTGTTATGGAGAAGAAAACTGTGAGAACGAATGACTGAACATTTACAACATTACAAAATTTTATTTATCTCAGAAAAATGATTCGAATATACATAATTCTACATGTATATTAGTCTTCTTATTTGAATTATCTTTATTCCTGATGGTTAAGCACACTGGACTATATATAATATATACTCATTTGAAATAAAATTTATAAGCTATTCACACAGAGATAATTTGGGGGATTAAAGCTATTATCATACATTAAAGTTAAAATTGTCAATAATTCAACATTTTAGGTACTGCACAAATGGATATCATTAAAAGCCAAAAGTTTGAATTCTATTCTAGGACCATTCAATAGATGGTTTTGAAGGAACTTTCTTTTAATTGGAAGTATAATTTTTATTCAGTGAAATGCATAAATAATGGGAAATGTACAGTTTGATTTTTGACAAATGCTTACATCTGAGTAATACACATACGTCACATATGTGTGTTAAAATGTAAATATTTCCTCTTGCCCTTTCACATTCAGTTCTTGTCTCCTCCACTCTTCTGGTTCTTATCATCCTGAAAAAAATTTGCTTTTTCCAAAACATTATATACATGCAGCCGTACAGTAGGTAATATTTTGAGTCTAGCTTCTTTCACTCGGTATGAACGTTTGGGGATTCAGTCATGTTGGTATGTGTATCTGTATTTTATTCCTTTTGGTTTTCTACTAGTATTCCATTATATGAATTTACTACAATTGTTTACCAAGTCTCCTGTTGGATTTCTGTTTCATGTTGGAGAGTAAACCTGACCCAGTTACTCCAGCTTGTTTGAAAGCAGTGGTCTATTTAGAAAAGACCAAGATAAAAATCCTATCATGTGCAGCATCAATGCAATGACAGTCTTGTGTCTCTCAGATGCAGCTCAATATCCCAAGCAGACATTTCTCAGAGGTATGTTTGGTCTTGAGAGATGAGTGACTAAGGCAAGATCCATCTCAACTCAGGAAACCAAACCAATGGTGTTCTTTCAGCTTTCATACCTTTTCACCTGTTGCTCCTTAATGACAGTTTATGAAATAATCAATCTCAAAACCCTCATGTACAGTGTGTTTGTGTTCTAATTTAGAACAGTGTAAAATTCATAGCAAAATATTATTAAAAAAATCCTTGTTTATTTTAGATCTGGTGCACTTCTATATATTTATTAGGCTGATGCTGAAAGTTTAACCGAGGGTCAAAATTTCAGGCATCCTCAAGGCTGGAGATATGGGAGCCATGGGGTTGTATCTCTTGTATCTCCCTTCAGAACATAGCCTGATGTTCAGCTACAAGGAGTTCAGTTAGCCTCTATGTGTTCACACCATCAGGACCTGCTTCAGCTTTAGAGCAGGTGCTGCACTCTCCTGGGGCAGCCCCTGGCCAGCTGGCCAATATGGTGGGAGTGTTAAGGCTAACTTCTTTCTGTACAATGCTGGACCCTTCTATTAGATCATCTTTGTTCTGGAACTCCCTATTGGGTTGAAGACTGTCATATCTATTGTCATGACATCCTTGCCCGTCCTGCCCACCCCCTGATCTCTTGTCTTTTTATCTAAGCCAAATTCTATCCACTTTATACTGTCTGTTCAATGCCCTATCTATGTGTTCAAGTTTATAAGTGTATCAAAGGAATGTATAAAACTAAAGCCTATAATCTTTCCTCCTGATTTAGTTGGGTCCTGCAGGAAGCCCATGAAGCTGACACTTAGACAGAGTTAGAAGTGCAAAAGATTTATTGGAGAGGAAGGGTGAAACCTGTAAAAGAAAAAAGAGAAAAAGCTGAAATGAGCACAGAAAGCCTTTGGAACTTGATCCATAAATTTAGCACTAACAATTCTAAAAAAAGAAAACAAATCTAATTACATCTAGAAGAGTATTAATGATTTTTTCTGTGTAAAAATATCCAACATTAGCTAATTTCTACAAGATATTCTCCTAAGTATACTATTGCAAAATCTTGAAACTTCATAATGAGTTTTGTGTTTTCACTAAAAATCTTACCCCACTAACCAAACTTAAAATGCTTCCTCTTGTTCCATGGATACTTGTCTGATATATTGGTTTAAAAATCAAAGAATTGCAAAATGGTGCAATTGTTTTTATTAGCCTGGGACTTTAGAAGACTAATGCAAAAGAAACTATTGCAACTCATATTGTTGTAAGTGCGTTTCTCTGCCTAGTTTTTACTTTAAAAATCCCTGTGAAAGAATGATAAGACTCTACAACACTCAAACAAAGTTTCCCTTCATGAAACATTTAAAATAATCTCTGAATCCCAGAAGGTTTTTTTGTATTTATTAAAATTCTGAAAGGAAACTCTGAACTCATTAGCTTCCACTATTTATCCCTTATTTTCTGGGTGAGTACTGTAATCAATATTAAATTTGCTTTGAAATGCCTTAGTAATGTAACAATACATCACAAGGGTAAATTCCTCATAGCATACCTGTTCAGAATCTAAAAATCTCCTAGCATTCCATGCATGTCTCTCATGACTAACAATTATATGTGGTTTTGTGTAAAATATGATAGAAAGCTGGTTATCCATTCTTCTTCATTTGTTCCTTTATTCATTTATTCAATAAGCATGAATTGAGTATACATGATATGTCAATTAATGAGTATATAGAGATATAGTCCCTGACATCAAAGAGCAATTAAATGCCTCTACTTTTTCCTTCAGAGCTTACAATGATATTGAAATGAGTGTACTACTTTTGTAATTTATATATGACTGCTTGAGTTGGTTGCATATAAAAATCCTGTCATGTTTAATCATCTTCACTCTTCCTCATAGCCCTGAAAGAGATGCAGAACTAGTAATGTTGTGTTACATATGTAAAATTCAGTCATATGCAAGGTGTCTTTCTGTGCTCTTCTAGCTCTCAGAAATCTCAGCCTGATTTTCTCTGGTCCCAGTTTAGTCAGGTACTTACTTTTATGTCATCATAAACCATTTAGGCACCTAGATCTACATCCCTTTTTTAAAAATTGAGTTTAAGGTTACCTGAGGTTTTGAGTGAATGTGGTTTGCACATGTTGGACCAAATGGATATGAAGTTCTTAGGGGCCTGACAAGTTCAGCCTCACTTGGTGCTGGCTGAGGTTTTCATGGTCAAACCCAGAGGAGTAAAGAAAGGTAACTGGTCTCTGACTTTCACAGAGCTACCTGGCAGAGGGAAGAATAGTGCTCAATGTTGGGGAAGCTTAAAATATGTAAATCTCTGTGGTCCTTCCCACTCCTCCCTCTCAGAGCCTGTGGTTTTTAGATTGGCCTTCAAGGCCAGTGACTTTTGAACTCACAAGTCAAGATTTTGCGCTTTTTTTTTTTCCTGTTCAAGTCTAGTGATTTAGAGTGGAGAATGGTATGTTTTCTGATACAAATATAGGAATAGACTATCTGTGTTTAAGAAAAGACAGTGAATACATATTTCTAAATATTATGTTACAATTTTGTTCTAGCTATTTATTGGAAAGTTTTAGCTAGCTGTGAAAGATAAAAAAGATTAAGATCTGATTTGGTTAATAAACATCTCGACAACAAAAAGTCATGCAATTAATCTCATGATACTCAGAAACATCCATAACTCAAGCCTGTGCTTTTATGTAAATTAGTATATGCAGATCTGCTATACTTGTATAATAATTAAAAGTTATGAGCATTTTTATTTGTTTATTTCAAAGTTAAGTCATTAAAGATATACAGGCATTTCTGTTTTGGCAGGCATTTCTGATGGGTATATACCTAATGGCCGAACTCCCATTTGGAATTATATTACTCTTCTGATCCAGCCACAAAGTGAAAAAAAAAAATCCTGAAAGTGTTATTATGTTATTTTTACATATATAATGTATATTATATATGTAACTATAACTATATATTAACTATACTTATACTTAACTATACTTAACTATACTTAACTATATATAGTTAAGCTATATATTAATGTTAGTTAATATATATATATAGTTAAGCTATATATTTATGTCAATATAGTTAAGCTATATATTTATGTCAATATTATATTTTCTGATTAGTTCATTTCAACTGTATTCTTGCACTGTTATTATTCATTTCCATTATTATCCAGCTACTAATTTGTCTATCCAATTAATTCTTATACCCAGACATATAATCTGCCTGGGTACTAAGCAAGGCAATTTATTGAAAAGGTATATTTTGAGGGATTAAAAATAGAAGGAAAACAGAATAATATCACGAAAACCATTAGATTATTGTGAGTGATGAATAAAATTTTGTTAGAGTGTTAAAATTGAATACCATATTAAAATCCCAATATATTTTGTTTTCAAATTTTAATCACCGAAAAACCCTGCATTATCATTGATCAAAATATGTAAGACAGTCATGCAGATTAAGTTTGCTTTTGTAATTAAGACTATTTTTTTTAAAGCAGTGTCAATCTCACAGCAAAATTGAAGGGAAGATAAAATGATTTCTCTTATATCTCCTGCTTCCTCACAGGCATAGCCTCCCCCTTTATCCATTGCCCCCACCAGAGTTGAACATTTGTTACTATCCATGAATCTGCACTGACACATCATAATTACCTGAAGTCCTTAGGTACATTATATTTCACTCTTGGGATTGTATCTGGGATTGGACAAATGTTTGTAAATGTATCCACCATTATAGTATCTACAGAATATTTTCATTGCCCTAAAAATAGGCTCTGCCTATTCATCCCTCTCTTTAACCCCCTGGGTAACCACTTATCTTTTTACTCTCTCAATAGGTTTGCCTTTTTCAGAGTGCCATATAGTTCAAGTCACACAACATGTAGTGTTTTCAGATTGACTTCTTTCACTTAGTAATATAAATTTATGTTTCTTCCATGTCTTTTCATGACTTGATAGCTCATTTCTTTTAAGCACTGAATAGTATTCCATTGACTGGTTGTACCAGAGTTTGTTTATCCATTCACCTACTGAAGGACATCTTGATTACTTCCAAGATTTGGCAATCATGATTTAACCTGCTATAAACATCCACGTGCTCCATGATATTTGGGAAAATTCCAAGGAGTCCGATTGTTGGATTGTATGATAAGAGGATGTTTAGTTCTGTAAAAAACTGCCAAACTGTCTTCCAAAGTTGTTGTACAATTTTGCATTCCCACCAGCAATGAATGACAGTTTCTGTTGCACCACATCCTCCCCAGCACTGGGTGTCAGTGTTCCTGATTTTGGTCTTAGTATAATGGTATCTTGTTGTATTAATTTGCATTTTTCTGATGACATATGATGTGGAGCACCTTTTCACATGCTTATTTGCCATCTGTGTATCTTCTTTGGTGAGGTGACTGTTAAGGTCCTTGGCTCATTTTTTAATTGGGTTGTTTGTTTTCTTGCTGTTGAATTTTAAGAGTTCTTTGTATATTTTGGGTAACATTCTTTTATCAGAAGTGTCTTTTGCAAGTATTTTTTCCTAGTATGTGGCTTGTCTTATTCCCTTGACAGTATCTTTAACAGAGCAGAAAATTTTAATTTTATTAAAATCCAGCTTATCAATTATTTTTTTCATCAATCATGTCTTTGATGTTGTATCTAAAAAGGTATCACCATATTCAAGGTCATCTAAGTTTCCTCCTATGTTATCCTCTATAAATTTTACATTTTACATTTAGGTCAGTGATCATTTTGAGTTAATTTTTGTGAAGGGTGTAAGGCCTGTGTCTAGATTCTTTTTCTTGCATGTATATGTCCAGTTGTTCCAGCACCATTTGTTGAAGACTATCTTTGTTCCATTGTATGTATTACTTTTGTTCCTTTGTCAAAATTCAAATGACTTTTTGGTTCTATTTCTGGGCTCTCTATTCGATTCCATTTATCTATCTATGTATTCGTTTGTCAGTACAACACTGTCTTGATTACCATAGCTTTGTAGTAACTTTTGAAGTTGGGGGACAACAGTCTTTCAACTTTGATCTTCTCCTTCAGTATTGTTTTGCATACTTTAGGTCCTTTGCCTCTCCAAAAACTTTATAATTGGCTTGTCAATACCTATGAAATAACTTGCTGGGATCTTGAGTGAGATTGCCTTGAATCTGTAGATTAAGTTGGGAAGAACAGATAACTTGATAATATTTAGTCTTCCTATCTGTGAACATGAAATATCTCTCCATTAGCTCCTCTGATTTTATTCAACAGAGTTTTGTAATTTTACTCATATAGATCTTCTACATATTTTTAGATTATACCTAAGTATTTTAATTTGGGTAGTGCTAATGTAAATTCCATTGTGTTTTTAATTTCAAATTCCATTTCTTCATTGCTGGTGTAAGGGGAAAGCTATTGACTTTTGTATATTAACCTTATATCCTGCAAACTTAATATAATTACTTTTGAGCTCCAGGAGGTTTTTGTAGATGATTCTTTTGGATATTTTACATATCTGTTTTTTTTCTATTCAAAAAAAGTCATTTTATTTCTTCCTTCTCAATCTGTATACCTTTTATTTCCTTTTCTTGTCTTATTACATTAGCTAGACCATCCAGTCTGATGATGAAAAGCAGTGGTGAGATAGAACATTCTTGCCTTATTTCTGATTTTAGCAGGAAATCTTGAGTTTCTTACCTTTATGTATGATGTCTGTGGGGTTTTTGTATTAATAGATGGTCTTTATTAAGTTGAGGTGGTTCCCCTCTTTTCCTTTACTGACAGTTTTTATTATAAATGGGTGTTGGATTTTTATCAAATGTTTTTTCTATATCTATTGATATGATAATGTGATTTTTCTTCTTTTGCTTGTTGATGTGAATTATATTAATTGCTTTTTGAATGTTGATCCAGCCTAGAAGTAGGATAAACCCCACTTGGTTATGATACATAATTGTTTTTACACATTATTGAATTAGATTTGCTAGTGTTTGACTGAGGATTTTTGCATTTATGTTCATGTTGGTTTTCTTTTCTGCAATTTTCTGTAGAGGTAGTGTTCTGTAGTCTTCTTTTATTAGAGTGCCCATTTCCTGGTTTTGTTATTATGGGGATGCTGGCCTCATAAAATGAGATAGAAAGTATTCCCTCTGCTTCTTTGAAATAACAGGTTTTCTATTCTGTTCCATTTATCTGTGTGTCTATTTTTGGGCTAGGACCATGCTGTTTTGATTACTGGAGCTTTGTACTATAGTCTGAAGTCAGGGAGTCCAGCTCCATTTTTCTTTCTCAAAATTAATTTGGCTATCTTTTGTGTTTCCACACAAATTTTAAAGTTTTTGTTCTAGTACTGTGAAGAAAAATGCCATTAGTAATTTGATAGGGATTACATTGAATTTGTAGATTGCCTTGAGTAGTATGGTCATTTTAACAATATTGATTCTTCCAATCCAAGAACACAGTATATCTTTCCATTTGTGTTGTCTTCAATTTTCTTTCATCAGCATCTTAGAGTTTTTGGAGTACAGGTCTTTTGCCTCCTCAGGTAGGTTTATTCCTAGGTATTTTATTCTTTTTGATGTGATGTTAAATGGGATTGTTTCCTTAATTTCTCTTTCTGATATTTTGTTGTTAGTGTATAAAAATGTAACAGATTTCTGTCTATTAATTTTGTATCCAGCAACTTTACTGAATTCATTGATGAGCTCTAGTATTTTCTGATCTTTAGGGTTTTCTATGTATAGCCTCTTGTTGTCTGCAAAGAGTGACCATTTTACTTCTTCTTTTCCAATTTCGATTCCTTTTATTTCTTTTTCTTCTCTTACTGCTGTGGCTAGGACTTCCAAAATTCTGTTGGATAAAAATGGTGAGAGTGGATATCCTTGTTTTATTCCTGATCTTAGAGGAAATACTTTCATATTTTCACCATGGAGTACGATGTTAGCTGTGAGTTTGTCGTATATGGCCTTTTTTATGTTTAGGTATGTTCCCTCTAAGCCCACTTTTTGAAGAGTTTTTTTTTTTTTTAATCGTAAATGGATATTGAATTTTATCAAAAGTTTTCTGCATCTATTGAGAAAATCATATGGTTTTTATTCTTCAGTTTGTCAATGTGGTGTATAACATTGATTGATTTGTGGTTATTGAAAAATTCTGGCATCCCTGGGATAAATCCCACTCAATCATGATGTATGATCCTTTTAATGTATTGTTGGAGTTGGTTTGCTAGCATTTTGTTAAGACTTTCTACATCTATGTTTATTAATGATGTTAGCCTGTAATTTTCTTTTTTGTGATATCTTTTCCTGGTTTTCATATCAGGGTGATGGTGGCCTCATGGAATGAGTTTGGGAGTGTTTCTTCCTCTGCAATTTTGTGGAAAAATTTCAGAAGGGTAGGTATTAATTCTTCTCTAAATGTTAGATTGAATTTGCCTGTGAAGCCTTTTGGTCCTGGACTTTTTTTTTGTTGGGAGTTTTCTAATCACAGATTCAATTTCAGTACTGGTAATTGGTCTAGTCATATTTTCTATTTCTTCCTGATTCAGTCTTAAGAGATTGTATCTTTCTAAGAATTTGTCCATTTCTTCTAGATTGTCCATCTTATTGACATATATTTGCTAGTAGTAGTCTCTTGTGATCCTTTGTATATCTGTCATGTGTCGGTTTTAACTTCTCTTTTATCATTTCTCATTTTATTTGGGACTTTTCTCTTTTTTATCTTGACATGTCTGGCTAAAATTTTATCATTTCAGTGAACCAGCTCTTAGTTTCATTGATATTTTCCATTTTTTTTTAGTCTCTATTTATTTCTGTTCTAATCTTTATGATTTATTTCCTTATACTAACACTGAATTTTGTTTTTTCTTCTTTCTCTAGTTGCTTTAGGCATAAATTTAAGTTGTTTATTTGAGATTTTTCTTGTTTCCTGAGATGTTTGTATTGTTATAAAATTCCCTCTTAGTACTGCTTTTGCTGTGTTCCATAGGTTTTGGACCATCATGTTTCATTTTCATTTGTCTCTAGGTATTTTTTTATTTCCTCTTTGATTTCTTCAGTGATCCATTGGTTGTTTAGTAGCATATTATTTACCCTCCAAGTGTTTGTGTTTTTGCAGTTTTTTAATTTTTCCTGTAGTTCTTATCTCATAACATTGCGGTCAGGAAAGATATTTAATACAATTTGAGTCATCTTAAATTTACCGAGACTTGCTTTTTGGCCCAGCATATGATCTTTCCTGGAGAATGTTCCATGTGCACTTGAAAAGAATGTGTATCCCGCTGCTTTTGGATGAAATGCTCTATAAATATCAACCAAGTCCATTTTTTTTTTTTTTGGGCTGTGTTGGGTCTTTGTTTCTGTGTGAGGGCTTTCTCTAATTGCAGCGAGCAGGGGCCACTCTTCATCGCAGTACGCAGGCCTCTCACTATCGCGGCCTCTTGTTGTGGAGCACAGGCTCCAGATGTGCAGGCTCAGTAGTTATGGTTCATGGGCCCTGTTGCTCTGCAGCATGTGGGATCTTCCCAGACCAGGGCTTGAACCCGTGTCCCCTGCATTGGCAGGCAGATTGTCAACCACTGCACCACCAGGGAAGCCCCATCAACCAAGTCCATCTGATCTAATGTGTCATTTAAGGCCTGTGGTTTTCTTACTGATTTTCTGTCTGGGTGATCTGTCCATTGGTATAAGTAGGGTGTTAAAATCCCCCACTATTATTGTGTTACTATCAATTTCCAGTTTTATGGCTGTTAGCATTTGCCTTATATATTAAGGTGCTCCTATGTTGGGTGTATATATATTTACAACTGTTATAGCTTCTTCTTGGATTGTCCTTTAATCATTATGTTTTATCCTTTGTTTCTTGTAACAATCTTTATTTCAAAGTCTACTTTGTCTGATATAAGTATTGCTACTCCAACTTTCTTTTGATTTTCATTTCTGTGGAATACCTTTTTCCGGCCCCTCACTTTCAATCTGTGTATATCTCGATATCTGAAGTGAATATTTTGTAGGCAGCAAATATACAGGTCTTGTTTCTGTAGCCGTTCAGCCAGTCTGTGTCTTTTGGTTGGGACATTTATTCCATTTACATTTAAGGTAATTATTGATATGTATGTTCCTGTTGCCATTTTGTTCATTGTTTTGGATTTGTTTCTGCAAGTCTTTTTCTCCCCTTTCTTCTTTTATTATTTTATCATTTGATGACTATCTTTAGTGTTATGTTTGGATTCCTTTTTCTTTTTTTGTATATTTTATAGATTTTATTTTGCAATTACCATAAGGTTTTTTTTATAGCAATATATATATGTTGCCGATCTCTTAATTTCAAATGCATTTTAGATACCTTACATTTGTATTCTCCTCTCATCCCAGGTACTGTTTTTGACATTATATTTTACATTGAATTTTTTGTGTATCCCTTAACTGCTTATTATAGATACAGATGGTTTTACTACTACTTTTGTCTTTTACTGTCCCTACTAGCTTTGTGTGTGAATGATTTCCTATCTTTATTGTATGTTTGCCTTTACCAATGAAATTTTCCATTTCATAATTTTCTTGCTTCTAGTTTTGGTCTTTTCTTTTCTGCCTAGAGAAGTTCCTTTAGCATTTGTTCTAAAGCTGGTTTGGTAGTGCTGAATCCTTTTAGCTTTTGCTTATCTGTAAAGCTTTTGATTTCTCCATCAAATCTGAATGAGAGCCTTGCTGGTTAGAGTATTATTGGTTGTAGGTTTTTCTCTTTCATCTCTGTAAGTATACGGTGCCACTCCCTTCTGGCCTGCAGAGTTTCTGCTGAAAAATCAGGTCATAGCCTTATGGGAGTTCTCTTGTGTGTTATTCATTGCTTTTCACTTGTTGCTCCTAATATTCTCTCTTTTTCTTTAATTTTTGTCATTATGTTTATAACGTGTCTTTTGTGTTCCTCTGTGGGTTAATCCTGTATGGGACTCTTTGCTTCCTGAACTTGGGTAACTGTTTCCTTTCCCAAGTTAGTTATTATCTCTTCAAATATTTTCTCAGGCCCTCTGTCTCTCTCTTCTCCTTCTGGGAAACCTATAATGCAATTAGCTTGCTTGATGTCCCAGAGGTATCTTAAACTGTCCTCATTTCTTTTTATTCTTTTTACTTTCTTCTGTTTGGTGGCAGTGATTTCCACTACTCTGTCTTCCAGCTCACTGATCCATTCTTCTGCCTCATTTAGTCTACTATTGATTCCTTCTAGTTTATTTTTCATTTCAGTTATTGTGTTCTTCAATTCTGTTTGGTTCTTTGTATTTTCTAATTCTTTGTTGAAAACATCTAATTTTTAACTCTGTTCAAGCATTCTCCTGAGTTCTTTGATCATCTTTACAATCATTACTCAGAACTCTTACTTAAGTAGGTTGCCTATTTCCACATCACATAGTTCTTTTTCTGGGGCTTTTTCTTTTTCTTTTGTCAGAAACTTATTCCTCTGTCATGTCATTTTATCTAAATTGCTATTTTTATTTTTATGTATGTGGTAGGTTAGTTACATTTCTTGACCTTGGAAAAGTTGCCCTCTGTAGAAGACATCCTGTTCACCCCAGCAGTTCACTTCCCTCTCATCACCTAAGGGCCAGGGGCCAACTAGTGTCAGGGTACTCTCTGGCTTGGGTTTGTGGACTCTGTCTGCTGGGTGAAGGACTGTAGTTTTCTTGCTTGTGCTGTCTGCTTCCTGGTGGGTGAGAAAACTTTTTAATAGTTATAGGCTTATTTAGGTTGTCTATTTCCTTTTGTGTGAATTTTGGCAGGTTGTATCTTTCAAGGAATTGATCTATTTTATCTAGGTTATGAAGTTTGTAGGCATAGAGTCGTCCATATATTTATTGTTTATCATTTTACGGTTCATGGGAGCAGTAGTGATGTCCTCACTTTCATTTCTGATATTAGTAATTTGTGTCTCTCTTTTTTTCCTTAGGTAGCCTAGATAGAGGCTATAGATTTTTTTTTTTTAATTTTCAGAGAAGCAGATTTTGTTTTGTAGATTTTTCTCTATTGATTTTCTGTTTTCAACTTCATTGGGGTTTGCTCTAATTATTATTATTTCTTTTCTTCTCCTTACTTTGGATTTAATTTGATCTTCTTTTTCTAGTTTCCTAAGGTAGAAATTTATATTATTAATTTTAGATCTTTTCTATTGTATGCATTAAATGCTATAAATGTTCATTTAAATACTGCTTTTTCTATATACCAAAAATTTCGATGGGTTTTTTAAATATTTAATTCAAAATATTTTTAATTTATTTTGAGATTTCTTTTTTGACCCACATGTTATTTAGAAGTTGATTGTTTAATTTCCATGTATTTTCTGGATTTCCAGTTTTCTTTGTTATTAATTATTAATTTCTAGCTTAATATCATCCTTTTTTTCCTGATAACTTTCCTTGCTTTGATGTTTGGTCTGTCTGAAATTAATTTAACTACTTCTGCTTTCTTTAGATTAGTGTTAGCCTGCTATAATTTCCACCATCCATTTACTTTTAATCTATATATGTGTTCAAATTTAAAGTGTTTTCTTGTGGACAACAGGTAGGTGAGTCTTGCTTTTTGATACACTCTGACATCTCTGTCTTTTAATTGTTACATTTAGACCAGTGATGTTCACATTGGTTATTGATATAGTTGGATCAATATTTACCATATCTGTTACTTTGACTTTGTTGCCCTATTCTTTGTTCTATTTTGTCTTTCTCTCTTTTTCTGCCTTTTGTGGTTTTAATTGAATATTTTTTATCACTCCATTTTCTCTTCTTTCTCAGCATATTTGTTATATTTTTAAAAAACTTTTTAATGGTTTCCTTAGATTTTGCAATATATATTTACCACTAATCCAATACCACTTTTAAATAACAGTATACCAATTGATGGGTAATTTGAGTACCTTATAATAACAAAGTAATCCCAATTTTCCCTCCTGTCCCTTGTATCAATTCAAAGGACAATCATTTCATTTGTATACTTTCATATAAACATACATGTATAAACATATACATGCATGTATATGTGTACATATATGCATAAGCATATATAGTAGAATACATTGTTATTGTTTTTAGCAAACTGTTTTCTGACAAGTTATTTACAGATACGAATACAATACACATGTTTATCTTTACTTGTTCCATATAGAACAAGTAAAAATGTGTAGATTTTATGTAGATTTGAATTTCTGACCTATATTACTTTTCTTCCTTTTTTTATGTAGATTTGAATTTCTGACCTATATTACTTTTCTTCCTTTTTTTATGTAGATTTGAATTTCTGACCTATATTACTTTTCTTCCTTTTTTTATGTAGATTTGAATTTCTGACCTATATTTCTTTTCTTCTCTCTGAAGAACTACTTTTAATATTTCTTTCAAAGCAGGTTTACTGGCAACAAATTCCCTTATTTTGTGTGACTTAGAAAAAAGTATTTCTCATTTTTCTTCCTCTATATGTTTTTTTCTTCTTTCCTTTTCCTTCTTTCAGGCTTTTTTCTTTGATTTTCTGTCATTTGAAAATGTTACATCTACATGTAGTTTTTATTTGTTTGTTTGTTCTTTTGACATTTATCCCGCTTGCAGTACTCTGAGATTCTTGGATCCGTGGATTGGTATCTGGCATGATTTTGGGAAAATTCTCAGTCATTATTATTTCAAGTATTTCTTTTTTCCTTTCTCTCTTTCTTCTTTGTCTGTTATTCTCATTATGTGTATGTTATTCTTTTGGTGGCTGTCCCACAGACATTGGATATTCTCTACTGTTTCTTTCAGTCTGTGTTCTCTTTGCATTTTAATTTTCAAGGATTCTATTCATATACGCTTTATCTCAGATTCTTTTCTCAGCCATATCCCATCAACTAAAAAGCCCATCGAAGGTATCTTTCAATTGTCTTCATTCCAAAGGTAGAAAAAATAGTGAAAGAGAAAAATAGAAACAAAGAACAAGGACGATAAAAACAGTTTTTAAAAAACATTTTTGGCTCTTTCTTAGAATTTCCATCTCTCTGTTTATATTGCCCATCTGTTCATGTATGTTTTCTATTTTATCCATTAAAGTCCTTAGCATATTAATCATAATTTTTTAAATTCTTGGTCTGATAATTCCAATATCCCTGACAACTCTGGTTCTGATGAATGCTCTCTCCTCAGATTGCATTTCTTTGCCTTTTGGTGTGCCTTGTACTTCTTCTTGAAAGCTAGATTTGATACACTGAGTAATAGTAACTGCTGTAAATAGACCTTAGTAATGTGGGTTTTGGGGGTGAAGAGATCAGAAGAATTCCATAGTACTATGGTCAATCTCAGTGTTTAGTGGATCTATGCCTCTGGACTTTGAATTTCCCAAGAGTTTCTCAGTTTTTTCTTCACTTAGGTGGAATAGGATGACTAGAATAGTCTAGAGTTGGGTATTTTCTTTCCCTCAGTTTAGTTAGGGTCTCATAATACCCAGTAGATTAGGCTTTGGTTAACTAGGTTTCCCTTAGGGCAGGACTTGTTAAGCACAGTATGTATTTCAAAATGGTTCTTTTTTTCCTTCCCCCTGCTAGAAACTGAGGGGAGTTTTCTCAGTAACTACTGTGGGCATCTTGTCAAGCTCCTGGTGGTAAATCTCATGATATTGTGAGGGTTCACCTATGACTAGTTCCCCTTGGAGATTTTTAACTCTCAGACATGTGCATGCTGAGCCTCCAGCAAATTGTCAATTACAGTTCATGTTTCCCTACCTTGGCAGTGGCTCCCACAGTGATTTCCACCCGTGAGCTGCTGCTCTGATAAGGCACAAATCCCAGAATTCACCTGCCTTTCTGTTTCTCCAGTTTTAGGGGTAGTGGTTTGCCGTGTGTTTTCCCCTCTTATGGATTTGAGAAGAGGTGTTTATTTTTTAGTCTGTTCAGTTTTTTACTTGTTTTTAGGACAGAGTGGTCAATTCCTAACTCCTTACATAGGGAACTGGAAAGTAGAAGTCCACAAATTAACTTTGAATAATAGAACTTTGAATCTTAGGGAAAAAACCTGTTTATCTACATACTTGGTGAACAGGGGTATTTCCTGTGTCCTTTGGACAAGCAAGCAAAGCATCTTATCTGTATTATCTACATATTTCAGGCTAAAGTCTTGCCTTTATCAAATATATACATAATATTCCATAAAATATCAAAGTTTGCAGCCATTTATCCAAATATCAAGGAATTGTTATTCTCTGATATTTTTAAATAAATTTCAATTTGTTATAGAGAAAAATATTTTGTTTGAGAAAAATTGTCCTTATGGAGTCAGATAAATATAGAGCAAATGGAAAATAGGAACATAGGTTAATCTGAGATAAATAAAAATAAAATTTAGTAATCAGGAAAAGAATTTTACTGCCTTTTGAATCATCTATTTCCCAGGAAAAATATGAAATCCATTGACTGAATGGGACCCTTTTCAAAAAGAAAAAAAAAGTTAAACTAGAAAGGATTCTCAGTAAAACACATTAAATTGATTACACCCTTTATTTTCTCTCTAAAACTTACACAAAATATAAAGGAATAAAATAAAAAGGGTGTTTATCCATATGAACTAATAGTAAGTGAAGAGGCAAAAGAAAAAGAGAGTATCAATAACTTCTGAAAGAGACAAGGGATTCATATTTTAGTGTAGCTTAAAGAAACAATAATTCCAGTAGAGCTAAACACCGATTAGAATTAGGACAGTTTTCCCACTAAATATGAGCATTTTGAGATGCCATTTACCCTAGAATACTAAAGCCAGACACAGAGCTGAAAATGGGAGCATGGTTTGAATGACTTTAGATAGAGTGACTAGAAGATAGACTTCTCTTAGTATTCACAGCCAAGGAGTTAACTTGCCTCCAACTTTCTACCCTCAACAGTAATCTAGATATTCATTCTCTGGAGAATTGAATCCTGAGAAGCTCTGGAATTGTGGTCTCCATTTACACAGAAATTATGGGTAAAGTGTGTGTCTAAAACCAAGGGGATTGGTGAAAGGTGTAAGTGATGCACAACCATGTCCTCTTCTTTGTTCTACTCTCAAAATGCTACAATCCAGGTATCTTATTTTCCAAATGCCATTGCTCTTTTTCAAAGCAAGATAATGGAGGATTTTTTCTTTTTCCTGAACAAGCAGAAACTTCTGTAGAGGAACACATTGTATCATCTGCCACAAATTATGTGCAACATTTGATAAAACTGCAGTGAAGCCTGTTAGACAACACACTCCTAAGAAAGCTCACAGAGATTCTAACCAAATTTCTCAGACATAATCTTAAATATGGTTAGAGAATTAATTTTATTGAAAGTAAAAAATGGAAAAGGGCTTGAAATTTGTAAATTAAATTTAATCAGGTAGATTGTTAACGAGATGACCACAGAAAAGTTGGATATCTTGAAAAATGCACAAGAAATGCAAAATATAATTTATGATAGGTCATATAAATAATAAAGGTGAAATACTAGAAGTACCTTTAGATACTATATTAATCTGGTCTTTCTTTTTGACCCAGGAAACTGGAGTGACGTGTCCAAATTTGAAAAGCCTGAAAATTGGCATAGCTATAATTCCTTACATAATTTACATTTATCTCATAATATATATTTTCAAGAAAAGTAATTATATTAAAAGAAATCAAACAGCTTCTTCTCTCACTTCCCTCCCCCACTATCCTTTAAATGAGGCTGACAGTTATGGTAAGAAGTCGGAAAATAAAGTCTGGTTGTATATTTAGTACAGAATAGACATAGCACAGAAGTAGGAATACGTTTAAGAAGGACATAAATAAGGAAGAGAACATAGAAAAATTCTCACTGTGAGTCTCACCAAGTACAGATAGTCCCCTTGCATTTAGGTTGGAGGGAGGTGAGATGACATTATCACACCCTTACACTTTTAGAAGCATATTGAAAGCAGCAGTCACACTGTAGGAAATCCTAGTAACTCCTGCCTGTGACATAAGGTTCTACCACTTTTCACTGTCACTGTCTCCTGTGTTTCAAGGGAGGAATTTGACAGCACAGTACAGACTCTCAAGGCGCTGGGAACAGACGAAATGATGCTGGCAGCCACGGAAGGGTGTGGACTGCTCAGTGGCACAGGGATTCTATACTTAGCTATGTGTGTGCATAAAGGGAATTCAGTTAAGCCACTCCTTCAGCTGGAAAGAATAATTGAGAGGACACTTGAAAATTGTTGTTGATTCATTTGAAATTGTACTATAATTCTATAATGGTGTCCTAGTAGTTTATTTATAAGATAGCCTAGGTTACACTGCAGTAATAAACTCCAACATCTCAATAGCAAACACAGTAAACATATTTGCTAACACGTTTCTGCCATAGGTCTGAGCAACTCTCCAGGGCAGCTGTCCTCGACGTTATGGCTCATTTATTTAAGGTGTTTCAATCCTATAACACCTGTGTCTCAACACGTGATTCTGCTTTTGCACCAAGACCACAGATAAAGAGAGTTCTGGAGAGTCTCTCACTGACAGTCAAACATTTTGACTTAGAAGTAATACATGCCAATTCCTGTCAGGGACGACTGTTCAGATATAGTCATATAATCACCTAACTTCAAGGAGTCAAAAAGTATAAGCCTTCTGTGAGCAATAAAACAGAACTGGAGGCAAGTAAGGGCTTGAAATCTCTGCTATAGCTGGTGAAGTGTCTATTCCAAATGCAAAAGCAAAGATTCACCAGAAATAAATAATAGAAATTGTAGAAAAATTGAAGAAATGGGAAAAATGCATAATGTTTTTTTTCCAATTATTGTGAAGTTGCTGACATTATCTTGGGATTAAAAGGGAAATTTTAATTCTTGTGCATTTCTGTGAGAAATAGGAAAATAAATAAATAAATGATAGCTCATAAATTAGTAGAGGTTAATGAAAGAAACAAATCTTTTATCAAATTTCTGAAACTGTAATGGATTGCTGAGTGATATCATAGAATCTTAAACCTAGGGGTTTTAAAGAATTGCTGTAGAAGACAGTATTGCAAACATTCTTGGGGATAAGAATCACATACAGATTGCTTAGTCTTTCTCTTTGAAATACTGATTCATAAATCTATTTTCAGGTCAGTTTTTTTTTTTTTTTTAATGAAAGCTCCATGTGATTGAAGTTGAGTGGCAATGCTGCAATAAGATGTATGTATTTTCCTTTCTAATTCTATTGGTCCATTTTCATTCTAACTACATAAATCTATGGATATTTTTCTATAGAGAGATAATTTTCAGCTTTATTACGTAGTTAACTTCAGTGGCAATTATTTCTCGTAAATTAATCTCTAGATGCATATCTTAAAAGGACAATTTAATGGTAGAAGAGGTATGTTTTAAAAGAATAATTGGCATCACAGGTTTATGAGTTTTGTTGTTTTTCATTCTGTCTCACATCTGCATTATAAACAACTATAAACACTTCTGAGTTATCTACCATTAGTTAATCATATAAGAGATTACTGCTATACATTAGAATTATTGCTCTGCCTTCTTAAGAGGAGTTAACTTAAAAGAAACTAGACCTCTAAGTCCCTGCTTCAATGTTTTCTCTCATCTACAATAATTTTCTTGGAGAAATGCCATATCTGCCTTCAGCTATTAACTCAATGATTCTGTCCTTTTACTGAAAAATTCAGTGTTTATTCATAGAACACACATGCTACAATATTACAGTGATTATCTATTTTCTTTGTGGTCGAAATGCCACCTGCAATAAATATAGCTTTCTTAGAAGGCTGACATCCACAACATCATCTATCAATACTCAAATTATGAGGAGCATTTTTTCTGCTATAAAGAATAATAAATACCAAAATAAATATCATAAAGGTACTCATCTTCCAATTTACTCATGTTTAAAATTAAAGTGGTTATTGTCTATGTGAAATAAACAACTCAATTTAGATGATTTTTGCATTTGCAAAATTATTATAAAATATTTATATAATTTAAAATACTTTATATTAGGATATACTAATATTAACGTTTGAAAATTTAATGGCTTGAGAATAGCATTCTTAGCTTATTTTGAGAATGTAAATAATAAATTATTTTTTGTTCTTTGTGTGCTAAGTATTAAGAGAATTAAGTTAATCTGTATGTTATTTTCAAAATTTAACTTTAGATCATTGTCCAGTGTAACTCTGGATAAAGATTCAAAACAATTTACAGTCATACCTCATTTTAATGTTCTTTGCTTTATTGAGCTTCACAGATATTGCATTTTTTACAAATTGGAGGTTTGTGGCAACCCTATGTAGAGCAAGTATACCAGTGCCATTTTTAAACAGCATTTGCTCACTTTGTATCTCTGTGTCACATTTTGGTAACTCTTGCAGTATTTCAAATACTCTACCAGCAGGTTATATAAAAAATTATAACTCACTGAAGGCTCAGATGATGGTTAGCGCTTTTTAGTAGTAAAGTATTTTTAATTAATGTATGTACATTGTTTTTTTTAAAGCATAGTGTTACTGCACACTTAATAGACTACAGTATAGTGTAAACAAAAGTTGTGGGACTCTATTGTGATATTCACTTTATTGTATGGTCTGGAATTAAATCTACAATAATTCTACGGTACACCTATCTGATATTCTTTATTACTGTGAGTTAAAATATAACACATTAAAGTCTTTAAAATATGCTTTATGTGCATATTTAAACAGAAGTTATTCAATTAAAAACATTTAATTCTATAATATGTGGTTGTATATAGATTGTTTTCATAGATTGAAAAATAATTTAAATTTATATATGCTAAAATATTAATACTAGTTACCTCTGGATTATAATTTACATAACTCTTTTCAGAGCATTTCTTAAAGACTTTTACATTCATTATGTATAATTATATAATAATTGTAAAAACAAAAATGTTAAGTATTTAGTATATTTTAAGAGTATAACATTCAGTTTAAATAGCAGATATTAAAAGATAACATTTCAGTGTGCTGTAGGCTGATACATAGTTTTTTCTACAAGTCAAACTTGGGTACTCTATTTTCTTTTCCATAAATATTTAGAAAGACTCAAGTATTTATAGCAAAAGTATTCTCTCTAATTGTATTACAATAAAACAATATCCACACATTATGGTGGAAAGCCTATTTATAATGCTCCTGCTATAGAAATGAAGCCAGCTGATTACTGAGGAACAAACTCGTGGGTGAGAGTTTTGACAAATGACTAGGCAAATATTCCAAGTGTACATAAATATTTAATTCCAAGTATATGTAAATAAAAGTGACTAGTTTTCTTTCTTTAATTGAGAAAAATATTAAGGGTTATACATTTTCTTCTGGGAATAACTTAAGAACAGCTTTATTGTGACCCATTTTTATATGAAATATTAGTTTCATTGCTTGCTAATTTTAGATCATATTTGTGGATCAGGTATTCTTTTAGCACTTTGTATGTATTATTTTAGTAAATCCTTACAAAATCTTTGTGAAGTATGTATTATTTTTCCCAACCTGGCAATGGGAAACTAAAGCATGGCCATTAAAAAAAAAATGCCCAAGCTCACACAGTTAATAAGTTGCATATTTGAACCCAGAAAATCTAGTTGCTGTGTTAATCTCTGTTATATTGAGATCCTAGAGAGTACATACATTCAGTTTTGATTGCTGCTTTGATTAAGGCTTAATCAGAGGTTTATTTAAAATCCTTTTCCTTTTCATTTAAGTTCCAAATTCAAAATATATAAAAGGTAATATGTTGACAATCTTCCCTCTTAACCTTATTCCCCGTAATGATGTGAATTTTGTCTTCTATAAAATATATATTCATGTTGTCTTTTTTCCCTATTGAGGTGTTAATATTTTTATTAGCTAAATGTGGGTAGCTCAGTACTAAAAGAACTTCCCACCAGTATGCGACAGAAGCCTAGAATGGCTTGGAGTTTGGAAGATATATGTGTCTTTGTTTTCTGGTATCCAAGATCCATGGATTCTTGGCTTTGCCTCAACCAATCAGTCCATTTACCCAAGGGTGTTTGATATGGAAAAGTTAGAGAAATAGCTTTGATATAAGGGTGGTGAATATTTTTCCTAGTGTTTTTACTCATTTAACCCCTTTTATGATAATTTTTATGCAGAGTTTTAAAATTTTACGCAGTTGATATCTAAGATTTTAATCCTTTTGGAATTGATCAGGTATAGCATATATGGCATGGTACTTAACTGTATTCCAGTTCTTTGACCAAATATCCCAGCACGATTTATTCCTTCAATGACTTTAGGTATGTTAATTAAATAAAAAAGCTGAAAGTATAATTGGCTTTTTTATGGACTTTCAACTCTGCTGCTTGGATTTCTTGGTTTATTCATACGCCGTTAGAATGTGCTTAACATTACTGAGGCTTTATAACTGATAGAAAGACCCTCCTGTTTATCTGTTTATCAAAGGTAAAACTTTCATAATTTTCAAGATACTAATGCTTTCCTTTTTCCATAGAATCTTTTCTAGCCAAAAGACTTTCTGTTAGTGTTTTTATTTAGATTATGTTAAATTTATGATGCAATTTATGGTAAATTGGTAACTTTTTCTTTAATAAGGGTTGTACACATCATTTTTTTTTCTGATTTATTCATTGTCTATTTATTTTCTTAGGATAAATTTTCTGCATAGATTTTTTTTTATCCAAGAAAATGGCCTTTTTTTTTTTTATCAGTACAGAGCATTTTTATACTTCAGAAGCATTTTAAAATTTTATTTTTTAAAAAATTTCTTACGAATATCATTCCTAAGTTATATAGCACGTCCATGGTTATTAGGAATCAAAATTTTCTTACATTGTGTGTGTGTTCAATTTGATTATATAACATATTTATGTCTATATATAGTTTTTATACCACTCTTTTAAGTTATTTATATTAGTTTCTTAGTTGATTCACTTGGATCTTCCAAATTTAAATATATCATTTGATAATACAGATTATTTTATTTGTTCCTCACACATTTTTATGGTTCTAATTTATTTCTTGTATCTAATTATTTTCACAATTACTTCTAAAATGCCTATTTTACTTATATATATGTAGGAACTGAGATTATTTTATGGTTAAAGAAGTATAAATTTACTATATAGCCTGTTAAAACTAAAAAATAAAAATGGATATTAAACATCTTTAAGATGTTTAATTGTCTTCTAAGCACTGATAGGAACTTTCATGTAATATTTTTCCTTATATTTATTGATAGACTGGCACATTAACTGATTTACCAATTTTGAACCATCTTTACTTTCCTAGAATAAATATAACTTTGATTTTGTTACTTTTTTTTTTTTTTTTTTAGTATGCGGGCCTCTCACTGTTGCGGCCTCTCCCGTTGCGGAGCACAAGCTCCGGACGCGCAGGCCCAGCGGCCATGGCCCACAGGCCCAGCCGCTCCGCGGCACGTGGGATCCCCCCAGACCAGGGCACGAACTCGTGTCCCCTGCACCGGCAGGCGGACTCTCAACCAGTGCGCCACCAGGGAAGCCCTGATTTTGTTACTTTTTAATGTACTTCTAACTTCTTTAGTTAATGTTTCATTAATAATTATCTTATTGATAATTGAAAGTGAATTAATGAATTTTAAATTATATAGTCGTTAATTTTTTGCTGAAATTTCACCATAAAGTTTTTGTGCCCTGTTTTTTTTTTTTTTTTTTTTTTGAGGAAGGGTTAACTGATTGTACTTCTTTATTTCTGACTTCTATGGGAATTTGGTATGTTTTCATTTGTATTTTTTGAAGGCAGTTTTGATCAATATTATTTTTTTTGCTAGAAATCCACCTATTATCAAAATTGTTAAATGTCCTCTTATGACAAAATAAAGTGGATAATTCATCTTTTGATGAGTTGTTTTAAAGAATCAAAATGTGAATTTATTACTTCTATAGGTTTGTTGTATGTTTTAAATCTTTTTTCTCTTTGCTATCTTAATCCCTTTGTTCTTCTTTCCTTAAGTTTATTTTAAATATTACTATGGAGAATTATGAGGCTACATGGATCTCCCACTCCTGTTTTGAAAGATTTTCATCTCTTTGTCTTTTTGTCTTTAACTCCTAAGATTTGTTCTGTTCTGTTGTTTTGCTTTCTCCTTGAAGATTCCATGTATGTGCATATATGTAGGTTATTATTTTTCTGTCTTCTATATCCATAAGCTTCTCTTTGATTCAATTAATCTTTTTACCCATGTTTTTAGGATATCGGTATCCTGGGACACCTTACTTTGTTTCTTGTGACGTCTGTTTTTACTTATTTTCCTATTAATGCCATATTTATTTGTGGGAAATATTTATACCACCTACTTTTATTCTGAGAAAAAAGTACACTATTTAATTTCCTTGTGTTTACCGTTTGTCCTGAGGTGTTGCTTTCCTGCTTTTTTTTAAATAATATTGTCATATAACTATATTCGATTGCAATTTGTAAAATTTGTACTTATTTTATTGCACCATTTATTCTCAAATAATTTATATCACTTACTTCTTATTTTATTTTTTCATTTGCTTGTGTTATCTTTGCATAGATTCTGTGTTGGTTCATTTTAAATAATATGTACCGAGTAACTGGGATTTAGTAAACCATGCTACTTGGGGTAATTTGATGGTAGTGAAGTATCAGGGTCATGTTTCATGCTGGAATATTTCTTGGGGTACAGTTATGTGTTTTGGTTCTTACTGGGCTTCTCCCCATCCAAAGAAAAAAAAGACTCTTGTTGGGTATTTCACAGTGGAAAGATTAATTTCTCTGATGCTACAGAAGCACAGTGAATCTGGAAATATGTTTTTTTGGTGAGATTCTTTATTTATACTCACCCCCTGTGCCTTTTGGAAACCAACCAGATCCATGGTGACACAAGGAACTACTATTCAGGCAGCAGCCAACATGGATATAAAGTTTGTTCCACACCTTGAGAAATGTAAATTTTGCTACACAAAGCCATTAAGTCTTTTGGATGCTGAGTTATCTTTCCAACTTCTCTTTGTTTTACTTTTCCTGCACAGACATTGTAGCTGTTATATCTTTGCAGCTTTTAGAAGCCTTACCATCATTTTGTCCCATCAGTTTGTAAATATTTCACTGTTTTCTAGTTTCCAGTGTTGTTGATGAGATGCATACCTGAATCTTTTCTTTCACAATCAAATTGTATTGGAATTGTGAGCAATTTCTCTCTCTCTCTCTCTCTCTCTCTCTCTCTCTGTCTTTCTCTGTCTCTCTCTCTCTCTCTCTCTGTCTTTCTCTGTCTCACTCTCTCACTCTGTCTGTCTCTTTCTGTCTTTCAAGACTGGATTTGAACAGGTTAATCATCTAACAGTTTTTTTCTTAATTGCTGTATAAAAGTTTGACTATTCTCTCTACATAAATTCTTACTTTTTTCATATGTCACTCTTCATTCTGTTTAGTGAGACTTAAAATTCATCTTTAGTATTATTAAATATTGCCTCTGCTTCTCTTTATTTACATTTGTCTAGTGTATCTTTATTCAACTTCTATTTATAAGCTTACTTTGTCCTTTTCGTCAGAGTTTTCTTTTAATAGTATAGAACTAGTTTTCAATTTTTTACTGAAAGTCTCTGTTCATTAGAGAATATACTCTATTTATTATACTGCAATGATTGATATATCTAACTTTTCCATTTTATTTTACTCTTTATTGTCTCGATTCTTTCCTTTCTCTTTTTCCATATCACCTAATCCCTCACGAAGAGTACCTTTGTCCTCATTGTTTCCCTATGTTCATTCAGATAGGTTGTAACTTTTACTTTTACTTGCCCCTTCTCTAGCCATTTAAGTTTTTCATTTTATTATAATAATTTTCTAATTTTAGTTTCAGAACACACTAAATTTCCTCGAATTATGGCTCTTCTATATCAAGAATCCTTATTAAGCTATTTTTTTTACATATACCATTTCACTTTTTCACTACTTATTTAGATTTCAAACATTTTACCAAGTTACTAATATTTTATATATTCCAAGTGATTTTATAATTACCTAGATTTATTAATATTTTTTATGAAGTCCATGATCATATTATTTTTTTCTCTTTTCCGATTTTCCCATAATTAATTTGTTGCTCTGGTATATTTACTTTTTGGTTAAACTCTTAGATATTGCTCTTAGAGAGAGTGAAGGTTGATACTGTCTCTCCTTCCTTACATATCTGAAAACATTTACATTTCCACTATATAATAGTTGAATGATATCCTGACTAGGTATAGAATTATTGGGAATTAACATTCTTTCCCCATAATTTTATAAATGCTATTACTTATGCTGTATCTGTTTAAAGTTGTTGATTCCTATTATTTAAAAGATGATTCTTCTCCTATCTGGCAACTTGTCAGAATCCCTGTTTGTATTTTCAAGATTTACTTAGGGTTATATCATTTTATAATCTTCCCTGGCATAAATTTGATAAAACATTCAATCAGAAAACTTCAATATTTCATTATTACTTATTTAATTATTTCCTAATTTTTCTCTGTTCTTTTTTCCCCCTCCTGCCAATTCAGTGGTACTTTGAATTCTGCTCTTTTCTGATCCATTTGATATTACTTATTTTTAGAGTCATAAAATAACTCCATGGTAATATTTAAAAGTTGTTTTTAGTAGGAGAGACAAGGCAGAGTATATTTACTCCATCTATCCCAGATCAGGAAACTCCGTAGTGTTTGAAATGCTGAAAGGAAAAAAAAAAGAAAAAAAAGCTAGTTTAAACAGTAGAGTAATCAAAGATTAAGAAATAATTGGTAGACTTAAAGATATACCTAAGAATTACTCCATATATTAAAGAGATACATATGGAGATGAAAAATACAAAAGGCATGTTCAGAATCAAGGAAAATAAAATGAAGTACAATGTATATTAAATGAGAATTCCAGAATTAATGGTAAAGAGAATAAGGGAGAGCAAATATTCAAAAAGATAATAGCTGTGAAATTCCTAAAACAAATAAAAATCATTCTAGAATGAATAAAAATTATTGATAAACATAACTTCTGTTTACATAACATTGCTGTAAAATATGTGTGGCTGGGAAAAAAGATACATGTAAGATATGTAACCAACAAAGGTATTGTGTTGGATATCTAAATCCATTCTACAAATCAATATGAAAAAAATATGGGAAGAAGAGACAAAAAATATGAAGTCTTTTTTTTTTTCTCAAAAGAGGAAACAATAAATGAGAATAAAAATATATACAAAGTTTACTCTCTTTGGTAATGAAATATATGGAAATTAAAACCATAAAGAGACCTCATTTTACACATTTTAAATTTATTCACTGAGTATTCATTAAATACAAAGCATTGTATTAAGAACTCCAGGGGCTTTAAAGTCGGAGAATACAAAGCAGGTTAACTGCCATCACCAAGTTTACAAAAAGGTAGAGAAGAAATAATTTCTATGGAGATAGGTTAAGAAAATAGTATCCCAGTTTGAGGGAACAATAAGCTATTAAGACAATAAAATGACGTATGGAAAAGAGATGCAGTACTTAAATAACTTACAGAAAACTAACAGTATGTGTGAACCTTCCCCAACTAAAAATGCAAGTCTAACTAAAATATTTCTTATTTTGGGCTTCCCTGGTGGTGCAGTGGTTGACAGTCTGCCTGCCGATGCAGGGGACACGGGTTCATGCCCCGGTCCGGGAAGATTCCACATTCCGCAGAGCACCTAGGCCCGTGAGCTATGGCCACTGAGCCTGCGCGTCTGGAGCCTGTGCTCTGCAACAGGAGAGGCCACAACAGTGAGAGGCCCGTGTACTGCAAAAAAAAAAAAAAAAAAAAAAAGAAAAAAAAAGAAAAATTTTCTTATTTTTTGAAACAGCATTAACTGTTCATTCTATATACAGTAGTGAACTAGTGTTTATCATCTAAAAATTAGTGCTACATATGTGTGCTTCCCTCAATACATGTTAAAAATTTTAAGAACAGCAATACTACTTTTTCATTTTGGACAGAGAGAATTCATGACTGTATCTGTCCCATAGTAAATTTTGCTTACATGAATAAAATGTAAAAAAATGTTTATTCAATACGACAGAAGTTGAAACCTAGGCAAAAAAAAAAAAACTCTACTGTCATTGGTAGACAACGAAAAACTCAGTAAAGTTGGAGCAAGATGATCAAAACCATATATATATATATATATATATATATATATATATATAATACAGCAGATTCTTATTAGTCATCAATTTTATACACATCAGTGTACACATGTCAATCCCAATCACCCAATTCATCACAGCAGCACCACCACCACCCCACCACTTTCCCCCCCTGGTGTCCATATGTTTGTTCTCTACATCTGTGTCTCATTTCTGCCCTGCAAACCGGTTCATCTGTGCCATTTTTCTAAGTTCCACATATATGCATAAATATACAATATTTGTTTTTCTCTTTCTGACTTACTTCACTCTGTATGACAGTCTGTAGATCCATCCACATCTCAACAAATTACCCAATTTCATTCCTTTTTACGGCCGAGTATTATTCCATTGTGTGTATATATATATATATATATATATATATATATATATATATATATATATACACCACATCTTCTTTATCCATTCTCTGTCGATGGGTATTTAGATTACTTCCATGACCTGGCTATTGTAAATAGTGCTGCAATGAACATTGGGGTGCATGAGTCTTTTTGAATTATGGTTTTCTCTGGGTATATGCTCAGTAGTGGGATTGCTGGATCATATGGTAATTCTATTTTTAGTTTTTTAAGGAACCTGAATACTGTTCTTCATAGTGGCTGTATCAATTTACATTCCACCAACAGTACAAGATAGTTCCCTTTTCTCCACACCCTCTCCAGCATTTGTTGCTTGTAGATTTTCTGATGATGCCCATTCTAACTGGTGTGAGGTTGTACCTCATTGTAGTTTTGATTTGTATTTCCCTAATAATTAGTGATGTTGAGCTGCTTTTCATGTGCTTCTTGGCCATCTGTATGTCTTCTTTGGAGAAATGTCTATTTAGGTCTTCTGCCCATTTTTGGATTGGATTGCTTGTTTTTTTAATATTGAGCCGCATATGCTGTTTATATATTTTGGAGATTAATCCGTTGTCAGTTGCTTCATTTGCAAATATTTTCTCCCATTCTGAGTGTTGTCTTTTCATCTTGTTTATGGTTTCCTTTGCTGTGCAAAAGCTTTTAAGTTTCATTAGTTCCCATTTGTTTATTTTTGTTTTTATTTCCATTACTCTAGGAGGTGGATCAAAAAAGATCTTGCTGTGATTTATGTCAAAGAGTGTTCTTCCTATGTTTTCCTCTAAGAGTTTTATACTATCCGGTGTTATGTTAAGGTCTCTAATCCATTTTGAGTTTATTTTTGTGAGTCGTATTAGGGAGTGTTCTAATTTCATTCTTTTACATGTAGCTGTCCAGTTTTCCCAGCACCACTTATTGAAGAGACTGTCTTTTCTCCATTGTATATCCTTGCCTCCTTTATCATAGATTAGTTGACCATAGATGTGTGGGTTTTTCTCTGGACTTTCTATCTTGTTCCATTGATCTATGTTACAGTTTCTGTGCCAGTACCATATTATCTTGATTACTGTAGCTTTATAGTATATCTGAAGTCAGGGAGACTGATTCCTCCAGCTCTGCTTTTTTCCCTCAAGACTGCTTTGGCTATTTAGGGTCTTTGTTTCTCCATACAAATTTTAAGATTTTTTTTTCTAGTTTTGTAAAAAAATGCCATTGGTAATTTGATAGGGATTGCACTGAATCTGTAGATTCCTTTGAGTAGTATAGTCATTTTCACAGTATTAATTCTTCCATTCTAAGAACATGGGATATCTCTCCATCTGTTGGTATCATCTTTAATTTCTTTCAGCAGTGTCTTATAGTTTTCTGCATACAGGTCTTTTGTCTCCCTAGGCAGGTTTATTCCTAGGTATTTGATTCTTTTTTTTGCAATGGTAAATGGGAGTGTTTCCTTAATTTCTCTTTCAGATTTTTCATCGTTAGTGTATAGGAATGCAAGAGATTTCTGTGCATTAATTTTGTATCCTGCAACTTTGCCAAATTCATTGATTAGCTCTAGTAGTTTTCTGGTGGCATCTTTAGGATTCTTTATGTATAGTATCACGTCATCTGCAAACAGTGACAGTTTTACTTCTCCTTTTCAAATTTGTGTTCCTTTTACTTCTTTTTCTTCTCTGATTGCCATGGCTAGGACTTCCAAAACTATGTTGAATAATTGTGGTGAGATTGGACAACCTTGTCTTGTTCCTGATCTTAGAGGAAATGTTTTCAGTTTTTCACCATTGAGAATGATGTTTGCTGTGGGTTTGTCATATATGGCCTTTATTATGTTGAGGTAGGTTCCCTCTATGCCCACTTTCTGGAGAGGTTTTATCATAAATCAGTGTTGAATTTTGTCAAAAGCTTTTTCTGCATCTACTGAGATGATCATAAGGTTTTTCTTCTTCAATTTGTTAATATGGTGTATCATATTGATTGATTTGTGTATATTGAAGAATCCTTGCATCTTTGATAAATTCCACTTGATCATGGTGTATGAACCTTTTAACATGTTGTTGGATTCTGTTTGCTAGTATTTTGTTGAGGACTTTTGCATCTATATTCATCAGTGATATTGGTCTGTAATTTTCTTTTTTTGTAGTATCTTTGTCTGGTTTTGGTATCAGGGTGATGGCAGCCTCATAGAATGAGTTTGGGAGTGTTTCTTCCTCCACAATTTTTTGGAAGAGTTTCAGAAAGATGGGTGTTAGCTCTTCTCTAAATGTTTGATAGAATTCGCCTGTGAAGCCATCTGGTCCTGGACTTTTGTTTGTTGGAAGATTTTTAATCACAGTTTCAATTTCATTACTTGTGATTTGTCTGTTCATATTTTTGATTTCTTCCTGGTTCAGTTTTGGAATGTTATACCTTTCTAAGAATTTTTCCATTTCTTCCAGGATATCCATTTTATTGGTATAGAGTTGCCTGTAGTAGTCTCTTAGGATGCTCTGTATTTCTGTGGTGTCTGTTGTAACTTCTCCTTTTTCATTTCTAATTTTATTTATTTGAGTCCTCTCCCTCTTTTTCTTGATGAGTCTGCTAATGGTTTATCAATTTCGTTTCTCTTCTCAGAGAACCAGCTTTTAGTTTTATTGATCTTTGCTATTGTTCTCTTTGTTTCTATTTCATTTATTTCTGCTATGATCTTTATGATTTCTTTCCTTCCGCTAACTTTGGGTTTTGTTTTTCCTTCTTTAGTTCCTTTAGGTGTAAGGTTAGATTGTTTATTTGAGATTTTTCTTGTCTCCTGAGGTAGACTTGTATAGCTATAAACTTCCCTCTTAGAACTGCTTTTGCTGCATCCCATAGATTTTGGGTCGTCTTGTTTTCATTGTCATTTGTCTCTAGGTATGTTTTGATTTCCTCCTTGATTTCTTCAGTTATCTCTTGGTTACTTAGTTACGTATTGTTTAGCCTCCATGTGTTTGTGTTTTTTACATTTTTTTTTGCCTGTAATTGATTTCTAATCTCATAGCATTGTGGTCAGAAAAGAGGCTTGATATGATTTCAATTTTTTTAAATTTACTGAGGCTTGATTTGTGACCCAGGATGTGATCTATCCTGGAGAATGTTCCATGCACACTTGAGAGGAAAGTGTAATCTGCTGTTTTTGGATGGAATGTCCAATAAATATCAATTAAATCTATCTCGTCTATTGTGTCATTTAAAGCTTGTGTTTCCTTATTTATTTTCATTTTGGATGATCTGTCCATTGGTGTAATGAGGTGTTAAAGTCCCCCACTATTATTGTGTTACTGTCAATTTCCTCTTTTAGAGCTGTTAGCAGTTGCCTTATGTATTGAGGTGCTCCTATGTTGGGTGCATATATATTTATAAGTATTATATCTTCTTCTTGGATTGATCCCCTGATCATTATATAGTGTCCTTTCTTGTCTCTTGTAACATTCTTTATTTTAAAGTCTATTTATTTGATATGAGTATTGCTATTCCAGCTTTCTTTTGATTTCGATTTGCATGGAATATCTTTTTCCATCCCCTCACTTGCAGTCTGAATGTGTCCCTATGTCTAAAGTTGGTCTCTTGTAGACAGCATATGTATGGGTCTTGTTTTTGAATCCATTCAGCAAGCCTCTGTCTTTTGGTTGGAGCATTTAATCCATTCATGTTTAAGGTTATTATAGATATGTATGTTCCTATGATAATTTTCTTAATTGTTTTTGGTTTGTTTTTGTAGGTCCTTTTCTTCTCTTGTGTTTCCCTCTTAGAGAAGTTCCTTTAGAATTTGTTGTAGAGCTGGTTTTGTTGTGCTGAATTCTGTTAGCTCTTGCTTGTCTGTAAAGTTTTTGATTTCTCCATCAAATCTGAATGAGATCCTTGACAGGGATAGTAATCTTGGTTGTAGTTTCTTCCCTTTCATCACTTTAAGTATATCATTCCACTCCCTTCTGGCTTGTAAAGTTTCTGCTGAGAAATCGCTGTTAACCTTATGGGAGTTCCCTTGTATGTTAGTTGTCATTTTTCCCTTGCTGCTTTCAATAATTTTTCTTTGTCTTTAATTTTTGCCAATTTGATTACTCTGTGTCTCAGCATGTTTCTCCTTGGGTTTATCCTGTATGGGACTCTCTGTGCTTCCTGGACTTCGGTAGCTATTTCCTTTCCAATGTTAGGGAAGTTTTCAACTATAATCTCTTCAAATATTTTCTCTGGTGTTTTTTCTCTCTCTTCTCCCTCTGGGACACCTATAATGCAAATGTTGTTGCATTTAATGTTGTCCCAGAGGTCTCTTAGGCTGTCTTCATTTATTTTCATTCTTTTTTCTTTATTCTGTTCCACAGCAGTGAATTCCACCATTCTGTCTTCCAGGTCACTTATCCATTCTTCTGTCTTAGTTATTCTGCTATTGATTCCTTCTAGTGTAGTTTTCATTTCAGTTATTGTATTGTTCATCTCTGTTTGTTCTTTAATTCTTCTAGGTCCTTGTTAAACATTTCTTGCATCTTCTCAATCTTTGCCTCCATTCATTTTCTGAGGTCCTGGATGATCTTCACTATCATTATTCTGAATTCTTTTTCTGGAAGGTTGCCTATCTCCACTTCATTTAGTTTTTTCTTTTTTCTGGGGTTTTATCTTGTTCCTTCATCTGGTACATAGTCCTCTGCCTTTTCATCTTGTTTATCTTTCTGTGAATGTGGTTTTTTCCCACATGCTGCAGGATTGTAGTTCTTCTTGCTTTTGCTGTCTGCCCTCTCCAAAACCATATTTTAAGAAGATTAATTTACCTGCCCTGTACTTGATAGACTGGAGAAGGAAAAGACTGAGTTACAAGGCAATTAGAGTCCATTGTGAGAGAATCAGCATGTGAATAAAGGTAGCAGCAGATGAGTAAAAATGATGGGAACATTCAGCAGGCAAATTGAATATTAAATGAACAGGATTTAATAGCCCATAAGGAGGATACTGATGGTTAGAAGAAAACAAAGGAGGAAAGGATAAAGGATATTTGTTCAGAATTAAACTTCTCTATAGTGTGGTGAGCAGACCATTCCAACTGCATGTTAGAAGATGAAATTAATCTAGTAAACCAGTTAAAGGGAAGGAAACACCAACTTAATTGAGTTGTGTGCCAATTATATCTAGGGCAGCTCAGAATTAAAAATGTAAAAACAAAATGTTGATTCTGCATGAAATATGCAAATTATTCAGTGTGGAAATTATTTCTGGGAGGAAATGAATATTGTAAAGGATAATATTAACAAAAGAGTAAATAGAATTAGAAAACAGGAGTAGCAGATGTTATCTTTTGTTTCCTACTTGTCAGAGCCAACAAGTCCTGCATTCTTGACATTATGAGTTAAATTGTCACCCACCCTCCACTAGGCATCAGGTGTTTGAGCTTAATCTCAATACTGGATAGGAAACCTTCAAACAAAAAGTGATACTGTACTCTGGAAGCACTGCTATTGAAGTTTTAAAAATATGAGCCAGTATTATCAATTTCTTCATATATGATTGGTCAGTATGAATCAGGATATTTGTATTATCCTTTAAATCTTAAAGAATTTTAAAGTTCTTTCCTTTCATTGTCGATCTGTCTACACATACATAACCTATACTCCACTCTTTTCTATATCAGACATATAAATAATATATTGAAATTACACTAAGTTATTCCTGAACACTCAGAACTATATTCAAGAGTCAGAAGTTAATTTTCAAATGCTATTTTAAATTTTCTAACATGGATAATACTTGCTTTATACATAGGTAGGAACCGATATGAGGTTGTTTTGGAAATCTAAATCTACTCTCCAGCTTAGATACAGTTTCTATGTAAATAGCTCATTTTTTTAATGTTTACTTTTATATTGCAGATGTGTCCTATTTCAAACTAAAATTGAACAAACTATGTTGGTGAATTATCATGCTCTAAGATGCAATCACCTGTATATGTTTAATAATTTTAATTCATAACATATTTCCATAGATTTTACCAGAAAAAAGTGGTTTAAAGTCAGAAGAACTAATTTTTCTTAAAATATTATTTGATTTAACATCTTTGCCATTCAGTTTCTCTCTTGCTAATGTATGAGAGTGAGGTTTGCTTATCACTACTTCAAAAGGATAGCTAGTTGATGATTGGAATATTCACCAGTGTAGTACTTCTAGGATCATAAAAATTGATTAGTACTTAAAAAAATATTTTTGTTTTTGATAGCTTGGATATAAAATTATCTCTTTAGTCTTACTTTATATTTATAATCACCATTGAGATGAAAGTTGATTTCTCCATCAGCCGGCTCTGGTCTGTTATTTCTGACCACATCTATTCTTGTCACTTTTTTGAATCACATTTTTCCCCTCACAAGGATTAATGTTTTCTTCTTTTAAATACCAAAACTTTCTTCTTTTAAATAACACCACAATGATATTATTGAACCAAGTACATATCAATGAATTTTTTTCTAGACACTCCAAAAATAGTTGCATTTTTTTCTGTTATCTGGCATGATGAGACAATCAGATTCTCTATGGAATTAAGTATTCCTATTAATAGCTTTATCATAATCTATATATGAAATATCAGTTTCCAACAAATAAAAAAAATATAAAAAAGTTCTAACACTAAATACACACACAATTCATATATATGTTTTCATTCTTCATAAATTACTCCAAAACCTTGCAATACCTTGAGGTCATCAATAGTAACTTTATTAACTATTTTACAGTAAAAGACCTTCATCTTTCATTTTTTTTCTTTCTATCAATCATATAAACATTTTTTATTATAATTTTTAGTAGGAAATATGATCTGCAAGTTATTTTAGATGTTATATGGCATAGAAAAGTTGACTTTACACGCTCCCTCTACCAAGAAAATATGTTAATCTTTTGGTCACTCAAATATTTCATTCTTATTTCCACAATCCCCATGTTGTACTCTAATAGCAGGAATAGATCATTTTATTAACCCATATACCTTTCTAACCTGTGTATAAGAATAACTAATAATGTAAAATTTTCAGAAATGTGCTTTGTTCCAACTAAAACAAATTGGATAAAATGTATCTTCCAGTAATTTTTATCAGACAGAAAATAATCAGAAACCAAACATATAATCCAACATACATAAAGGTCATTTATGTTAATGATCATGGTGAAACATATATGTGAATATTCTTATTTTATGGTTATTTTGTGTGATTGGGGGCAAAAAAAAATTAATTTGTATCATTGAAACTTTTGAGTATTACTTTAAACATCAAAGAAAAATATGTATTTAAAATACATGAAAATTACTTTCATTGGAATCTTATATTTGGAGTAACCTACAATCAAAAAACTGGATCATGAGGGAGCTTCAAGATGGCGGAAGAGTAAGACATGGAGATCACCTTCCTCTCCACAAATACATCAGAAATACATCTACATGTGGAACAGCTCCCACAGAACACCTACTGAACGCTGACAGAAGACCTCAGACCTCCCAAAAGGCGAGAAACTCCCCACATACCTGGGTAGGGCAAAAAAAAAAAGAAAAAACAGAGACAAAAGAATAGGGATGGGACCTGCACCACTGGGAGGGAGCTGTGAAGGAGGAAAGGTTTCCATGCACTAGGAAGCCCCTTCGTGGGTGGAGACTGCAGGTGGTGGAGGGGGGAGCTTCGGAGCCACAGAGGAGAGCACAGCAACAGGGGTGTGGAGGGTGAAGCAGAGAGATTCCCACAAAAGAATCACTGTGGAGCAGCACTCACCAGCCCGAGAGGCTTGTCTGCTCACCCGCCGGGACGGGTACGGGCTGGGAGCTGAGGCTCGGGCTTCGTAGGTTGGATCCCAGGGATAGGACTGGGGTTGGCTGCGTAAGCACAGACTGAAGGGGCCTGGTGTTCCACAGCTAGCTGGGAGGGATTCCTGGAAAAAGTCTGGAGCTGCCGAAGAGGCAAGAAACTTTTTCTTGCCTCTTTGTTTCCTGGTGTGCGAGGAGAGGGGATTAACAGTGTGGTTTAAAGGAGCTCCAGAGACGGGCATGAGCCACGGCTATCAGCACGGACCCCAGAGACAGGCATGAGATGCTAAGGCTGCTGATGCAGCCACCAAGAAGCCTGTGTGCGAGCACAGGTCACTATCCACACGTCCCCTCCCGGAAGCCTGTGCAGCCCGCCACTGCCAGGGTCCCGTGATCCAGGAACAACTTCCCCAGGAGAACACACGGCATGCCTCAGGTTGCTGCAATGTCACGCAGGCCTCTGCCGCCTCAGGCTCGCCCCGCATCCATACCCCTCGCTCCCCCCAGCCTGAGTGAGCCAGAGCCCCTGAATCAGCTGCTCCTTTAACCCTGTCCTCTCTGAAAGAAGAACAGATGCCCTCAGGCGACCTACACTCAGAGGCGGGTCCAAATCCAAAGCTGAACCCCGAAAGCTGTGCAAACAAAGAAGAGAAAGGGAAATATCTCCCAGCAGCCACAGGAGCAGAGAATTAAATCTCCACAATCAACTTGATGTAGCCTGCATCTGTGGAATACCTGAATAGACAACCAATCATCCCAACTTGAGGAGGTGGACTTTGGGAGCAAAGAGATATATATATATATATATATATATATATATATATTTCCCTTTTTCTCTTTCTGTGAGTGTGTATGTGTATGCACATACACATGTGCCAGAGAGTCATGTACCAAAATATTCATGGCAGCTCTATTTACAGTAACCAGGACATGGAATCAACCTAAGTGTCCATCAACAGATGAATGGATAAAAAAGATGTGGGACATATATACAATGGAATATTACTCAGCCATAAAAAGAAACAAAATTGAATTTTTTGTAGTGAGGTGGATGGACCTAGAGACTGTCATACGGAGTGAAGTAAGTCAGAAAGAGAAAAACAAATACCATATGCTAACATATATATGTATATATATATATATATATATATATATATATATATATATATATATAATCTAAGAAAAAAACATGGTCATGAAAAACCTAGGGGCAAGTTGGGAATAAAGACACAGACCTCCTAGAGAATGGACTTGAGGATATGGGGAGGGGGGAGGATAAGATGTGACAAAGTGACAGAGTGTCATGGATATATATATACATTACCAAACGAAAAATAGATAGCTAGTGGGAAGCAACCACATAGCAGAGGGAGATCAGCTCGGTGCTTTGTGACCACCTAGAGGGGTGGGATAGGGAGGGTTGGAGGCGGGGAGATGCAAGAGGGAAGAGATATGGGAACATATGTATATGAATAATTGATTCACTTTGTTATAAAGCAGAAAGAAACACACCATTGTAAAGAAATTATACTCCAACAAAGATGTTAAAAAAAGATATTGTATCATGATTACAACTAAAGACCACACAAGAAATAAATTGTGGTCATCCCCAGTATAATGGTTTTTGGTATTTCTACTTATGAAATATTTACCCAAAGTTTTAAAGAATTCTCACTGCATTAGAAGTTGGAATGAGCTAAGGCTTAAGTACCATGTTTAATACCCACTCATCATTCTCTAAATTACATAAAATACCTTAGGGCATTTTAACTAACAATTAAACTGTTGATACATCATTTGACAATTGTCTATTAGTGGTTTAACATTCTCAGGGTTTGTAGTGATTCAGTATGATCAGGGACCACTGCTGAAGAGAAAGGTAGAAGGACCAAGTGGGGAAGGCCTGAAAAGCATGGTATAATTAGCTTGATTAATTTCTCTGTATGTTTAGAGGTTTTTTTTTTTAATATACATTGATGAATTTTTATAAATCAGAACACATTTTTATATTAGCCATTGCTTATTATTATTTTCATATACCAAAGGATTTTTATGAGACATGATTTTAAAAATTAAAAATATATTTTTTAATTAAAATAATGTGAGGCCTATTTGCTTTGTTAGTAAACCCATAATTTCATTTGCAATTTTCTTTGTACAGTGTCATAATGTTCTATGTAATTCCATTTTTTTTACATTATTACATATAGCTTATAATACAAGATTATTTGTTTCCCATATTCTCTCTAATATGTTTTTAGGCAAATTAATGTTTTTATTATACAGTTATCCTTGAACTACATGGTTTTGAACTATGTGGAGCCACTTAAATGCAAATGTTTTTCAATAGTAAATACTGCAGTACTATGCGATACGTGGTTTGTTGAATCCACAATGCAGCCAGAGGGCTTTCTGTAAGTTATATGTGGATTTTTGATAGCATAGAATCAGTGCTCCTAACCCCTGCATTGTTCAAGGTTCAAATGTAGTGATATATTTATTATAACAATATGTTTTAAAATAAATATAGAAAAACAAATTTCTTGATAATTATAATGGCATAAATTTAAATGTTGATTTACCTACCTTTTTATCCTTAGGTTTTACTCTATTAGTTCAAGTAACACACAAGCATATGCAGACACATACACATATACAGACACATACATCATATATATCTTTCATGTATTTTTGCATGCACACAACATACATCCTATACTGTAAATATATATAGTATGTGCAAACACATATGCATTTATTATTACTCCTCATGATATAAAATATATGTTCTCTCTATGTCAAAAGATTAAAATTGTGTAAACAGTAACAGAACAATAAATTTTTCTCTTGGCTACTGAAGAATGAAGAAGGTGAATCATGACATTAGTTTGACATTCTTCCTTTCTTTTTTATAAAGATAACCTTAATAGAAATATCAGAAGCTTACAAAATTGTTTCCAAAAGTAGAAGCAGTAACAAAATTTTTCCCATGTAAATAGAATTTTCTGGGAGTCCTGGAATTGTCACAAATTCACTGTGTGAATTAGGGTATTTATAAAATCTGGACTTTAGATTCTTTATTGGTATTATCAAAGCATTGAAAAAGAGCAGTGGCATTCAATATATTTTTAAACTTCAGCATACTGTAGTAAATACATTTAAGAATAAAGACTAGGTGACACAGACCAACACCCTTTTAGAGGACATTTAGAAAAAAAATATGTGAAATATTAGAAATTCCCTGCCTGAAAGAACTGGCAAACTATCCAGATAGCAAATAAATACTGGTCCAAATTGAGAACTGGACAGAAATCTGAAGTTTTTATTAATTTGGGTAGGGGCCATTTTTGCCTTTGGAGAATTGCTGATCTCAAGGACATGGATTAAAATTGTGCAATGATTTTGACAGCCTTGATGGTCTAGTGGGACATAAATTAAAATCCAGGAAATGCCATAGTGAACTCTCATCACTTTGTAATGTAATCCTAAAAACCTACATCCTAGAAATAAGGGGGAATTAAAAAAAAATTGACCGGAGTTCCTCCGTAAGTCATCAGTGACCCATGACATTTTAACCCTTGACAAGGAGATTGCCTTGTAAGTATTTTTGAGCATCTGTCAGAAGCAAATGGGAATCTTCTCTAGATAAGTAAAACATTATTCCAGACCTCAAATTATGTCTATAATTTCTTAAAATACAGTATCTGTCCTACAATCAATGGATCCAGATACTAGAATTACCAGACAATTGAAAAAAATACCTATGCTTTCTTTATTCAATGACTTAAAAATTTAAATATTTCAATTGAAAATTGGAATCCATAAAAATGTAATAGCAACGTTGCAAAAGTACTAAAGAGAAACTCTTTAGATTAATATATATTATATTAACTAAAATTAAGACAGTGAGTGTGATTATCAGTAAATGGAATACAGATATAAACTAAATTTAAATGAGCAAAGAATAATTAGAAATTAATTATATGTTTTAATATCAAGATAGAGTTCTCAGTAACTCATGGTAAAAGATAAAAGCACAATTGGAGTTTGAAATAATTTAAAACTGAGAGTTAATGAAAAAATAAAATCTAAACACTTGTGGCATGAAGGTAAACAGAGCATAGAAAGATACTTATAGCCTTAAATACATGTATTAGAAAAATTAAAAGCATAAACTCAATGAATTATTCACATATATATATAAATATATATATATATATAAACATAGAAAACAAGTAATACAATTAATCATCTAATAAAAGAATTAAGCTACCTGTGGGTCCTTAAGAAGAATAAATGAGACTGATAGGACAATATAATCTATATCAGGATTTAAAGGGACTAATCACTCTAGATCCTGGATATGTTAACAGTGTAGCAAAAGAATGCTTGAATAAAACTAATGACAATATCTTTGAAAATTTAAAAGGAATGAACAAATTCCTAGAGAAACTTACAACTACAATTTATCCAAACGTACACAATTGTATGTAGATAATCTAAACATTTTTATTCAATTTTTTATGAATATTTTTAAGCATATAGAAAAGTAAAAAGAATTTTATAGTTGACTCTCATATACCCACCACCTAGATTCTATTATTAATATTTTGCTATACTTGTTTTATCACATAACTATGTAAATATTCCTCTATCTAGCCATCAATCTATCTTATTTTTGATGCATTTGAAAATAAATTTTAGACATCAGTATAATTTCCCCTAATTAATATGTATGCTATTAACTAGAATTCAATTTTTTTATACAGTTTTCTGTTAAGGTAAAACTTGCATATAATGAATTCTAAAAATCTTAAATGTACATTCAGTGAGTTTTGACAAATGTATAAAGCTGTGTAACCTTAACCCTACCAAAGTATAAATCATTACCTAACAGCTAGTCAACCCTTGCTCCCTCTCAAGATAACCACTCTTAGGGTTTTTTGTTTGTTTGTTTGTTTAAAATATTTTTAATTGAACTATAATTGACTTACAATAATGTATTAGTTTCAAGTGTCCAACACATTTATTTGATATTTTTATACATTATAAAATGATCACGATAAGTCTTTCATCTTTCATCCTATAAAATTATTACTGTATTATTGACTATATTCCCAATGTTACATTACAGCCCCATGACTTATTTATTTTATTTTTTTGTTAAACTTTTATTGGAGTATAGCTGCTTTACAATGTTGTGTTAGTTTCTACTATACAGCAAAGTGATCAGCTATAACATATATCCCCTCTTTTATAACTGAAAGTTTGTACCTCTTAATCCCCTTCACCTATTTCACTCATCCCAATGAAATCTTGCCACTTGTGACAACATGTATAGACCTAAAGGGTATTATGCTAAGTGAAGTAAATGAGACAGAACAAGGCAAATACCATATGATTTCACTTATATGTGGAATCAAAAAATCAAAACACATGAACAAATGTAACAAAACAGAAACAGACATAGACAACTACTCTTGATTTTCTACAATAATTTAATTTTTCCTGTTCTAGAAATTCATATAAATGGAACCATAGAGCATGTGCTTTTTAATGTAAGCCTAACTTTCACTTGTACAATGATTTTGAGATTCACGCATGTTGTAGTGTATAAGTAGTTTATTCCTTTTTGTTGCTGAGTAGTATTTCTTTGCATGCATATACTGTAGTTTTATTCTTCTATTTATGGACACCTCAGCTATTTTCAGTTTTTAACCATGTTGAAGAAAGCTGATATAAGCATCCTTAAGAAATTATTTCTAAAATGTATTCAGAAATGAAAAGGACAAAACAAAGTTAAGACATATTTGAAAAGGAACAGAGTTTGAGGATTTGCTTTATAGGGTTTTAAGACTGAGGACAGACGAATAGACCAAAGAAAGACAATAGAAAGCTGGAAACAATCACACACATACACACACACACACACACACACACACACACGAGAACTTAATTTATGACAAAGGTGGCACTGTTAATAATCATAAAAAAAACTTGCCTATTATTAGCAGTAGAGTATAACTTGTGCCACCTGCATTTATACTCAGAGTAAAATTATTAATGTTAGCCTTAGTGATCAATCTTCAGTTGTATGTGTTTACATGAAGTTCATAGTGGAACATTTTGGTGTGAAAAGTTCACTTTTTCTTCAAGGTAGGTAGTATATAAAGAACCATTTATTTTAAATAGAGCCTCCCTAGAGCTCTCTGACTACAAGACCAGACTCCAATTAAGAGTCTATTAGAGGGCTTCCCTGGTGGCGCGGTGGTTGAGAGTCCGCCTGCCGATGCAGGGGACAGGGGTTCGTGCCCCGGTCCGGGAAGATCCCATGTGCCGCGGAGCGGCTGGGCCCGTGAGCCATGGCTGCTGAGCCTGCGCGTCCGGAGCCTGTGCTCCGCAACGGGAGAGGCCACAACAGTGAGAGGCCCCGTGTACCACAAAAAAACAAAAAACAAAACAACAAAAAAAAAAAAAAAAAAAGAGTCTATTAGAGTCAAATACCTATGAAATAGAGAACAGTGTTACTTGTCCTTTATAGATCATGTCCTTCTTTGCTCAGTTAAGACTTCCTTCCAGATAGGTGTTAGGAAAACCATTAAAAAATAAATGCCCCAATATTTACATTTTAAAAGAGGAGAAAACACACCCTGAAGAACTAGTAATTGCTACATTATATGGGTGATATAAGCATGTAGTTTTTCCGACTAAAACTCTCTAGGAGAAACAAGGGGGTTTGCATAAGTGAACAAATTACCAACTCTTGTTTTGACACAATGAGACATATTATTGTACACCCATATTATTTTTAGTTCAATTGCATTTGGCTAAACTTAATTTTGATTTCCAATTCATAAGGATTGAAAAGAAAAATATATCCATATGATATAGTGAATGTTGAAAGAAATATAAATTATTTTACCTTGAAAATCAGGCTTCCTAGAATAACTTGCTCTTTTAATGGTAAAAAGAAAATAAAACTGGATCAGAAAGTTAAAAACTGCAAATTATGCCTAGAAAGTGTAAGAGAGGTGACAGAAGAAGTATTTACATGTGGCCATAACATGGGACATGAAACTTACATTTGGTTTATTTTCCCCACTTCCACCATCCACTTCCTGTGTAGAAACATCTGAGTATTTTCTATATCAGATATTATATCAGGACACTATTCCAGAACAGTGAAGTTAAGGGGAGCCCCTGCACAAGTGTCAGTCATGGTCTCCTAATCTCTTCCTAGGTGGAAAGAGGCAGAGCCCATCGTTTTGCTTTTCTATGGAAAGAATTAAATGAAAGCTTTCAAGAGAGCTATAGAAGAGTTGGAAAAGAAGGTAGAAAGTAGACTGTTGAGGAATATTAGATCAATCTACAAAAATGGGAATGCTCCCAAAGATCACTTCTGGAAAATGAAGAGGTGATGAGGTGATGCTGATACTATGAGATTGGCCACTTTCCACTGGAATTTGTTAACTGGAAAAATCTGCTGATAGATCCAGAACTTCTTTTTTTCTGTGGGGGAGGAGGATATGATGAGGACGTGGTTTCTTATTAGTTTGAGTAAATAGATATGGAAGTTAACTGTGTTCATGAAGATACTAGTCTTCCACTAAAAAGACTGACTGACAAGATCTCCTAAACCTCTCTCACATGTAGTCACATTACAGAGGAATCACTGGATGTCCTTTATGATGAGTGAGAGTGGGACAACCTAAGCTCCTGGACATCACCCAGTCTTAGCTGAGTTATGATGGGAACACTAGTAGAGAAAGCCAGCTAAGAACTGCAAGACCAGGTGTGCTCTCCTATCACCATTGTGTGTGTTGGCAATATGTCCCTATGTCTCTCCCTGTTTCCCTTAGGTGATGGACAGGAAGAGGGAGGACAGAAGAGCAGAAGAGCTCTTCAAAAGTGGTGAACACTCAGTAAGGGAGCTTCTAATCATGACTGCAATGTTAGTTCTTGAATCTGATTACATAACTTGTCCAAAAAATACTGAGATTTAAACTAGAAAAAAAAACATTAAGTTAAAATTAACTATCTCACTGTCATTGATGAAAGGAATGAGTATCTTTAAAGGAAATTTATTTGTATAATAAAAATTTTAATATTTGTGTACATCAGGCTTGTAGTTACCAATTTGTATAAAAATAACATATAGTAAGATGAGAAAACTTAAGTGTTACTCCTGCTTCGGGCTCCTTAAGACACATTTCAGTTGCTCTGACTTCATCCATCTAGTAACCTATCAATCTAAATTCTCTGTGACAGTGAGCATTTCTATTTCTTCCAATTAGGTAAGTGAATCTTTAACTAAGAGGTTAGGTGTAAGAAATAAACGAGGATCAATACATGGATGTGGGGCTGCTGTGGAAGCAGCAGTGCTTCCAGTATATTACAGAATGCTTCTAGTATGATATGAAGAAGTCTGGAGAAAAATTCATTATGTAAGAACAGATGATGAGACAAAATATAGGAAGCATGAGAGAAAATAATGTCAAGTGTGAAGAAGTAGAGGAAAAGAGAGAGATAATAAATAAAATGTTTCATGATTAATAAAGGACTTTGAAGCAGACAGGTTCCACACACTATAACTTTTATACTGTTAGCATCACTGTGCTTCACTGTGGATATTCTTTAAAAACATGATAACTGTAATCCATGATAAATAGTAAAATAGTGATATTCACCATGAGACAATCATCACCTACTTCAGAAAAGTTTTTCAAAACTCAGCCTTCTTGTAGTCTATTGGAGGGTAAAATATTATAACTCCCTTGAATAGCAAGTACAATATCATGATTTACCTCTGCTAAGAATAGAAAATCTATACCCATGTCTATTGGCAAAGGTATTCCACAAATGTCAGCATGATGCCTTGCTTTTTAACTTTATCAATAATATCAATAGTACTCTACTTGATTTCAGTCACTCTGAGAAATCCAAATACACACTACATTCTCCAGGCCCTCAGACCCTGAAAAGAAGACATCAGCTCTAAAAAAGGAAGAAAGAGAAAGGTCCAAAAGGGCTTTAGGAGAGCTTATAACCAAAATGAGAATAAATATATAAACGTGGGTGTTTTGGATATATGTTAAATTTCACCAAAATTGTATTATGGTATAATCACTTTAATACAAAAGGCTTTCAAGTCCTAATGTTTTCATTATACTAAATACATGTTTTTATGATTGATAGCTAGTTAGAATATCAAGCATATTCTGATATATCCTGTAGCTATCATACCTGAGTTACTTTATGTAGTCGCAGCCACCTCTTTCCACCCTGAGTATGGAAAATTGTATGGGTTCGTAGATGATCATAGAATATGTTTTCTAAATTTTTAGTGTGATATTAATAGATAGTCCATGATAGAACAGACTATAATTGATAAGTTTAAGAAATGTTGGTTTGAAAATTTCAATAACTTTATGTATTTCAGGATTTCTCAGAAAATTTACTATCTTAATGAGAATTGTAACAAAATATTAATGGAAAATAATCAGCTAAGAGGGTAGTTGGGATGATCAGGAAATAAGATTCTTGAACAGGTAGAAAGTGGTGCTTAATAGGAATTTAAAAGTGTTGTAGCACAAGGTGAGGCTGGAGAAATACATAGAAATCCAACTATGTAGGCTTTGTAGGATATGTTAAAGTTTTGTTATTCTAAGAGAAATGTAAAGGCTTTAAAAGATTTCAGACAGAGAAGTAAATAAACTGGGTGCAGCACTGTAGAATGGATTTAGGTGTGGAAGAAAGAAAAGGAGGAAAGTACAAGTCAAGAGATGGTACCAGTATTTGAGATGAGGTAAAAGATCTTTCGACTAGAGTGTGCAGAGACACAAATATGTCCAAAGAAATTTTATTAATTGATCTATATATTTGTTAAAAAATTATTTATTACCAACTGTGAAAATAGAGCTGTTCTAGTCAGGAGCTATACCAGTGAACAAGACAGAAAAGAACCCTGTTTTCTTAGAGCTGATATTCTACTGGCTCCAGAAAGATAAAAACACAAGTAAACAAACAAATTGAATAAGTAATATAGTTTTACATGATAATAATGACTGCAGAAAAAAATCAAATACAAGACTATTTGGAAAAAAATAAATTAGAATACATAGAACTGAAAATAAAACCAAAATGGACAAAATAGTATTGACAATAATACATAGAGAGAAAAAGAAATTAAAAAAAAAATACATGGAAGAGAAGTTGAGAGAAAAGGAGGAAAGTTATGATGATAAATGTCAGAAAACTAATCACCTTTTGTTAGGTATTGATTATAAGTGACATAGTGATGCCTTCTGGAATACTGGAATTGTTCCATATCATGGATGTACACAGAAATGTTTGTATCAAGCAACATTCTTAGAATTTGCTCAATTTACTGTGTATTAGCTACACCTAAAAAAGTAAAAACCAAACAAAAAAGAGAATTAAAAGAAAAATTGAATAATATGTCTAATTAGAGCAGGAAGTGAATAGATGAGAAGCAAAGAGAAAATAACTGGAAATTTTCCAATGATGGCTTTGTTTAACATTTATTTTGAAAATAATAGAGTCATGAAGAAAGAAGAGCCTCTATAGGATTAAATTTACTGGGCAAGAAGGTAGTTTGAATTTTGCTTATGTTAGCTAATTATTTTAAGGATCTCTTCAATACCTCTGTAGCTCCATACTGAATGTTCATGTTATATAGTGTGAGTGATAATCTGTAACATACGAGCCTCATGCTACATTTAGCATATTAGATATTAAAGAGTGAAAATTATTCTAGTCATTAATTTAAAGAAAAGATCTAAAAAAGAAGCAACAGAGGTATTACTAGAAAGTATTTTAGGATTTGGAATGTAAAGGGAATGAACACTACAGCTCTAATACTACTTTTAAAGTAATTGGTGCCATTTAGAATAATCAGAATCATGATTCTTTATATTTTTATAAGACCATGTGAGAGGTATAAGAACATCTTCTTTAACTTGTAGATTAAAGATGCTAATTGAATATATGCTTATTAAAACAAAAAAGTCTTAATAAGCTTCCAGAGTTAGACTTTCAACCCTTACCCATTATTTCCTTTATTCATCCTTTATTTTCATGCCTCCATAGTTTTCCTGTGTTATCCAGTTGTATATTCAACAGTGACTATTGGAAAAGTCATCTCATCTTTAAGCAAAGTACAACATATAATACTATACTACTCCTATATATAATGCACAGCATTTTGCACAATTTGCATTATGAAGATGCCTATAACTGCTCCTTAACAATTTGATTATCTCTTTACTCATGAGCAAAAATATTACTGAAAACTCTTTCACAGGTTCTCCAGGAGATGCTGAAGTACAATTTCATATGCAAGATGTATATTAAGAAACTGCACCAGTGAAGGGCAAGAAGGGGGATAAAAAGAGGTTAAGTCATGATGTAAGATCTATGTAGTTTTAGCCAACTCAGCAGAGAACACTGAAATGAGTAACACTCATCAGAATGTCTTACATCAGGTAGAAATGGCTGAGATTTTTATATCCCTATCTCACCAAAGACCAGAGCTCAAAGTTGTCAGGGTGGGAAGCACAAAGCTTCCAAGTGAGTATTGGAGATATTTGTAAGTGGAGCTATTCTGGTTTGCACTTTTTATTAACAGACCCATATATTCTTTCTTTGGAGGACACAGTACAGCAAAACGTCTCCCAGTTTTCTGAATGCTACATGCTGGAGGATGGCAAAACATCTTCATAGACCTGACACTTTGGTTATGTCTACACTGGGACATGATAATGTTCTAACAGGGAAAGCTTCTGGGTGATGGTGTATGAGATACAATAAGTGGTCCCACACCCCACCTATTAAATGGGTCTCCTGGTCTGACATGATCTTATGTGACACTTCATTTTGAGAGAGCAAACACTTCCACAGGCTCTCATATTGTAGTGCTGACTGGGCTCTGCATCAGAGAAGGTCAACACATGGATGGAATATGTGACAATCTCTATGAGAAAAAACAGCTGTCACTCCATGATGGAAGAGTCCAAATATAGGCAATTTAAACAATGTAGCTATTGGTCTCTTTAAGGGATTGTGCCATAACAGGGGCTCAGCACTATTCATTATTGCTGGCAGGTTGTTATCAGTAGTAGATCGTTCACTTTTGAAAAATATGGATTCATGTTATCAGACATGGTAGCCTCCATCTCTGTCACAGTGGCCACTTCATTCATGTATGCATTATAATGGACTGGGTTGACCAGTGACAGAGCAGATTTTATTAATGGCCTAAATCATTTCACCTTTTCTATGAAGGATGCTTCCTAGTGGGCATTAGAAGGATAATGCAATCTATTCACTTTTTGTACCCACTCATATATGTCCATACTCATGATTTCATCCCAGTCTTTCTTGTCTCCCAATCCTTAGGAGAATTCTCCTTTGCTAATTCTCTTTATGGTCACCCCTAAGCAGAATGCAACTTATGTCTATTTCAGTTAGTGCTCACATTTGTAAAATAAGTTTGTTTCTTCTTTTTACTTCAACTGGTCATGTGGGATTCTTCCATAAAACCATAGGCTGATACTGAGGAACGATGCTGGTGCAAAAGTGGTTGATGCCATAATGCTTATGACTGCTGGTCCAGCTTATGACTTTTTTATGCCTTTACCACTTTATCTTTCAATAGATTATTGCTGGGACATGACTTAGTAGGTCTGTTGGGATCCAGCTCATGATGGCAGCTCCAGCCATCTGGTCATTTAGTGTCCCATGGTCAAGTCTTCTGTACCTATTGGGGTCTAGAGGCATGCCAAGAGTTGTTTCCCACAAAGCACATAATTCTCTGGTGGAGAATTTATGGCCTTCCTTTCAGAAATTCAGGACCTGTGTCATCAGGCTTCTAATGTTCTTGCCACAAAATCTCCATGCAATCTTTACCCCTACTGATACCACCAACTTCATAAGATCTGCCAGACGACATGGTCACAGTGGCAGGAATGTTTGCACCACACCTTGGAGCTATTCCAGAGCCCTTTCCTTCTTTAGGTTCTACCTGAAACTGGAATTTTTTTTTCTTATTTTATTTTATTTTATTTATTTTTTTAACATCTTTATTGGAGCATAATTGCTTTACAATGGTGTGTTAGTTTCTGCTTTATAACAAATTTAGTCAGTTATACATATATATATGTCCCTATATCTCTTCCCTCTTGCATCTCCCTCCCTCCACCCTCCCTATCCCACCCCTCTAGGTGGTCACAAAGCACTGAGCTGATCTCCCTGTGCTATGCAGCTGCGTCCCACTAGCTATCTATTTTACGTTTGGTAGTGTATATATGTCCATGCCACTCTCTCACTTTGTGCCAGCTTACCCTTCCCCCTCCCTGTATCCTCAAGTCCATTCTCTAGTAGGTCTGCATCTTTATTCCCGTCTTGCCCCTAGGTTCTTCATGACCACTTTTTTTTTTTTTTTAGATTCCATATATATGCATTAGCATACGGTATTTGTTTTTCTCTTTCTGACTTACTTCACTCCGTATGACAGTCTCTAGGTCCATCCACCTCACTACAAATAACCCAGTTTCATTTCTTTTTATGGCTGAGTAATATTCCATTGTATATATGTGCCACATCTTCTTTATCCATTCATCTGTTCATGGACACTTAGGTTGCTTCCATGTCCTGGCTACTGTAAATAGAGCTGCCATGAACATTGTGGTACATGACTCTTTTTGAATTATGGTTTTCTCAGGGTATATGCCCAGTAGTGGGATTGCTGGGTCATATGGTAGTTCTATTTGTAGTTTTCTAAGGAACCTCCATACTGTTCTCCACAGTGGCTGTATCTATTTACATTCCCACCAGCAGTGCAAGAGTGTTCCCTTTTCTCCACACCCTCTCCAGCATTTATTGTTTCTAGATTTTTTCATGATGGCCATTCTGACTGGTGTGAGATGACATCTCATTGTAGTTTTGATTTGCATTTCTCTAATGATTAATGATGTTGAGCATTCTTTCATGTGTCTGTTGGCAATCTATATATCTTCTTTGGAGAAATGTCTATTTAGGTCTTCTGCCCATTTTTGGGTTGTTTGTTTTTTTGATATTGAGCTGCATGAGCTGCTTGTAAATTTTGGAAATTAATCCTTTGTCAGTTGCTTCATTTGCAAATATTTTCTCCCATTCTGAGGGTTGTCTTTTCATCTTGTTTATGGTTTCCTTTGCTATGCAAAAGTTTTTAAGTTTCATTAGGTCCCATTTGTTTATTTTTGTTTTTATTTCCATTTCTCTAGGAGGTAGGTCAAAAAGAATCTTGCTGTGATTTATGTCATAGAGTGGTCTGCCTATGTGAAACTGGAAGTCTTTTGATTACCTGGTAAATATCCAGAGCATATTCCTAGGTATGAACTTTGCTATCTCTAGTACCAGAAGTGGTCCATCAGAAACTGTGCTTCCCTCTTTGTGATAGGAAGTACAAGGTACAATAATTTGTCTTTTGTTTCAGAGATTATGGCTTGGCATGCCACTAGACCCTTACAGATTTTATGAATATGACAGATCCTTGAGTATTCACAAGATTAATCTCCCGGTCTCTGGAGTGCATGTGTCTTACCAAGATCTCAAGTCTGTCCAATTCGTGCTCGGCCTACCCAACCAATACAGTGTTATCAGTATAAGATCAGTTTGATATTCTGCAAGATATTGAGACAGTCCAGGTCACTTTGTACTATATTATGACAGAGGGCAGGACAGAAAATTAACACAGCCTTAGGAAGAAAATGAAAAATGTTTACTGTCATCTGCTTCACATGAGTGCTACAGTATCTAATTCTCCTTTCTTATAATGATAGAAAAGAGTTCAGTTGCCAAATCAATGGCTAATATGATGTGTCTGAGGAGTCTTAATATGCTCTAGCAAAAATATCACATATAGCATGTTGGCTGTAGTCAGGGATACAACTTTGTTGAGCTTGAAATAGTCTATAATCATTCTCCAGGGTCCATCTTGCTTTTGCAGGGATCACACTTGTGAATTAAATGAAGAATTGACAGATACCACCACTCCTGAATCCTTTGGCTCTCTAAGGGTAGCACTAGTTTTTGCCAAAGTCTTTGGCCAGAATGAGATGCTTTTATTTATTTACTATCTTGGCGGGTTGTGTATGATTTCAAAGACTTCTTCTTGACTTTACTCATTATGATAGCCTACAGCCATAGCCCTGTAGGGCTATGATAGCCCTACAGACTAAGAGCTCAATATAGGAACTGTGGCAATTATATACTTGGGGATCAGGGAAATGACTACCAGGTGTCTCTGTAAAATGAGGGTATATACTGCCAGTCAGACTTTGGTCAGGACTACCTTTATTGTCCCAGCCCTATGTACTCACACTCCAAAGGTGCTATGATAATGTCAAGTTTCTGGTTATGAATGTCCTCTAAGATCCAGTATCCATCAGCCTTCACAATGTCTGAGTATTCTTCTTTGCTCAGTGTACAGTTAGTACCTGTGTAAATGACCATAGATAATTTGGGGGAAATTACTGGAAGATCCATTATCTTGTACACTTGCCATATTGTTGTAGGATCTTTCCTCCTGAGTACCTAGCCACATCTTCAGTTGATGGATTCCACAGTAGTCAAATGGCTCAGTTGTAGAAACCAGACAAGGAATCATAACTTTTTATTGAGGATACAGCCTCAGCTATCCAGTCATTCATCCTTGATTTTTTCCTGCTAAGTATTATCCTTATCAGCTGTCCATTTAGTTTGCCTCAAGGGACACTATATTTTATTAGACATCTCAATAACTCTCTGTAGGTCAGAACTTTTTGGTGGCCACTTAGACTTTGCAGGTTGTTGCAATAATTGTGACCCCTCTCCTGGACTTCTGGAAGTTAAATACCTCTATTGTTTCTGGGTTCTACAATCCCCATGCTTCCTTTAAGCTACATTCTATAACAGTCTCTAATTCAATTTTTTGGGTGTTTTAGAACTGAAGAGTTTCCTGGGATGCAGGAAAAAAAAGAGCTATACTTTTCAGCATGCCTCATTACTCAAAGTTTTTCATCCCATTCTTTAGTGTTCGCCATGACAATTCTGGCATTTCAATTCACTCAGTGAAATTTAGCATCACTTTTTCCATACATCTAGGAGGTACCCTAGTAATGAATTAACACCATTTCTTGGGGTCTTTACCATGACATTAAATATTTTCTCTTGGGAGAGTGCCCCCAAATCAAAAAAATATTTTCTATCCAGTTTTATGGTTGGCATTCTCGTCCTTTGCCCTCTCACTAGAGGAGATAAGCTTCCTTGTGTGTAAAGAGGACTCTGGCTTTTAGTCCTGGCTTTTAGTTGCCTGCCACACACTCTCTGTTCTTCATTGTCTTTTAATAGAGCACCAGGGGTGCCTAGCAATAGTCATTCAATCCCTTATCCTTATAGCCACTATATCGTCAATACATTTTTAATGTCTAATATCATGTAGGCTAGTGTAGTCTATTCCACAAGAATAGCTTTACAGTTCATTACTGGTGAAAGTTTTAACAATTGGACTGCCACACTGTGCCAGTGGTTGCCTGTGCTTCATCTGTCACCAGTCATAGGGTTCTTACTGCCAACCAGGTGGTGAATCATCCAACTCTAAAACCTCATCTTATCATCTGCTTTCTTGGACTGCTCCCAGTGAAACTATTACAAGTTGCATTCTCTGACAGCGGATGCTAAGATGGAGTTTAAAGTGTAAGATGGTTATTTGGGATCAACACCCATTGAAGGAAGAGGAAAGAAACATTATTGGGCAGAGGAAGAAGTTGTTTCAGTTCTGCCCCCACCCCACAATTCTTGATCCATCTGACTAGGGGGCCATTAGATTGTCCTACATCAAACCAAGATGTTTGGACCCTTAAATCACTCTTCTCAATCACAAAATGTGGGTTGCTCTGGGTGATGAGATCTCTGCAGCTGAGGTAGTCCCAGGAGGATCTCATAGATGAAGAGTATGTGCTTATTGCTCTCCTCAACTGTATAGCTAGTCCTTTCTTGAAAGGAGATCCAGAGGTGCAGCTCTGTGTCTAATACAACCTCATTCTCTGATGTCATGCTATCAGGGAACACACATCTAAAAAATCATTTCTTTGCCCTATTGTTACTTGTACCTATATTCTGAATAAGAATAGTTTTAGGAGTTAAATGAATCTGATCATTTTAATAGTGACTGTAATTATACATAAAATTGACACTCTCATCATAGGAAAATTAATGATATACATAAACTACATGTAAAAAAAAGGTATTGAATGAAAGCTTGGTCCTACGTGTACTGGATCATAATAAAAGCATAGGTGATTTAGGATAGAGTTCAGCTGCCTATATTGAATACCTGACAAAAAAGGCAAACAGCGGTAAAAATGGGAAATCAGGTTTGTCTGTCTCATGTTACAAGTAGTTGGAAGGTAGGTATTACAGGTCTGGAATAGCTGCTCAAAGTCCCAGCCTCCTTTTATCTTTCTTCTTCACTCTTCTTAGCCTGTGTCTTTTATCCCCATGGTTATAAAATGGTAGCTATGCTACAGCCGGGATATTCTGTATCCAACACAAAGGGAAAAGGGTAAATGGTAAGGATGGTTGATGACTCTTTTATCAGGAGAAAAAAAAATAACCTTCCCAGAAGGCTTACTCAGGAGATTTATGCTTAGATCTTGCTGTTTAGAATCATGTTACGTGGCCACCACTACCTGCAAGGATGCCTGTAGGTGTAGTTTTCTACCTGAGCACATTGGTACCCAAAACTACGTCAAGATTCTTTTGTTAAAGAAGAGCAGGATGCAACCTGCAGTGTTTGCCCCAGGACATGTCTAAGTATTTAAATGGCTAACCACTGACTCTTAACACTATTAATATTGTGGAAACACTTCACAGAGAAATTTAGTATTTTTAGCATTATTTATGCACACTACATTCAGCTTCTTTTATTTATAGATTGAGCCCATTTTTAACAAATCATTTTGCCCTGAAACTATCTTACAGGTAGTTAATAAAATAAAAGCACATATACCTGATATAGTCCTTCCAAATTTAAAGTCATTCTCCCAAGATAAACAAAGAAAGGAAATGAACTTTTTTGCAGTTATCTATCAGAAAAGCCTGTTAACCTTTTAGTCCAGATGCTGTTGAAATGTGCTTTAAAATCTCCCCTTCCTTTCAGCATGTATCAATAATAAATGAATTATTTTTAAGAAAGAAAACAGGTATGACAAGACCGCATGCCAAAATAATTTAAACATCCTAATGGATTAGCAATAAAATAGAAACTCAAGAAGGTAGAGCTAATGCCTGAGTCTTGAGGGAGAAAAGAGTGGCCAGGAGGTCATTTTCTGTGACATAATTGGGAACTAAAATGTTCCACTTGAGATTATAGTGACCAAAGTCTATTTTACCATGTGGAACTGGAAACTAGAGCCTGTATCTTCTGTCCCTGTAAAATGGATGAAAAATTTCTGACAGCAATCATTGCTTGGGACTGCAATTCCTATCTAGCTGTCTTCCTAGGGTGTCAAGATGCAGGCAGAATCTCAAAGCCAGAAGTTTAGTCAAATTACCTGCTAACTTTGCTGTCATCTGTAATATCCCCAATAGGACTATTGGGTCGGGGCCCTGAGCCTTTCTGCTTCCACACTGGGGAATCCCACAGATAACATGAAGGTGACAAGAAAACCACTAGACAGATAGATGAGTGCCAGAGTTTCTCCAGAACCCCAGCCCCTCTTACAGTCATTCTCTAAATTGCTTGGAACTTTCCCTGTCTACCTTTTTCCCTCTTCAGTGGCTTGAATCCTGTTTTGAAAAATACTGATCTTAGAAACTCTAATAACCTAATCAAAGCAATTTACTTTCTTAGAAATACTTTGTTTCTTTAAAAAGATTTTAATGTTAATGTGTCACTTCTGCGACTATTTTAAAAATATATGTAGTATTAGACTATTCCTTCTACTAGCTATATCATTTATCAAATTAATATCACCTAAGTATGTTAAAAATAGATGGCTTTCTTACTTACCACTGAGAGGCATGACTGGTTCAATGTGAGAAAAGAAAGCAATAAACTAGGCAGGATTTCAACATCATCTGAGCTAGCAGAGGCAATAAATGTGCTGTAGAAAGCAAAATGTCTGATTAGGCTGAGACAGAGACTAATCTTTGACAGAAATGGAACTCTCCAAACATTATCTTCTTAAGGATCCAGACTGGAAGTTCCAGAGTCATCTTTCTCTGACTTTCCTAAAAACACTACTTATGCTGGAAAAAAAAAAAAAAAATCACTTTCTGTGAAAGAAAACTACACGATTTCCTAATACAAATACCACCATTTTCCAACGAGGCCTTACTTATTTAGCCCTGCACTTTTTTGTATTTTCAATAAATCTGAGTTCATATTGATACTTCCTCTAATTTGCAATCCTATGAAACAAATAATGCCAAAAGTTTAATGAATTATTTTTGGTCAGACAAGCAAATGCCCCTGTGATTTGGGGAGAAGAGAACAAAGTTCACTTTTACTCTGACTGCCAAAATGGACTAGTTAAAAGCAGTAATTATTTGCTTTGTCTTCATAGCTTTTGCAGTCATAACAGAATAAGAGATAAGGCTATAATCTACTTATTTTATTTTTGCATACATAAGCAAAGATTTAAGTTTTTCCTAAGAAAATTGAGAATTGTAGATAATCATGTGTGCATGTGGACACACACACACTAAATGTTAAGCATGTAGCCATTTTTGGTGGATCCAATATCCCAATCCTATTCTTTTCAGGGGCAGAGATAGTGATTGTGAAACACTTCACTAGATACCAGGTTTAGATTTGATCTGAGATTAAATAGATTTTACCCTCATTTATCTGACAGAATTGCAATGTGTTCCATGGACAATTTGGTATAGAAAATTTGGGTTACAATAAAAACTGTAATAAACTTTTCATTTTATTCTTGGTAGGTGCAGCACTGGACTCTGTAAAGTTTACTTCTGGCATTCTCCTTTCTCCGTATCAATTTCTCTCTCTTTTTCTCTGAGACTACTTGCCCTTTGCCTATACTATGCCAGACTCTTCTATCAGTCCCCCCAACTCATCCAAATTATATTTTATTGCTTTCTAAAAGAGGTCATAAACTGTTAGCTCCAAGCTTTGTACAGCCCTTAGATGTTTTGCCTGGTGCTTGAACTATAGAAACACACACACACATCAGCAGCCAATACCAATACTTAAATCTAGATTTACAGCTTTTCTTAGAAGCAATTAGCAACTTTGGGTCTGTTAACTCTGCCTTTCCACATGACAGCGATTGTTGAGCACCGACTAGAAGCTGCCCCTCTAGAAAGGTCATGTGTCCCCCAGTTCACAGAGGCTCCTCTCGACTCTTTTGCATTATACTTGAATTTAGGCTGTTTCTCTAATTTATATTAACAGCACAGCCCCTGTGAACTTTGTGACCCTGTGACCCCTATTATATAACTTTCTCTCTCAACTGTCAACTAAGCCCAATTAACATGTTTATTGATAAGACACTTATCTCCCACTGGTACATATTAATAAGAAATACTTGAAAGCCTACAGCACTTCAACCTTTCAAAATCTTTATAAAAAAGAAAAGTGGTTAAAAGGAACATCTGTTTATAGAAGTTGTTATTTCCAGACAAATTCTTTCCTAAAACTTCTTAATCATGGGATGACAATCCTCGTTTCACCATTTGGTCTCATAATACTCTTACCCCACCTTTTTGAAATTTTATGTCTCTATCTGTAAGTATAAAAGAATTGGATGCTAAGATCTCCTTTCCCTACATGATTACCTCTATTTCCATCATGATTCCTTCTATCTATCCCTTACTCTCTCTTCATTTTAAAACTAAGATTTATTTTTTTTTCTTTGGGAGGATATGTTCTAGCTTCACTCTTAGAGCTTTCTGTATTCCCAAGATTTTCATGCATACCTGTGTTATAGCTATTATCACATTGAGTTATAATACTTTGGTTCACATGTAATGGGGATGAATTTTACTCTGTGATGTGCAGCAGTAAGATGCATTTCATTTATTTGTTTATTTAAATGTGGTCTTTAAACCAGATCATCTGTTCCAGGGCTGCAACTTCCTGTCCACAGGGATCTACAACTTTAGGCTTGTTAAAGAGCTTCCTTGTTAAAGAACTTCCTCCTCCTTAAATCTAGGAAAGATTCCTATGAGATCAAACACACTCAAGGACAATTCCTCTCATTCTCATTGAGAGAGGCTCCACTGGTCTCTGTCAAGCTTGGACAGGGGTGTCTTAGCTGAATCCAGAAGCTTGATGCCTAAAATTCATTCTCTCTTAGCAATTCAGTCAGCCTTGATTGCCTGATAGCTTGTATGGCCCACTTCCCAGCAATTACTGAAACCACCTAGCCACCCTCTCTCCCCTCAAGAAAATCACTTTAATTTTTTTTCTTCAAATTGACATACTTCCATCACTTCTAGACTTCAGCATGTTTGCCTTCTAGGACCTTTGAATACCATCTGCTTTATGAATCTTGGTAGGGGTTAAATTTTTGATGCCTTCCAAATTTTCCTTTGTTCCTTAAACATAAAGTTTGCTAACAACCTCCTCGTTGGGGGAGGAGAGAAAAAAACAAAACCAAAAACTTTAACAACCTTATTAGAATGGAGGTGTTGCAAGCAGAATTCTAAGATGGCTCCATGATTCCTTCTCCTTGGTGTGGACACTTGTATAATTCTCTCCATTTGAGTGTCAGAGGGCCTGAGCTAATCAGGTGAAACATTCTAAAAGAAGGTCTATAAGTCAGAAAAAAGGAAAATCAGAGAAATTTAAAGCTGTATTAAATGCTCTTCTGCTGACCTTAAATGAGCAACTTGTCACATCGTGGAGAGGGCTGTGTGGCAGGCAACTGTGGGCAGTCTCTGGGATCTGAGAGTGACTCTCAGTTGACAAGTGTCAATAAAACAGGAACTTTCATCCTAAAGCTTCAAAGAAATAATTTTTAAAAACAGTCAGTGAGCTTAGAAGGGGACCCTGAGCTCCAGATGAGAACATGGCTTGTTTGACACTGATTTCAGTTTTGTGAAATTCTGACCAGAAAACCTAGTTACACGGCATCCAGACATCCAACCTACAAAAATTGTGAGACAATAGATGGGTAATTTTTAAACCACTGATTGTGGTAATTTGATATGCATTATATAAAACTATCATAGAGATTTCTTACAAGAGCTGGAAAACAAAGACAATATCTCAAAGAGTTACCCTATGGTATCCATGAGCCTTTCTTATTTAATTGTAATTTACCTGAGGGTAGAGATTTTGTCTTCTTGTCTCTGTATTCTCAGTATTAGCCTTATATCTGCATGATAATAGGACATAAGTCTTTTGTTGGATAAATTTATGGATAAGTTAGCAAACATTATTTTAACAACTTTAATTACTAAAGAGAGAAAGAAATTTTGGGGGATGATTTGAGGAAATAGCAGGATTGAGTATAATACTTTTACCATAGTGTGTATTTTAGCCAACGTATAAGTTTAAGCAAAAGAGATTGAGATTGTATGTATTAAAGAACAAGTAAGGTAAATTATCATGCACTTAATATGACTCTGCCATCACATAATAAGATGTGGATGGTATATTAATTGTCATTTTTGTTTTAGAAAGAACACCTGAGGGCATGAGACAACCTATTTCTTAGAAACATTTATATATAACACATATAATAAAGCCACTTTAAGCTTTAACAGTATGAAGGAGCACACACAGATGCACACACACATAAAATGAATGTACTGAACACGAGTGCCCCTGAAAATCCTACATTGGAAATAAGGTATGTATGAACACAGAAGGCACAGGAAGCATTGTAATCTAATGTTATACAGCAACAAAATCTAATACAATTTGAGACTTCATACGTAGAGAAATCATAAGAGAGAGTAGGAAGGTAATAGTTCCTCTTTACTAAATTCTAGTAAAAGCATTGGGAATACATTGCACATTCAATCCTGGGGACCTCTGGACTGGAAAAAAAGAAATTCATAAGCTAGTATTGGTGAGAGAAGAGGTACTGAAGGTTGGATGTTAGAAGGATTTAGACATTTTGGGAAAATAAGAAAATAATTTATAACATCAAATTGACCCAAATCACCTGGAGTAGGTGAAATTTTCTTGTTACATGGAGAGTGTAGTCACAGAGGACACTGAAGAAATTACTACAGCAGTACTTCCCAAAGGTTACCTTGAAAACAAATTCTCTAGGAATCTGAATAGATTCGGAAAAACAGTCTTAAAATTTTTCTCCCCAATGATCTTTCCTATCACTTCTCACTCTTCATTTTTTATTTAAAATTTTTGTACTGTCCAGGGCTTTATCCTTTCTTTTTGTTAGAAACTGTAAGTTACTTCATACAGTAATTTATTCAAGTTTTGTTCTTCTTATTATTATTACCCTTATTATTATTATTAACAATGGAAAGATTGACAGTGTTTTAAATGTTAGGAAAGTTAAAGATGCATACATTCTTAATTTGCAGATGAATTTGCTAATCTGATTATACAACTAAAATATAAACAATATTTGTGATGACATATTGCATTTGTATGCATTTAATTGTGCTTTAGGGAAAACTAGACTATAAAAATACATTACAAAATGGCGGGATGCAGTTCCCTAATACTTTAATATTTCCATATCCTAAAATAAATGCATTAAGCCATTGGCATCATTTTCACAGCTACAGCTCTCTGACTGCAGTGTTTGTACCGTACTTAAATTTCCTTCTTCTCTTTCTTAAATCTTAAAAAAAAAATTATTAGAATAACACATACATTGAATGGGTCATTATCAGGGTATTTTGTAAAGTGCTTAAAAATACTTAAAAATTTTCAATTATTTCCCTCATGCTGTTTGCATTTAACACTTGGAGCACTTGTTTTATTTTTGCACGCTTAATGAGTTCTTGATCATGTCCCTTCTGCAAGAAGTAAGCCTGCTCAACAGGGACTTGCCCTAGTGAGGATCTTTGATATTTCTGTGAGATGGATTTTCTTGCATTCCAAACTACTGACAGAGCAGTGTGTGCTGCATGTCTCTCCCCTATAAGGCTCCCTCCTCCTCCTCCCCATTTCTTTTACAGCTTACTCTTTGAAAGAAGTCATTCAAAAATGTTACTTCCTTCCTTGGACCTTTAGAGCTAAGAGTTGTTTCCATTGTGCCTCTTGTGACTGATGTGAGAGAAGTATAAGAAACTGAATCGCAGTCTTTCAAGAGCAGAAGGATTTGCCTGTCACAAGAGAGCTAAATGGTAACCCTCAAGTCCTCTTACTGAGCAATTGTGTTTCTGCTCAATAAGTAGGTAAAGGCTTTTTAAACTGAATTTTCTTCGTAATAACTTATTTTCTTTTAAGTCAGTTCATTTTTATCAAAAAGACTTCAACCATATATCTTAAGGTTGTTACCCAATATATAATTATGTTATTTATACCAGTTGTAAAATTGATAAATACAGGGGTTTGCAATTGGGATGAGTGAAGACAGTTAGTATTAATGAATCACCTCTCAGTAAATTCTTGTAATTGATTTCACAGAGGTGTTTCAATCAATTGGAGGCACACATGTAGAAATGCTTTACTTTTTCTCATAGCTGTTAATAGCTATACAATGTCAAATTCCCTTTGCTGGTAGGAAACAAGTGCCCTTGATAAAATTTCAGTTTGATTCTCTTTTTGAAAGGTAACTTAGATCTGAAATTTAGTGCAATCAATTAGATTTCAATCTAATTTTGATCTTTTAAATAATCCCTCTTACTCCAGCATAGCTCTGGACTGAAGGTATGCAGTTGTTCATTCTCTTTCGATTCCTTGCATTCTCCCAGAGTTTTCTCCTGTCTACTGGTGAGAGGAGGGGGGAAAGTAAAAGAAGGTTTCTTATACCAGAACCGTTTGTGAGTAGGTTATCTTCCATGTCAGTAATAAATGCTATTTACTTTGTGAGTAATTACAAAGCTGTGAAGGCAAGGTTGCTGAATTCTGGTATTGGTCCCAGTGGTGACATAGTATATGGCTCAGTCCATGGCTGGATGTGGTGTCAGGAGGTCTTAGCAGGTCTTGCCTGTGAGCATCTCCCTAGGCCTTGGAGGTTCTTTTAGAGATATGACTGCATTATCTTACTGTTTCCCGCATGGTGACATCACACCACATTACTCAGAAAGGCTCAACCCCTACAGATTCTGTAGTCCCTGATCTTAACCATCTTCCAAGTTTCTAACTCAGAGCACAGCCAGCAAATGTAGAATCCATTTTGTTTTCCTCTCAATGCCTCAATTACTTCTCTTCAAGACAAGAGAATCAGAACTGATATTTTTCCTCTCTCTGCCTCCTTACAGCACACAGTCTTTTGTCTACAGTGTCCTTTTCCTATACTAGGACAGATCAACCCATGCTGCACATAAACATACATCCAACAGGAGTGAGATGTTGATCCTAGCTTTTGAAAGACAAACACAAATTTCAGAAGTTTTTCTTACCGGTCTACTTCCTTAGGTTTGGAAGGGAGTACCTGTGGAGTACCATCTCCAGTTTCTTTAGGGAAGTGAGAAAATTGGGTAAACTTCTTTCACAGACATTATGCTTTCCCCAAAGTCAACCCTCCACCTTAGGAATCTTTGCTAAGTGGCACAACCCTATCAAGAGATCTACTAGACCTGCCCAAACTGAGCAGCTTCCTAAACAGGAGGTTTAGATGTACAGCAAGATTTCTGAATCATTCATGAGTTGGTGTGCATTCACAAATATCTAGCCTAAAGCATTTATAACCTTACATAATTATATTATCATTTAAAAATTATATTATTATAATTAATAATTAGCAGGAACAATCAGGTAATATAGGTCAGGCGTAGGCAACATATAGTTCTTGTATTTTCAAAAGGAACATGAGATAATTCTGGGAACAATATGCCTTTACACCTTGATTTTTTCTTTTCCTTTCTACTTTTATTTGTGCTTCATCTCTTGCTTTCTTCATTCAATACACTCTCTTTTAACTTTTTTATTCTGTTTTTGTTTTCTGAGCCTTCATAGTCCTGCTTTTTCTTCCTGCCATTTGATATTGCTCTGCAAAAATGGATTCAGGTCAGATGTTTATGTCTTTTTCAATATCACCTCCCTTAATGATATTGAAAGATTTTTTGGAACAATATGATTTAAAAATCATTACAGAGCCTAAGAAAGTGAGCACTAATTCTAAGGCCAACTGTAATGTAAGATTTTTATACATGTTTCTATGCTGCTAATAATGTGAGCATTTTTCAACTCAATGATATTATCAAGACTACTTCTCCTGATATCTGGGCTGCATGACGTAGCAGTCAGAGGGGAAAGTCACACAGAGTAATAAAAATGTACATCAGCCCTCAACTTCAGTGCAGTAGAAAACTCCCATCATCTTGCTATTTTCTAGAAGTGCACAGTGATATTAGAGTTATGAAACCCTTTATTAGAACCTCAGTCTTGAGAATTTTTTCTTAAAGCTTTGGCAGTGTGTGTGGCTTTTTGTAAACATCTTAATTTTAGGAAATTTGGCAGAATGTTTAATTACCAGAAAGAGATCATGTTATTAATCAAATTTGAATTGCTACCATTAACAAATAAATGATTGTAGGCAAATTGAGGATTTAATTACTTCTCTCAGACACAACATTCTGTTTGCTTCCTCTTTTGAAATTGTCCCCAAATGAAGATTGTGCAATAACATCTTGAAGGAAGTACTGATAAACCTCATTTAATTTGTTTCCATCCCTTTTAAGATTCTACTCCTATTAAGGAATGCCTTGTTGATAAGAAAGCAGTTCAGTATTATGACAGATTCAATCTGCCCAAACGACTGACTTTCGGCTTGGCGCCAGTGAAAGATTATTGCCTCAGATGATATTTATTTTGCTTGCTCTCATATAGTTTATACTCCATAGTTGAGTCAAAATGTTAAAAGAATAAAATGGTTGGAGAACTCTGAGAAACCTTATTAATTTTGTAATGGTGTTGAAAGCTTACCAAAGGTTTTTGTTTCCTAAAGCTACTGCTTTGAGCAAATCAGAGGGGATTTCTTTTTAACTGCTGAAAAGGGACAGGGCTTTCTCTGGTTTGCTATGTATAAAATGACAAGTGTGAAGCCTCCGAATGTCTTGTGGAAGCTTGTCTGACTATGTCAGTTGTGATTTTTGAGATACACACACACATATAGGTATATATACATATGTATGTATATATATATATATATAATGTTTATGCATATGAATATACAACAGTACAAATATGAATGAACAGGAAGTATAAATAAACCAATTGAGGGCAATTGTGTTTATGACTGTGATGAACACATACCTATCCTTAGCTATCATTAAAAGTTACAGAAATTCCACAAAATTGTTGTTTATGAAAAAAAAAATTATGCATTTTAAGAGTAAATATAGGGGGCAATAGCAAGTGAATTCCAACTGGTAAAGGAGTAGCAATATTAATAAAGAATACATATTGTCTTGAATACCTGTAATTAATGCATAATGAAAACTTCCCTATTTATTTTGTGTTTTCACACATTACTTCCAGTCCCACCTCTTTGGTCAAAGGGACTGGCTGTTGTCATCAGGCTCTGGGTACTAAGAATAGGTTAAAGTCATGAAAATCCATGGACTTCCTCAGATCTATCAATAGTTTTTTTGTATATATTTTATTTCTGTTTAGAATTGACCCTTGTGAAAATAAGATGATAAAGGTAGTTTTATTTGGTCCACTCTTTTGTTTTCCTCTCAATGCCTCAAGGCTTTCACTGCTCCAAGTCTTCTCAGTTTATTCATCCTGTCCACAAATACTTATTGAGTGTTTCTTATGAGCCAGACACTCAGCTAAGTGCTAGTATACTTCTAATTAAAAAAAAAAAAATAAGGTAAAACTTCTTGCCTTTTCGGGGGGAAGGGGGTTGGACCCCGTATTTAATCAATTCCTACCTATAACATTTACATCCACTTAAGATAAAGGGATTAGTTTGCTGTTAATTTCTAATAAAATAATTTATTATTATAATGATTTTAATATAGTATCTTTATATCTTTTGATGAAAGTTTGCTAGAGATACAGTATTCTTTAATTTCTAAAGTAAGTGCTACATGGTATGTATGCATTTATGTGTACATAGCTATAAGTATTAAATAGGATCCATATCATCTTAAAAGTATTAATTTTGGGAGGGTCCAGAAGTTTAAAAAATTGCTTCAATTAATTAAAAAAAAATTAAACAGAGATTTCAAATATAAGTATTTCTATTCCAGAAACCTATAGCTTTCTTTTTTTCTTTCTCCAAAAAGTAAATACAAGACAATGTTCCCTGTAGAATTTTTTTCTGGGATTCTCTAACTTCAGGAGCCTTTTGGAATTCCATTTGCATTTATCCATCAACTGTAGTCTCCTCTGTTCTTCTATTTGTGCATCTTTCTCATAGTTAGGATCGACAAAACCATACTATAAAAATATGTTATTCTCATTTTACTAAACTTTTGGTGGAAAATAAGGTGATATATTTAACTACCAAATAAATTATGACGTGTAATAGACAATATTTATTTAAATTAGTCTCTCTGTCACATTGTTTATAGTGTACTTTCCTTTTAAATATAGAACTCTACAATCTCTTATGTAGTTTCTCAATAACCAAGTGTCAATATTCCAGAATTTCAGATGTACTTTTCCTTTTATTTTATGTGAGAATTGTTTTTCAGGGAACTATCTGATTCTCTGATTACTGAAAAAACTAATAATTTGAAACAAAGCTCCAACTTTAAAATGTTAAATATAAACAAAGAAGGAAATGAAATATAGAAGGAAATAAACAAGAAAAGTAAATAATATAAAAATAAAGAAGGAAAATAAAAGCTTGAAGAATGGCCCTACAATTTTCCAAGTGCCTCAGTCATGATTATGCTATTTCACAGAAGCACCATATGGAAGAGAGGCAGGCAATCTCTACTGCCGATCCACACCTTATTCCAATGATAGTTAGGGTGGAATTAGGATATGGTTTAGGAATAAATAACAAAGTTTCACGTTTGACCAGAATTCCAAATGAAGGCTTGCTGTCATGGGATCCTCTAATGGCCACGGAATGTAGAAAATAAACATGTAGGATTTAATTTATGAAAGAAGAATTTGAACATATTATAAAACAGGTTCTGAATAACAGTGTTTGTTTGAAATCAAGGAAACAGCACACAAAGCAAACCATGATAAGCAGATCTTGAAATTAAAAAAAAAATTCTAAAATTATATTAGCAATTTTTATTTGACAAGAAATCTTCATAAGGTGAGTAATTTGAAAATTATGTGAGCAACTTCCCTGGTGGTGCAGTGGTTAAGAATCCATCTGCCAATGCAGGGGACACAGGTTTGAGCCCTGGTCCAGGAAGATACCACAAGCCGAGCACCACAATTACTGAGCCTGTGCTCTAGAGCCCACGAGCCACAACTACTGAGCCCATGCACCACAACTACTGAAGTCCACGTGCCTAGAGCCCATGCTCCACAACAAGAGAAGCTACCACAATGAGAAGCCTGTGCACCACAAGAGTAGCCCCCGCTTGCCACAACTAGAGAAAGCCCACACACAGCAATGAAGACCCAATGCAGCCAAAATAATAATAAAGATTTTTGAAGGAAAATAATGTGGTTAAAATTATGGCAAAGTCATTAGTTTAGAAATCGTTGAGATTATTTCCCTATTCTTTTTGGGAATTATGGAAATAATAATAAGGATGTTTGCTTTATACACAAGACATAATAGAACTTCTGACTCAGCCCACTCTGTTTTGTCAACAGTCTAGAACAAGAGTCACATATGGGCATGAAATAAAAATAAAAGAGAAGAGGGAAGAAGAGTGGTAAGAGAGGCACTAAGAATACCCGTAGGTGGGGAGAGCTACAAAAAAATCTAAGAGTATGATTCCTTGCAGTCTCTGTAACAGCTACCTGGGAAGTGACAGAGAAGAGTAAAATACTTTATAAAAATAGATAATAATACACAATGATAACTATGTATAAAGGAATAAATAATAAATACATCCATTATGTATAAAGGATGCATGTCCAACATTCTAAATAACTTACCTTGTGAATTATTTATTCGGTTAATTATTCAACAAATATTAAATGAATACTTACTATGGACCACACCTTATTCTAGGCACTTCAAGAAGGACAGAGAGCAAAATAAACCAAAATATATGTTTTTATGGACCTCACATTCTAGAGGGAGGACTGACAAGGAAAAAGTTAGTTAAGGAAAATATATAGTAATTTATATAGCATATAGAAGTAGTATCTATGGTAAAAATTTATATAGAGTTACTATATACAGCAAATATATAGTAATATAGATGGTGAGAGGTGTTAAGTAGAAACATAAAGTAGGGAAAGGGAATGGGGATCCAAATTTAGTATGGTGTTTCCAGAAGGTATCACTAAGAAGGTGCATTTTGAATAAAGATCTAGGGACAGTGAGGGACTGCAATATTCCATTGTGTGTTTGTGTGTGTGTGTGTGTGTGTGTGTATCACTTCTTCTTTATCCAGTCATCTGATGCACACTTAGGTTGCTTCCATATCTGGGTAATTGTAAATAATGCTGCTATGAACATTGGGGTGCATGTGGCTTTTAAATTAGTGTTTTTGTTTTTTTCAGATATATACCCAGGAGTGGAATTGCTGAGTCATAAGGCAGTTCTAATTTTAGTTTTTTGTGACATCTCCATACTGTTTTCCATAGTGGCTGCACCAATTTACGTACCCACCAACAGTGTTCAAGGGTTCATTTTTCTCCACATCCTCACCAATATTTGTTTTTTGTGTTCTTTTTCATGACAGCCATTCTGACAGGGCTGAGGTGATATCTCATTGTGGTTTTGATTTACAATTCCCTGATGATTAGCAACATCGAACATCTTTTCATATGCCTATTGACCATCTACATTTCCTCTTTTAAATAATGTCTATTTAGGTCTTCTGCCCATTCTTTAAATCAGGATTTTTTAAATATATATATATTAAGGCATATGAGCTATTTGCATATTTTTGAAATTAATCCTCTGTTGGTAGGCTCTTTTGCAAATATTTTCTCCCAGTCTGAAGGTTGTCTTTTCATCTTATTTATGGTTTTCTTTGCTGTGCAAAAACTCTTAAGTTTAATTAGGTCCCATTTGTTTATTTATTTATTTTTATTTCCAGTACTCTGAGAGATGTATACAAAAAAAATATTGCAGCAATTTATTTCAAAGAGTGTTCTACGTATGATTTCCTTTAGGAGTTTTATACTATCCAGTCTTACATTTAAGTCTTTAATTTATTTTGAGTTTATTTTTTTATAAGGTGTTAGAGACTGTTCTAATTTTATTCTTTTGCATGTAGTTGTCCAGTTTTCCCACCACCACTTATTGAAAAAACTGTCTTTTCTCCATTGTATATTCTTGTCTCCTTTGTCATAGATTAATTAATTGACCATAAGTGCCTGAGTTTATTTCTGGGCTTTCTATTCTTTTCCATTGATCTATGTGTCTGTTTTTTTTGCCGGAACTATACTGTTTTGATGACCATAGTTTTGTAGTATAGTCTAAATTCAGTAAGTGTGATTCATACAGCTCTGTTCTTCTTTGTTTTGGCTATTAAGGGTCTTTTGTGTCTCCATACAAATTTTAACATTATTTATTCTAGTTTTGTGAAAAATGCTATCAGTATTTTGATAGGGATTACATTGAATCTGTAGATTTGCCTTGGTTAGTTTGGTCATTTTAACAATATTAATTCTTCCAATCCAAGAACATGGTATATCTTTCCATCTATTTGTATTGTCTTCAACTTCTTTCATCAGTGTCTTATAGTTTTCTGAGTACAGGATCTTAGGCAGGTTTATTCCTAACTAGCTTATTCTTTTTGATGTGATTATAAATTAGATTGATTCCTTAATTTCTCTTTCTGATATTTCATTGTTAGTGTACAGAAATGCAGTGTATTTCCATATATTAATAATGTTATGATTGCCTGGCATTAGGACCTACATGAAATCCATGATAATGGATATAAGTGCATATAAACAAAGGCAAGTCAGCACCGTATCACAATTTTTTGCTATAGCCATGTTCAGATGTGTGAACACACTTATGATAGAAGTACAGTTAGATTTAACTAGGACTGTGGTTTAGTCAAAATAAAAGTAATACAGGGATCAGAGATCTAAATTCCATTTCTCTGGCTTCAAAGTCCTTTTGCCTAATTTTTCTACTAGATTCTTCCCATAGCAACCATATACATTCCAAGAAGAGAAGTAAAATGATGTTCTAAAATCTTAGAAGATGTAAAAATATCTAGATGCCAGAAATTCAAAAATTAATTATAACCAGGTTTTTACTGTTTGGTTAGGTTCATGGCATTGCATAGATAAATATTTTACAAGTCCCTTTCAGTATGGTTAGACAGAAGTAGATAAATATTTTAAAGGGACTCTCATCTACCAAATTGTTCAGCATATGAGAAAACATTTTAACAATGTTTTCTTCAGAAATACTGTCAAAATTGTGTTAATAGTAGAAAAAAGATCACTTGTAATAAATTTGATATATTCTGAAAAAGACTGTTCTTAAGGTTACTATTGATCACATATGTGACCAACAGAATGCCCAGTGAAAAATCATTAAGATATTTTAGGTTCAGTTTTACAAATTCTGTTTGTTTCAAATAAATTATAGTGTTTGATATAGCTGTTGCTTGTGTGCCTAAAACTGATCCAAAATATTCAAATTTTAGTTGATGTGAAAACAAAAATGTATTTTTACCTCAAATGTTAGAAGTCAGCCTGAAACTTATTATAAAAAATGAAAATTTAGCAGTTAAATTTGACTACTCACATTGCTACACTCTTATATTCCAGATGCTGTTTTCAGTTCTCACTTGAAGTGCACAAAACTCTGAAATAGAAGATAAAATTATTCCCATTTTACAGATTAAAGGATAGAAAGTTTTAATAACAAAGTCATACACATGGTAGAAATTCATGTGCAAATGTCATCTATCTACATAATTATTCCTTACTTTGTACAAAATATTGCAAATGTCATTTGAGAAATCAGAGTGTAGTCACTGGGAATTTTGACATTTGCTATTTAGAGGAATATTCTATTTTAATCCAGTGGAAAACTATTTAATTTAGGAAAGTCCAGATCATGGTCCAACAGAGAGGGTGGGGGGAAAAGGAGGAACATTTCTGTAGAGTTCCTTTATAACATTGACATTTTGAACATTAATGACAAAATATTTCCCTGAAAGCCAAAGTTCTTAAAAGGACCTCTGTGAACACCCCCACTCCCTTTACCTCACTGCTTTTTCTGTTCACATGAATCCAGAATGATCTGTTTTTCCTTAGACATGAAAGGCAGATTTATTCTCAGGACCTTTGGACTTGATATTCTATCTGCTTTTCTTTTCATGATTTTTCCTCATTTTCTTCAACCTTTACTTAAATGTTACCTTCTCAATACTACCCAACTTGATCACCTGAATTTAAGTCACAAAATTCCCCCTGTGGAACTATTGTTCCCTTTGACCATACTCTGTTTTTTCCCACAGAGCATTTAATACCTACTAACATAATATACAAACTACTTATTTATTATATTTATTAGTGGTATTTTTTTTAATCTGCTATGTAACCTACTCCCAAGATTTTAAACTACATGAAAGCAAGGAATTTTTTCCTGTTTTTATTACTCATGCATGCCAAATGCCAAAAATAGTCTCTAGCATATAGTGAATGTTCAATAAATATTTATTGAATATACAGCAGAACAGTGTCCATGTGACAGTCTGGAAACTTGAAGTGGTTTAAACTGGTAGAATATTTGAGCTTGAGTATCAGGATTGGAGAGAGATCACTCTTAAATGCTGCAAAGGCCATTCTGACTCCATATGTCAAATATAAGGAATACATTTATCTTAAATAAATAAGAGAAAAATCCAGTTTCACATTAAACTATGAAAAATGTATATCAAATGACAAATATTAATAGCAGTGTTACTCAGAGATGTAAAACTGCCACATGAACATATAATAACCTCAGTTTGTGTGGCAATGGTCAGAGAGAAATATTTAAACTTTGAATGCCTTTCCCTATAAGAAAGAATACCCTAATGATAATTAACTGTCTGGCCTCTTACAGAAGTGTTAAAAAAATAGAAAATTTTTCTCCTTGGAGTCCTTGCAAAGAGCTAAGTGTATTCATGTTAAAATAAGTCTATTATATCCCTGCAGGACTCAACTTAATTGTAATAACAAGCTCTATATGATTCTATGATAGAAAAAAATCCTTGGCTCCCTGTTAGGCAAAAAGACAAATACATAGACAAAGAAAGCTCCCCTTCATACAGATTCTCTGTCTCTGTCACTGTCTTTCTGTCTCTGTCTCCTTTCTCTTGCACTTTTTCTATTATAAATTAGAAATAAAGTTTAAATCACTTAGAAGATTATTTTTTATACCCAAGAAGCCAAGCAGGAGTATAATCTATTCTGAAATTCATGAGAAAATCCTTTAAAATGTCAGACAACAGTTAAAACATTCTATGATTAAGGCATATTTTAATTTTCTTAATGTCAAAACTCTCCTGTGGGAGAAGCTTATGCACACTCATTTGATATTCACATGAGCTGATATTAAAATGGAACCACACTCTTAAAAGTATCAATATCAGGGATTGAGAATATTTTTAAAAAGCCTGACCTTCAGAAAAGACAGTGCAGAATAAGATGAATCAGAAATGAAATCATTTTGAAACAATATATTTATTCATTTAAAAATAAAACAATATATTTTTAAGAGGAGCTGGGCGAAGGTAGATAAAATTTTTGTCATGCATACTACTCATTGAGCACATTTGCATTCAATAATAGCGACAGACCTGGGATAGGTATAAATGAGGGTTGAATAAGATGATCTTAAGTCTAAGATGCTTCTAGCCTTTTAAATAAAGCATGGGGGACAATGAAAGATTTGAGCGACTGCTTCCTGATCATAGGTAGTGACCAAATCATTGACGGCATTCAATATTTTATAAATATTTCTTAAGAACATTCATAAGAATGTGCCAAATTCTAAACAGTAGAGTAGTTCTTCCTTCATTAAGCATAGGTTTGACCAGTGCATTTTTTGTAGGGTCACTGTGCTATGACTGTGAATACAGAAGGGAAGAGCCTGCCCTCAGGGGGTTGCAATGTCGTGAAAAAGACAATAAAAATATAAATCAAAATTTAATGTCATGTAGCAAGCAGTGCTATGAAGAAAAAAAGAAAGAAGAATATGGGGGTAAAATATGACAAGGAGTCAGTCAGGAGAGTTCTCTCAGAAGAGACATTGGAGCAGTGGGAGCATTGACCCAAGAAGTTGGAGACACAGCAGGTAAATATATAGAGAAGAGCATTTGTGGAAGAGGGCATAGAAAGGTCAGCAACATTGAGTTGGAGAGATGCTTTGCCTATTTGTGGAAAAGTAGAAGCCCAGTGTGACTGGAGCAGAGGGAAAAAGCAGGAGAGTGGTAGGTGCGAGGTCAGTCCAAGAGACATATTTCCATGTCAGGAGGAACGTTGTAAGCCACTGGCAAGGGTTTTAGATATTATACTACTTGTAAATAAGAAAAAAAAAGAGTTGTTAGAAGGCTTTGAGTAGGGCAATACAGGAGTTATGTAACCCAAGTCACACTTCAAAAAGGAGTGCAAGGAGTGCACCCTCTTCTATAGTTTATATTCTAATAGTTTTGACTATGAAGAAATGCATTTTACTTTGGGTTTGGTAAGAGCAGCAACCAGCAGCAAGCTGTATATTATCTCCTATTCTACCACGGACTTGCCAGGTGCCAAATCTTGCTATATGAAATAGAAGAGGTCATGGTTGGTCAGGGAAATCTCAGTGTCTTTTGTAAATTCTGTTTTTACTTAGGAGAAGCTTTTTTTTTTTTTTTTTTTTTTTTTTTTTGGTACGCAGGCCTCTTACTGTTGTGGCCTCTCCCATTGTGGAGCACAGGCTCTGGACGCACAGGCTCAGCAGCCATGGCTCACGGGCCTAGCTGCTCCGCGGCATGTGGGATCTTCCCGGACCAGGGCACGAACCCGTGTCCCTTGCATCGGCAGGTGGACTCTCAACCACTGTGCCACCAGGGAAGCCCAGGAGAAGCTTTTGACCATGGCCTGCTTAAGCAGGGCAATAGAAACCCAAAGACAATACATTCTGCTTGAAAAGTTGTGAAAAAGAGAATAGTGAAGATCCTACATATTGGAATATTATCAACATAATTATCAGAATGTTCAAATGGAGGATATAAAAATATAACAAGGAGATAAAAAGCAAAAAAAAAAAAAAAAATCTGTCTCAGGAAACTGTAGCAACACACTCATTTTAGTGTATGAATAACAACTTTTAGAATCCCCTAACTCACTTCATAGGCTAATAGGAAATAGACTTTAGTTATACATAAAATTGAAATTCAGGTAATTTTTATTTACTTATGAGAATGCACAGAAAGACTAGAAGTTCTGGATTATTTTGTAGAGCAACAGGAGATATTTAACTGCTATAGACCCTAAACTGAAAAACACAATTCAAGTCCAAGAAATTCGGAGTAATATCTTGACATTTGAATGGATATATTATTTTAACGTTTTGCGACTACCATACAAAATTAGGTAATGAGGATATTATTAATACTTAAATGCAACTTCAGATGAAAGCACATTTTTTCATGTAAAATTAAAGACAGTGATTTTGTTGAATCTTCACTTAATGTATGTGACATTTATTTATTGTTTTACTTGCAATCATTTGCCTTCTGTGTTAAAATCTTGATTTTCCCTTAAAATAACACCAAAAATGTTGAACTGAAAATAAATATGCTTAATCAGATCTTGGATCATACATATTCAAAATCATATTATGTTTATTTGTCTGATGTTATTCGGATACACAAGTACTATTATTTTTGGCTCTTAAAATGCAAAATAAACTCAGAACTTGAACAAAAGTTTAGTCACAAGTATTCCTATTTTGTTAAATGTAGCCCTTAACTTTTCCATAGCATAGTTTTTTTGTTACTAATTTTACTGCATTAGAAAAACATTTAACATATTTGAGAAGGATACTTAGAAAGATTTTTCTAACTGTATATTCATCTCATATATGTGGATATATGGTGAATCATAATTTATATAGCCAATTGTTAGACATCAAACTAGGCATTATGTATTATATTTGCTCTTTAATTTGCAGCAATCCCCGCTTATCTGAAGTTTTGTTTTCCACAGTTTCGGTTGCCAATGGTCAACTAAGGTCTGATAATGTTAAATGAAAAATTCCAGAAATAATTCAAAAGTTTTAAATTGCTGGTTGTTCCGAGCAACACTTATCTTTACATATATTTTCCTTCCAGAGATATCTTCTTTTTTTTGCTTCTGCTTCTGTATTATATCCATTCTACAACTTTAAGTATTTTCTATGCATTATTGACTTTTTTAAAAAAATAAATTTATTTATTTATTTTTGGCTACATTGGGTCTTCGTTGCTGTGCGCAGGCTTTCTCTAATTGCAGCGAGTGGGGGCTACTCTTCTTTGTGGTGCATGGGCTTCTCATTGCAGTGGCTTCTCTTGTTGTGGAGCATGGGCTCTAGGCACGCGGGCTTCAGTAGTTGTGGCACATGGGCTCAGTAGCTTGGCTTGCAGGCTCCAGAGTGCAGGCTCAGTAGTTGTGGCACACGGGCTTAGTTGCTCCACGGCATGTGGGATCTTCCCGGACTGGGGCTTGAACCCGTGTCCCCTGCATTGGTAGGCAGATTCTTAACCACTGCACCATCTGGGAAGCTTCATTATTGACTTTCAAAGTTTAAATTTCAGCCTGTTTGCTCCTCTAAGCTCCAGACTTTTGGCCATACTACTTGTTTGTTATATCCACTTAGATGTTTCATGGTCATGTCAAATTTACTAAGTCAGAATATTTGACTTCACCCAACTACTCAAAATGTTTCTCATCTAGTCTTCCTTCTCTCAGGACTCAAGATGGAAACTTAGAAGACTTTTTTTTTTTTTTTTTTTTTTTTCGGTACACAGGCCTCTCACTGTTGTGGCCTCTCCCGCTGCGGCGCACAGGCTCCGGACGCGCAGGCTCAGCGGCCATGGCTCACGGGCCCAGCCGCTCCGCGGCATGTGGGATCCTCCCAAACCGGGACACGAACCCGCGTCCCCCGCATTGGCAGGCGGACCCTCAACCACTGCGCCACCAGGGAAGCCCCCAGAAGTCTTTTTTGATGCTTCTATATCCTTCATCTTAGCCAAAATATCAGCAGGTTCTGTTGGCTATTTGCCAGTATATCTTGAACCTAAGCGTGCTTTATATTTTTACTATCACCAATTTTATCCATGAGCATCATCCGTCATCTCCATCACCATGATATACCTCTAACTGATTCAGTTTTCATTCATGTTCTTGCCTCCCTATTAAAGGAAACCAGAATATGTCGCCCCAAAATATACCTCTTTGACATAAAAAACATTTTGAGCTGAAGGCAACTAAGCAGCAATTAACACAGAAAAAGCTTCCCCTTTTCTGCTTTTCTTTTATTGGCCCAGATGCTTGTCAGACCAGAGAAGTCATCAAAGGAATCTGCAAGGAAACAAACCTTGCTAACCTAACCCTTATCTTCCTAGTTAAGTAAGATAAGGACCAACTAGCCCTAGTTAGACTACCTACAGTCCAAACTGCTGTGTCTTGTCAATTCTTCACAAGTCTATTATTTCTTTGTCTAAAAAGTGTAAAAGCTTCCTGATCTGATCACTTCTTTGGGTCATCATTCTCTTATGCAGGCTCCCATGTACATGTAAAACTTTAATAAAATTTGTTTGCTTTTCTCCTGTTAATCTGCCTTTGTCAGTTTAATTTTCAGATCCAGCTGAGGACCCTAAGAAGGTTGAGGAAAACTTTTTTTCTCTCCCACACTGTAAATTATTTTCTATATAGTAGTGAGAATGTTCTTTTAACTGTTAACACTGCATATTTAAGGTGTACAGTTTGGTGTTCTGACATGGAATCATCCACGAAACCATCACCAAAATCAAGATAACAAACATATCCATTTGTAAGAGTTCCATTTGTAAGTTCTTTTTCCTGTTCTGCCCCTCTCCCCTTATTGCTCTACCCCTAGTCAACTACTGATCTATTTTCTGTCTCTCTATGGATTATAAATTGAATCATAAGTAGAATAATATGCAGAGTTAGTATGTACTCTGACTTCTTTCACAAACATAATTATTTGAAGAATTCTCCACGTTGGTGCATAGATCAATAGTTAAGGATTTTTAAAGGAACATTGTATCACTTTTCTGTTGAAAGACTTTCATTATTTTCTTGTTTGAAGTGGATATTTTCTGTGTTTCCAATTTATTTTTGAACACATGCTGTACATAGAGTTTCCCATAAGTTGTATTTTTTTTCCTATTGCTGCTGTAACACATTAACACAAATGTAGTGGCTAAAAGCACTTTTTATCTCTTGCTGTTTTAGAGGTCAGAGATCTAAAATGAATCCACAGGGCTGCATTTCTACTGGGAGCTCTAGGAGGGAATCTATTTCCTTGCCTTTTCTAGTTTCTGGAATATCCCTGTATGCTTTGACTTACAGCTCCTTCCTCCATTTTCAAAGGGAGCAATATAGCATCTTCTCTCCCTTCTGAATTCTCCTCCCATTCTTATCGTTCTCTCTCTTTCTCTCTCTCTTTCTGACTCACAACTATAAAAGTCCCTTTTTTTCCCCATGTAACCTAACCTAACATATACACAGATCCAGGAATTAGAATATGGATATCTTTATAGGCCATTATTCAGTCTACTACATGAGTCCTTTAACATTAAGGTAAAATTAAAATGCATTTGTGCAGGTTTCCTTATGGCTAGAGTGTAGGCATTTATTCTAAGTTCCACCAATTAGAATCATTCATGCAAAATTACAATTTGAAAAGAAGAGCATGAAGAGGAAGTGGGGGTATATTTATCTTTTGTCACATATGGTGGGACAGGTTTCTAAATGCCCAAGGGTAGCAGTAGTGTAACTTCTAGACCCCAGTCCTGAAGAACCTAAGCAGGCACTTCCTCATTTATAGAAATAGAACTGCTGGTGTCGAAAGGTGGCAGTGGTAAACATTTTGTTAAAGTAAATCCATATGTTGTAATTTGGCATTGTTTTCCTAGAGTGTTCTTTGTTCTACACAGTTATTCTGTAAGTTATCTAGAAACTTACAATTTACTATTTCTCTGAGTAAATTACTAAGAAATTAGTATTGTAATATAGACTTTTTTTTTGACTAAAACCTCTTTCTGATATGGAAGTTCATAGTTAAAGTGGTTTTCTAAGGAAAGATCCTAAAGAAAATAAGAATATGGAATATAGAATTGATTATTAGGTCCGAGGGCAGTGAGATATTGGCTACAATTAAAGAATTGGGCTTTTGTCAGCCCACAGAATGAAGTGGTGCATCAGTTAATTAAAGTATTTCCAAGTTTATCTGGAAAGAAGTGTCCATTGAATGAAAAGTTTTGGGAGCAGAATGATCAGTATGAGGAACATTAAGACATGGAGTTGTCTGTATAACTTAAAGATTGAGAATTATGACCTCAAAATCCAAAATCTTAACCAAAGGACCTGTCAGAGAATAGAGGATTTCTATGATTAGTGTAAAAGAATCTCAACTAAAATTGAGAAGGTGAGATGGTCAAAAGTCAACCTGAAAATGTTCTATGTTTTACTTTTTAATTAGACGATGATTTGAATTCAGTCACCAAATCTTGTATATGAAAGAGAAGACATTAGTAGGAAAAGAGTGGGGCTCTTTGTTTTGTAATGGGAATATGGGAGTGTACAGTTCATTCAGAGAACACTAAGCCCCTAAATTTCCTTGGTTCTCCTCTGCCAGCAAAAGCAGTGCCTCTTTCCTTGTTCATGATACTGATTCTCCATTGTCTAATGACCCTGTCATGACATCTCATGTTATAGTTATTCTGCTTGAAAAGCCACTCCTCACTTCTTACCCCAATGCCTTTATTGACCTCATAACTAGAGATGATTGTCTACATGACCCAGGAGGCCAATTACCAGGTCAAATCTTTGAGGAAAAAGGTTTACACATAGAAAGAATGATGAGATTTTACAACAATCAGAAAATATGCACCTATGAATGGATTCTGAAGACCAGAGAAAAATTAATAATTTAATTTTAATTCCAGCTAAATTTATCCATTTACCAGACATTCTAGAGCCAATGTTTAAACTCAAGCAACTGCAACTCTCAAGTTTTCTTTCTTGTTCTTTCTTTTTCTCTGCTCACTATGTTGAATTAAGCATAGACTCTTTGGTGACCTATGAAAAACAAAATTGATATTATCACACATTTTGTGACATAATGTAGATGAAGAAATGCTAAGATCCAAGGAGCCAGGAATGTTGAATGGATTTATTTTATGCAATCTGTCCAACCACTCACTAATCCAAACTATTCTGAGTGGAGGCTCAGATGACCCTTTATCAAGGTATTGAGAAGATTTCATTGGGTTAAGGGCTAGCATCTCTGAAAATACCATAATCCTTTTTTACAGTAGGCTAAGAAAGCTGATGTGAGACTTTGTCACTGATATGGGCTCACATTGATAAAACAAAGCAATCTTTACATGGTTCTATAGTAGTTAGCAAGGCAGCAGTGTTAATAGACACATACAATTTTTTCTACCATTTCTGTCTGAAATTTTAACATCACTAACTCTATGTTAAACATCATAAGAAGTATTAAAACAATGCTTCAGAAAAGTGTATATGTATTCTCTGCCCTTATATTGTCTATATTCTAAGACAAGAAATCCAAAGACATTGTAATTAACCAAATCTACCATATTAAAAATAATTTCTTCATAATAATGTGCACATTTCTTTGCTCTAACATTGATCTGTGCATTCTTAGTAGAACACTATCACAGTACTGTGAACATAATTTTCATCAAAATGTGACATATATCACACACTAATAATCTGTGTTTATACTTAAACAACATTTACTATCACTTTGGGGAGGGATTGTAAAGAGAAAAATATAGATTTAAGAAAAGATTTTTAAGACACAGGCACCAAGTATAAAGTTGAAAAGGGTAATAATAAAAGACAGGTATTTTGTGGCTTGAAAATAACAAGAACATGCTTGAAATGAGTTTATTTGGGGAAATAATACCAGGAGAAAAGAGTAGGGGACCATGAGAATGAAGGGTGCAAGTAGGGAAAACCAAAGATACGTGAAAGAGCTGGTCACTGCTGAGGTCAATGGTTTCATTCCCATTCAGACCTTCCAAAGAGACTTGGCATAAACTTCAAAATTGTCTACACAAGAAACAGATGTATCTATAAATCTCTATCCCTTTTACTCAGGGGATGCTGATGGGTGTTAATTCCCTTGTACTATCAGGTTTGCTTATACAGAAGGGCTGAGCTGGTTTCCCTAGGTACTCAGGAGGGCCACTTTCCAAGAAAGATGTTGGTCTCTGCTCTTGTTTCAATTTAGACTTCCCAACATTTGAATTCCCACGATTGTATGCTTCAGGGTGGCAGTCTGGTAGCAAAGGGCATTGATTTCTGTTTTTGCTTCAGTCTCAGGAATGCTCTTAAAATTATGCAATATTCATTCAGCTGATTTTTCTTGAGTGAAAAATTAATCTAGATGCCATTAGAGTAAAATATACTTAGAAATGCATTTCAGTATGAATATAAAAATGGTAATTAGAGAACCTTGCATATAAAAAAGAAAACTCTTCACCTGAAATAACCCACTGCCTGCTGTTCATTTGCATATCCTCAGTTTAACAGTTAGATTCAGGCAGTCAGAATATGTTAATAGCTGCACCCATTTCATATCCTAATACAGGAAATCCAAAAGCTCAATGATAGGCCATATATGTGCTTTACAGAGAATTTCTGAAATTACTTGGCAAAGGAAAAATATTTCTTGCAGCTCTGCACAAGTTCTCAGAAAGCCCTTTCAGACACTCTAGAGAGCGGTCCATCAGCACCAGTTTTAAATTGCAGAAATGGCATATTTCTACCACAGGCATGATGTAATCTGAATTTTAATCACCTCCTTTCTTACCATGTCTAATCCTTCTCTATCTGTTCTCAAACAGCCAATCAATTTAGCTCTACCTTATAAAGAAATCTGTTACATAAGTTCTGTTCTGATATAGGAGAGAAATTCTGTGGCAGCTAATGAAATGTTCTTGGTTCAAATTAGGAAGTAGAAATTTAAAACTTAGTTAAGTAACCTCATATGACTCTGTTATGATACTAAATCTCTGTTTAATCTCATACTTCAGAGTGCCTAAGCATTACTCAAGGCATTGTTCAAAATGAAGATCTCTAATGCCTACACCTGGAAATGTAAATTTAATCAGTCAGATATGGTCTGTTTCAATGTTTTAACAATCACACAGGTGATTCTTATACCATTTCAAGAAATTTTACTTTAGACTGTTTGACAAAAAACACATGAATTGTGCAGTATATGTCAATGGTATACAGGAGTTATTAACATATACCTATAATAAAATCTAAATTAAATATTTTCATATATTTCAATGACTACCTTCTCCCTAGTTCCCAAATATATATATTTTTGGCTATATATATATATATATAGCCAACATGAGAACATAATAACTGCAGTTGTAAATTGGAACACTACATCCAGGTACAATGCAAGAAAGTGTTAGCAGAAGCTGCCAAATGCTTAATACCTGCCTGGTTACTTGGGGTAGTATATCATGAAGTCAATGTAAGAAATTTCTCAGCGGAACAGAGGGGAATAATGTCAATTAGTTAAGATCAGCTTTGTAGAGCACTCGGGGATAATTATCCTAAAGTGTGAAAACTTAGTACATGTTTTCATGTTATATAATATTTTAAATATAATTAATGCCAACTCTGTTTTGTGTTTCATGTTTTATTTGCTTATTAATTTCTGCATTTGCCATTCCTAGACCTAGAAAGTACTCAGTCAATGTTTGTCATTGAATGGATACTTGCTCATAAGTATATTTTTGGAAACTACAATATTTACCTGATGTACTCAGACCAAATGGTATCTCTCTTTACTTCCTTTTTTTGTATGTCATAACCATTTGTATTAGAATCCAATTTTGATGGGGCTGGTGGCAGCTTTTCAAACTGAAGAGCCCTGCTCTGTGAGATAGTTTTAACACCTCTTTTCTTGAGCGATATTTTGGAAAACTTCCCAGTTCTACCTTGAAAACGGGTGGGACTGGGAAAATATGCGTCTGTCAACAGGGCTCTATTACTACTTCAGTTTCTGTCAAGTAGTCCACTGGCACATTTACTTTCCCTTCTTCACTATTCAAGATCCAAGCATCAGGCTGTTGCCTGATGAACTGCTCCCTGTCAGTGTAAGCAGCCGTCTGGACAGAATACAGGTCTCAGCCACCTACTCTGTGGAGAAGCACACTGCAACATTCCTTGTAAGAGGAATAATTAGTAGAGATCACTTGAAAGGGTCATAAGCTTCCCATTGTGTCCAAATCCCTAGTTTAAAGTCAAGTTCACTTTTTTAAAGAGTGCTTCACCTTTGTCTGATTGAATTTGGTTTCATGATTGGAAACATAAACCTGGCACATAATGACCAGTATGCCAAATATACAGAAATCACTATTAGACTGAGCAGTTTGATTCAGAGGGCTAATGGGCTACATTTTACTCATCGGCCTTTCACCATGAGTTCAATGAACCACTCATGGTGATAGGAATAATAATATAACCACTCATGTGATAGGAAACTTCCCAAATTAAGGACATTTCATTCTTTAGTATTTCAGTGTATTAATATAAGTTAAATAAAAACACATTTGTTATTATTTTCATCATATTCATTTATTAAAAATAAAATAAAAATATATTTCACATTGATAGCCTAAAAATAATTAGAAGTACCACTTCAGAGACTGTTTTATAGTTTTTTTTAAGTATTTTTAGTCTTTGATCTACTTTTTATGTTCCTTGCTTCCTATTCATTACATATTTATTTTATTGTATACATTGCATGAAGATGAAAACTAAATTAAGAATTAAAACAAATTTTAGTATGGACTTCTTACCGATTTTGCTTTCTTGAAAAGGCAGTATTTAACAGGTAACAAAGGATTCACTTTTGAGAAAGCTCATTCAAAAAAACACATTTTTTAATATCTAATCAGTTTCCAAATATACACTGACAAATTTAGAAAAGTATTATAAAAATGGAAGCCATAACATTGCATGTTTCCAAAAGTGATTTATAAAATTCTTCACTTTTGTCACAGTGAAACCATTCTGTTTTTTTCTTTTGATTTATACGTTACGTAACTTAAAGAAACTATAATAATGTTGATTTGCTATAAGTTCTACCTGTTAAAGTTTTCAATAACTTCTAGACAAATGGTCAAATCTACAAAATTATTTTTCAGCTTCAATTCAAATTAATTGAAAGAATTGCCCTGAAATATTCCAACATAATAAGCTGGAATAAAGTAGAAAAGGAAATATAATTTTTAAAAGAACACAGCTATTTCAATTGATATTAAGAAATAATATCATTTTACCAGTCAACACTTTCATAATGCAGAGATATAAAAGAAGCTTCTTATCTGTAAGGAGGCAGATGATCCTGAATTAATTTTTGTATGCCACTGGGAAATTGGTCTTTAGGTGAAATAAAATTTATCATACATGGTATAAGGCAGAAATATTACAAAGAACCCCTGTGTTATTTATTGGGCTCATAAGAAAAGAGCTGGAAAAGGCAGGAATCACTCTCCTAATTAAGTATTCTTGTTGATCAGTTATTTTTATCCTATCAAAGATGTCAGTGTACTCAATTTTTAATAATATTTTAATAAATTATATTTAAGTAAAAATTAAAGAATTCAGAAAATAAGTAAAAGGTTTAGGAAAATTAACATCTATTGAATAAAATACATAAAATATTAGAACTACTCAAATTAGAAACTATTCTACAACTAATTCTAATATGCTCAGCATTGTCCTAGAACGAACATAGTATCCCCTACTCAATAATTTATAATCTAGCTGAAGAGAAAGGATAAGAAAATTAAAAATGCGTTAAAATTGTGTATTCAAGTAACTTCATTTTTGCTACAGGGGTAATACTGTGTTAATATTATATACTACCATATATTAGTATACTACTACTCAGTGAAGGGTAAGACCTCTAAGTAAAAGTCTACTCAGTGAAGAGTAGGAGTGCTAAGTAATGGCTTCATGAAGGAAATGGACTCTGTAGGATGGTTAGGATTAGAATAAAGAGAAGAAGCAAGGGTATCTCAGAGATAGAGTGAAAGTATGTGTGAAAAACTTAGTATGATTATAGAGATAAGGAAACTGATATGATTAAATGTATCTAACTTGTTTCTTTATTCTAAGGCTTATTTTACATATAAGATATGAAATCATCTGAGAAGAGAGCCAGTACATATAGATTCTGAGAACTGAGAAAACAAAGATGTTTTTACCCAGAGTATTCCAGAAGTGAGACGGTGACTTCTTCACTTTGTTTCATAAAACATTGGTCTGAAATGAGCTTGGAATGTTGCCAGATTTGTTATAAGAATTCCTATGATTAGTATAAAAAGACACCAGTAGTCTGAAATTGCTGTCATCTTTACCCCCTGAACGTACAACCCAATTTTCAATGTCCTTTTCTTCCATCCAAAGTCAGAATTAAAAGACAAAATTATAAACATTAAAAGGAATATCTTTGGGGCTTCCCTGGTGGCACAGTGGTTGAGAGTCTGCCTGCCGATGCAGGGGACACGGGTTCGTGCCCCGGTCCGGGAAGATCCCACATGACACAGAGTGGCTGGGCCCATGAGCCATGGCTGCTGAGCCTGCACGTCCGGAGCCTGTGCTCCACAACGGGAGAGGCCACAACAGTGAGAGGCCCATGTACCGCAAAAAAAAAAAAAAGGAATATCTTCTGTTTCCTTCTTCCAATCCATTTTTATCCAGTAGATTATATTCTTACACTTCCAAATTTAAAGATATTCCTGCTTCCATATATTAACATTGTAAATGAAATAAAAGATTCTCTTATTTTATGTAGACAATTTTCTTCTTACTGCTTTATCGCCATAATTTTTTCTATTTTTCCTATTTCAAAGTGTTAAAAAGTTATTTTTCTCAAAATGTTATTTTATGTTATTGAGAGTTCATAAATGTTGAGAATCAAGTAGAAGAGTGGTAAATGAAGGAAAAAAGTGAACCAGATTTTTCCTCTTTTCAGTTCATTTTAATAAGACGCCAGAACGATTTGCTAGCAAACAAGCAGTTCTTAAATATAGCAATCAAAATTAGAAGAATTTGAGAAATTGTTGACAAAAGAAGACAGTGACAAAGAGGAGTGAAAAAGATAAATGGAGAAATTTTAGTTGAAATAATCTTGTTTTATAATCTTCTAATGCTTAGGTTAAACACATTGCATTAATTTTGTCTGTTTTGATCAAATACACAGCAATATTCTAAAACTGAAACAAAGAGAGATAGTAAAATATCCCTCATTAAAAGATATCTGTTAGCAACTACTCTGTTTCTCTGTTTAACAAAAGGAAAAGAAAAATTCTCAGATTTCTAAAACTGGAAGAAATCTGAGAGGTTACCTGGTCAATCTTGAGTGATAGATAAAGAATATGAAGCCTAGAGTGTTTGTAACTTTTGAAGAACATACAAGTACTGCAAAGCTTAAATTTTTTAAAAATAATATGATTATATCCTATATATCTATATCTATAGATAGATATATCCTCCACCCATCCATCTGTCTAACAGATCTATATTTCCTTTCTAATACTCTTTCTAATATACCCAAACAATTTTATCCAAAACAATGTAGCTAATGTTATATATATTATCATACACACACACACACACACACACACAGAAGAAGAAGAATTAGAAAATTTAGAAGAATTAGAAGAAGAAGGAGGAGGAAGAGGTGGAGGGGATGGGAGGGGGAGGAGGAAAGGAAGGAGGAAGGAAAGGAGGAAAAAAGGAAGGAAAGAAGGAAGGAAAAATTAAAGTTTAAAAAATCCTTTAAGGTCTTTAAGGACATGTGAGAGATCATCTACTATGTTTGCATAGTATGAATAATTTTTTGAAATCTCATGTCCATTGAAAATTTTTAATATAGAAGGTATGGGGAGGGGGCAATTCTTCATTGCATTTCTACATATCTCGCGATAACTTTTGCCCTAGAATATCTTTTTAAGGATGTTTATATTAGCATTCATCCCGTTTTCTTTGCATCACTCCCCCATGTGACTTAGGAAGTAAGGGGGACCAATGCGAACATAAAACTTAAGCCATTTGTTGTGCTGTAGGTAATAAAGTCCTTTGTCTCTGACCCAGAAATCTCATGTCCTCTACCATCATCTCTGACACTGTGACAGAGTAACTTGTTAGATTGCAAGTTTGGTAAAATCTCAAAGGCGTCAGTTTCTGACTGAGGGCTCTTTCTCTTTTGGGGAAGGTTTCAATGAGGATCTTGTGGACATGCAATGGGGATAGTAGGTAAGCTGTCAATTGTCCTTTTTAATGAAAAGAAACTGTGATTAATTTACTCTATAGTACAGTGTAGCCAAATAACTCTATAGTAAAAATGTATCACATCACAAACTCTTGCTCAAAAATAAAGCATATCTGTAATGAACATATTCTACACTTTACCCTGGTTCTGGGTAAGCTTGGTTTTTGTTATTCTGGGTATAGGGCAGAGCTTCAGCCTCCAGGTTTGTCAATCTGTGCCCGTTCATTAGCACTAAAACTGATCTAGAATTTAGCATCTAGCTGAGAGTAATTGGTAGCTGGTTTGATTGAATCTGCTGTCACTCATGTACCTGCTTTTTACAGCAAGACTGCAGATGTTAGAATATTATTTGTCAAGCACACAGTGAGTTAGAGAATCTGGAGATGCTATTTTTCCATGCCACAAAAATTAGAGAGGATATGCTGAAAAGGTAATATACTGTACAGCTGGGTCAATCTTCCAAGCCAAAATGGAATGTCAAAGTGTCAGTTGTGATAATTATAAGATACATTATGGTTAAAAGGACTTCCATCTGGAGCTCTGGCAGAAGAATTATGCCTTGAGAAATTATGCCTTGAGAGATATAACTCAAAGGGTTGATGGCACTTGGTACTGAGTAACCCCTGAACACATTCAATTGGCTACATAGCAGAATTCAGATTGATGGTCACTGACCAACTTTGGCACTCTGCTGAGATATTGCTGCAATAGGCATATCTTAATTGACTGTTAAAAATAACATAGGGCCTTCCATATGATGTTAATAACTAAGAAAGTTTAAAACTTAGGATATATGGGCTTCCCTGGTGGCGCAGTGGTTGAGAGTCCGCCTGCCGATGCAGGGGACACAGGTTCGTGCCCCGGTCTGGGAAGATCCCACATGCCGCGGAGAGGCTGGGCCTGTGAGCCATGGTCGCTGAGCCTGCGCGTCCGGAGCCTGTGCTCCGCAACGGGAGAGGCCAGAGCAGTGAGAGGCCCGAGTACCGCAAAAAAAAAAAACCAAAAAAAACAAAAACCCAAAAAACAAAAACTTAGGATATGACTTTTTAATTTAATACTTAACTTAGTCCTAAACAACTTCTCTTTCTACTCCCTTAATTAGAATCATCCATGTTTTCTTTCCAAAAAACAAGGATTACATTCATGTTGAAATAACCTCAAACAATTGTAGTATTTCTTTCAAATAAAACATTCATGTTTTTATATTGAACTAACACTGATGTGAGCTTTAGGTGATCTTGCCTACCCCCTAATAACAATATAATAGTACTAAAATTTGTACTGAGAGTTTGTGAAAATGTTCAAATATTTAGTGTGTAACTTCACTCAATCCATAGTATTTGCTATACACATACTATTTCCAAAATATTTTCTTGGAGGTAATACAAAAGGAAGAAACTTTAAGGATGCTGATATTAAAATGCTTGCAGATAAATTAGGGATACATAATATATGTGTTTGAAAGGAAGCAATTAAATTCATTTAGAGAATTAGTAATTCAGGGGTATATATATTATTTCAAATCATAATATTCAATATATACTGAATATTGTCTGCAACAGTTTTTTGAGAAGTGCATGGAGTGAAATAATCAAAATATAAATTTTAAAATCATAAGAATAGTCATGACTTTCTTTTCTGAATACTACTGTGACATGATTTTCCTGTATGGAAGGCTTAATTTTAGATATAATTTTAATATGTAAAAATATTATATTAAATGCTGACCTGTACATAGAATTTTAGAAGCCACTGGACTTAACCATTGCACCAACATGACTGTGATTCACTGAAGAGGAATTTTTTGTTTTTTTTTACATTAATCCCTACTCTTCTCACTAAAAACTTTAGAGAAAGTCAGTATGCTCTGGGCCTTTTTAATCTTACAGAAAAGTATAAATCATGTATATAGTTTACTGCATCTCTTTTCTTTCTGAGTACTGAGTATATATTTTATCCAAATCTACCTATTTCAAATAGCTTGTATAAAGTCTTGCTAAAGTTAAAAGATAAACTCCAATCTACTAGATCTTATTGCAAGTAGTTAAAATATTTTTTCAGTGAAAAAATTTATTGAAATATAATTGACAAATAAAGTTATAAGATATTTAAAGTGTACATCATGATAATTTGATATACCTAGTGAAAAAGAATTTCCCATCTAGTTAATACATCCATCACCTCACATTTCTCACATATTTATCTACTTTTTTTTTTTTTTTTGGTGAGAACATTTAAGTTCTACTCCCTTAGCAAATTTCAATTGTATAATACAGTGTTATCAACTATAGTCATCATGTTATACATAAGATCTGAAGACCTGATTCATTTTATAGTTGAAAGTTTATATCCTTTTACCAACCTCTCCCTAATTCCCCCACCCCCAGCCCTTGGCGACTAATTTTCTACTCTCTGTTGCTATGTTTTACTTTTTTCAGATTCCATGTGTAAGTAATACCATGCAGTACTTGTCTTTCTCTGTCTGGCTTATTTTACTTAACATAATGCCCTCAAGATCCATCCAGGTTGTCACAAATGGCAAGATTTCCTTCTTTCCCACTGCTGAATAATATGCTATCGAATGTATGTGTCTCACATCTTCTTTGTCCTTTCATCCATTGAGAGACATTTAGTTTGTTTCCATACCTTGGCTATTATGGATAATGCTGCAATGAACATGAGTCCAGATACATCTTCAAGATAATGATTTTGTTTCCTTTGGCTATATACCCAGAAGAGGGATTGATGAATCATATGATAGTTCTATCTGTAATTTTTTTGAGGAATCTCCATATGGGTGTTTTATGTTTATAATGGCTACACAAATTTACATTCCTATCAACAGTGCACAAATTTCTTTTCTCTGTATTCTTGACAACACTTGAAATCTCTTGTCTTTTTGATGATAGTCTTCCAACAGGTGTGAGATATGGTTTGATTTGCATAAAATCTCATTTAATAAGCTAATATTTATGACATTTTCTTTCTAGATATTTACATTTTCTTCTCTATTCATCTTTACTTGAATTAGAGATTGGGATTTGATTTTTGCTGATTGTGACATCTTGCTTTTCTCTTTTCTTTTTAGTTTTGAAAATTGTATTCCATTTGGAGAAAGTGGAATATCCACTGACAGATGAAAATTACATAAAGTGCATCAAGAGATTGCCATATTATCTAACAGTTCTTAAGCATCTTTATTATTCACTGCTTTCTTTAGATATATACTGTCTCCTCAGCAGATACTTTTATTTCTCAGGCATCTTTCCCCTAGCCTTTATTTTAAATTCTCACTTTTTTTTGAATTTAGCTTTCTTTGCTGATTTTCTAAAGCTTTTAAGAAATGCTGGCAATATGGAAATGAGATCTGACACAGGGGTGTTGAGATCTCCTGATACTCAGAGAGATACAAAATAGATAAGACCGTGAAACAAAATGTCCATCTGGGTATTGGCAGTTGTAGTGCAAATTTTATTGCAGTTAAAATAGTTTAGCCTCTAAGTACAAAGACGATTTTGTGGTTCATTCAGCTGTTCCAACAGATTGTCTTCTCCAGTGAAGTACGAGAAGAGATAAGAAGTAGATATTTGTAAGTGACATCTGAATTTAATTATTTCTTAATTAAGAAAAAGTTGTTCTGGGCTTCCCTGGTGGCACAGTGGTTGAGAGTCTGCCTGCCAATGCAGGGGACATGGGTTCGTGCCCCGGTCTGGGAAGATCCCACATGCCGCGGGAGCGGCTGGGCCCGTGAGCCATGGCCGCTGAGCCTGCGCGTCCGGAGCCTGTGCTCCGCAATGGGGAGAGACCACAACAGTGAGAGGCCCGTGTACTGCAAAAAAAAAAAAAAAAAAAATGTGTTCCATGATACCAAAGCACAATGCAAGAAAATAGAATCAAATGGCTAAAGAGATTTTTTTTTAAAGCAATACAATATGAAGCAAAATGTAGAAAGTACATATCAGTGAAGATAAAGAGCAATAAGAGATTTAAGGAGAGACCTGACAGAAGATAAGTTATATCAGGTGCAAAACTTGTCATTTTGTTTTATTGCTTTTCTGACATTAATTATAAATGACAGGTGACCTGTCAGCTAAATACAGTGTGTTCATAGAGACTGAGAAAGTTTTAGATCCTCTAGCAGCTCGCCTGGGAACAAAGCACAAAATTTCAAGTTAATTTTAGCAAGACTACATTATAAATAGTGGTGTTAGCACTAATCAGTTATTCAAAACATTTTTTAAACATTTGCTAATTAATCCTTGCACTGTTGATAAATAATGCTTTCGTTTACCAAGGCACAGAAAAAAACAACTCTCGTAATATGAAATCTCCAAAGTTTCTAAGTTTTAGGAAATTAAAAGCTTATCTTTTTCATTCTCACATCTTCATATGTGAGAAAAGCACATAAACTTGGATTTCAAAAATATACTTTCACATATACACAATGGAATATTACTCAGCCATAAAAAGAAAAGAAATTGAGTTATTGGTAGTGAGGTGGATTGACCTAGAGTCTGTCATACAGAGTGAAGTAAGTCAGAAAGAGAAAAACAAATACCGTAGCTAACACATATATATAGAATCTAAAAAAAAAAAAAATGGTTCTGATGAACCTAGGGACAGGACAGGAATAAAGATGCAGATGTAGAGAATGGACTTGAGGACACGGGGAGGGGGAAGGGTAAGCTTGGTTGAAGTGAGAGAGTAGCATTGACATATATACACTACAAAATGTAAAATAGATAGCTAGTGGGAAGGAGTTACATAGCACAGGGGGATCAGCTCGGTTCTTTGTCACAAAGAACCTAGAGGGGTGGGATAGGAAGTGTGGGAGGGAGATGCAAGAGGGAGGGGATATGGGGATATATGTATACATATAGCTGATTCACTTTGTTATATAGCAGAAACTAACACAACATTGTAAAACAATTATACTCCAATAAAGATGTTAAAAATATATACTTTCACAATAAATAATTAGATAGTATTTTCATCACAAAGGAATTATTCATAAGACCTAGTATTGGCATAGGGAGCAAAACCTGTAGCTCATAATCTTTCAACTACGACCTCTTCACCTCCTGGCCTTCCCAAGTCCAAATTAGATTGCTTCTTACTTCTGCAATTTATTAATACCCTGATCATTCCCTCCCTATAATTTATATAAATTTGTAATTTTGCTTCTATTTGAGATTATTTGATTATTTTATGTCTTCCCTATTAGAAAGCACAACACATGAAACTAAGAACCATGTTTATTTTGTTCAGCACATAGTAGGTACTCAATAAATATTTATTAAAGAAATGGGTTATCTAGAGACATATGAAGTTATTATACTTTATACAAAGTGAGATTCCTGTGTGTTCTAAAACAGAAAATGTACTTTTATTAATGTGCTTACACCTTTGAAATGTTTAAGTAAATATGCATATACATTTCAGAATCAATGTGAGTAGAAAAGTGCAGAATAATTTTAAAATATTTTTAAAGCCTTCCTCCATCTCTAAAACAGACCATTTCACCCAAACTAAATACATTATTTTGTTCCTTCTTGCTCAGCTGTGGAAGAAGGTGTTGAATTTTGAAAAGAAACACAAGAGGTCATAGGGGAGTAACAATAGCTACCACTTATTGCACCCTTATTAAATATCAGTACATTCTCATAATGGCAAACATATAAAGTAGATATTATTAGTATGCCTATTTTACATATTAAGAGAGTTAGGTAGCTAATCAGAGTTATCAAGATGAAGATGTCTGTTTTTGCTAGGGAATGTATCTTCTAGCAAAACATTGCTGAAGGTCCTTTTTTTTATTGTAACAAATCATCCTGGTAGGATGAAGAGTCCCATCTTTACTGACAGTAGATGGCCAACAGATATAAGGAGAACTAGCAGCTCTATTTCAGACCAGTAGGAAGAGAAATGATGGTCAATACTGTCCAGGAGTTCAAGCAGCAGATCATTCTAGCTCTTTTTCACAGTAGCCATGATAGTAAAATCTCAAACAAGTTTTATGCAATAAGGTCAGTATTGCTTTAGACATGTGTAATCAGGATCAAAGTTCATTCAATACCTATAGCAAACGGTTGAAGAAAAATAAAAAGCTATACAAGAATGGATCATAGTTATGCTCTTCTAGCACTTCAGCCTAATCTCCAAAAGGCAGTACTATATAATTTTGTATATAACTAGTGTCTTGTGGGCTTTACCTCTCAGTGAGGACAAATATTCCATATTTGTAGGAATGTTTGCATCATAAGCAATACTCCCAACACCTATACATGTACTAGCAGGAAATACCACCCCTACCCATCCCCAAAGGTATCTGCAAGTATAACTTGAATATTCACTAGACTCCATCACTTGTTGGGTCCTATTCAAGATCAATTTCCCACTAAAATGTCAGATTTTAATTCCAATTTTTATAAAGACCTTCCGATTAATCTCTTGACCATGTAACCTATGGGCTTCTGCAAGATTACAGCCAAACTTCTCTGCTCTTAATCTCTGCCATCCCCAACCTCTGCAGTAGATATTTGAAAAGCCTAGTATCACAGTTCATTCATTTCTCTCAGAGATTTGCTTCCCCCACTCTTTGTTGGGGCAAGGGAGCTTCTAAACATAGTATGACGGTAAGCAGATTTTCCTTGAGAACAAAGCAGTGATGGCTAACATCAAATGCTTGCCTGTTAGACAGTGGTTCAACATATACTGGCATAGTTAAAAAAATCACAAAACATTCAAATAATGCCAAAAAGACTGAAATATAAATGAAATATAAATCTGATTATGCTGTTCAACTACTGAGGAAGTTAATTGTGTTTGGAACATGAATAAGAACTACTCAGGGAGAAATCTTTCTTTAGAAGCACATGAGATAAAATGCTGAGATGGCTGACAGAAACAAAACACCTATATTGGGGGGGTTACTTTAAAAATGATCCTTAGATTTAAATATTAGAGCAGATGGACACAGAAGGATGTTGAAACTTAGAGATTCCTTACAATATAAAGACAAAAATCCTTTCCTGATTTTTTTAAAAAAAGAAAACAGTCTAAATTATCTGGCTTCATTTTGTACTTTTATCCTATACGTGGAGGAAAAAGTATAAACTGCCAAACTATAGTGTTTTTTTTAAGTAATAGTGAATAATTCAGAAAAAGAATAAGGAAAGATGTTACAATTTTCATAGAGAAGGACAAGGTGAATTCAGTAAATTATTATTCTCTAGCAAAATTCTAGAAATGTTTATTACATAGAGGTTATGTGACAATTGAGAGACATGGAAAGAATGAGATATAGAAAAGAAATAGGAAAACTATAAGTGATCATATGCTTTCTCAAAAGAAGCCATGCAACTTTTTATCTCTTTTTTTATTGTTCAAAACATTATCAGATTCTTAGTTCAAGAGAAAGTTTTAGATATAGGACAACTGTTTCAAAAATCTTCATGTTTTGGGGTATATTATGTATACTGTACATATTCATGAATAGTTAAGTATACCTGTAACTTGTTAAAAGGCTTTTAAAAAAGGAATGTTTTCGAGGATGAACATTAATCTGAAAGGAGATCTCTAGGTACATGTCTGTGAGCTATCATGATGAATATATTCAATGTCTTGAATTTTTAAAAAATAGAAAGCATGCTTAGCAAATTTTCATATTTCTTTTTTTATTCAACAAACATTTTTTACTTTATTAAATTACTAGGTCAAAGATGAATAAGACATAGTTCCTACCCTTGAGAAAATCACAGTCTAGTAGGGAAGACAGACATAAATAACTACCATAAAATGTGAAAAGTGCTATAATGGATGCATATGTCAGTGATTCAAAGGGAAATCTAATGCATTGAATGACAGGGTGATGTACTGATTACAAGATCAATATGAGTCGACAGTGTGATGGCTGCCAAAAAATTAAACAAAAACCCTAGCCTGGATTTGTATATGTTTAGGACTCAAAATGAAGAAGAAAATCATTTTATAATACAGTTTAAAAATTTGACCATATCTGGACCGTTTCTCACTTTTGGCTATTACATTTTAAAAATAACTCTAGGACCATTCTAGAAATGGGATCCAGGATAAAGATTTATGACATCATGACACTGAAATATTTGGAAAATAATGAGACCGTTTAATGTGGAAAAACTAATGTGGTGATTACATGGGTACATGAGTGCAATCTTCAAATATTTGAAGAGTTGACACATTAAAAAAAATATCCAGAGAGTTTGGAAGTGTAGAGTTAAGATGCTTTGAAACATTGCAGGAAGGAAATTTCTGTTATAACACATAAAGCTGCTTTCTAATAGCTAGAACTATTCAGAAGTTGAAGGAACTTCTCTTAAACTTGCTCTTTTTGACTGTCCTCATCTTAGAGGTGGCAAGTGAACTACCAGAATTGTTGCAGTGTAGATTTTTGCACAGGGTGTGTGCGTGAACTGGGTGACTTCATGTTATTTCTAAAGCTCATCTTTCTCAGTTTTTCTTTCACACACACACACACACACACACACACACACACACACACACAACAAATATGCATTCTTTCAGTCTCTCTCATAGATCTTCCCACTATTCAAATACACACTTAAACATGCACACACACACACGTTATATGTGCCTCTGTAAATAGAAAAGACAAATATTTGAATTCTTTGGAGCAATCTTTATTTGAAATGGGGTGAGGGAAAACCCATTACTGATAGAGTATGTCAACAAAGACACATTATCCAGTGATTATATATGACAGTAAGTATATGCAGAAAAGATTATTTTAATGAACTGCTTAATCCTTGAAACTGAAACTATTTTTAAGCAGAGAAATATATAAGGACCTTTAGATCAGTAGCTTATAACATTAGTATCTAGTTGTCTTACTACAGGCTTGGCCTTCATTTTTTACCTGGTTCTTACATATAGGCTTTTGCAAAGATCCCCAATGCCAGACCCATTCCTTGCCCTCTGATTTCTATGTGCAAACCTATTTTTCATTTCCTTGTTTATTTGTTTTCAGACTTTCATCTGCATCCTTACCTTTGAGTTCTGCTTAGTTCCCCACTATTTCTATAAACCCATCACACCTGCCTTCCAAACTGTATCTCCCAAGTACTTAGTTCCTTCATTGTTAGTCTGTTGATGATGGTTGCATCCCACTTGCTTTGTTGCTGGGTTTCCCTGGAATCAATTCCCTGGTTTTATATCTTTGTGTTGACTTCTGAACAGATCTCCCTGAGACTCTTGAACCATTTTTGAAAGTTAGACTTCCCTTTCAAGTCTCTATTGTTGGCCTCCTATTACAAACTGAGCTACAACTACAATATTATTGTTTATAATGGAAACAGTCTTGTCCTTACAAAAGTTGAAGACCCATCATGTATCAGATATCAAGCTAATTCTTTGAGAAATATTTTGTCATTTGCTTCTCATAGTACTACCATCTGAGCTGGATTTTAATACCTCTATTT